>NC_060123.1:253121098-253746098 GCF_021461395.2 Schistocerca americana | reverse complement strand
ACGATGACACCGACACTCGTGCGAAACGCACTACGGAGTAATGAGATGACCCCTACATTTGCCTTATACAGCATAACATGTCACCGTGCTTTTCACAGTGCGTGAGGACTGAGAACGTGGCGTAAGAGCTGGAAAGAAGACCCATTTTCACTTCTGAGTAAATGGGTAGGTAATTAGAGGGATAATGTAAAGATAAGTATTTTACTACGACACGAAACGCCGCGTGATATAACAACATTAAATCTTGGAATTTATGTTGAATAATAGTGCTGCAATCTGGTGCCACAACAGACGTTTATGTGTGCGCGTCCGTGCTAATGATCGTACGTTTACAATAGGTCAAACCTTTCTTACTTTCAGATTCATCAGCTTTCTACTTGGTTTGTTGCGTCTCTCTCTGTACCATACTCCTGTACTATAGTCCCACAGAGGAAAATACTAGACAAAACTAGAAAACAAAAAACATATAAACATAGGACCCGGAAAAGGAATACTTGTTGAAACGCGGACCATTACACTTTTGTCTTCGTACAGAACGGTCAGTATTCACTACTGTGGACTCCTTGCCCGTCCCAGAATTAATTTTCACACTCCAGCAGAACGCACGTTGATCTTAAATTTCCTGGTGGATGAAAACTGTGTTACGAACCGTGACTCGAAGTTGCTACCTTTGCCTCCAACGACTCAGCTATCTAAGACTCACAATCCACCCTCACAGCTCTATCTCCGCCCGTAACTCATCTCCTACTTTTCAGACTTCAAATGGTTCAAATGGTTCTGAGCACTATGGGACTTAACAGCTGAGGTCATCAGTCCCCTAGAACTTAGAACTACTTAAACCTAACTAACCTAAGGACAGCACACAAATCCATGCCCGAGGCAGGATTCGAACCTGCGACCGTAGCGGTCGCGCGGTTCCAGACTGAATTTTCAGACTTCACAGAAGTTTTCATGCACACCTTGCCCACGGAGACATGGCTTAGCCACAGCCAGGAGGATTGTTTCCACAATGAATTTTCACTCTGCAGCGAAGTATTCACTGATTTTTTTGCCTCCCTGTTGACCTTTTTTCTCATTTATTATTTATCGAGTTTGCTTGTGTGCTGCTGTTTCCAGATATGTTACAACTGCTTCCTGCTTCAGTCGTTCCGTACGTGCCACGTTCAGACATCATAACAAGATTAGTGATTTCGTGGTATCTCAACAAAGTAAAGAATGATGAGAAGCCTTAGTATTCCACATGGGAAGCGGCAAACGTATTGCGCAATGGTTTAATCAACGGCGTTAACTGCTAGGTACGCCGAATGACATCCTCAAGGTCGCATTCCATCTGAAATAACGTTCATCAGTTCGTCCCAGGGACTTGCAGACACGAGATCATACACAAGTCAAGGCACTGTGGTGGTCATCGCAATGTTCACACACCGGACGTGGAGGAAGCAGTGTCACTGTGAGTAGAAGATGATATTAAAACAAGTGTGCGAAAAGATAGTGCTGAAGAAGACATGAATCACATTCTTGCGGGGTCAATTCTGCACAGAGAATTGGTTCATCCGTATTACTTGTAGTGGTTGCAAACTCTCAGACAACGAGACAGCTATGTCAGACTACAGGTTAGTCTTTTGTTTATAAGACGGAGCGCAGAAAACCAGCAGTTCTCAGCCTCCATTTTACTTACTGATGAAGCGGGATTCACACCGAGTTGGATAAAAAGAAGTAATGTAGTAATGACGTGTGGACAGATGAAAATCCTTGAGCAACCATGAAGGCAAGGCATCAGGTAAGCTTTAGTGTCAATATATGGGCAGGAGTTGTGTGTGGCATAGGATCCCACGGTTGATCAGAAAAGTTAAATGGTGCTATTATCATAACAGAAGAGGAATTTGTGTGGGCCGCTTCAAACCCGTCAGAAGACTGATGATCCAAAAAAAAAATCATCATTACTGCACGACAGATTACCTGGACTGTTGAAGAACGTTAGGCTTGGAGAAAGACCCAATTTTCTATGCCATGTGAGGCAGTCCTTAACACCTACGTTTAATGAGCACTAGATTGGACTAGGAGGTCCATAAACACGGGAATCCTGTTCACCTGACCGCAACCCCTTAGATTATGCTTATGGCATATTTAAAGGTATTGATATAAAAACGTTGTAGAAGCGTGTGTCCCAGGTACGTGAAACCATTCGAAGAGAGCCAGGCATGTTCTCACGAGTTCGTGATTTTTTCACAAAGCGGGCTTAAGGGTGTCTAAAAAAATAGCAACCGCACTGAAAACCATCTGTAGTGCTAACAGACAGATGGCTATCACCAGATAGACTGACCCAAGTCCCAACAAGTATTTGATCCCCGGGCACATGTGCACTGGATATTTTTCCCAGTTCGGCCAGTATCACCCTTTAATGGTTCTGAAGTTTTTCCCTGATGTTTTAAAACTCGATCTACCATCCGTTCTCGTCCTAGTTAGTACTTTCCTAAAGCACCCTTTCTCGGTGATTCTGCGTAAAGCCTGCTCGTATTTTATCTTACAAGTCGAGTAATTTTCGGCATCCTTCTATGTCATTTAAAGAGATTGGGGCACAATGGAAAAGCAGCTGCAGCTCGAGAACATCTGATTTTAACGTTCTCTTTGGATACTTCAGAAAGCGAGACGCAACGTAACTCCGATCAAGAGCTTCTTGCATTATCTCGCTCCTCAGAACCCTTCATTCGTAGAAACTTTAAGTTACTTCTCTCCACGTACCATCGTAGAACATTTTGACAGGAAGTGGCGCCAGGGTGAGTTTTTACACCTCGAACCCTGCTTATTCCTAACAATTTGCCATTTCGCTTTAAACGTGTACAATTTCCAGCGAGCCTATACACCGAAAGAGGCAAAGAAACTGGTTTACCTGCCTAATACCGTGTAGGGCTCCCGCGAGCACGCAGAAGTGCCACAACACAACGTGGCATGGACTGAAGTAGTGCTGGAGGGAACTGACACCATGAATCCTGTACGGCTGTACATAAATCCGTAAGAATACAAGGGGATGGAGATCTCTTCTGAACAGCGCGTAGAAAGGCATCCCATAAATGCTCAATAATGTTCATGTCTGGGGAGTCTGCTGGCCGGCGGAAGTGTTTAAACCAAGAAGAGTGTTCCTGGATCCACTCTGTAGCAATTCGGGACGTGAGAGGTGTCGCATTGTCCTGCTGGAATTGCTCAAGTCCGTCGGAAAGCACAATGGACAATAATGGACGCAGGCGATCAGACAGGAGTCGTATCTAGACGTATCAGGAGTCCCATATCACTCCAACTGCACACGCCTCTCACCATTACAGAGCCTCCACCAGCTACAACAGTGCCCTCCTGGCATGCAGGGTCCATAGATTCCTGAGGTTGTCCCCACACCCGTACACGCCTATCCGCCCGATGCAATTTGAAACGAGACTCATTCGACCAGGTAACATGTTTCCAGTCACCTACAGTCCAATGTCGGTGTTGACGGGCTCAGGTGAGGCGTAAAGCTTTGTGTCGTGCAGCCATCCAGGTTACACGAGTGTCTCTCCGGCTCCATATCGATGATGTCGTTGAATGGTTCACTCGCTGACATTTTTTTATGACCCAACACTGAAATCTACAGCAATTTTGCCGAAGGGTTCCACTTCTGTCACGTTGAACGATTCTCTTCTGTGCCGTTCTTGGAGGATTTTTTTCCGGCCGCAGCAATGTCGGAGATATGATGTTTTATCGGGTTCCTGATATTCACGAATATAATCCTGAAACGGTCGATCAGGACAATCCCCACTTCATCGCTATCTCGGAAATGCTGTGTCCCATCGCTCGTACGCCGACGATAACACCACGTTCAAACTCACTTAAATCTTGATAACCCGCCGTTGTAGCAGCAGTAACCGATCTAACAATTGCGCCAGACAGTAGTTGTCTTACATAGGAGCTGGCGCCTGTTTACGTATCTATGTATTTGCCTACACCAGTTTATTTGGCGTTTCAGTGTATTATGCCAAAGTATACGGCCTGACGTTCCGTGCTATGAGAATGGAGCTTAGTGTCAATTGCTTTCCACACGACCAGCTCTACATAGCTATCTCCCATGTTAATGAAGTTAACAAACACTTCGTTCACGCCCCAATCAAGGCTGTGTACAAAAAAAGTTATGTAAGTCAAAAGCAAATCCCAGCGTACGAAAATTCAGGCACAGCGTAAATAAAATTTTGGGCATCGCCATGTTTCACAGCTAATTTCAGTATCAAGTTGTCAACAAAGATAGGCAGGCATGAGAGTTTCACCTCGTTGTTTCACAGGAAAACCCAATTGTTAGAAAAGTGACTGGGTCGTTTGTATTGGCTTGAAGATTTCTCCGATACGATCGTAGTGAGGCACAATTGTAACTGCTAAATGTGTCGCATCAGTGCGATCTTTCCCGTCACTAGTTGTTTTTTCTGTCTCTAGTAAAACATATTAGTTTAATATTTTCAGTTGTTGCAATATCCAGTCAGGCATACAGTCGTGGAAGATCAGCGCCATAATGAATGCAGGTACAGGTCAGCTTGAACGCTGTTAGATAAACGATCGACAAGCCGTAAAACGAAGCAGTCTGCTTGGAAGAAGATGCGTTGTCAGAGGCGCGCACACACGGGTGAATGTCAGCGCACTAAATTCTGCCTGTCGGCCTGTAAGTAAGGCAGTAATTTACGACGCATGCTTGCTGTTCGGATCTGAAGCGAGCCCACAACGGGAGCGAGAATTCCCCGATCGAGGTCAGCGCAGAAAATACATGCGTTCGCGAGTTCTGCAGAATTCCTCTCTGGGAGAAAGGCAGTGTGTCGATTCTCGAAGACATCAAAGTTACAGTAGTAAATATGCGACTGTTAAGAGGTCACGAGCTACTGAGGAATAAATGATATTTCTGCCCAGCGTGGGACAGGCATAAGAGTGTTTATTTAAGTCTACTGCAACTTTTGACTGTGGTATCGCATTCCAGCTGTTCTGAATTAAGTATCATGTGGCATGCTACGTCTTTCCCGGATTACTATAGGATACAAATTAATCACCAATGCATGAAACCGTGATGGACTCAAACATCACAACGTAAGTACGTGTTCTTAACATCGTTTGTGGTGAGCATGTCGGTCGAATATCCAAGTGTAAAGCTTAAGTACAGTACCAGGCCAAACATCAAGTTTCCTGAGTGGTAATAAATGATCAGTTGCGAATTTTTCTTTCTGATAATTGTGCTCTTTCTCTGTTGTACAAAAGTGTTGTTTAGTTGGTACAATCTGTATATGTTGGCTATTACCGCGGTACGTTCGCAACTGTAATGACAAAAAGAATTTTCTTTGTGTAGCACTCCCATTTGCAAATGATTTCTCATCATTCCTCTCTTCTTTTTTCCCTTAATTTGTCTCTTCCAGTCCTATCCTTTCATATTTCTTCATTAGATCTTCTTAAAACAGCATTTACCGTTCTTAAGATGTATGGTGCGGAACGATCCATCTATCATACTGACTGAAAGATGCTTCAAAAATGACAGCTGTTACTTAAGTTATTCGCCCTGAGAACTGGGGACAACTTTATTGCAGTGTGCCACTACAGTTTTATATCCCCTTTAAAAACGTTTCAAGTTATTCTTTACTCGATACGTAGTTCCACAATAGATAAATTTCGCTAGAAACTAATGTCTTTTAAGGTTTACTACTTGAAATTCTTGGAAAATTTCTAGCTCAGTGACTAAGCAGTTTACATATTTCTGGCGTCTGTTCTTTCGGACATATCCAAAAGAGCTGACACTATTTTGATCCAGCAGCCATTATGAACCAAAACACAAAGAAATTAAAGACATTGGCTGTCTGTGGGCATTGGTTTATATCAATGGGCCAAGTTGAAAATCTGTGCTGGACTGGGATTCGAACCTGTGTCTCCAGCTTACTAGACATTTATGCTGACCACTACGCCGTTCTGGACACAATGGTCACCACAGCCGCACATACTGCTCCAGCACCCCTCCAGTCAGACAAAATTTCTCAACATGCATCGCATATTACTGATGTAGTGCACGTCGCTCTTAACGGATCAAAATCGATAGATGTGAAGGTAACTTCCGGAATAGCCCAAGGAAGTGCGGTAGTACCGTTCCTGTTTACAATATACATAAATGATCCAGCAGAAAGCGTTGGATGCTATTTAAGAAGGTTCGCAGATAATGCGGTTGCCTGTAATGAAGTAGCAGCGACAGAAGATGTACACATCAAAAATAGTTTTGCATCACCCCAGTTTCCCGAACTCCCGGAGACAGATGTTTGACTGTGGGTATTGTATCACAGACACAGTCCCTTTGAATGTTTAGAGAAATCATTAAACCAGCCCAAAGATGTAAACAACCATGCATGAGCAGCGCCTATTAGACGGAGTGGGTCTGACACCAGGAAGGAGGTACACGGCTCGTGTTATCTGTAGTTCAATCATGCCTAGACGGTCAATACCGCAGTTCAATCGCGTCCGCATTGTTAATTTGTGCCAGGAAGGTCTCTCAACAATGGAAGTGTCCAGGCATCTCGGAGTGAACCAAAGCAATGTTGTTCGGACATGAGATACAGAGAGACAGGAACTGTCGATGACATCCCTCGTTCAGGCCGCCCAAGGGCTACTACTATGGATTATGGCTCGGAGGAATCCTGACAGCAAAGCCACCATGTTGAATAATGCTTTTCGTGCAGCCACAGGACGTCGTGCCACGACTCACACTGTGCGCAGTAGGCTGCATGATGCGCAACTTCAATCCCGACGTCCATGGCGAGTTCCATCTTTGCAACTACGACACCCTGCAGCGCAGTACAGATTGGCCCAACAACATGCCGCATGGACCGCTCAGGACTGGCATCACGTTCTCTTCACCGCCGAGTGTCGCATATGCCTTCAACCAGACAATCGTGGGAGACGTGTTTGGAGACAACCCGGTCAGGCTGAACGCCTTCGACACATTGTACAGCGAATGCAGCAAGGTGGATGTTCCCTGCTGTTTTGGGGTGGCATTACGTGGGGCCGACGTACGCCGCTGGTGGTCATAGAAGGTGCCATGACGGCTGTACGATACGTGAATGCCATCCTCCGATCTATAGTGCAACCATATCGGCAGCATATTGGCGAAGCATCCGTCTTCATGAACGATAATTCGCGCCCCCATCGTGCCCATCTTGTGACTGACTTTCTTCATAATAACGAAATCGCTCGACTAGAGTGGCCAGCATATTCTCCAGATATGAACCCTATCTAACATGTCTGGGATAGATGGAAAAGGGCTGTTTATGGACGAAGTGACCCACCAACCACTCTGAGGGATCTACACCGAATCGCCATTGAGGAGTGGGACATTTTGGACGAACAGTGCCTTAATGAACTTGTGGATGGCATGGGACGACGAATTCAGGCATGCATCAATGCGTGCTACTGGGTATTAGAGGTACCGGTGTGTACAGCAATCTGGACCACCACCTCTGAAGGTTTCGCTGTATGGTGGTACAACATGCAATGTGTGGTTTTCATGAGCAATAAAAAGGGGCGGAAATGATGTTTATGTTGATCTCTATTCCGGTTTTCTGTATAGGTTTCGGAACTCTCGGAACCGAGGTGTGTGTAATAACGACTGCAGAATGACCTCCAAAGAACTGATGAATGGTGAAGGCTCTGACAGTTGACCCTTAACGTAAATAAATGTAACATATTGCGCTTACACAGGAAAATAAATCCACTACTGTACAGCTACACTGCTGATGACAAACCGCTGGAAACAGAATCTACCGTAAAATGTTCAGGAGTGACTATCCAGAGCGACGCTAAGTGGAGTGACGACATAAAACAAACAGTGGGGAAAGCAGATGCCAGACTCAGAATCATAGGAAGAATCTTACGGAAATGTAACTCATCTACAAAGGAAGTTGCTTACAAGATGGCTGTTCGGCCAGTTCTTTAGTACGGTTCATCTATCTGTCTATCTGTGTCTCTACCAGGTAGGACCGATAGAGAGAGAGAGAGGTGGCGGGGGGGGGGGGGGGGATCGAACGGAGAGCGACGCGTTTCATCACGGGATCGTTTAGCCGGCGCTAGGTTGTTACGGAGATCCTCAACAATATTAATTGGCAGATGTTACAAGAGAGGCGTTGTGCATCACGGAGATATTTTCTATTGAAATTTCGAGGGTGCATTTTGCGGGAAGAGTCGGACAAGACGTTACTTTCCCCACATACGTCTCGCGTAATGACCAGAAGGAGAAAATTTGAAATATTAGAGCCAATACCGAAATTTAGCGACAGTCATTCTTCCCATGCGGTATCCACGAGGGCTTAGATGGTGGTCCAAATGTACTCTCTCCCCCACACCATTAGGTAGCTTGCGGAGTGTGATGTGAATCTAGATATATTCTCTCTGCTCATTAGGCTCATTACTCAAGGCATCTCGCTGAAAGAATAGACATGACATATATATATCATTAAAGTATTCTGATGAGAATCAGTGCGTATCACGGGAATCAGCGAGACGCCGCGACTACCTAGGCTAATGAGGAGGGGCACTACATCGCTGATGTTTTGTATAAGTTGAGAATTTGGGTCTGACGGGAGGCGTGCTAGGATGGTCCATGTCTAGTGTGTCCGGATGACTCAGTGGTCAGAGAATTTGCATAGTAAGCGGCACACCTGGGTTCGAATCTCAGTCTAGCAGAAATTTCCTACTCAATCCATTGACATCAATCAAAGCCCACAGGCAGCTAATGCCTTTAATTTCAATGTGTTTTGATTCATAGTGGCTGCAAGATCAAAATGATATCTGTTCTATCGGAGATCTCTGAAAGAAGAAATGCTATATATCTAATGATACCGTCAGTGCTGATGTACAACATGCTCCAACTTTTACGGGAATCGGCGAGATGCCGCAAGTAATGACGCTAATGAGCGGGGGCACTACATCAGTAGTGTGTGGCACAGTTGAGAATCTGAGTGTGGCTGGATGTGTACTTGGCTAGTCTGTGCTGCTGTCTGGTTGTCCGGTACACAGATGGCCTAGTGGTCAGCGCATCTGCCTATTAAGGAGGAGACCGGGGTTCGAATACTGGACAAGCAGAAATTCTCAGCTTGTCGCTGCGGTATAAATCAACATCCACAGACAGCTAATATCTTTAATTCCTGTGCTTCTTAGCCGGCACACACACAGACACACACGGTAGAGAATATACGTATCTAATCAGGAAACTACTTTCCACGGATTCGCTTTAGACACAGAAGATTGAACCCATGTCACAATGTACATTACGATCGAGAGCCAAAATACACAAATCAGTACGATTAGCACACCTTCCTGCCGAGAGTGAGTGGGAAGGAGGAGAACAGCCGAGTTCTAACTTCCCACACCCTTCCCCCAGCGGCGGAGACAGACGTCACGCTAGGGACGTGGTATATTCATTGGACTTTTTATATTTATTTATTTAACTTTTTTCTTGTAAATGTGAACGTAAGAAAGAAACATTTAATTTATAGAAGTTAAATTTATGAGGAGAAATATACTATCCTCTTCTTCAGAAAGTAGAAATTAATGTTAACACCGGGCACTCGATAACTTAACCCCGGTTTATGTCGTTTCTGATTCAGTCAAGGTGTCAACTTGAGTGACTGTCTCATGGCACATCAGTTTCAAAATATGTCTTGAACAAAGGACGTGCACGTGCAGCTTATCACTATCTTTTGAACTTTGAGAAACGCCGCATCATTGGTACGATGAACATGGAAGTATCGTACCGACAGATCGCGCAGGCATTAGGTTTTGGCTGTTGTGCGATGACTACTGAACGACTGGTGATGAGACGGACTCAGGACATCAGTGTAGCACGGGGCTACACCAAGATAGGACTGACGAGCAGACGTGTGGCAACAGGTGATATGCGGGTGCAGGTCACAGGTAAAATATCACCAAGAACTGTCGGAAACAGATTACTGGTAGCTGCGTTGAGATCTCGAATTACTCTGCGTCGTGAGACCATACCGCAGGCAGCAAGGTCTATGGTGCAGAGGGAGAGTGAAGTGGGACCTTGAGTGGCATTCTGTGAGTGTCACTTCTGTCTGCGGCGGTGAGAGCGACGCGAACGTTCAAGTACACGACGTGCTAAAAGGTAACACAGAGCAGCGATTGTCGAGGCCCATACCTCTCCAACTCCTGGATTAATGGTGTGAAGAGATATTGGATATGACTACATGACTGATTTGGTAATTGTTGAAGACAGGTTGAATATTCGCTAGTATACGGCAAGACTGGTAGAAATCCTTATCTACAGACTGGCATAATCCATTACGGGAAAGTTGAAAGTTTCTTTTAAAAACAATATTTTACTGCTAGTTTCTATTTACTGATAGAATATTATCAATTGCTTTGCTTGGATTATCTGAAATGTTTAAGAAGTAGTATTGCAAACAATGAATCCAAACAGAAGTGAATGTGACTGCTTTATTTCCAACAAACTAAACCGAGCCGCCTAGCAAAGAAAAACAGATTCTGCCTAATGTCCCTCCAAAAATGCAACATTGTTTCACTTCTCTGACAGGAGGAGGAGAAGACTAGTGTTTAACGTCCCGTCGACAACGAGGTCATTAGAGACGGAGCGCAAGCTCAGGTGAGGGAAGGATGGGGAAGGAAATCGGCCGTGCCCTCTCAAAGGAAGCATCCCGGCATTTGCCTGAAGCGATTTAGGGAAATCACGGAAAACCTAAATCAGGATGGCCGGAGACGGGATTGAACCGTCGTCCTCCCGAATGCGATCTCTGACAAGAAATTTGACAAAAGCTTAACTGATTTCTGTGTCTCTTCTCGTAATTGTTGTATCTGTTGTGCCTGTAATTGTGACTGTTCTCGTAATTTTGCAACTAGTGCACTTGTTACTAGGTTGTTGGTTTGTGCCACGATCTGTTCTTTATCCTTGAAGCCGGCTGCTGTGGCCGAGCGGCTCTAGGCGCTTCAGTCCGGAACGACGCGGCTGCTACGGTCGAAGGTTCGAATCCTGCCTCGGGCACGGATGTACGTGAGTCCTTAGGTTGTATGTTGTATATTGACCGGGGACCTAGAAACGACGATGAGGCTCCGTCCCCGCCACAGCCGCAGTGGTCCACAACCCCACAACGACTACCGCAGTCCACTTCACCCCTCCGACGCCCCACACCGAACCCAGAGTTATTGTGTGGTTCGGCCCCCGGTGGACCCCCCCTCCCACGGGGAACGTCTCACACCCGCCCCGGGGAACGTCTCACACCAAACGATTGTAACCTCTATGTTTGCGTGGTAAAGTAATGGTGGTGTACGCGTATTTGGAGAACTTGTTCGTGCAGCAATCGCCGACATAGTGTAGCTGAGGGGGAATAAGGGGAACCAGCCCGAATCCACCAAGGCACATGGAAAACCGCCTAAAAACCATAAACAGACTGGCCGGCTCACCGGATCTCGACGTAAGTCCGCCGGGCGGATTCGTGCCGGGGACCAGGCGCTCCTTCCCGCTCCGGAAAGCCGTGCGTTAGACCTCACGGCTAATCGGGCGGGCATGTCCTTAGGTTAGTTAGGTTTACGTAGTTCTAAGACTAGGGGACTGATGACCTCAGGTGTTAAGTCCCGTAGTGCTTAGAGCCATTTGAACCATTTTGAAATCCTTGAATCTCTCTCTCCTAATTTTTCTCTCTGCGTGTTGTGTTCATCTAAACGTGTCTGGATAGCGGAAACCTCCTCGATTCTAGTTGCTAAATTCATCAGTTCAGATTTAATGTCATTACTTGTTTGTTCTGTGATTTCTCCTGCCATTGTCTGAATTGCGCCATGTATTTCCTCCTAGTTCATTTCAAAAGATTTAATGCGTTCCTCCTGTCTTTTGGTACATTCGTCAAAATGAGTAGTGAAATGTGTATTTAATTATTCTCCTTGTTTTAACATTTGTTGGGACATTTGCATAATGTCAGTGTCATTTGAGGAATCTGTGGCATTCGTGGGTGGTGGGATTCATTGCATTTTTGTTTTCCGTGGCACATTTTGTCACAGCAAAATTTAGCAGCGTATGATTAGAATTGGCGTCTGTTGGAATGGTATCTTCGTTTATCACTCTACAGTCGCGAGAATTATCTGCGAATGAAATGTTCAAGTCGGTAAATATGGCACAGTCACTACTTGTAACGTGTCTGTGTTGAACAGAAGATTGACAGTTCGAGTGGAATGCAGTCCCATTCTACACTGTTACGTCGGGATTGCAAACTTAGTCATAATCTGCTAACTCATATAACTCATCGGAGGACATGATTGCGGTGTGAACTGAAGAATTCTGATTCTGAGGTTCATTGTTGTTCGTTCTTCTGGACCTAGATTTTCTTTCAGCATTAGGCGTACTGTTGAGATATACTTTTGCGAAGTACAGAAAAATGAAAAATCAAAACTACTTCTACTAGGCTGAAAAAATACACAAATGGTTAGTAAATAGCTCAGTGATTCTACACATACAATACAAATGCATCAAAAATGTACTAAACTAAATCTTAGACCGGAACAGTGCATCTAGATCGGACTACAAAATTCCAAAAAATCCACGAAGCCTGTTCTTTGAAGAGATGTCGCCGAGCAAAAGTTTCTTTGAAACAAGTTGGAATGTCTGAAAAGTTGTTTGAGAAGTGGCGCCTATTGCAAGCTATGAGTCGAAACAGAAAATCTGGCTGCATGATCTCCAAGAAAGCGTACTCAGCCGACTAGTAAAGCAAACTTGATTCTGCCCACGTTCGTTTAAAAAATTGTAACACTCCGTTTCATTAAATTACAATGAAATGAATACCCTTAGCTGCATACAGGCGTTGATCTAAGCTAACGGGGACAATTGAAAATGGGTGCCCCGACCGGGACTCAAACCCGGGATCTTCTGCTTACATGGCAGACGCTCTATCCATCTTTTTTTACCGTTGATTGTTGTGTTTGGTCGTTCCGGACGTAACATTACATCCGCTCAAGTTCGTTGTTGATCCTTTCACTCAGTTTTTTATTACAGAGACCAACCCCAACCAGCTCTCTGACCGAAATCCATCTGAGCCACCGAGGACACAAAGAATAGTGCGACTGCAGGGACTTACCTCTGCACGCCTCCCGCGAGACCCATATTCGCAACTTATTGTCCCGCAATATAATCATAGTGCCCCTGCCTGTCATATTCATTGCTCGCGGCTTTACCGCCGATTCCCGTAAGAGTTCTGGCACAGAAGAAGATGGTCAAATGGGCGGTGAGCCTTAACGATATATATACTAGGCTTCATGCCTCTTTACTTCTCTGACACGAAATTTGACAAAAGCTTAACTGATTTCTGGACGTATGAAAGGAATTCCCTTGAAATTTGAATTGTAAGTTTTTTCTCTCTCTATTTTGGCTTTCCTGTGGCAATGGAAAACGCCCCGGCAGCTGCTCTCTGGAAATTGCAGCTGCTATTGAAAGTTACTAAAACGGCGAGTCTCATTTTCTGGGCGACAAACTAACTGTACGTGAACTCCATGTGCGATGATTCCCCGTAATGACTCTGCATTTTAAATTGCCATGTGGAACTTTATCTCGTGAATAACAAACATTGGGAAATGGACGATGGCGTGGTAAATTACGTTAATAAGGATTCCTTTAGAAGGCATAATGGTACATTTAGAAAAGTCACTTTACAAAAGTATTCTCCATTACAATCGAGAATCGCAAAGAAATGACAAACTCTGAAAGTATCTTAAGGTTGTTTGTTCAACAGTGTTATATTCAAAGAATTATTACAAAATATATGTGTTCATCGTAGATTTAAAGATGCTGCATTAACTGATTTAATCTTTCCTGAGTTGTCGCTACTGTTACCTGATTAAGAAGAGGGGAGAATGTTCCGTGCTGGATACTAAATTGTTACAGTGGGGTACAGGCAACAGCTCTCGCGCGATTAAAGCAAAGAAAATTAATTATTACCTTATTACGAACTCTTACTCAAATCAGCAAAAAACATCTTTCTCTTTCGCAGTAAAGATATGACAAACCGTATCACAAAATGAATTTCCTCAATGAAGATAAACCGTCATCATTCTAGAATGATATTTTCACACTGCAGCGGAGTGTGCGCTGATACGAAATTTCCTGGCAGATTAAAACTGTGCGGACCGAGACTCGAACTCGGGGCCTTTGCCTTTTGCGGGCAAGTGCTCTACCATCTGAGCTATCCAAGCACGACGCATATCAGCACACAATCCGCTGCAGAGTAAAATCTCATTCCGGGAACATCCCCCAGACTGTGGCAAAGCCATGTATCTGCAATATCCTTTCTTCCAGGAGTGCTAGTTCTGCAAGTTTCGCAGGAGAGCTTCTGTGAAGCTTGGAATGTAGGAGACGAGATACTGGAGGAAGTAAAGCTGTGAGGACGGTGTGGGAATCGTGCTTGGATGGCTCAGCACGCGAAAGCCAACGGTCCCGAGTTCGAGTCTCGGTCCAGCATATAATTTTAATCTGCCAGAAAGTTTCTTGTCATCATTCTGGTCATGCTGGTCTCTCGTCATGCCGCTCTCTCGGTCGTGGTTCACTCCACCTTACACGATGTGGACTGACTGCCTGCGACCTGCATCTGTAGGGAGCGGCCGACGTAGAGATGTTATTGCAGACGCGCTGTGTCACATACGACACGGCACGTTGTGTGACAAGGAACCTCTTGAGTGCGAGGTCGCAAAAAGCCGATGATGATTACGGCATTCGACGCCCCATATATTATCCACCATGCAACAAAAATATGGCTGTTGATTTGCAACAGGTGGCACAACTTGCGGTATCCAGTGGTGATTATAGGATGAGCGCAGTTGAACCGCTTAGTTGACGAGTAACACGCACCAGTACTACAGTGCTAGTCATGTTGATAAACATCGGAGCAATGACAACGATAAACAAAGCCAACATTGCATTACATCTACAAAAACAGTTGCCGGAGGAATCCTAGGAAGCACGCAGAGTGAGAGAGAAGTGGTGGATGAAATACACTCCTGGAAATGGAAAAAAGAACACATTGACACCGGTGGGTCAGACCCACCATACTTGCTCCGGACACTGCGAGAGGGCTGTGCAAGCAATGATCACACGCACGGCACAGCGGACACACCAGGAACCGCGGTGTTGGCCGTCGAATGGCGCTAGCTGCGCAGCATTTGTGCACCGCCGCCGTCAGTGTCCGCCAGTTTGCCGTGGCATACGGAGCTCCATCGTAGTCTTTAACACTGGTTGTATGCCGCGACAGCGTGGACGTCAACCGTATGTGCAGTTGACGGACTTTGAGCGAGGGTGTATAGTGGGCATGCGGGAGGCCGGGTGGACGTACCGCCGCATCGCTCAACACGTGGGGCGTGAGGTCTCCACAGTACATCGATGTTGTCGCCAGTGGTCGGCGGAAGGTGCACGTGCCCGTCGACCTGGGACCGGACAGCAGCGACGCACGGATGCACGCCAAGACCGTAGGATCCTACGCAGTGCCGTAGGGGACCGCACCGCCACTTCCCAGCAAATTAGGGACACTGTTGCTCCTGGGGTATCGGCGACGACCATTCGCAACCGTCTCCATGAAGCTGGGCTACGGTCCCGCACACCGTTAGGCCGTCTTCCGCTCACGCCCCAACATCGTGCAGCCCGCCTCCAGTGGTGTCGCGACAGGCGTGAATGGACGGACGAATGGAGACGTGTCGTCTTCAGCGATGAGAGTCGCTTCTGCCTTGGTGCCAATGATGGTCGTATGCGTGTTTGGCGCCGTGCAGGTGAGCGCCACAATCAGGACTGCATACGACCGAGGCACACAGGGCCAACACCCGGCATCATGGTGTGGGGAGCGATCTCCTACACTGGCCATACACCACTGGTGATCGTCGAGGGGACACTGAATAGTGCACGGTACATCCAAACCGTCATCGAATCCATCGATCTACCATTCCTAGACCGGCAAGGGAACTTGCTGTTCCAACAGGACAATGCACGTCCGCATGTATCCCGTGCCACCCAACGTGCTCTAGAAGGTGTAAGTCAACTACCCTGGCCAGCAAAATCTCCGGATCTGTCCCCCATTGAGCATGTTTGGGACTGGATGAAGCGTCGTCTCACGCGGTCTGCACGTCCAGCACGAACGCTGGTCCCACAGAGGCGCCAGGTGGAAATGGCATGGCAAGCCGTTCCACAGGACTACATCCAGCATCTCTACGATCGTCTCCATGGGAGAATAGCAGCCTGCATTGCTGCGAAAGGTGGATATACACTGTACTAGTGCCGACATTGTGCATGCTCTGTTGCCTGTGTCTATGTGCCTGTGGTTCTGTCAGTGTGATCATGTGATGTATCTGACCCCAGGAATGTGTCAATAAAGTTTCCCCTTCCTGGGACAATGAATTCACGGTGTTCTTATTTCAATTTCCAGGAGTGTATTAACCTTTGATGAGACAGTGGCACATGTGATGTCGTATACGTTCGACTTTGCGGACAATGTACGCGAGGAGTAAAATGATGACGATACGTTCTTAACAAGTGAAAGAGATACTGAAACAACCATGTCATTCATCGTCATCAGGAGGACATCCAACAATTCTGTCAATCAGTGTCACGCCGAATAACTGTTTACATAAGGGTCAGAGGCGGAACAAGGCGTTTTTGACTGTTGACTTGCTCAATCTGTGAAGCTCTTTCTCTTAAAGAAATCATTCAGTTTCTCTGAAATTGTGATCATTTGTTTTTCTGCGCATGTACATAAATAACATCTACCGATTTCTGTCCCATCCATTCCGATAATTCCGTCGTGGTGCGTCTTTTTTTCATAGAATGTAAATAGAAGGGTCATGTCAATAAAGAACACTCGAAGGCAGCATTACGGGAAGAGAAGAGAAAGTGAGTAGGGATGAGACGAGCGATCTGACACATCGTGAAGAATGCGTCAGAGCGGTGAAAGACCAACAGGTAAATAAGGCATCTGGAGCGGATAACACTCCTTCAGAGTTGTTGTGTGTGTGTGAAATCTTATGGGACTTAACTACTAAGGTCATCAGTCCCTAAGCTTACACACTGCTTAACCTAAATTATCCTAAGGACAAACACACACACCCATGCCCGAGGGAGGACTCGAACCTCCGCCGGGACCAGCCACACAGTCCATAACTGAAGCGCCTTGACCGCTCGGCTAATCCCGCGTGGATTCAGAATTGTTCATATTGTTGGGAAAACCAACAATGACAAGAATTGTCTACATGATACGCATGGTAAGTGAGAGATGCTAAATACCCTTCATACTTCAAGAGGAATGTAATAAACACAATTCAAAGGAAGTCATTTTCTGACACACAGATGTGAATATTACCGTACCACCAGCTTAATAGTCAACATGATTTGTTTGCAGAAGGAGGGAACGAATGACAATAGCGGATGTGGGGGAACCCAGAGAAATATAGGAGTATGCGGAACAACACTGACTGTGCGATATATCTTAGAAGACTGGTTAGAGAGCGACAAACCTACGTTTATAGCAGTTGCAGATAAAACGAATGACTGAAATATTAGAAGACTGGTTAGAGAGCGACAAACCTACGTTTATAGCAGTTGTAGATAAAAAGAATGACTGAAATATTCTACGTGTTACTGTAAAAAACTTCTCCCGCTCAGTGATGAAATACCGGTAATTTCGTACATCCAGACCCCTAACTGTAAGTCTCGAAGGATGTGAAACGGTGACACCTGTTGATAATGGAGTCAGACAGGATTGCCCCAAGTCTGCACATTTACCAAGCAATAAAGACAACCAAGAAGAAATTTCGAAAGGGATTTAAGATCGGAGAGAAAAAGAACGAAACTTTAACGTTAGCAGATAACATTGTAATTCTGTCAGACACAAGAGGGACTTGTAAGGTCACTTGACCGGAGAGGATACTGTATTGACAAGAAGCTGCAAGAAAAAATTACATAAAAATGAATTAAGTGTGACAGTTGTTGTTGTTGTGGTCTTCAGTCCTGAGACTGGTTTGATGCAGCTCTCCATGTTACTCTATCCTGTGCAAGCTTCTTCATCTCCCAGTACCTACTGCAACCTACATCCTTCTGTATCTGTTTAGTGTACTCATCCCTTGGACTCCCTCTACGATTTTTACCCTCCATGCTGCCCTCCAATAATAAATTGGTGATCCCTTGATGCCTCAGAACATGTCCTACTAACCGATCCCTTCTTCTAGTCAAGTTGTGCCACAAACTTCTCCCCAATCCTGTTCAATACCTCCTCATTATTTAGATGATCTACCCATCTAATCTTCAGCATTCTTCTGTAGCACCACATTTCGAAAGTTCCTATTCTCGTCTTGTCCAAACTAGTTATCGTCCATGTGTCACTTCCATACGTGGCTTAAGATGCGCTGAAAGTAGTAGATGAGTTTCGCATCTAGGCAGCACAATAAATGACAGCGGTGGAAACAAAGAAGAGATAACACGTAGGCTGGCAAGACACAGAAAACTTTTTCTGAAAAAGAAACGTAAGTTAACATCAAATATATATTTAACGTTGAGAAGTCTTTTTTGACATTAATTGTTTGGAGAGTTGCCTTAGATGGAAGTGTAACTCGTTGGTTAAACAGCACAGACAAGGGACTGGAAACTTCTGAAATGTGGTGGTACATATGAATGTTGAAGATTAGATGGGCAGAATCGAACTCGGGGGGAAAACAGCTTCAGGGCATAACATGACTAAACGAAGGACTCGATTAATACGACACGTCGTAAAAACCGAAGTAAATTTTTATTTGATAATGGAAGGAAGTTTAGTTGAAAAGATTTGTTGAGGAAGAATTAAGTTTAACTGAAATTGCCAGGTTGAACTGGAACGAATGGCGCAATGGTTTTGCAGATATGAAAAAGTTGCAGCGTGGAGAATGGCATCAATTCAGTCTTTGGACTTCTTACAACAACAGTGACAGTGTAAATTAATTCGTTGTTACTATAATTTGTTCGTGTAACCGACCGGTAGCTGTTTTGAATTGGAACGCGTTTCTTCAGGAGTTGCCTCTTTTGAAGTGTTCGTCGAAGTGATGTTAAGCCCCAATCTACTTTTCTTTCCCCTATTCCAGGAATTTAGCAACAAGTGGGAGGAGCGCATGCCATCTTGGCTATTACAGAACTGTTAACTTCTTGCTTTCATGTATCGATATGCACACATCTGAGAGCAAGCCATGATGATCCGTTATCTTTGTTTATGTTGTTCCACCGTCTCTGCTGATGGCGCTCAGAGAGAGATTATTATTAGGAGAGGTGTCCTCCCCTAGTAGCTGAGCGATACCGGCACGGTAGCTGAGTGTGTTCGGTCAGAGGGTTAGGTACTCTCTGTAATAGAAAACTGAGTGAACGGGTCAACGAAGAACCTCAACGAGTGTCATCAGACGTCCGCCCCGAACAAATTCAATGAACAATATAGAACAAAATGAGATCACCAAAAAAAAAAGTGGTCAGCGTGACAGAATGTCAGTTCTAAGGGCCCGGGTTCGATTCCCATCTGGGTTGGAGATTTTCCTCCGCTAGGTGACTGGGTGTTGTGTTGTCCTAATCATCATCATTTCATCCTCATCGACGCGCAAGTCGCCGAAGTGGTGCCAAATCGAAAGCCTTGCACCCGCGAACGGTCTACCCAACGGGAGGCCCTGGTCACACGACATTTTTATTTAGTCGAGGTGTGTTGGGAAGCAGGCGTGGAACTGAGTGGTCAGGAAATTTCTACTTGGAACTGAGCTGCTAAACACTGAATATTTGAGAGTATCTGTGGATTTTGAAAAGAGTTTTGTGAAGAATTGTGATTCGAGGTTAATCCGGAGATTTGCATATTTGCACGTCGTTAGCACTCTGTTGTAAAATTAATGGTCATACCGGGATTTGATTGAAGCATTTATCTCATGAACTGCACACGGCTGGAGAAGTTGGTTCTCCTCCCCCATACACATACTTAAAAAATGGAGATTACTTTTGGGTAGGTTAATTTTTTGTGCAAAATAAATTTTCGAATAATCAGTCAGATGGAATCATTTCTGAAACCAGTCCTTTTTGTTTAAAGTCAGTAGTTAGTTAGTTAATTCCATGTTCCATGCATCATTTTCAACGATAGATTGTAATGATGTGGAACGATTATTTTACATTCACATCGCAATTTAATCTGAACATTTCTAAGGCGGTTTTTCACGATCTTGAAAGTGAAGTTATAAACTAATGCTTTGCTATAAATTTTCTTAGAAAAATCACTTGTAGAACACTAGCACCCCAAACTGTCTCCAAGCAAGAAATTCTGTTTTGCTTGTGACCGCACTGCACGTGGAGGTACACACACTTTTCAATATCATTTTTAGCTTACCATTTTAATCTAGCTTTCGTGGAGTACTGCTTGTTGTGCTCCAATTTCGAGAGGAAATATTTACTGTACCGAGGTAAGTGGAAGAATAGTTCTGGACCATAGCTGTACAGTCACACTAGACATTCAGAACAATGCCATTACACATTTAATCAATGATTGGGTCATACAGGTTACATTAAGTTTGGAAGCTTTTTTTTGTTATGAAAAGTAAATTTCAGTAACAGTGTGATATATCCATGTGTGAAACATTTTTCGTATTCTAATACTTATTTCGGAGGTTAGCTACGTAAATCAGCAGTGGACTTTTATTAAATTAATTTGGATGAATTATTCAGACAAAATTTAGTAGATCATTCGATACGCAAATTTTTATTGGTTTTATTTTGGGGCATTTCTGACGTGTTGAAAACTGTACTGTGATGCCAGGCAAAACACCACTGTTCACTTGACTGCGCAGTGCAGGGCTTAAGTATTAATATTTTTAGCAATTAGTTTCGTGCACTTAAAAATCTACACTAAACGAGCACAGAGTTACAAAGCAGAAAAGGTACACAAGTAACTGAAGAAAACGTACGTAAATCAGTTCTGACAGACGTGACATGAATACCAGGCTGCCTTGCTGCCTGAAGTGTTACACTGCAAGAGAACATGCACATCTGTTTCCCTTCACAATCGCATTGCACTCGTTCTGCGGAAGCCTGGCTGACCGAGGCGGTTAAATGTTGAGGTGCTAAAGAGCAGTTTGCCCTGCAGTTCTCCGATGCTCTTGTTTGAAAGGGAGGCTCAAATGCAGTCACGACCACGGCTGTTCTTTATCGCCGTGCAGATGGAAAGGTTTCGCTACCGACCTATGATGTCAATAAAAGACCTCTGCTCCATCGTGACCGTCTCTTCCCATTTCAGCTGGCACGATCGTCTGCGCTCTAGTTGTCCGTGTAAGATTTACACAATGGTGGTATTTACCCTTTCGAGAAGTGTACACATGGCGGTCTCAATAATGCCAACTGTGTCGTATCCAGCACGCGGTCAAAAATCTGCAGTTTGCTACGCTGAAGCATCAGTAACGCCCTAAGTAAATCCTAAGTAAATCCATGGTCGACTGGTTCAGGTTTCGTAGCTTCATTCTGCTATTTTTATTCTTTCTTTACGAGAGGTGCACAAAGTTTTAATTATCACTTCGGAAATCAAGCTACGTAATTAATTCGTTTTCTCGGTTTACAGGTACATGTCTGCATTACAGGTGCAGATTGAAAACCCAGCGCCAGAAAAAAGGTGGCACACCGCAAGAGGAGCCAAAGAAAAATCGCACAGCCTATCCCCAATTTGTTCAAATGTGTGTGAAATCTTATGGGACTTAACTGCTAAGGTCATCAGTCCCTAAGCTTACACACTACTTAACGTAAATTATCCTAGGGACATACTCACACACACCCATGCCCGAGGGAGGACTCGAACCTCCGCCGAGACCAGCCGCACAGTCCATGCCTGCGGCGCCCGAGACCGCTCGGCTAATCCCGCGCGGTAAGCTACCTCCAATTTATCAATGGACCTGTCTAGTAGTGTGTGTGTATTGTGACTGAACCGGGGACCTAGAAACGACGGAGAGGCTTTGTCCCCGCCGTAGCTCTCAATGGTTCACAGCCCCACAACAGGCTACAGCAGTCCATTCACCCCACCGCCGCCCCATGCCGAACCCATGGTTATTGTGTGGTTCGGCCCGCAGTGAACTCCCCGGGAACGTCTCATACCAGACAAGTGTAACCCCCAAATGTATGCGTATCGAGCGAGGTGGCGCAGTGGTTAGCACACTGGACTCGCATTCGGGAGGACGACGGTTCAATCCCGCTGCCGGCCATCCTGGTTTAGGTTTTCCGTGATCTCCCTAAATCGCTCCAGTCAAATGCCGGGATGGTTCCTTTGAAAGGGCTCGGCCGACTTCCTTCCCCATCCTTCCCTAATCCGATGGGACCGATGACCTCGCAGTTTTGTCTTTTCTCCCCAAACAACTCCATCCCCAAACGTTTGCGTGGTACAGTATTTGTGGTGTACGCCTACGTGGAGACAGTGTGTGCGCCCATCAATTGCCGACATAGCGTAACTGAGGCGGAAAAGGGGAACCAGCCCGCATTCGCCGAGGCAGATGGAAAACCGCCTTAAAAACCATTCACAGGCTGGCCGGCACACCGGACCTCGGCACTAATCCGCAGGGTGGATTCGTGCCGGGGACCGACACGCCTTCCCGCTCGGGAAGCAGCGCTTCAGACCGCGCGGTTAGCCGGGCGGGCGGCTAGTGGTGTACCACCGTACTGTGATGCGGAAGTTTCAATGTGCTCCGCAAGCAAATAAAAAATAATAATTACGGTAACTTCCATTTTTCGAGGTGATAATTAAAACCTAATGGATGCTTATTTTATTTTCAGATGTTACATTTCAGTTCCGACTGATTGACTTCCCAATCTCAAGTCCTTGCTATGATAAATATTTAAAAAACTATATGTGGTGTTGCGGTTTCACACAAGAGAAGTACGCGCCACGGCTCACTAAATTAACCTGTACAGTTTCTACTATTGCAAATAATTCACGTTTACCGTACTGGGACAAAAATGAATGAGCGCCCTGCGTGACTGGTGGTTGACTTGCTAGTCTGTCAGTTTTGGAGCGCTGGGGCACTCTTATTTCATGCATAGCAGCGAGCAGTTGTGTTTTTCAGAGAATGAAATGTGTTTCCTGCGAATCTTGGAGAAGCTATCTGAAATACTTTATTATGGAGATCAAAATGATTCTGAGCACTATGGGACTTAACTTCTGAGGTCATCAGTCCCCTAGAACTTAGAACTACTTAAACCTAACTAACCTAAGGACATCACACACATCCAAGCCCGAGGTAAGATTCGAACCTGCGACCGTAGCGGTCGCGCAGTTCCAGACTGTAGCGCCTAGAACCGCTCCGCCACCCCGACTGGCTGTGGAGATCAAAACTTATTTATAATACTTTCTCGTTCTTTATATTGACGGAGAAAATTTTGGATGACTTTTAAAGGTAACGAAGTCATGCTCAAGAATAAAATATTTGTCAGCATTGTTGACTGAAGGAAGTCTTTGTTCCTCATAAAACTACTTATTTTCATGATTAATGTTAATTTAATCTGTTTGTTTTTCATTATGTCACAAATAACTCAACTGGCTGAAGTTTTCGTAGTTTCTTTGTGATGAAAGAACTTTGTAATTGTTAGTCTTCTTATGTTGTGCAGTCTTTTTTGTGAATAATCAGAGTTTGATTTCTCAAAAACGATTTTTAAATATTCTATCGTGTGTGAATTGTACCTCAGGCCACACGCAGCAACAGATTTTAGAGTAGGTTATTTACATTTATCTGCTGCATCTGCTGATTTATATTTGCTTTCGAGAGCGTCAGTACTCCAGATACAAAAACAGTGTTCTCAGAAAAAGGTGAATCACTTTTATTTCAGGGCAGATTTCACGTCGCATTTTAGTAAACAATGTGTAGTCGGGATTGTCAGGTGTCGTGCATTGTCAGTGAACAGCATTGGTAATTTCAAACACTCATTTTCTTCCAAGTAGTAATTTATTTTTCTGGATATTCCAAGTTAAACATTGGACTTCATATCGCGCAACTTCATAATGTACTTCGGTACTGAGGTATAGTTATATAGTTTTCATTGAGCGCAAAATTAGTTTCTTTTGACATTCAATTAGATTCATTTACTTGATTTTGAATCTTGAATTTCATAAAGTTTTATTTCACGACACTGTTCACATGGGCAATACAGGGCCAATCGACAGTCAGTTTTTCTCACCAGCTGGAAACGGTACCTAGGAAGGAAGTAAGGAAGATTGAGTTTAACGCCTCGTCGACATCAAGGTCATAAGAGACGAATACGGTACCCAAGTAAATATTACATGCGGAGAAAGTTTTTGAAGTCACTGTATTCAGTTTTCGCATATACGGACAACATTTTATATAAAACTTACACTATGACTGCAGCATTGATGGAGAAGATGTTAAGCAACACCACGCCTACGTTTCTGGAATAGAGCAAGATGTTGTTGTTGTGGTCTTCAGTCCTGAGACTGGTTTGATGCAGCTCTCCGTGCTTCTCTATCCTGTGCAAGCTTCTTCATCTCCCAGTACCTACTGCAACCTACATCCTTCTGAATCTGCTTAGTGTATTCATCTCTTGGTCTCCCTCTACGATTTTTACCCTCCATGCTGCCCTCCAATGCTAAATTTGTAATCCCTTGATGCCTCAAAACATGTCCTACCAACCGATCCCTTCTTCTAGTCAAGTTGTGCCATAAATTCTCTTCTCCCCAATCCCATTCAATACCTCCTCATTAGTTACGCGATCTACCCACCTTATCTTCAGCATTCTTCTGTAGCACCACATTTCGAAAGCTTCTATTCTCTTCTTGCCCAAACTAGTTATCGTCCATGTTTCACTTCCATACATGGCTACACTCCATACAAACACTTTCAGAAACGACTTCCTGACACTTAAATCTATACTCGATGTTAAGAAATTTCTGTTCTTCAGAAACGATTTCCTTGCCATTGCCAGTCTACATTTTATATCTTCTCTACTTCGACCATCATCAGTTATTTTACTCCCTAAATAGCAAAACTCCTTTACTACTTTAAGTGTCTCATTTCCTAATCTAATTCCCTTAGCATCACCCGATTTAATTTGACTACATTCCATTATCCTCGTTTTGCTTTTGTTGATGTTCATCTTATATCCCCCTTTCAAGACACTGTCCATTCCGTTCAACTGCTCTTCCAAGTCCTTTGCTGTCTCTGACAGAATTACAATGTCATCGGCGAACCTCAAAGTTTTTACTTCTTCTCCATGAATTTTAATGCCTACTTCGAATATTTCTTTTGTTTCCTTTACTGCTTGCTCAATATACAGATTGAATAACATCGGGGAGAGGCTACAACCCTGTTTCACTCCTTTCCCAACCACTGCTTCCCTTTCATGCCCTTCGACTCTTATAACTGCCATCTGATTTCTGTACAAATTGTAAATAGCCTTTCGCTCCCTGTATTTTATACCTGCCACCTTCAGAATTTGAAAGAGAGTATTCCAGTTAACATTGTCTACAGCTTTCTCTAAGTCTACAAATGCTAGAAACGTAGGTTTGCCCTTTCTTAATCTTCCTTCTAAGATAAGTCGTAAGGTTAGTATTGCCTCACGTGTTCCAACATTTCTACGGAATCCAAACTGATCTTCCCCGAGGTCCGCTTCTACCAGTTTTTCCATTCGTCTGTAAAGAATTCGCGTTAGTATTTTGCAGCTGTTACTTATTAAACTGATAGTTCGGTAATTTTCACATCTGTCAACACCTGCTTTCTTTGGGATTGGAATTATTATATTCTTCTTGAAGTCTGAGGGTATTTCGCCTGTCTCATACATCTTGCTCACCAGATGGTAGAGTTTTGTCATGTCTGGCTCTCCCAAGGCCATCAGTAGTTCTAATGGAATGTTGTGTACTCCCGGGGCCTTGTTTCGACTCAGGTCTTTCAGTGCTCTGTCAAACTCTTCACGCAGTATCTTATCTCCCATTTCGTCTTCATCTACATCCTCTTCCATTTCCATAATATTGTCCTCAAGTACATCGCCCTTGTATAAACCCTCTATATACTCCTTCCACCTTTCTGCTTTCCTTTCTTTGCTTAGAACTGGGTTTCCATCGGAGCTCTTGATATTCATACAAGTGGTTCTCTTCTCTCCAAAGGTCTCTTTAATTTTCCTGTAGGCAGTATCTATCTTACCCCTAGTGAGACAAGCCTCTACATCCTTACATTTGTCCTCTAGCCATCCCTGCTTAGCCATTTTGCACTTCCTGTCGATCTCATTTTTGAGACGTTTGTATTCCTTTTTGCCTGCTTCATTTACTGCATTTTTATATTTTCTCCTTTCATCAATTAAATTCAATATGTCTTCTGTTACCCAAGGATTTCTATTAGCCCTCGCCTTTTTACCTACTTGATCGTCTGCTGCCTTCACTACTTCATCTCTCATAGCTACCCATTCTTCTTCTACTGTATTTCTTTCCCCCCATTCCTGTCAATTGTTCCCTTATGCTCTCCCTGAAACTCTGTACAACCTCTGGTTCTTTCAGTTTATCCAGGTCCCATCTCCTTAGATTCCCACTTTTTTGCAGTTTCTTCAGTTTCAATCTGCAGTTCCTAGCATAGAGCAATAGCACTTTTATAAAAGTATGACACAGCGCCATATTGAGAAAATCGCGACAGCTGAATTAGAATAATATTTTTAATGCGGTCTGTTGTCGTTCTTCATTTTCTACTGAACATCTTCAATATCGTCGCAGTAGAGAGGAACCAGTCGGTTTCAGGTGCTGTGTGTAGTGACTACAAGTCGGTAATCTGTGATAATACACTGCGTTACAAGACACCATTGTAGACTAACGACTTTCTGGGTTACAAAACTGATAGTAGATGAAATCTGATCGCATATCATTTTATTTTAGGCGTAACGCAAACAACTCATGAGCTATAACCATCCTAATCGGTGATCGTTTTTCGCTCCAACAGTACCATCACGTACGTACCTGTTTCGGCCTTATGAAATGATGACATTAGTGCGTATGGCGCACCTCTTATAGGCCTATAGCGAGACTACCTCATTATTAATTTGAACCATTGAAAGCGGATGTACTAAACAAGCTAGAGATTATGTCATTTACAAAGGCTGAAAAAAATCTACATGAGCGTAGTATTTGGAAAATACAGGAGTATTTCGTGCGTAATGCTTACACCTAGAACTATCGTGACACACAATATCTAGCATGAAGTTTCTTACCGGTTTCTAGTCTTCTCAATGTTACAGGATGTCTCTGAACACCTATACTTTTGGAAAATTAAAACGTGGCTGAAATAAACGGCGCAATTAACGCTGTAATAGCTGTGTACGTCTTATTCACGCAATTAGTTGCAGATTATTGCGAAATCAAATGTCATACGTGAGAAGGATAGGAACGGAGATTATAGCCCATCTTTTTGACGATGATGAGGTTGCTAGAAAAGGAGTAAAAGCTCTATATAGACTATGATGTTGCGGAAAAATTGTCCTTAACCTTTTCAAAAGAACCACTTCGGTACACACCTTAAGCGATTTAGGGGTACCTTGAAAACAAAAGTCTCTATGACTAAATGAATATTGCTCATAATGTGCATCTTATGTTGGAATTTTTGTTTCGGAGAAAAGCTGTTTTTTTTTATTTTCGTGACGTAGGAAATTTTGTGGAAAGCTTTCATATTAATGAAGAATTTGCTTCATACATTTGACAGATGTAGAGCAATAAGGTTCTCTCATCAGAGTGGAAGTAATCATTGAATGGACCTAATACCATTTGCGGCATTGTGGATTTTATCCATTCCTGTTTGTACATAATAAATTGTCTTGCAGTGGTAAAACTGAAATAATTCTTGCCGCAACTGTTGATAATTTACTTCAACCGTTATTCCCCCTCAAAATTTAAAGAAAGTGTATGATTTTGAAATGAAGTTATTGCCGGAGTGATTAACCTCAAGAATCCGATAACAATCTAGTGCTACTTTTTTCACGGAACAGATTTTACATAAAACCATAGTCACACATATTCCACACAAACGTAAGGCAGCTTCCATTCATTGCAGACAATTTATTATGTACAAACAGGAATGGATAAAATCCACAATGCAGAAAACTGATTTGATCTGCAGTTTACAAACAGAGGCAAAATTAATTATTTTATGAGATGAAACATCCTTCAACGTAATGAAACGTAACTATAAATATACTGTAGAAGCAGTGCAACGCGTTAAGGTGACCAACCTTGTGCTACAGGAACGAAGTTTGCTACTCAGTTTCTCTTAGACTGCTGCTGCAAGAAATGTCACCAGGCTACGCTTAGTGACTTATAGACTTATAGGATGTGGAAAACTATGATTCAAGAAAGGACAGTATGAATTTCGTCACATATTAATCTACAAAATGAAGGACTTGGACAGCAGTTTGGATCTGGAAACCACGATTAAAATGTCAGTTTATCCTCTGACAGTTCAAGTGAGACTCAGAGTTAATTTGCGGTGACGGAAACTAAAACTGTTCCACCATAAAGCACCAATGCGATTTTTTATCAAACAATGTGGCGTTGTACGGGTATTAAATGAGTCAAGTTTAATTCCATTCGGAGGTCACGTCCATCATGAACATCAATATGGGGTGTGACCCCCACGGGTCGCTCCCGTATTCGTAGTGACAAGGGGGAAAACAGCCCCCGAATGTCATCTTGAGGAACTTATGTCCGTGCTTGAAACGCATACTGTGGCAGTTCGCCGAAATTAGTGGCTGCAGACTGTTATGAAAATATTTCTCTTCTCGCCGAGTCCAGTACAAGCTCCGTGGGTGACAAATCGTGGGAACAGGTAGGTCGGTAAAGGATATGTACTTTCCTCAAGGCGTTTGTGGAATGACCTGTGGCATTTTATTTGAATGAACAAAATTAAAAATAATAATGTTGTTGGTTCTGACTCTTGAACAATAAAATATTTAATTGATAATAAATGTACTATTATATTTTCATTTCTTGTTAATAAGGGGGCAAATGAGAGTAAGGATCTTGCATTATTCTGCTGGTCATGGTATTTGGCACACTGCTCATGAAGGATATTACGGGAGGGTTCGCTATCCTTACCACATACCGGCGAGAATTCAACATCTCTTCAACAATTGCGAAATCTGTCCTGTTGTCACATCCGGTAGCTCTTCTCATCAGGAGTTGGAAGGGTGTGAGACTCAGAAATTGCTTTAAATATTCAGAATCATAAAATTGTGCACTTTGCAAAATAAAAAACAACATGGTTTCGTATGGCTATAATATCAATGAGTCAAATCTGAAATCAGTCGACTCGTACAAATATCTGGGTGTTAAAGGTTATAGGAGTATGAATACACTCATTTGTAGGAAAACAGATTGAAGACTACGATTCATTGGTGGAATACTAGGGAAATGAAATCAGACTACAAAGAAAACAGCTTATAAATCACTTGTGGGCCCCATCCTAGAATATTGCAAAAAAATGGTTCAAATGGCTCTGAGCACTATGGGACTCAACTGCTGAGGTCATTAGTCCCCTAGAACTTAGAACTAGTTAAACCTAACTAACCTAAGGACATCACAAACATCCATGCCCGAGGCAGGATTCGAACCTGCGACCTTAGCGGTCTTGCGGTTCCAGACTGCAGCGCCTTTAACCGCACGGCCACTTCGGCCGGCTAGAATATTGCATTAATATATAAAACCCGAACAAAAAGAGCTAACGGCGGATTGTTGCTGATGTTGTCGTCTTCAGTCCTGAGACTGGTTTGATGCAGCTCTCCATGCTACTCTATCCTGTGCAAGCTTCTTCATTTCCCAGTAACTACTGCAACCTACATCCTTCTGAATCTGCTTAGTGTATTCATCTCTTGGTCTCCCTCTACGATTTTTACCCTCCACGCTGCCCTCCAATAGTAAACTGGTGATCCCTTGATGCCTCAGAACATGTCCTACTAACCGATCCCTTCTTCTCGTCAAGTTGTGCCACAAATTTCTCTCCTCCCCAATCCTATTCAATACCTCCTCATTAGTTACGTGATCTACCCATCATTCTTCTGTAGCACCACATTTCGAAAGCTTCTATTCTGTTCTTGTCCAAACTATTTATCGTCCATCTTTCACTTCCATACATGGCTACACTCCATACAAATACTTTCAGAAACGACTTCCTGACACTTAAATCTATACTCGATGTTAACAAATTTCTCCTCTTCAGAAACGCTTTCCTTGCCATTGCCAGTCTACATTTCATATCCTCTCTACTTCGACCATCATCAGATACATTGCTCCCCAAATAGCAAAATTCCTTTACTACTTTAAGTGTCTCATTTCCTAATCTAATTGCCTCAGCATCACCCGACTTAATTCGACCACATTCCACTATCCTCGTTTTGCTTTTGTTGATGTTCATCTTATATCCTCCTTTCAAGACACTATCCATTCCGTTCAACTGCTCTTCCAAGTCCTTTGCTGTTACAATGTAATCGGCAAACCTCAAATTTTTTATTTCTTCTCCATGGATTTTAATACCTACTCCGAATTTTTCTTTTGTTTCCTTCACTGCTTGCTCAATATACAGATTGAATAACATCGGGGAGAGGCTACAACCCTGTCTCACTCCCTTCCCAAACACTGCTTCCCTTTCGTGTCCCTCTTATAACTGCCCTCTGGTTTCTGTACAAAATGTTAATAGCCTTTCGCTCCCTGTATTTTACCCCTGCCACCTTCAGAATTTGAAAGAGAGTATTCCAGTCAACATTGTCAAAAGCTTTCTCTAAGTCTACAAATGCTAGAAACGTAGGTTTGCCTTTCCTTAATCTATTTTCTAAGATAAGTCGTAGAGTCAGTATTGCCTCACGTGTTCCAATATTTCTACGGAATCCAAACTGATCTTCCCCGAGGTCGGCTTCTACTAGTTTTTTCATTCGTCTGTAACGAATTCGCGTTAGTATTTTGCAGCCGTGACTTATTAAACTGATAGTTCGGTATTTTCACATCTGTCAACACCTGCTTTCTTTGGAATTGGAATTATTATACTCTTCTTGAAGTCTGAGGGTATTTCGCCTGTCTCATATATCTTACTCACCAGATGGTAGAGTTTTGTCAGGACTGGCTCTCCCAAGGCTGTCAGTAGTTCTAATGGTATGTTGTCTACTCCCGGGGCCTTGTTTCGACTCAGGTCTTTCAGTGCTCTGTCGAACTCTTCACGCAGTATCCTATCTCCCATTTCATCTTCATCTACATCCTCTTCCATTTCCCTAATACTGTCCTCAAGTACATCGCCCTTGTATAGACCCTCTATATACTACACTCCTGGAAATGGAAAAAAGAACACATTGACACCGGTGTGTCAGACCCACCATACTTGCTCCGGACACTGCGAGAGGGCTGTACAAGCAATGATCACACGCACGGCACAGCGGACACACCAGGAACCGCGGTGTTGGCCGTCGAATGGCGCTAGCTGCGCAGCATTTGTGCACCGCCGCCGTCAGTGTCAGCCAGTTTGCCGTGGCATACGGAGCTCCATTGCAGTCTTTAACACTGGTAGCATGCCGCGACAGCGTGGACGTGAACCGTATGTGCAGTTGACGGACTTTGAGCGAGGGCGTATAGTGGGCATGCGGGAGGCCGGGTGGACGTGCCGCCGAATTGCTCAACACGTGGGGCGTGAGGTCTCCACAGTACATCGATGTTGTCGCCAGTGGTCGGCGGAAAGTGCACGTGCCCGTCGACCTGCGACCGGACCGCAGCGACGCACGGATGCACGCCAAGACCGTAGGATCCTACGCAGTGCCGTAGGGGACCGCACCGCCACTTCCCAGCAAATTAGGGACACTGTTGCTCCTGGGGTATCGGCGAGGACCATTCGCAACCGTCTCCATGAAGCTGGGCTACGGTCCCGCACACCGTTAGGCCGTCTTCCGCTCACGCCCCAACATCGTGCAGCCCGCCTCCAGTGGTGTCGCGACAGGCGTGAATGGAGGGACGAATGGAGACGTGTCGTCTTCAGCGATGAGAGTCGCTTCTGCCTTGGTGCCAATGATGGTCGTATGCGTGTTTGGCGCCGTGCAGGTGAGCGCCACAATCAGGACTGCATACGACCGAGGCACACAGGGCCAACACCCGGCATCATGGTGTGGGGAGCGATCTCCTACACTGGCCGTACACCACTAGTGATCGTCGAGGGGACACTGAATAGTGCACGGTACATCCAAACCGTCATCGAACCCATCGTTCTACCATTCCTAGACCGGCAAGGGAACTTGCTGTTCCAACAGGACAATGCACGTCCGCATGTATCCCGTGCCATCCAACGTGCTCTAGAAGGTGTAAGTCAACTACCCTGGCCAGCAAGATCTCCGGATCTGTCCCCCATTGAGCATGTTTGGGACTGGATGAAGCGTCGTCTCACGCGGTCTGCACGTCCAGCACGAACGCTGGTCCAGCTGAGGCGCCAGGTGGAAATGGCATGGCAAGCCGTTCCACAGGACTACATCCAGCATCTCTACGATCGTCTCCATGGTAGAATAGCAGCCTGCATTGCTGCGAAAGGTGGATATACACTGTACTAGTGCCGACATTGTGCATGCTCTGTTGCCTGTGTCTATGTGCCTGTGGTTCTGTCAGTGTGCTTATGTGATGTATCTGACCCCAGGAATGTGTCAATAAAGTTTCCCATTCCTGGGACAATGAATTCACGGTGTTCTTATTTCAATTTCCAGGAGTGTACTTCCACCTTTCTGCTTTCCCTTCTTGACTTAGAACTGGGTTTCCATCTCAGCTCTTGATATTCATACAAGTGGTTCTCTTTTCTCCAAAGGTCTCTTTAATTTTCCTGTAGGCAGTATCTATCTTCTCCCTGTTGAGACAAGCTTCTACATCCTTACATTTGTCCTCTAGCCATCCCTGCTTAGCCATTTTGCACTTCCTGTCGATCTCATTTTTGAGACTTTTGTATTCCTTTTTGCCTGCTTCATTTACTGCATTTCTTATATTTTCTCCTTTCATCAATTAAGTTCAATATTTCTTCTGTTACCCAAGGATTTCTAGCAGCCCTCGTCTTTTTACCTACTTTATCCTCTGCTGCCTTCACTACTTCATCCCTCAAAACTACCCATTCTTCTTCTACTGTATTTCTTTCCCCCATTCCTGTCAATTGTTCCCTTATGCTCTCCTTGAATCTCTGTACAACCTCTGGTTCTTTCAGTTTATGCAGGTCCCATCTCCTTAAATTCCCACCTTTTTGCAGTTTCTTCAGTTTAATCTACAGATTGTGGTCAGAGTCCACATCTTCCCTGGAAATGTCTTACAATTTAAAACCTGGTTCCTAAATCTCTGTCTTACCATTATATAATCTATCTGAAACCTTCTAGTATCTCCAGGGTTCTTACATGTATACAACCTTCTTGTATGATTCTTGAACCAAGTGTTAGCTATGATTAAGTTGTGCTCTGTGCAAAATTCTACCAGGCGGCTTCCTCTTTCATTTCTTCTCCCAATCCATATTCACCTACTACGATTCCTTCTCTCCCTTTTCCTACTACCGAATTCCAGTCACCCATGACTATTAAATTTTCGTCTCCCTTCACTATCTGAATAATTTCTTTTATTTCATCATACATTCCTTCAATTTCTTCGTCATCTGCAGAGCTAGTTGACATATAAACTTGTACTACTGTGGTAGGCGTGGGCTTCGTGTCTATCTTGGCCACAATAATACGTTCACTATGCTGTTTGTAGTAGCTTACCCGCACTCCTACTTTTTTATTCATTGTTAAACCTACTCCTGCATTACCCCTATTTGATTTTGTATTTATAACACTGTATTCGCCTGACCAAAAGTCTTGTTCCTCGTGCCACTGAACTTCACTAATTCCCACTATATCTAACTTTAACCTATTCATTTCCCTTTTTAAATTTTCTAACCTACCTGCCCGATTAAGGGATTTGACATTCCACGCTCCGGTCCGTAGAACGCCAGTTTTCTTTCTCCTGATAACGACGTCCTCCTGAGTAGTCCCCGCCCGGAGATACGAATGGGGGACTATTTTACCTCTGGAATATTTTACCCAAGAGGACGCCATCATCATTTAACCATAGAGTAAAGCTGCATGCCCTCGGGAAAAATTACGGCTGTAGTTTCCCCTTGCTTTCAGCCGTTCGCAGTACAAGCACAGCAAGGCGGTTTTGGTTATTGTCACAAGGCCAGATCAGTCAATCATCCAGACTGTTGCCCCTGCTCCTAGTGAAAAGGCTGCTGCCCCTCTTCAGGAACCACACGTTTGTCTGGCCTCTCAACAGATACCCCTCAGTTGTGGTTGCACCTACGGTACGGCTATCTGTATCGCTGAGGCACGCAAGCCTCCCCACCAACGGCAAGGTCCATGGTTCATGGGATATTGGACGTATACAGAGAAGGACAGTACGAATGGCCAAAGGTTGTTCGACGCATGGGAGAGTTTTAAGAAGATATTGAGAGAGCTGAACTGGTAAACAGGTGCGAACTATCCCATGAAAACTCAGAAAGTACCTAGAACCAGCATTAAGTGATGACTCTAGGAATATATTACAATTCCCTAAATATCGCTCCCATAAGGATGGCGAAAACAATATTAGGCTACATGAAAGAAATTCGCTGTTGCGAATATGGAAAACCATCAGCTGTATAATGGAATGATGGCAATGAAGCAATAAAAATTGGTACCGGACCGGAACTCGAATCCGGATTTCTCGCTAATCGCAAGATGTCGCCTTACTTTTTTTTTTTTTTTTACTCATTTTGTTCGATATAGTTCGTTGCGTTTGGTCTGGGTGGACGTCACAAGACATCCGTTCAAATTGATCATTGGTTCCTTGACTCAGTTTTTTTTATTACAGAGAGCACGCAGCCCTCTGACCGAACACGCTGAGATATCGTGCCGGCTTACCATTAGGCTATCTGAGCACGACTCGCGGTCGAACCCAAACTGCCATATGTCGTTAACTGTATCTGTCGTTAACTCGTACATCCAATATGCACATTCCCCTACAGGGGAGATACTTTTACCTGAAATTCGCTTGGCCAGTTTCGAAGGATAAATACGACATTGCAAGTGACTTTAATTACAATGCATCCATGTCCGAAGGAACATTGCATCGTGATTTGGAATAACATAAACACACTACAATATCGCATCGGAACACACTGAAGCGCCAAGAACCTGGTAAAGGCATGCGTATTCAAGTACATGGATATGCAAACAGGCAAATACGGCGCTGCGGTTGGGAACGCCTGTATAAGACAACAAGTGTCTGTCGCAGTTGTTAGATCGGTTAGTACCTGCTACAATGGCAGGTAATCAAGACATAAGTGAGTTTGAATGTGGTGTTATGGTCGGCTCACAAGCGATGGAACACAGCATCCACGAGGTAGCGACGAAGTGGGAATTTTCCCGAACGACCGTTTCACGAATGTACCATGAGTATCAGGAATCCGGTGAAACATCAAATCTCCGAGATCGCGGGGGCAAGAAAAAGATACTGCAAGAGTGAGACCAAGAGGAGGAAGAGAAACGTTCAACGTGACAGAAGTGCAACCTTTCCGCATTTGCTGTAGATTTCAGTGCTAGGCCATCAACAAGTGTCAGCGTGCGAACCATTCAACGAATCATCAGCGATATGGGCTTTCGGTGCCGAAGGCCCTCTCGTGCACCCTTGATGATTGGACGACACAAAGCTTTACGCCTCGCCTGGGCGCGTCAACACCGACACTGGACTGTTGATGACTGGAAACATGTTGCCTGGTCGGACGAGTCTCGTTTCAAATTGTATCGAGCGGAATGACGTGTACGAGTATGGAGATAACCTCATGAATCCATGGACCCTGCATGTCGGTAGGGGACTGTTCAAGCTGGTGGAAGACCTGTAATGATGTGAAGTGTGTGCTGTTGGAGTGATACGGGACTCCTAGATACGTCTAGATACAACTCTGACAGGTAACACGTACGTAACCATCCGGTCTCATCACCTGAGCCATTGATGTCCACTGTGCATTCCGACGAACTTAGACAATTCCAGAAGGATAATGCGACACCCCACGCCTCCAGAATTGCTACAGAGCGGTCCCAGGAACACTTCTCTGACTTTAAACACTTCTGCTGGCCACCAAACTTCCCATACATGAACATTATTGAGCATACCTGGGATGCCAGAAGAGATCTCCACCCCCTCATACTCTTTCCGGATAGCCCATCAGGATTCATGGTGTCAATTCCCTCCAGCACTACTTCAGACATTTTTCGAGTCTATGCCACGTCGTGTTGTGGCACTTCTGCTTGCTCGCGGGGGCTCTGTACGGTATCAGGCAGGTGTATTAGTTTCTTTGGCTCTTCATTGTATTAGGCTAATTACAGCACGCACAGATGCATTTAAGCTATTGTTCTTCCCACGATCCCAGCTTGAATGGAACGAGAGAAATCGAGAACAATAATTGGTACAATGGGACGTACCATCTTCCAGGCACTTCGCAGCGGTTTGCAGAGTATAGATGTAAGTGGAGAGGTAGAGAATCGCTATTTTCTGTGGCCGTTCACGAGATTTTCTACAGACACGTTGGTCTTGATTTGACCGCCACAAATAGAAGCGAGGCTGAACACTACAGAATACCGTTCAGTATCCAAATAGTCCTTGTTGTGTGTGGTATCGTGTCTGTGCAAATGAAAAAGATGACGTGAGAGCTGTACGCAGCTTCCAGCAGTCTGCTTGTGGCTACACTCCGTCTTTAGCCTCTGTCCACATTTCAGCCGTTGTCATCCATCTATTCGTCAGAGTCAGTCGACGATTGCCTCATGGTTTAGTTTTTCAGGAAGGATGCGAACCTACCCTTCTGGCCATGCTGTTGCCGCGAGTCCCTCTCGTCACCACTCGTTCTGTTCTCGTTGCGCTAAAGTCAGCTGTCTGCGCGATCTGTAGATCTTACGCTCCCTTGTTCTTGTTGACACACTTTGGTGAAGTCCAAGGGTGGCAATAAGTTGCATCTGCACGTATTTTGGGCTCACTATTCACTATGTTGCGTTATCGACCTTGTAGTTGCAGTATCGTTAGTCACATCCAAAAGTCATCATGTAGTCACTCCATTCAACTGTAGTAATGACATTTTTCTGTACCGGAAATAATCTCTTAGAAGGATAAAAGTTTAATCAAGAAGTTCCACAGCCGTAGAAATACTGGGATATCAGTTTATTAACGCTCGCTCAAGGTGTTCATAATTACAGTTTCCACTTCCGTTGGTGTAGAGAAGTTCTTGACCCCGCTGGAAAAGGTGTAATGAACAGGTGGCGCCTCAGAAGAGCCTGATACTGAAGATAGTCGTGATTTATAGAGGATCGGTACTCTGCAGCAGGTACATAGGACTTGAAACGTCCCCTTTGGAAAATTATGAATTACTGTGCTGGTAAACTTCTACGTTATTTGATACAAATACAAATGAGTAAAACTGAACGTACTCAGACACTTCTCTCTTTACTTATTCTGATCATCACTGAACTGACACACAATATTTTTAGCGCAACGCAATCTGACTTTCAATAATCCCTACAAAAGAATGGCACTGGCTAACAATAACCTATACCTTTCATGAATCGCTTACTTCAGAACAACCTTCGTTACTCGAACTACTGTAATAGAGAGAGCGTCAATACTGCCAGCTAAATAAAAGATTCTAACTACTGAAGGCACTAACTACTGATAGGCATAGTCAGCAAATGAAAGAATTTTGATAGAGAACAAACAATGTATTTACCTTAATAAAGTTCAAAAGTCATCATTATATTCATGACCATCTTTACAAATTTCCTTTTTCTGGCGAACACACGTCTAGATCGTCCGGTTATAGTAACCTCTCAAAACTCTGGCATCTTCTCCCCACACCCACCACTGCTGGCGACTCACTTCCAACTGCCCAACGCTACGCGCTGTTCACATCCAACTGCCCAACACTACACTAGAGAATATTCCAACAATGCCAACCAGCCACAGACTGCACACAGCACAGTCAGTGATTTTCATACGGAGCGCTACGTGGTGTTACCAACATAAAAACCTAAACAGACTACGTTTCCTGACCTGGCTGTGCGTTTCCTTCCTTTCCCAATCTGCGATCCCTCCCTTCTTCACCAGCAGACTTTCGGGATAAACCAAAAAAGTAACAAATATTTGAATAAAATCCTTTTGAATATTGGACCGTGCCATTTTATAACAGTAAAAGCTATAAAACGTTTATTTTGGCAGTCTTTTGTGGCGGCGCTCTTCTAGGCACCGTAAGGAGGACCGCTTCAAAATATGGCTGGTTTTACGAGGGTCGTTCACAAAGTAAGTTCTGTTTCTATTTCTATCCGCGGCAGGGCTAAGATCTTTAGTTCCGAGCATGCGCGGCAGTTACTCTGACTCAAGAAGACATATACTCCATTTTCAGATCGCTGCTGCCGACGTGTGCTTTGTAGTGCTTCTTTATAACGTCAGCCGTAATTTAAATGCCGCCGCGTGCGAAATCAGATCTGTGATTCATTTTCTAAATGCAAAGAAAGTTAAACCAAAGGAAATTCATCGGCAAATCTGCGAGGTTTACGGACAAAATGCTATGAGTGATTCAATGGTTAGAAGATGGGTCAGACTGTTCAATGAAGAACGTGATGAAGTGCACGATGCAGAACGAAGTGGACGCCCGTCTGCCGATACTGATGTTCTGGTTCACACAATTGAAGATTAAGCACAATCGTAAGTTTACGCTCAGTGCCCTTTGCTAAGGAAGTTCCGCAAGTCTCACGATCACTAATTCATGAAATTGTTGCTGAAAAACTGAAATTTTGAAAACTTTGCTCACATTGGGTACCCAAAATTCTTACCGAACAACACAAAAACAACGGACGGGCAGTGCGCTTCAGTTTTTGGGACGCTACAGTGAAGGCGATGGTTTTTTCTCGGATAGTCACGGGGAATGAAAATTCTACATCTACATTGATACTCCGCAAGCCACCCAACGGTGTGTGGCGGAGTATTGGGTATCGTACGACACCTGTGAAACAAAACGGCAATCAATGGAATGGAGGCACACTTCACCCCCAATGAAGGTTAATTCTAAGCAAATCTTGACACCTCGAAAAGTGTGCAGCGTTTTTTGGGACAGAAAAGGCATCTGCTGATTGATTTCTTACCACGAGGCCAAACAACCAATGCAAATGGTTACTGCGAGACCATTAAGAAATTGCGCCGCGCAATGAAGAACATGCGTCGAGGATTACTGTCAAAAGGTGTTGTTTTTTTCCTAGACAATGCCCGACCTCACACGGCGAATGTGACCAAACAACTCTTGGGGGAATTTCACTGGGACGCGATTGATCATCCTCCGTACAGCCCGGACCTTGCTCCTAGCAACTTTCATCTCTCCTTACACCTAAAATCTGTCCATGGTGGTCAACACTACAACGATGATGACGAGCTGAAAGAACATGTTACCACATGGTTGAATACACAGGCGGCAACCTTCTAAGAAGAAGGCGCACAAAAACCTGTGCCACGCTATGACAAGTGCCTAAAAAATTTCGGAAGCTATGTAGAAAAGTAGTTTAACAGTTGTACATTTTTGTACAATAAATACTTTTTCTATATCTGTACACGTTTGTTTTACATAACCAAACGGAACTTACTTTGTGGACATATCATGTATTATTGGTTTGCTCTTATAAAATGACGCTGTCTTATATGCAAAAGAGATTTATTCCGATTCACATTTAGTGAGGAAACCTCTGACTGTTTCCTGAGGTGTGGATCAATAACAAATCGTCATGGTCTACAGCAGATATCGCTTTGGTAATTCAGTAATACTTTCCTGTCTCTCGACATCTGTACCCTATGGATGCACATACAGTAATTGTTGCAGTCATTACAGAGATTATTCTTTACAGTACAAATAGACTGCTTCTTAATTTGATTCCCAAAATGATTTATTGGATTATGTTTTTCATGAAGTCGTTGTGCTGAAAGAGGTACCAAGTTAATTTAGTGTTCCTTTTCTGTATTATAGCCATCATAGTGCTGTTCCACTAATTTCTTTTTGTACTTTCACAATGAATTTTCTATGAACGCAACATGTTCTTTTGATCGCTCTGCTTATTCGCACTTCTGCTCCTATTTTATTCCAACTAAATAGGTGTTAAACTGCCCATTATAATGACAATCTTTTCCTCTAGAGCGGTTTTGGTGCCTACACAAATAGTTGCTGAACGTAAACGTTGTAATACGACACAGATCACCAATTACAAGCCAGGGCTGATTGGTAAAGTTACGCAACGGAATTTAATTAATGCGATCTGCCATAGGGGCCCTGAGCATTTTCTCCTGAGTGGGTCTAATTGAATTGTCTACCACGCCTTCCTGTGCCATGGTATTCAGTGGCTATGACGAAAGTCATAGCACACAATAGATTCAGGATTTCTTACACAAACAACATATTAAAACTGGCAAGGATTGAACATTCATAATCTTACTTCCAGCAGTATGCGGCTGGTCACATAACTGACTGTACCAAATCGTGAGCGAGATTGAGAGATGTAAACGGATATCAGTTTGGTAATGACGGTTCACTATAGTGATTTTACAACCACAAACTCGTATGGTAGGAATTCAAGGCATGATACTGACGGCAAATGAAGGGAAACATGCTTTAGGGGCAGAGCGAATGTTAGAGGGGTCACAAGTTAATGTGCCAGCCAGTTCCTGCCGTGCCGCTGTTGCGGTGCAATCTTGCCACGAGCTCCGATGGTCGGCGTCGAACCGTAGTAAGTAGAGGGCGTCCTTCGTCACTGCTGGCCAGGCATGCGATCCACTGAGTCCATCCGACACCGAGTCTCCAGCTGCGAAGTCTGCTTCGAACTCGAGAAAGTGAATCTTACGAGAGGACATCACCACCGGAAACTACCCCTGCGGCGATCCTCTGCTGCTTCGTGCTCGTATGCGCTGGACGTCACACTGTCTGCCTATACACCTCGTCATGTGAAAGCCCAACAAAGAACGAAGCGTCACAGAAAGTATTTTCCCTAAAGTCACTGTCATACCCATCCTTACCATTTTAAGTGCAGGTGTCCCGTTCTATACGTCATTAGCATACTACTTCACGCCACCTCTACTTATGGGTGAGATGTGGATAGCCAGAAAGAGTAGCCACCTCTTCAGATTCTCATTCAGTTGTCGAAAGAAGTAACCTTATTTTCTTGAAAGAATTCAAGGAAGTGTCAACTTTCTTAGAGGCTGTCTTTTGATCCCTTCCAATTCAGAAGGAAAAAACCAACTCCTTCGTGTAGTTGGTGATCCTTCCAATGGGTACATCTTCCAAAATGCCCAACTGTCATGCTACTTACTACATAAAGACTGACAGTTTTATCTTCAAGGTGTATTGTCAGTGCGTGCCCTGTAAAAGTCCAATCCAATAGTCACAGTATTTCATTGATGGTTGTAATACATCTTGTAAGTCAGGTGAAGTTATTTGGTCAAGATAAATCGTTGAAATGATTCCTGACGGGACGTATTACAAGAGCTGTGGTGGGAGTGAAATGACTCATAAAAATTTTTTAAATGTGGAAGACTTCAAACAAGAATCCCTTCCTAGTTGATTCTGCGCTTATTATTCTCACCCTTGTGTTTGAAGAATTACACTCCTGGAAATGGAAAAAAGAACACATTGACACCGGTGGGTCAGACCCACCATACCTGCTCCGGACACTGCGAGAGGGCTGTACAAGCAATGATCACACGCACGGCACAGCGGACACACCAGGAACCGCGGTGTTGGCCGTCGAATGGCGCTAGCTGCGCAGCATTTGTGCACCGCCGCCGTCAGTGTCAGCCAGTTTGCCGTGGCATACAGAGCTCCATCGCAGTCTTTAACACTGGTAGCATGCCGCGACAGCGTGGACGTGAACCGTATGTGCAGTTGACGGACTTTGAGCGAGGGCGTATAGTGGGCATGCGGGAGGCCGGGTGGACGTACCGCCGAATTGCTCAACACGTGGGGCGTGAGGTCTCCACAGTACATCGATGTTGTCGCCAGTGGTCGGCGGAAGGTGCACGTGCCCGTCGACTTGGGACCGGACCGCAGCGACGCACGGATGCACTCCAAGACCGTAGGATCCTACGCAGTGCCGTAGGGGACCGCACCGCCACTTCCCAGCAAATTAGGGACACTGTTGTTCCTGGGGTATCGGCGAGGACCATTCGCAACCGTCTCCATGAAGCTGGGCTACGGTCCCGCACACCGTTAAGCCGTCTTCCGCTCACGCGCCAACATCGTGCAGCCCGCCTCCAGTGGTGTCGGGACAGGCGTGAATGGAGGGACGAATGGAGACGTGTCGTCTTCAGCGATGAGAGTCGCTTCTGCCTTGGTGCCAATGATGGTCGTATGCGTGTTTGGCGCCGTGCAGGTGAGCGCCACAATCAGGACTGCGTACGACCGAGGCACACAGGGCCAACACCCGGCATCATGGTGTGGGGAGCGATCTCCTACACTGGCCGTACACCACTGGTGATCGTCGAGGGGACACTGAATAGTTCACGGTACATCCAAACCGTCATCGAACCCATCGTTCTACCATTCCTAGACCGGCAAGGGAACTTGCTGTTCCAACAGGACAATGCACGTCCGCATGTATCCCGTGCCATCCAACGTGCTCTAGAAGGTGTAAGTCAACTACCCTGGCCAGCAAGATCTCCGGATCTGTCCCCCATTGAGCATGTTTGGGACTGGATGAAGCGTCGTCTCACGCGGTCTGCACGTCCAGCACGAACGCTGGTCCAACTGAGGCGCCAGGTGGAAATGGCATGGCAAGCCGTTCCACAGGACTACATCCAGCATCTCTACGATCGTCTCCATGGGAGAATAGCAGCCTGCATTGCTGCGAAAGGTGGATATACACTGTACTAGTGCCGACATTGTGCATGCTCTGTTGCCTGTGTCTATGTGCCTGTGGTTCTGTCAGTGTGATCATGTGATGTATCTGACCCCAGGAATGTGTCAATAAAGTTTCCCCTTCCTGGGACAATGAATTCACGGTGTTCTTATTTCAATTTCCAGGAGTGTATATGGAGGTGTAGGGTGCGCTTTTGGATACCAATAAGTCATTGTAGTGGTCATAGACATTGCACTGAACTGCTCGACAGTTACGTACCTAAGATTTTGTTAAGTCGGCTCGATCTCGGAATTTCCGTTTATATGAACAAATAACAACTTAGTTTCTGGAGACGACTATATTTTTCACATCGCGTCGATCTTCTACAAGGCACTGGCCTCTTATGTAATCTAGGCTGCTACAGTAGTGAATGTGACGTGTCCCATCCTTGTGAAATTAGACCTGTGAGTCTTTTAGTGACTGTATATGTGAACTGTATTATTATCGGTGTTCTTAAATTGAATGCCTCGTCGTCTGACGCCTTTCATATATACAGGTATATAAATGAAGACCACTGATAGTACTGCAGGCCGTTATACTTCAACATCAGGTGAGCAGGACAACAGGGTTCCACGTAAATCATAAGTGGACAGATGTGATTTTCCAAAAACCCAGACAGGTAACGTTCAACTGAAGGACTTGCTTAACTCTGAGAAGGTTGTGTTCAAAGACTAACTGGGAGTAGAGGGTCATCGCTAAGCCCAAAACACCTGGGGAAGCTTGACTGAAGCACAGCCATTACCGTTGTAAACAAGCGGGTTTGTTGTTGGGTTGCACACTTCTTGAAAACTCAGGGATGCAGACAAACACTTGAAGTAATTCCTAGGAATGTTCGCGAAAAACTACAGCTAGTGGTTGGTACTTGGAAGTGTCACAAAAAGAATTGTGGGAGTAATGTGTGGGTTCCCATGCTACATGCCAGCTGCCGCAGAGGTTTTCGCCTCACCGGATCGGAAAATTTATCACTCTCTACGAAGCCTGATAGGGATAGCTACGCAGTGTCGATCGTTCGTTGAGAGATTTTGGTGAACCCACCAACGACAATGTGGTGGGAAATTCAGCTCTCTGGAAGACAGAGTGGGAGAGTCGAAAAATATAATAAAAGTAAGCTGTAAAATGATAAATATGTGGTAATATGTACGTTTATTCTTTTTATCATTCTGAGATCAACAGTACTAAAATAATCTCAGTGCGGATTTGACTGAGCATGGACACGACTAAGCTATCAAGCAAGTGCGGTGATGAGGGATAAGCAACATCTCTTGCTGTGTAGCTTTCACTGGCAGAAGCAATATCAGCGTAATACACTCAAGGATGAAAGATGACATAGCATGAAGGAATTATCTGGAAACTGGAAACTGGTAGATGTCATGAACATGAACAGACAAACAAATCATGACAGTTTCTGAAACATGAATGACTTATCCAAAAGAAAGAGCTTCACAAATTGACACCGGGTGAGAGTGCCAGATTCTATCCGATTGGGGGGTAAGATCCAGAGCTGGTTGGAGGGTCTTGCCCGTAAAGCATTAAAAGAATTCGCAATTGCAAATCATCAGCTGTAGAAAGGAATGACGACAATGAAAATTTGTGCCCAACCGAGACTCGAACCCTGATTTCTCACTTATCGCGATAATCGGGAAATCTGGGTTCGAGTCCCGGTCCAGCAGAAATCTGGAAATCTGCTTTCGAGTCCCGGTCTAGCACAAATTTTCAATGTCGTCATTCCATTGTACAGCTGATGATTGTCCTTATTCGCGATTACAAATTCATTTAGTGTATTTCATAACGGTTGTAGTAGTCGCAGTGTCTGTTCCTTCGGACATGCACGCACGTCCAAAAGTACTTTGCCTCGTAATCAGAATAACACAGGTACTAAAATATCTTATTACCCACAGTGCTCCAGACATCCTCAAGTGGAGAGAGACCCAGCGACCTTGGTGGCCGAGATAGTGTTTGAAAAGAACGAAGACGATCAGCAGAAACCCTCGTCATGTGCTGGTACGAATTATCTTGCTGAAATATAGGTTCATCAGAGCTTCACATGAAGGCCAATAATATGGGGCGTTGAACACAGTCGACGTACCGCAAAGTTGCAAGGGTACCGCAGGTGACAACCGAAAGGGTCATTCTGTGAAAGGAAGTGGCACCCCAGACCATCATTCCTGGCTGTCGGGAGGTATGGCGGGCGACAGTCAGCTTGGTATCCCACCACTCTCCGCGCCGCCTCCAGACAACTCTAGGTTGGTCATCTGAATTCGTTTCGAAGCTGGACTCATCACTGAAGACAACTGTACTCCAGTCAATCAGATTCCGGGCAGAAGACATATCTGCAGACGCCCAAGACAGCAATGGACGCCAACCTAACCGTCGCCCGCCATCCGGCCCGACAACCAGAAGTGATGGTCTGGGATGCCCATTTCTTTTCATAGCAGGACCCCTCCGGCTGTCATTCGCAGCACCGTTATAGCACAGCGGTACGTCGACGAAATGACGAAATTTTACTCCCCGTTTCCTTGCCCTTCAATGTAAGCCGTCCTGAGCTTACATTTTAGCAAGAAATGCCATGCCGCACATGGCGACTACTGATTGTCTTCGTGCTCGCCAAACTATTTTGTCCAGCAAGGTCACCTGATCTCTCCCCAACTGAGAACATTCGGAGAATTATGGGCAGACCCCTCGAACCAGATCCCGATTTTGACTATCTAAAGCACCAGATCGATAGAATGTGCCACGATATCCCTCAGGAGGATCCAACAACTTCATTAATCAATCCAAAGCCGAATAACTGCTTACATAAGGGCAAGAGATGGACCAACGTATTATAGACTTTCTCAGTTTGTGATGCTCACGCTGAGTTTATATGAGGCACAAAGTGACATGCACAGCGGAACCAACGCTGGGGTCAGACACCAAGCTTGAAAACTGTGTCTACTATAGGTAAACTGGGAACGCTGAGTATGAAGCATTTTGAAAATCATTCTTCTGAGGCATCAGTGAGTCCTCCTCTCGCTAATCAATTGATCATTACCTTTACTCAGTGAGTTTCCGGCCTCTCATTGACTGTTTGATCGTTTTTCTCTCCTTGACTGTCTGCTCTCCTTCCTTACCTCATTGATCTTGCGGCTGCCCCTGCTCAGCAATATTTATTTTTCTCCAGTCTGTCCTCCAGGGCGTTGAATTTCGCATTGTGTCATCGGTGGTGGGCTGAGTTTAAAATATTGCCCGGTGAACGAACGTCAGTGCGCAATTACGCCACTCTGACTTCGGACAGGGCGCCAAAATTTCCGACCTTTGGAGGTGAAAAGTCCCTCAGCAGCGGCTGGTGCGTGATATGGGAGATCCTGCATCGCAGCCATGCGCTTCTCGTTGTAACACTTCTCACAGACGATCGAGAGCCGGATTTTCGCATAACACTGCTAGGAATAACTTCAAGTGGGTATCTGGGTTTCTGAATGGTCAAAGAGAGTGCAGCGCGACCTGCTTGTTTGTAATAGGAACACTCGTACTTCGCCGCAGCGTCCGCAGGCGTCTGAGGCTCAGCGGTGGTCCTCTGCTGTCAGTTAGTGTTTAAGAGGGACAAATCTTTCAGAGCGAAGCAAACACTTCGGCTGAACGTTTCCTGACTGGCTTTTGCGAAAGCCTCACATGTCCAGGTGCGGCTTAAGTGGAATGGTCTTGTCCTGAGCACCTAACAACATGGTATTACGAGGGTAAATCTTCCTTAACGGAACCTAGCAGGGATTTCATGTTTTGCTAACAACCATAAAGCACTTAATATTCGGTTTCCATTGATTTATACCAACTTTAGTCGACATTTTCTAGATGTAACGTAAATGAACTGTTATTTTGAAGCTTACCCCTCTTTTCTCTGCAGTAGTTTTGAATCTTCTTTATTTAAATGTGTGAATCTGTACTTAAATTGCTGAATAATTGAGAAGATGAAACTTCTACGTTATTTCATTCTGAAACAGCTAAGTAAAACTGAACGTACTGAGCCTAATTTCTCTTTACTTTTTCTTATCATGCCAACACTGACCCACAACATTCTAGCGCAACGCAATCTGACATATAACACCTGACTTCAAATAATTAATACAAAAGAATGGCCCTGAGTAAGAAGCAATCCTGACAATAACCTATACATTTCATTAAGCACTTACCTCGCAGAAATCTCCATTACGCGAACTACTGCAATACAGCGAACGTCAATACTGCCAGCTAAGTCAAAGATTCTAACTATTAAAGCCAATAACTACTAATAGGTATCTGGTTAGCAAAGGAAACATTTTGTTGCAAACCAAATAGTGTATTTTTTTTTACCTTAATAATCTGACATCCAGTTCAAACACGAATATAAATCGTCATTGACATCCAAGACAAAGATATATAATCATGAATAATTTTCAGTCTTCAAGTCAGATACTTCCAGGTCGTTAACCTGCGCTAACACTTCAGACCTCTACCCTCCATCAATGCTAACTTCTCACATTTAACATCCATCACTGCTGGCTGTTCACCTCCAACTGCCCAACAGCACTTCCATCACTGCTGGCGACTAACTTCCAACTGCCCAACACTACCGGCGATTAACTTCCAACAACGAGTCCAACCAGCCACAGAGTCTCTTACAAAGAAAGCGCAGTCAGAGATCCAATGCAAAGCGCTACACAGCGCTGCCAACACAGAAGCAGCCCGCTTACAGTTTCGAGCAGTAGGTAACGTGAACCAAGATGAATTACTTGTTTGTTGTATCAATGCTGGTCTTGGCGCGAGGCGCCTAGCTGCTGACTTCTGTCGCCTGCATCGTCTGCCATACCGTAGTAGCGTGAAAAGTTCTGCACTTGATTAAAGGCCCCCACAATTATGACCCGTTATAAAAAATGAAATGAGCGTGTGGCATTGTTGGCCCTGTCCGGGGAGTTTCGGCCTCCCAGTGCAAGTCTTATTTCAGTCGACGCCACATTCGGCGACTCGCATGCCGGTAATGCGGATGAATTGATGATGAGGATAACACAACACCAAGTCCACGAGCGGAGAAAATCTCTAACTGAACCCGGGCACGCTCCATGGTAGGCAAGCACGTTACGACTCAGTTAAGCAGGCGGACGCAACCCGTTATAAAATTTGTGTCACTGACAATGTCTGCATCAGTGAACTAGCGATTTAATACACATACTGTATTTGTAAACTTACTTGAAGCCCGGCAAGTCAACTAGCGGATGATCGTTAAGGTTGTTATTATTTTTATTTAGTTATTTTTACGTATTTATTTAATTTATTACTCTCCGTGACTGGAAAGTATCAAAGAGATAATTAATTTATTTACAATTATGTTTACCGTATCTTTCTGTGGAAAGAAAGTTAGCCGGCATTAATTATTGTTGTTGGTAAGATTATTTCAAATTCCTTCATTCGACTGAAGGTCTGACTTGAACTGTTGTCCTGAATTTTTACAAAACTAATTCTTTTCTAGTTGCAATTTTAGCTCTGAAGAATGAATATAGTTGCAGATGCAACAGCGGTCACCGTTGATCTCGTGGCTCTATTCACCGTTGCTCTCGAAATTCACGACTGCCGATAAGAAATCTTACTCCTCCGGAGAGAAACTGCGGTTCCTGTCGGTAGAGCTGTGATAGACCCGTAAAATATTGTTAAAATGAACTAGCTGTTAACGTAGGTTCAATTCACATCATCGATGAAATCAGGCGTTCAATTACCTAACTGTGTAAGCAGGTTTCACACAGAAGTCTCAAAATCACACAACGTCTCCGACGATATCTCATATCCATATAAACCAATATCTGGAAAAGGAAATAAAGTCTGTTTGTACCTTTAAATCACTTGAAATGTTTACAGCAAGTCATACAGCTGTTTTCTTGAAAGACTTCTTCCAATAAAATCTCTATATATTTAATGAAAATGCTTTACACGGAAAGCTATCTTTAATGGTGGCCAATAATAGCTCTCTCTTCTCAAATTCCCAAAACGTCCGTACTAGTCGAGGCATAGATCAGCAGCGATGAACTGTCTTCGCCGTAGTCACTCACATCAACTTTTCCATTGAGCAATACAACAGTCAAATACGATCAAAAGTGCTATACATACTCGCAGTCGTTAAAATAATTCTGTTTTTCATTTTTTTATTTATTTAGATCCCTGTTTCATTCTTTCTGTAAACATTTGTTCGAACAGTCATTTTCTTTTCTTCGGACACCTCTATACGTTATACGAGGTCAGCACAACATTAGGGCCTACCGTATTTCAATTGATGATTGACATGTAACCGTGATAATTCCTACCTTCACAGCATAGAATTTTACAATCTCTCTTGTGCTCTTATTCCTGCAAATGTTAATAGAACAGTATGATTAAATTGTTGAGATTGTGATGGTTTTCACTCTATATTGTGTACACTATCACATTTGCAGTACGTGTCTCTAAGACACCGAATGTTAACATAATTGTGGTAGGCAATAAATCTCTTTAAATGAAAAGTTTGTAAAAAATGTGTTTCACTTTAGATTGAGAAGAAAGTTTATACTTAATGAGGTGTTCTATAGTTCATTCGTAATTTTTAACATCAGTAGTGGCATCTCCGAGAGACAATATTAGCTCTCAGTAGAACCAAAAACCAGCCCAAGTTGCAAAGTTTTTACTTTTTATTCATTCGATGACTAGTTTCGGGCCGACACCCATTCTCAGATTATCGTAACAATGTCGAAAATTCCATTTCCGAAGGTGTCAAACATGTGCAATGAACATTCACAGTTCATACAGTGCGAGCTACTCCAGCAGGCTGGAAGTTCGCAAATATTAACTTTGTTCTTGATTTTGAATTACCCGTATTTAAGATATGGCCACTACAGTATCTATTTACAGAGTTCTGCTGCATCTCATGGCGTTGATTTGAACGGAAAAATACATGAGTAAAACATATGTGAAAATAAATCACAATAAACTATCTGGTCATTAGTAGCAAAGAAGTAATACCTTAAAGCGTTATACCTGGTGCAGAAGCTTTACTGCATCATCAGCGACATCGCAGTAAAAGGTAAACTTTTCTCCTTCCATCGTTTGCGAGGAAGTTTCCTAAATGTTTGAAATTATCTGTTACGTCGCTAAGTGCTCTCATTATAGAATACTTGATATATAGCCTGGGTGATTTGCTAAACATTGGTTACACTGTCTCAAGACATACATACAGCTAGCTTAGACCCAGCTGCTTCGCTCGCGTACGCTGTATCGCCTGCAGAGATTTTTTGCTTTTATTTAATCGAATTTTTATATTGTTCACAAACTGCGACACCTTCTAAGCTTTTCACGGTAATTAACGCCATACAAACATGGTCTTTTGCGAATGTACTTCTGACCAAAAACAAAAAGCGGTTCTGGTAGCTGGAGTCCAAAGTTTTTGTTAATCATGCCTTTTGCTTTTCAAATACGAATTTTCATTAATTTAGCTTTAGAACTTTTTTCATGTAACGAAATATTTCCTTAGACGTTTTCGTCCCCTTGGAGGTTGAATTTTCAGAAACATTGCAACACGTATTTTTTTATTTCTAACTGAGAATTCACATACCAGCTGTAACAAAAGTAGCCTTAAAATACTTTAGTAGTTCTTCACTAATTATTTATTTTCAGAAAACTTTAACCCACTATTTTACTCTCTTAGTGGTTGAATTTCCAAAAATGCCGAAACACGTATTTTTTATTTTCTAACAGGGAAACCAAATAATAGTTTTCGTAGTTGTAACTTCAAAATTCCCTTATTACCCTTAATAGCGACACACTTTCAAAAATCCTTTCATCCGCTATTTCACCCCCTTAGGAGTGGAATTTCGGACTATCCCCTCTTCAACGATGCCACAGTACAAGATCCACACCGTCTTCAAACTTCAATTTTCTGTCCTTTGCGGCTTTGGCTGGGCGATGATGAGTCAGTGAGTCAGTCTGACCCTATTTCACCCACTTAAGGGTTGAATTTCCAAACACAGTGAAATACGTATTTTTTTCATCTCTAACCGAGAACAAGACACTAGTTTTTAAAGATTTAGCTTTAAAAATGCTTTCGTAATAAAATATTTTCATAGAAAATCTCGTCTCCTATTTCACCCTGTTAGCAGTTCAGTTTCAAAAAACACTTAAACACGTATTTTTTTATTTGTAATCAAGAAGTCGAATGCCAATGCTCATAGATGTAGCTTTAAAGTACTTTAGTAGCTCTTTAATACTGACGTATTTTAAAAAAAACTTTCACGCATTATTTCTCCCCCATACTATTAAATTTCCAAAAATGCTGAAACATCTAATTCTTTATTGCTTACCGAGAAACCAAATACCAATTTTCGTAGGTCTAGCTTCAAAATAACCTTAACAGCGACATTTAAAGAAAAAGACAAACTTAATTCCCTATTTCATCCCCTCAGGGTTGGAATTCCGAAAAATCACTTCTTTATAATCCACACTTTCTCCACATTTCATTTTCGAAAAATCACTTCTTTATGATCCACACTTTCTCCACATTTCAAGTCCTATCCTTAGCGGTTTAGGCTGGGTGATGATGAACCTGTCAGTCAGTAAATCAGGACATTGCCTTTTACATTTTGAAGATCCAAAGAAACTGGTACACCTGCCTAATATCGTGTAGAGCCCCCCGTGAGCGCTCAGAAGTGCCGCGACACGACGTGGCATGGACTTGACTAGTGAAATAGTGCTGGAGGGAATTGACACCATGAATCCTGCACTGCTGTCCATAAATCCGAGGGGGTGAAGATCTCTTCTGAACAGTACATTACAATAATGTTCATGTCTGGGAGTATGGTGGCCAGCGGAAATGTTTAACTCAGAATGCTCTGTAGCAATTCTGGACGTGTGCTGCTTCGCATTGGCCTGGTGGAATTGTTCAAGTCCGTTAGAATGCACAGTGGACATGAATGGAAGCAGGTGATCAGGCAGGATGCTTACTAACGTGTCACCTGCCACAGTCGTATCTAGACGTATCAGATGTCCCATATCACTCCAACTGCACACGCCCCACACCATTGCAGAGCCTCCACCAGCTTGAACAGTCCCCTGCTCACGTTTATGGCCCATGGATTCATAAGGTTGTCTCCATACTCGTACACGTCCATTCGCTACTGTATAATTTGAAACGAGACTAGTCCGACCAGGTAACATATTTCCAGTCATCAACAGTCCAATGTCGGTGTTGACGGGCCCAGGTGATGTGTAAAGCTTTGTGTCGTGCAGTCATCAAGCGTACTCGAATGGGCCTTCTTCTTTGAGAGCCAGTATCGATGATGTTTCGTTGAATAGATCGCACACTGACACTTGTTGATGGTCCAGCATTGAAATCTGCATTAATCTGCGGAAGAGTTGCACTTCTGTCGCGCTGAACGATTCTCTTCAGTCGTCGTTGCTCCCATTCTTGCAGAATCTTTTTCCGGCCGCAACGATGTCGGAGATTTGATGTTTTACCAGACTCCTGATATTCACGGTGCACTAGTGAAATGGTAGTACAGGACAATCCGCACTTCATCGCTACCTCGGAGATGCTGTGTCCCATCGCTCTTGGGCCGACTATAACACCACGTTCAGACACTTGATAACCAGCCATTGTAGCAGTAGCAACCATCTAACAACTGCGCCAGACACTTATTGTCTTATATAGGCGTTGCCGGCCGCGGCGCAGTTTTCTGCCTCTTTACATATCTTCTTATTTGAATGCGCGTGTCTATACCGTTTTCTTTGGCGCTTCAGTGCATGTATAGAGATTTCCGACTATAATACTAGTTTTACTGTCTTAAACATATAAAATAAGATCATACAACTTAATGAGTATATTGTGACAGCATTTTAAAATTTTATTCGGTCAATAATTCTTGTTGTCCATGGAAGCCTGAGTGGAAGTCCTGCACCTGGGATTGTGGACGGGGACACTCGTTTAGTAACGTAGACACTGAATTGTACAGTTAAATGCTTTTCAGATATCACATAAAATACTAGTTGGCAGTATTTTGCCTTTTTAATTTGGTATAAAATATTTTATTCGTGAAGTGAAACACCTTTTTGAATGCAAATTGCGACTGAATAAGTATCTTAATGTGGATCATTGTGTTATTAATTTTGTATAAGTGATCTTTTCCAGTCCCTCGAGATGGAGCTAAACAGCGAGACCCAGCGGTAATTGTTAATATCTGTCATACTACCTTTATTGTAAATGGATCTGAAAATAGAATATTCGAGGCCGCTTTTGGGCAACAGGCTCAGACATCTGCTGTTAGGCATCCAGTTTCGGAAATGTCACTGACCAGTTCCCGCGGAGCCAAAAATTAGAGGAATTGTCATTAAGTCAAAAGTTTGAAACCCTTGTACGCCATCAAGTTACCCCAAAACATTAACGTCAAGTGTTTATATTTATATTCTGCCCAGAACAGGAATCATGGAATTCACTGATTTCACGCACAAAGTCAGGCAAAATTTCCGAACAACATTGAGCACACTTAGACAGGTCCTCCCTTGGAAAGTGTTTAGTCATACGTATAAATTACACATTTCCCAGAAGAAAGTAAATTAATATTGAATGAGTGCCTGAGATAATAGTATGCTTCATTTGTTGATTCGTCTGGTAATCCATACAGATTGCTTTCTTGATTACAGATTTTCTGGATTTCAAACGTTCGGAACGTTTAATCTTGTAAAACTTGTCTGCTTTCCTCTTGTTAGATGTTGTTTGGCATTATTCAAAGCTTGTATCTGAGATGTGTGTTTCTCGTTGTTTATTTGTGAATCAGGTTTATAACAGTCGGCTCTAAATTTCTCGCACACTGAACATGTGTCAGTTCTGGGGTAGCCAAAACTTATGTTATAGTTAGTCACAAAAATCGGTTGCTGTTGTTCGTATGTCACAGAGTTTGGACTATTTTTCTCTATATGTAGCAGGTGTAATGTTCGGATATTAAGTTCTTCTGGCAAATGTAACAGTTTTCCATGATGAATGCTATGTGATTTGCGGCCCCCCACAAAGGGCACCATAAGACCTGTTGATCACGGGTTTTTATTATGAGTCTTAGGTGTGTTGTGGAAGGACCTGTCCAGTGTACTTGGCTAGTAGCTTTTCTTGCGACGGCCCCTCATTTCCGAGAAAATCGATGTTGAAATTTTGCGAGTATTTGATCCGCTATACCCATAATGTTTGGCCAAGGTTTCGACCAAGAGAACGTAGCGCCGTGGATAAGGTTCACAGCTATAACTCTAGAGATACTGGATCAAATATTTTCAGTAAACTTTTTTTTCAAATCCATCGAAGAGAATATTCTTAAATAATATATGTCGTGTACAAATACTAGAAAACGGTCATCCGTAGCAATTTCGCTGGTAAATCAATCATTACATTAAATTTTCTTGAAATGTGTAATTTGGCTTAAATGCTAACATTTTAGGTTGTGCTCTGCCGCGACTGTTATTGGTATCAAATGAAACAACAAGTTTATTGTCACCAGTCACTTTTCATTTACATCCACATCGCGTTTCAAAGGTTTAAATCTAGATCATTAGGAGGATTCATATGTCTTAACACAACGTCTGTGTGTTGCGTTACGACTTTGGGGTAACCTTTGGCAGTGTCTCCAGTCGTTACAGTCTCCTTGCTCTGACGTAATGTATCACTTATAAACTGTAACGCTTTGTAACAAGATGGTGTCAGGAAACTTCTAGGTGCACTAAATTGATGCGTCCAATATGCGTTGCGTAGTGAATTTATGGTGCTTATTTATTTATTTTTTTATTAGCTAGTATTGGTCAAACACTGAATGGTACTTTATAAATAATATTTCAGTGAGAAGTTGTGTAATGTGTCAGTGACTGGCAAGTGTTGTTGGAAAGCCAGTAACATCAAGCTACAGCATTATAACGTGAAACATACAAGGAGAAGCTCTTAAGTAGAAAAAGGATCGTTCTTCGTCAGCACCAAGTGGACCTTGACGGTTTTTCTCCAGTACATCAAAACTTCAGCACAAATTTTCGAGCACCTTGATCGTTTTCACAAAAAAACAAATATTGCACATTATAGTACTTCCACTCCTCTATAAGGTGAGATTATGAACTAAATTTTAAAGTTTGTTAGAAGGTAATCGTTATTCCTATGCATTCTTTATACAGTATATACGTACAAGTTCATTTTATGTATGTGTTCATGAATATATTGGACAAGTACATTGTACCAAATATGACCTCTTGTACGATGGACGAATTAATAAATGAAAGTAGTAGTTGCCTGGCAGTCTAGTATGATTACTGGTTTACCACAAAGCTTTGTGTAGGCTTAAGTACTTTGTAAACACCAAAATGAAATTCAAACACAAATAAAGCAGGTTATTCCTGAAGCAGTGGCACAGAGAGGCCCTGGAAAGAAACATATTGGGGAATAAAGCAAATAGGCTAGAGTTAAAATAATACAGTAATTAAGTGTGAAAAACAATTGTGAATCAACACGCTATTAATTAAATCTTTATTGAAATAAATGTGAAAGAGTTGTTTAAGAAGCGTCTACATCTTATGGAAATCAGGCTACAATTACTAAAAAACAATGAGTTACATACTCGTTAAAGATAAATACCCATTTTAAAGGGTCTAGACTACTGAGACTGTTGCTTTACTCACAATGCGGTCTTTTGCACAAACTAATATAGGAGGTATTAGTTCTAATGCTCTTTAGTACCAAATTGCTGGAACATGCTTTCAATAGTGAATTTGTGTGGTTTATTTACTTATTTATTTATTAGCTAGTATTGGCCAAACACTAAATGGTGCTTTATAAATAATATTTCAGTGAGAAGTTGTGTAAACTGCAGTGGCACGTACACACTGACAGTCCAGTAAAACAAGAACTCAGTTCTGCATCGAGATATACCTCCATTCAGTTCTGTTCCTTCGCCGTTTCAAGTATCTTTCACATTGCTGACATTCATCAGTCAAGATAGCACGTCCGAAAGAAGAGACACGATGCATTCATGTGAAAGAGGATTGAAGTAGATCACGAAAACATTCTTTCCAGATAACATACTTTCCTTATTGGTTATTTGAAATGTATAAACAAAGAGAAAGTTACCTTTATGAGGGCAAAAGCTTGGTATTTTTGGATCGAATACTCATTTAAGACCTGAAGAAAGTTTCACAAAGCCTTCCTGGCTCTATGTTATTAGCGTAAGCACTGTAATATTTACTATACAAAACAACTGTCGCATGCACACGATAGAAATCATAAATAAAAAGCTGTCGTAAGTAATCTCCGCATAAACATTAGTCTGACAATTGAAACGTCCCCTTTGGAAAATTATGAATGACTGTGCTGGTAAACCTCTACGTTATTTGATTTTCAAACAGCTGAGCAAAACTGAACGTACTCAGACATTTCTCGCTTTACTTATTCTGATCATCACTAAAGTGACACACAATATTTTAAGCGCAACACAATCTGATTTTCAATAATCCCTACAAGAGAATGGCACTGGCTAACAATAACCTATACCTTTCATGAATCGCTTACCTTAGAACAACCTTCATTACTCGAAAGACTGTAATAGAGAGAGCGTCAATACTGCCAGCTAAATAAAAGATTCTAACTACTGAAGGCACTAACTACTGATAGGCATAGTTAGCAAATGAAAGATTTTGATAGAGAACAAACAATGTACTTACCTTAATAATGTTCAAAAGTCATCATATATATCAATTCATGACCTCCATCTTTACAAATTTTCTTTTTCTGGCGGACACACGTCCAGGTCGTCCGCTTAAAACTCTGGCATCTCTTTCCCCACATCCACCACTGCTGGCGGCTCACCTCCAACTGCGCAATGCTACGCGCTGTTCACATCCTACTGCCCAACACTGCAATAGCGAATATTCCAACAATGCCAACCAGCCACAGACTGCACACAGCACAGTCAGTGATTTTCATACACAGCGCTACGTGGCGTTACCAACATAAAAACCTAAACCGCCTACTGTTTTGAGGCATCTAACATGGCGGCGCTGGCTTCGAAACGAAGTAGAGTTTAAGTCTGTAAAGCGTCCTTCCCTTGTTTTTACTACTCGACCACGATGTTATTGCACATAGACGTAGACTTCACCTGAAGACGCGGTGACGTTACAGGAAACAAGTACAGTGGTGACTAAGGAAAACGCATCGCACTGTCGCTGCAGTCAGGTCAGCTGTGCGTGTACTGTCAACCACGATTGCTCTGAGTCGCGATAAGCGGACAGAATGGCCCTCGGTCCCAGATACAACAGTATTGTGGTCGACTAAACTACGAGCGTATGGAATAAGTACACAGATATTTAAATGGCTCTAAGACGTCTTTAATAACAGAACCCAGTATATTGTCCTCGATTATGGGTGTTCATCAGAGACAAGGGTGATAGCACCGCTGTTGTTTTCTATATCCATAAAAGATTTGGCTGAAAGGGCGGGAAGCAATCTGCGGTTGTTTGCTGATGATGCGGTGGTGTACAGTAACGTGTCGAAGTTGAGTTACTGTAGGAGGATACAAGAAGACTTAGACAAAATTTCTAGTTGGTGTTATGAATGGAAGCTGGCTCTAAATGTGGAAGAATGTAAGTTAATGCGGATGAGTAGGAAGATCGAACCTGTGGTGTTCGGATACAGTATTACTAGCGTCCTGCTTGACGCAAGTCGTTTGATTTTCTGGTAGTAGCGTTGCAAAGAGATATGAGGAGGAAAGAGCATGTGAGAACTGTGGTAGGGAAAACGACTGGTCGACTTCGCTTTATTGAGATAATTTTAGGAAAGAGAGGTGGACCTGCAAAGACGACCTTTCTTGAGTACAGCTCGGGTGTTTGGGATCGATACTAGGTCAGATTGAAGGAAGACATCGTAGGAGTTAAGAGGCGGGCTGCTATATTTGTTACCAGTAGGTTCGAACAACATGTAAGTGTCGTGGAGTTACTTCGGAATTCATGTGGCAAGGCGCCATTCTTTTCGAGTATCGCTATTGAGAAAATTAAGAGAACCTGCATTTGAAGCTGACTGCAGAACGATTCCATTGCCGCCAACAAACATTTCGAGTAAGGACCATGAAGATAAGATACGAGAGCTTAGTGCTCATACGGAGACGTACAGACAGTCGTTTCTCCCTCGCTCTGTTTGTGATTGGAACAGGAAAGGAAATGACAAGTAGTGGTGCAGGGTATTCTCCGCCATGCACCGTAAGGTGACTTGCGGAGTATCTATGTAGATGTCGATGTAGATGTACACTAATACCTGCATACCTCCACGCCAATACTGGAGAGCAGGAATACGGGTTGTATCAAAAAGAATCATTCGATTTGGCACGTCTATATTTCTGAAACTAATAAACGTATGCAATGAATTTTGTTATTTGATGAGCGGGGAATTCAAAAAGTTTGTTTTCATATCCATCCTGTTGGTAAATGAAGTTGTTCGAATCAGTCTCCAGCTGCGAGAAAAGAAAGGTATGTTCTTCTTGTAACAGTGATTTCTGCAAAGAAAAATGTACCATATATCTTTTCCCGTGAAACTGCAGAAAACGCATTAAATTTTGGGGAGTCCCTCTACTGTTGTACTTCATGTGCTTGTTCCGTGCCCCATATTCTCACATTACGATGGTTTACCTTTCAATTTAAATATTGCCTCATCACTAAAGACTAAGCGTGGAAGAAAACTGTCTTCTTCCATATTCCAGAATGAGAATTTCACTCTGCAGCGGAGTGCGTGCTGATATGAAACTTCCTGGCAGATTAAAACTGTGTGCCCGACCGAGACTCGAACTCGGGACCTTGCCTTTCGCGGGCAAGTGCTCTACCATCTGAGCTACCGAAGCACGACTCACGCCCGGTCCTCATAGCTTTACTTCTGCCAGTATCTCGTCTCCTACCTTCCAAACTTTACAGAAGCTCTCCTGCTAACCTTGCAGAACTAGCACTCCTGAAAGAAACGATATTGCGGAGACATGGCTTAGCCACAGCCTGGGGGATGTTTCCAGAATAAGAATTTCACTCTGCAGCGGAGTGCGCGCTGATATGAAACTTCCTGGCAGATTAAAACTGTGTGCCCGACCGAGACTCGAACTCGGGACCTTTGCCTTTCGCGGGCAAGTGCTCTACCATCTGAGCTACCGAAGCACGACTCACGCCCGGTCCTCACAGCTTTACTTCTGCCAGTATCTCGTCTCCTACCTTCCAAACTTTACAGAAGCTCTCCTGCTAGCCTTGCAGAACTCCCGAGTTCGAGTCTCGGTCGGGCACACAGTTTTAATCTGCCAGGAAGTTTCATATCAGCGCGCACTCCGCTGCAGAGTGAAATTCTCATTCTGGAAACATCCCCCAGGCTGTGGCTAAGCCATGTCTCCGCAATATCCTTTCTTTCAGGAGTGCTAGTTCTGCAAGGCTAGCAGGAGAGCTTCTGTAAAGTTTGGAAGGTAGGAGAGGAGATACTGGCAGAAGTAAAGCTGTGAGGACCGGGCGTGAGTCGTGCTTCGGTAGCTCAGATGGTAGAGCACTTGCCCGCGAAAGGCAAAGGTCCCGAGTTCGAGTCTCGGTCGGGCACACAGTTTTAATCTGCCAGGAAGTTTCTTCCATATTACTAAGAAGAAAACTAGAGAACTCCACACGTTGTCACCTTCACGACGAGCTTGCAGTAGCTGAATTTTGTACGGTTTTATGTGTAAACGTCGACGAAACACATGCCAGACGGACATCGGGCGCATGCTGAGCTATCGAGCAGCATGGTGAACGGATTTCTGTGGACTCCCTGTGAAACTATGGCGGATGCGTTCGACGTCTGTGTCAGACAATCGGGAACGGCCCGGCGATTTGCCTTTACACAAACAACCTGCCTCTTGGAATTATTCATTCTATTGTCTGTGCTGTACGAGGATCCACACCATACCTAGTACGAAAGTCACGGTGAGCGGTGAACAGTTATTACTGACCCACACTGCGCAAAACGGAACTGGAACTGAAATCGACGCACACTGCTGATACCTAGCGGGAACCACGTAAAACTCGAGAGTTTGGTCTTTCCAACAGTATGTTGTTCATGCGCATATCACAAAAAACACAATAGTTATGATTTTTTTTTTAAATCGGATGATTGTTTTGGATACACCCCGTATATTGGAGTGGGCATAGCTTACTGCGCATGTCCCCAACATGAAACGCAAGTAGGGATAGTATGACACTATTATTAACATTTTGCGCTAAAACATAAACTTTAATATTCCACGTATTTACTCCATTTTATCATCAGTATTAATTCATAACATGAATCTTTTTGAACTGTGGCCGCAGTGGAATTCGAATTTCGTCAAAGCTGGATAAGTTACTTTTGATAGGTAAGTGCGACAAAGATCTAATTCCAGTTATCATACTGATATGAGACGTAGTGTAATGGCTGGATAAAGTAGCAGAGCTAATTTGTGTGAGCGTATAGCCGTATATTTACGAGCCAGATGCTATGTGAATTCTGTTGTGTGGGAGTGCGTTACCAGTCAATCTGTTGGACATATACACATTTTCGACCTACCGACAAAATGTGTATATCACAGTCTGAGTCATTATCTCCGGATTATACAGATCTCCAATCGATCGTACTTAGTTTGAAGTAGTCGCAATAGGAAACTATAATACTAGTGCACTGACACGGAGAATGATGATGTGCGATTAATATTTTAATTTACATAGTGGTGAAGGAAAATTAAAAATATAAAAACACATCGAAAGCAAAGACAAGTAATTCACTGCTCGTCATAACACCAAATTATATGTTTTTCGGGACACTTTTATTCGGGGCATACCAGGAATGCAGCCGCAGCATAATTTATAAGAACACAGGGGCACCAATACGGTGAAGTCAGAAAATGTCACTGGATTCCTTTCTCTTCCTATAACGAAAAAGTAAAAAAAACCAAGTTGTGGCGCTTGCCTTTATCTTTCCAGAAATCGAACGCAAATTGTTAGGAAGCCTATGAAAAGCATGCTACCTCTGTACGTCCTAACGATGCAGTCACAATCAAAATCTGTAAGGCCTACCACAATCAGGTGAAGTGAGCATTGAATGTTGACGACAAAAAATTCCAGTCTGTGCATCTCGACGTCCAGTCAACACTTATCCACACTCTTTGGCAAATTTAGAAGACAAACTTCTATGCTCAGAGACAGTTTAATTTTTGTACACCTGTGTACGGAATTCATCATCACGTTGTGCTGTATGCTAGTAGCGATGTCAAGTTGGTTGCGAGAGAAAACTAAATTGAATTTTGATTCAGTATTTTATTTTTAAAATTATGGAAATGTTGTTAAATTTATTTAGCGTACAACGCAAAGTAAATTAAGATAACAGCGAGCTATGCATTTTGAGAGACAGGTTCTTATCATCTGACTATCGTCAATCAGATTTACTCACAATTTTCGAATTAACTGTTATAAAGATAATAGATTTTGATAAAAATCCATATCTTGCTTTCAAATTGTGTTCCTCTATTACCTTCCATCGTCCTACTACTTGTTCACCAGCGAGCGTCCCTTCTCTTCAGCAAAGACTGTGATCGTGTTCACTAGTCACACCAACTAATTGTACACCATTGGTTTGTCAGTTGAACATTAAGTAAACGCCTTGAAATGAGTACAATGAGTCTCAGCTGTTCTTGCCCAAGTTTTTGTCGAAGCAAATATGTACATTCGTTGTCAGCAAAAAGCTCTTATACATATGGTGTGTTTGTAATGTAGATTCAGTACGAAGCTACGTATTAACATTGCTTTATTGTATTTTGTTCGGTAAACAAATGAAACAATTCTTTCATATCCTCTACCTCAGTAAAGTCCATGAACTGAACTGCATAACATCAAAATTTTGTAAATGTGTGTACACAATGCTGTAACTATTACATATGACGAACTGAGCAAGAATATCCAATGTATTCATGTTACGCATGAAAATACTGAATCGACTGTGCTTTTAGTTACTGATCAAATAGCAGTAATATCTATGGAACGAGCATAGCATTCTGCGCTTGTCGACAACGCCATATGGTAATTGTCATGTAAATGTTGGCATAATGTTGTTTGTTTGCTTTGTGCACTAAGACTAACGCATTGATGTTACATGTATTTCAACTACTGTTAGGCATTTATTTATTAGTAACAGCAATCGGTCATGCCACACATTCTCCTGCAGAGAGAGGTTGGCAATTTGGCAATGGGACTCACTGTGGAAACTATGGGTTTTAAATCACTTTTGACGAAAACACAAAATTTACAGAATTTTATCCCATAAACTTGCAGTTTTGTCAACATTTAGGATTGACGCTCACATACCCTTGCATACAGTTTTGCGTCTTTCAAATGTGCTGATTGTTTCGTTTAGCCCGTACTTAGTGAAAAGACTGAGGATAATGATGGTTGAAATTAATAGTGATATGAAACGCTTTTCTGTCACTGGTTATTTTTTACAACAACACATCAGAAATGCCTCTTATCAAATTCTCTCTCTATGTATAGTTAGTTTGTCTTTCACCATAACTGCTATGGCTACACATAATTCTAAATAATTTATGAACAGTTTTAACCCTGGAAATAAAATAATCTCATCCCTGTTTAAATCTGTGTAAGGAAAACTCTCGACTCAGTGCAGACCTTGCGTATTTTAGATTGCCAAAGCTAAGTGGAAAAATGGTTCAAATGGCTCTGAGCACTATGGGACTTAACAACTGTGGTCATCAGTCCCCTGGAACTTAGAACTACTTAAACCTAACCAACCTAAGGACATCACACACATCCATGCCCGAGGCAGGTTTCGAACCTGCGACCGTAGCAGTCGCGCGGTTCCGGACTGAGCGCCTAGAACCGCGAGACCAACGCGGCCGGCAAAGCTAAGTGGAGAACAGGACGGGGCTCATGGTGAGATAATGTGATACTGGACAAAGTGGATCTTGAACTAGCAATTTGTTGACATTAACTGAATATATAACATTAAAGCAATGAATAAAATCATTGTGGTTGGTTGAATGATACTGTTCTGATACTGAATACAGCACACAATATGGTCAGCATAGTAATACCTCTGGGGCTGAAGAGATTGGAGTTTAGCATTAATTACTATCTTGTAAGAGGGACAACCGCAGCCATAAGTAGACATCTTGAATAATAACCTCTTACCCGCTCTTGTAAATAATTTATTTAACGACCGAATTCGTAGCCTAGAAGTCGCATCATCAGGTTAAATATGGCGAACCATGGACGGGGAGGAACATTCGTTTTCTATGAATAAATGACGCAGTCGTGAGGTACGTGGAAAGTATGGGTCCACAGTTCCTCAACAGTGCCACAAATCCAAAGGAACTACAGTAGGCCGAAGATAACTGTTAACCATTAGAAATAGAGGTCCAACTCATCCAGAGCCACATAAATACAACAGAATGCAATGCATGGAGATGTAGGCGGGAAAGCGGCCAGCTATGGACTGGCCACTGATGATGTGGTTTCTAGGCTACGAAACCGATCGTTTTATGAATTATTTACAAGAGCAGCAAAGCGGTTATTGTTCAAGGTGGTAGCACTAGAAAGATTATTAGCCATGTGGGTACTGAGCATGCACCGTTTCACAATGAAAGGAGACGTTGTTCCACATGTGGCTATATTAACGAAATGTTCTATCAGCAGAGCATGGATTTCAACCCGAGGAGAAAGGTTAGAGTTCCATTAAATAAAGCATTGATTCATGGTAACAGCATCTGTTACTAAAGACCCTTATTTTTCCACATAGCTGGCCATGCAACATTCGTAGACTATAATCAGAACACCAGGATTGACTCGCTATGACTATTTTCTCCTCGCTGAAACTAACGAGGACGATTATTAACATTCTGTTCCTGAAAGCTCTGATACTATCAAGTTCCATCGCGTCCTAACCTTCTACCAAAACCAACTTACAATTGGATTTCGACTTAACACACTCAGCTATCAGAGGCTACTTCCTCAGGCACCTTCTTCTCCTCTGTGCTGGCTGCTTACTGCCCGCCTGCCTACCGACTACTGCACTCTACTTCTGACAGTACCTCGCCTTACTTCTCTCCAAAGTGGAATTATGCGTACGCGCTTTCTGGGGGTTGTATCTGACCAGTCCAATGCCACTCTCAAAGGCGCGTATTACTGGCCCTATCAGAACCTGCGAGAAAGCGCAGGAGGAAGACGTTCTTGGAGCCTTCGAAAATAAAAAAATGTTCTCGAACATACTACAAGATTTTGCAGTGAGTCTATGAGAGTGAATGAAACGTCTTCCCTGGCAGAATCAGCGAGAAATCTCACTTCTTAACTCTCGCACGCCATGCGCGTCACGCAGGTAACTCAGGAAGGTACAGGTATTCAATCCGACCGTTATATTTAGTAGGGCGATCCTGGTAATGTGCCACGAGAGCTAACGAAAACTCTCCCAAGCCTCTTCCAGCCATACCTGGAAAGAAAACTGTCTCAGCAAATTGTCCACCTTATAAAACACGTTCCGTACACGGTACCTAACATCCATGGACTTGAGGCTGCTAATCATAGAGGGCAATTAAAATGAAATAAAATACGTGTTGATTCGGCTGTAAAAGAATTGGATGAATCACCAATGTGATACACAGTCAAGTTAACGATATATGTACATTATGTTGGCGAAAGTCATGGAATACCAATAGTATATCGGTAGTATCGCCTACACACGGTATAAAAAGCCGGTGCTTTAGCTGAGCTGTCATTTGTAATCAGGTGAATCATGTGAAAGTGTTTCCGACTTGGTTAGGGTCGCACGACTGGAATTAGGTCTTTGAACGCGGAATGGTAGTTGGAGATAGGCGCATGGAACAGTCCTTTTAGGGAATACACTGCAACAAACGGAAATTTTGCAAGGTTGCTTTTATTTTGTCACAAAATCATATAAACAGGTGATAGCAAAATAGAAACAGTTTAAAGAAAACAGAATATCAACAACTGCAACATGCAGAACAGTAGACGAAAATATTTTTCGTTATTTCTAACTTAATATACTTGAATATACGTTCCGACAGTTGATTAATGTGCTCACTGTGACTATCTCGGGCAGCAATAGAGGCCTGACAACGACGGACTGCGCTGTGAATAATATCATCAATGTCATGTTAATGTCATCAATGTCTTGTTGAGGCAATAACGCCCATTCTGCTCGCAAGTCTTGGAGAGGGGTTGGTGAATGTTGATGTGATGCAACCCGTCTACCTAGCGCATCGCAGACATGCTCAACGGGATTCAAATACGGAGAGCGAGCAGGCCACACCTTGCGCGCACTATCTTCCGTTTCCAAGGTAACATCTACGACGTCCAGCATTATCGTCCATCAGTGCGAAGTCTCGGCGCACAGCACCTAGCAACAACCGCAGATAAGGTCCCAAGACCTCGTCAAGGTATCAGACAGCAGTTAAACCTTCCCGATTCACCCGCACGGTTTCATGAAGAGGTGTTACAATGGTCAACATAATCTACGCCCACAGCACTAGCGATCCTCCTCGAAATCGGTCTCTTTCCACAACGTTCGGATCTCGGAATCGTGCTCCACATTCCCCTCAGATGCGAATCCGTCGAGTGTCGCTCTCTAGACCGAATCGGGACATCTGTGAAAAGGACACAGGCTCACTCTTCGACTGTTCAAGTGGCATGTTAACGATTCCACTCCAGATGTTCCCTCTGAGAAGACGTGTCAGAGGAACACATACAGCAGGTCTCCGGCAATAAAGGCGACTCTGTCCAAGTTAAGCCATCGGGGTACATGATTCTGCGGGTGTTCTGCTTTCATTCTTCCTATGGCCCTCCGCAGCAGAGAATCTGGTAGGTGTCTTCTCTGTGCCATACTGCACCATCTGTGACTGTATACACAGTGATTGTGGATGTGGGACTACCCGACAAACACTACTCCGTTTGATAGATGACCTGATGTCATCGTTGGCGTGGTTTTCCGTTGACCGAAATGCCATCTTCCGTACAGAACACGAGTGTACGGACATCTGTTGGGAGTCTGTATGATTATATCGTGAATGAAACACAGGAGAGGAAACAGCGGTTTGTTGCTCAAATTTTGGGCAGCAGTGTAGTTAGGGAATTCAGTTTTGCGAGAACCACAGTGTCAAGAGTGTGCGAGAATACCAGATTTCAGGCGTTGCCTGTCACAACAGACAATGCAGTAGCTGATTGCCTTCACTTAACGACCGAGAGCAGTCCAGCGTTTGCTTAGAGTGGTCAGTGCTGACAGACAGGCAAGACTGTGCGAAATAGCCGCAGAAATCAAGGCGGGACGTACGACGAAAGTATCTGTTAGGGCAGTGCGACGAAATTTGGCGTTAATGGGGTACGACAGTAGACGACTGACGCGAGTGTCTTTGCTAACAACACGACATTGCCTGCAGTGACTCTCCTGGGCTCGTGACCGTATCGGTTGAACCCTAAACGACTGGAAAACCGTGAATTGGTCGAAACAAAAATGTTCAAATGTGTGTGAAATCTTATGGGACTTATCTGCTAAAGTCAACAGTCCATAAGCTTACACACTACGTAACCTAAATTATCCTAAGGACAAAGACAAACACCCATGCCCGAGGGAGGACTCGAACCTCCGCCGGGACCAGCCACACAGTCCATGACTGCAGCGTCCAAGACCGCTCGGTTAATTCCGCGCGGCGTGGTCAAATGAGACCTGATTTCCTTTGGTAAGAGCTGACGGTAGGGTTCGAGTGTGGCGCAGACCCTGTTAAGCCATGGATCCAATTTGTCACCAAAACTCTGCAAGTTGGTGGTAGTTCCTTTAAGGTATGAGCTGCGTTTGCATAGAATGGATTGGGTCCTCTGGTCCTTAATCGATCATAGATTGGAAATGGTAATGTTTGGCTTATGGGAGAGCGCTGACAGCCGTTCATTGACTTCATCTTCCCATGACAGTCCTCCATGTCACCGGGCCACAGTTGTTTGCGATGGGTTTGCAGAACATTCTGGACAATTCGAGCGAATGATTTGGCCATCCGGATCGCCCGACACGAATATTTATGGGATATAATCTGGAGATGAGGTCGTGTACAAAATACTGCACAGGCAACAGTTTCGCATTTATGGACAACTATAGAAGCAGCAGTGGATCAATATTTGTGCGGGGGAGTTCAAACGACTTGTTGAGTCCATGCTACGTCGAGTTGCTGCACTATGCTGAGCAAAAGGAGGTTCGACACGACATTACGAGGTATCCCATGATTTTTGTCACCCCACTGTATTTAGGAATGGAGTACCGAATTCAACGAACATCCTTCATTGCATTGCCAATTCCAGTGTGCTCTATGGTGTAGGAGTTTTCACTGCTACTGGAGATTTCTGACTGCTGTAACATAAGATTTTTCTCAAGTATTTTTCGAATGTCAAATATGGCAATCGCGGTCTTAGAATACCACTATCCCATTGTGCAATACCTTTCGAACGTCTCGGTTCTTGTAACACAATATGCTTCACATTTTCTACCGGTAGCCGGCCGGAGTGGCCGAGCGGTTAAAGGCGCTACAGTCTGGAACCGCACGACCGCTACGGTCGCAGGTTCGAATCCTGCCTGGGGCATGGATGTGTGTGATGTCCTTAGGTTAGTTAGGTTTAAGTAGTTCTAAGTTCAAGGGGACTTATGACCACAGCAGTTGAGTCCCATAGTGCTCAGAGCCATTTTTTCTACCGGTATTTCATGTGTGTCATTTATAGATGTTTGCTGTAGCTTTTCTCAGGATAGAGAGGGCACTTTCCTCGATATGGCAAACAATGTGAAACACTTGGGTGAATGGTAGGTGGAGAGTGTGTTGTTAAAGTGTCACATGCGTCGTCAATAGACAGTGGAATTGGCGTGAATCGCAGATACTCTTTAAATTCTACGGGTGCACTTATTAAAATCTAAGTAGTCTTATGACGACAAACTGCACCAACTGATAATATTAGCCAGGATTTTGTAACTTGTTAAAAGAGTAAAACCACGTTATATGCTCAAAAATAATTTATTATATGAATGAACTAAAACATGCTTAAAATACATACTAGCTACATAAAGCAGCGTTCTCAGTCTACAGCATACAGAGTAAAACACTTGCGCGGGGCTGTTTCCTCCTCAACGAACCAGGCAATAGCTGTGTCAAAACCAGTACGAAGTCAGAGTCTTTTGCCTAACGAGACAGCTGTCATATCGAGAGCTATTTTCAGCGTTAGCTGATGCTATTGCAAGGAACTTGAGTAGGAAACAAGCGGTGATCCCAGATCCCCACGCTTGTACTGTTAATCAGGCGGCCAGGCAGGGTGAGAGCGCCGCGCTGAACGAAGAGTAATGCGGAGGAGGAGTTAAAACAAAAGATTAATAAAATAATGTAATGTAACATTCCGCGTCTGACTCTCAGTGGGGGAACAAGGGGGTGGTCGGCGAGGGCGGCGCGTCGTCCTGTACAGCGTCGGTGGAGGGGGGTGGTGAGCGCTCACTTCCTGCCGAAGGGCGGCAGGTAGGTGCCCGAGCCGGCGCCGCCGCCGAAGCCGCCACCTCCGAAGCCGCCCCCGAAACCGCCGCCTCCGCCCCCGGAGTACTGCACGTCGGCCACGTAGCCCGTGGCGTCGCTGGCCGTGTAGCGGACCACCTGGTTGCGGCCGTCGGGCAGCAGCACCTGGTACGTGCCGCGCACGTTACCCGCCCCGTCGCCGCTCTCCTGTTGCCCGAAATCGTTGCCCGACGGCGGGTCGCGAACCTGGTACTGGAAGTTGTACGGCTGCGGCTGCAGGGGGATACAAAACAAACGCGCATTTCAGTACGTGAGCCATATCTCGCGTGAATGAGACTATTTATCCTTGTCCAAAAAGTAATATAAGAACGTTACTTAAAAATCCGAGGAATCTTTGTGCAGCTGTGTTGTTCAGTGTCTCTAGTATGCCAGTCAATCGTATCACGTCGCACTTTTCAGTTCCGAGTGCTCAATGAGCACGTAAAGTTGCCTTCAATAACAGAGTGTGATGACTGCGTGCCAGGGGATGGCCTGAGGATGGTACTAAGTCCGAAACCGGTAGCCAGTAGACAATAAATGTATCTTCTTCTTATTCTTCTTCCTTTCTTCCTAGGCCAAAGCCTGTTCCCTTCATTACTGCTCAGTCTACCCTGAGGATGTCGCTCCATCCTTTCCTTCGACAGCCAGTAGTTCTTTTACCAACTTCTAATTTATTTCTTATCATTTTCATAATCTTCCGTTCATCCATTCTGTCTACGTGTTCGTTCCATTCCTGATTTCTCTTATGTGCCCACTTATTAATGGAGTTCACTTTACATCATTTTCTAATGCTTTCACTTCTCTCTCTCTATCTCGAAGTGTCTTCCCTGAAATCCTTCGGAGAATTATCATGTCCGTGGTTTCCAGAAGTCTGTTTGTTTTCAATGTTTCCGGTCTTGTCTCACCTGCATATGTCATTGTTGGATGTTAGGTCCGTCAGTTATGCAAAACACCGTTTTTTCTCAGTACCCTAACATGTTTCGGCACCACTGTGCCCTCGTCAGTGGTTTTTCGTTCACATTGCAGAATAAATAAAAAAAGAAAACCCACTGATGATGGCACAGTGGTGCCGAAACATGTTTGGGTACTGAGAAAAAACGGTGTTTTGCATAACTGGCGGACCTCACATCCAACAGTTTTAACTGCAAACACGGCCAACACAAGGCGCTGCATATCAAAATGATGCATATGCCATAATTGGTCTCACTATTGTTTTGTATATTCTTGCCTTTGCTTCTGTTCCTGTGTCCGTGTTTTTCCAAAAAGTATCATTTAAACACCCTTCCACTTTTTTCTGCTTTTTCTACTAGCTTCCTTTTCGGCATTTCAAAAAATGTTCAAACGTGTGTGAGTTCTTAAGGGACCAGACTGCAGAGGTCATCACTCCCTAGGCTTACATACTACTTAAACTAACTTAAATTAACCTATGCTAAGAACAACACACACACCTATGTCCGAGGGAGGACTCGAACCCCCGCGGGAGGGGCCGCTCGGTCAGTGACATGGCGCCTCTAACCGCGCGGCCACTCCGCGCGACTTTCGACATTTCCACTGCTGGAAAGTTCAATACCAAGATATTTCAGTGTCATTACCTATTGAATAATTTTTCCATCCATTTCCAGTCTGCGTCCAACTGATTCCACAGATGTCGTAAAACATTTGTGTTTTTGAGTGAATGTCACCATATTTATGTTTTTGGCTGTCACGTTAAAAACACGTAAAAGCTTCTGCAGGTTATCGTCGCCGTTTGCCAGCAGCAGTTTGTCAGCATAACAACTGACTTTTACTCCTTCCTCCCCCATTCTACAACCACTGCCAGTCAATAACTTTTTTATCGTCTCGTTCATGACAATATTAAAAAGTAGCGGGTTCAAAGAGTCATCTTGTGTAATACCACTGTTAACTGCTACGCACGTAATTAACCTGGAACCAATTTTCGCCTGGATGTAATTGTTAAAATAAATTTCTTCAACTGTTTTTATTAAGCTGCAAGGAATCACTTGATTTTAGAGCAGGTTTACCACACCTGTTAACTGAATCCTATCTAAGTACTTCTGTGAATCAATAACACAAAGGAAAGCTGGTCTTTTGTGTTGAATGGATTTCTCTAGAACCTTCTAAAATGAGTACTGCATCTGTCCATGACCTACTGGATCTAAAATCACACTGCTCCTCTGCAAAGAAAATAATGCTTTTTATTTTATTTTCTATTATTTTTGTTATAAGTTTAAGGACTCTGCAGATTTACCCCTGTATAGTTGGATGGATCTTTCTTATTTCCTTTTTTGTTCACGAGAATTGTGACACTTGTTCTTCATTCGTTTGGAAGTTTATTACCAGTTATAACATTGTTAACCAGCTTGGTTAATTGTTTAGTTAGTGGATATCCTCCACACTTCAGTAATTCATTGGGTATCCTATCTTTCCCTGGACACTTCCTACTTTTAACAGGCTTACAGCTTCTTCTATGTCTGCATGTGGAATAGTTACTTTGTCATTTACTTGTATACTGATCTCTTCGTTTTCTGGTGATTCATTTTTTTTTTTTTTACCTTTACACAGCTCTGTTCAATATGTAACCCATGATTTCTCATTTATGTAGCTCACTTTCAAAGTTTCATTTAATTCTTTCCTCTGCTGTCATATCATTCTCCAACTTCTTTGCTGCAACCCACAGAAATAAATAAATAAATTGCGACTATAGACTAACATACACTTTTTCAGTGTTGTATAGGTTGCTGTTCCGCCAACAGTATATCGAGAAAGTGTACCGTCTCCCGCTGTGTGTGAAGTTCATACTGCTATTCGATTTCTTCATGTTGAAAGGTTCCGCCTGATTTCCACGCAGCCCGCATAACGTAGCTGTCACGAGTGACAGAAAAGTGTGGCAGTGGTACAGAAACTTTGAAACAGGACGTACGGACGTTCATAATTCTGGAGGTCAGAGAAGGATGCGGGTCTCAGTAGATGATCTTGTTCAGCGAGTGGATCAAGTGAATCGAGAAAATCGTCTTCGAAGGACAATTCATAACAATCGAAGAGGAACGTTATTATTAGGCATTGTCCTTCTTCGCGACACTACTCAGCCACACACTGTAGCGTTTTCAATGGCAAGCGTTTGATCAATCACCAGGGGGGATACATATGTGGCTCCCTCTGATTTTCGTCTCATTGCTTACATGTGGCTAAACGGAGAACATTTTGACACAGGCACCGAACTGACTGAAAAAATTGACCACTGATTTTTCTGAAGAGTGTATTGGAGAGTTCGTACAACGCTGCAGCAAGTGTGTAAGTCAGAGCGGCGGCTGTATGGAGAAGCAGCTGCAAGATGTAGCTAGATGTTGCATATAAAACATTTTTATTTTCATTGTGGTTTCCATTTCGCCACCGATCGGACCTTGAAAAAAATAGCCATCGCACATGGTTTCAAGTATTCTTTGAAGCGAAGTGTGTGCTGATCTGAAACTTTCTGGCAGACTGAAAATTTTGCGCGCACGTCTCACGACCTGCGGTCACATCTTTAATTCTGGTAGTACCTCTCTCCTACTTTCCAAACTTCACAAAAGTTCCCATACGTTTATGTCGTTTCACGTCTTCTTTATCCTTTGCTATTAATAGTAGGTCATTTGAAAAATGTTGCGCACTTTACCTTCAGCGCCAGTATTTTTTTGCCCGGACAGATACCTCCCATTAGTGTAATATTTCTCGCTCCAATTATTTTTTTCTGTTTTGTGGTTACTCAAGAATTGGATCAAATCACTGACCTATCTTACTCTTGTCTGCTTCTCAAATGACTTCCTCTTGATACCTTTAACTTTGGAGATTCCGTTTATGTCTTACATACGAGGTCATGTCTTTATATCTACTGCGAAGTTTGCTAAATTTTTGAGAAACACTCTATCTTACGATCAAGTCACACGCTCCTCATAAATCAAGGTACACAAATGTTCCGTGTTTCTTTACCCGATAGATTTTACTTTCAGAATCCTCAAGATCCAAATGATGTGCGTTACACAGGATCTCTGTTTTATGAATACTCCTTCATGCTCACCCACTGGAAGATCCATCTGTTTTTCTACTATGTTCAATAAGGTCTTTGAAATTATTTCCTTTTAAGAAAGATGATAACGGAATCGCTCAATAGTTTGGGCACGTTCCATCCCCTTCTTATGATTACAAATAAGATGGCACATTTCGAGTTTCCATATAATTGTATACTACAGTTTTTACCGCAAATCATGTCCTTATGCAAGAGGGAAAGCTTCAGTCTGAAAGCAATACTATAAATATGCTTAACCGTATAATGAAATAACTTAGCAATGTCGTTACGTGGAAATTTGAGCGACAGAAGTACCGAACTCCTCGTGACTGAACTTCAGTGAAAGAGTCACTTCCCTTTCGGTACACATCTTCCGTTTAAGGTTAACGTGTAAGACGTCGTTGGCATTTCTGAGATTCCAGCGAGCTCCCGTTTGAGTTGGAGACCTTGCCTGCTCGGTAACTGACTTTCAAAGCTCGTGCCTCACAAAGCGCACTCAGGTAGTTTCCGAGCCATTAGAAGGGAATGATGGGCAGTAGCGGCAGCTGACGGAATGTCTGAAAAGCGCACGTCGTGCCGTGCCATCGCAGCCGATGACAAGGAGGAAACGAGGCTTTAACGACAGCTAGAAAGTAAGACGGACGTCCATGAACTTTCACGCGGTCGCAGAGATGATGCCTTCGCCGCGGGAGTCGCCCAGTTTCCCCAAAAGATGCTATCTGTCATCCGGCTGCAGCCATCCTCCCATCTCGCGCTCACGGCAAAGGTAAACATCCTGGCTGGCAAGCGGATAGACGCCCCTCTCGTGCTGACAAAAGGCCGCAATATGCCCTTGAAGCAGATATTTTCAGTGTTATCTCTGTCATTTCTCAAACTGAATGTTGGGGTTAGAATAAACTAAATAAATAAGTAATTTATCGCTTGATGTCAGTATGGGGTGGCCTGAGAAATATTGCAGAGACAAGCCAATTATTTAAGGGTGTCCGGAATGGGAATGAAAATTCACATGTATGTATTCAGCCACTACCTATTACCGTCTCTAATAAACATGCCATCGTTAGAATGTTACACTATAATATCCCTTACGTGCTTCTGTAGATAACATTATTGTCTTACCTACAAAGCTCTTGTGGCAACGCTGTTCACGGACGTATACTGGATAATTCCATTGCAGGTGGTTCCATCATCATCTTATGCCACTATATCTTTATGTCACATCACTGTGGGCGAAACTGCACATGACGAGTCGTATGGTGGTGAATTTTCCATCAGTTATTCAGTTTCCCACCCGTAGTAACTAATGTGTCTCCAAGCAACATATAACTCTAGAATTCAGAATATATTCAATAATTTCTACGGTGGTACTATATTTTCGCGTTAGTAATGATTCCTTTGCTTTCTAACCCCCTAAAATAACTTTTTTCTGCACAAAAAGTACTCGTATTACTTTGACATCATTACAATTTTTTTTCCGATGCATAAATGCCATAGGACGTGGTAGCCTTCCAAGTATTCAGTAAAGTCAAGCGACTAAACGATGAACGCTGACTCGAAAATAACCAGTGAAAGACTCAACACGGCGCCGGTTTCACGGGACGAGAAATCCATACACGAATTCTAATAAACCATGCAAAAAGTAACATTTCCCTCTGTGGGATCTGCAGTTGTATTCTTGACATATCATTTGACATTCCACCAGATGAATGTCCACGTTTATCTGATATTTTTCTTTTGTATGCAGCGTCATTGAAAACGAACTTCTTGAACGCTACAGATATCAGCTTCATTCTGAAGGACCGAGAACTGAAGCGGAATGGAATCGATCGATTGACTTCCGTTATGCGACTAATTCAGCCTCATCCGGGTCTAAACGTGCAAACAACACAGAAAAATCCCATCCGGACAGGCCTTGAAGGCCCAATGGCACCGACCGGCCACAGTGTCAGCTCTGAGGCGTCGCCGGAAGTGGATGGGCAAGTGACCAGCCGTTGTCAGTTTTCGTCACCCGTGCCGCTATTTCGCAATCAGGTAGCTCCAGATTTGGCCTCACAAAGGCTGAGCGCACCCTTCTCGTCAACAGCACTCGGCAGACCCAGACTGCGACCCATCCAACAGCTAGCCAAGCCCCACAGCGCTTAACTTAGGTGATCTGACGGAAACCGGTGTTACCGCTAAGGCGAGGTCGTTGACAAGTCTAAAGGTAACACCGTAAAACTGCAATCATTTTCTACAGCTTTCTTCTTGAGGTTTATCTGTCCTATTGGGGGCCGAGACAGAGTGAGATAATGCAGTGGTACATCCTGAACTTGCATTCAGAAGGACGGCAGTTCAATTCCGAAACCAGATTAAAACTTTCCTTGGTTTGTCTACTTCGCTTTTAGCAAATGCTGTGATGACTCATTTGACATGGAAAGCTGCAGTTTCACTCTCCTTCCTTCCCCATCCGAACTTGTTTTCCATCTCATGACTGGTCATAATCCACTTATTCAAAGAAAAGGGGCGATTCAGGATTATGGTAATTGTACAGGAGTAAAACTAATGGCACATTTTATGAAACTCTGGGAGAAGATAGTACAAAGATGGCTCTGGCAAGAAGCAGCAATGTGGGTTGAACAGTTAGGATTCATGCCGGAGTAAGGAACAATGCATGCAGTCTATGCATTTCGGGAACTAATAGACAAACACAAGGAGAAGGAGAAGGAATTTCATACGGTTTTAATAGAACAAAAAATGTCCTACGACAGGGCGCCACCGCAATAAATCTGATGAGTTTGAGAGGGGGGGCTGAGGGGAGGGGGGTGAATGCCAGATAGATATGTAGGTCTTATTCAGGACTGGTACTGTGTAATGGTGCCAGAATGCAGATAAGAAGCAGTGTAGGGCTAAAAGACTGCATACTAGCTAAAGTTGAGTTGCATCAAAGGTCTGCATTGAGCCACTATATATATATAAGTCTTGTCATCGATGTACTATCAGGATGAGTTGGAGAGCAAGTTCCTTGGCATCTGATGTTCGCAAATGACATAGTGTCATGTAGTGTCAACTCGAATGAACTAGAAATCAGATTACAAAGTTGGCTAAAAGCTTTGGAAGCAGGGGAGAGAAAATCAATAGGGATAAAACGGAGTATATGTGCTTAAAAGGACAAGGGTAAGAAACCAGTCGGATGAACAGAATTTAAAGAAACCCGATGTCTTTAAATGCTTAGGATCAACAGTGTCTACCGGTGGCAATTCATACATAGCAATAGCTTGTAGAATGCAGGTAGTTTAGGTAAACTAGAAAAGGGCTTCAGGTGTATTGTGCGATAGAGAAATAAATCTGAAGATTACATGAATAGTGTGTACGTTGTAGTGAGATCTGCAATGCTATGTAGAGCAGAGGTAGGAGCATCATTAAGGCGTATTGCAACGCAATGTATACATCCAAAATGAGAATGTTAAGAAGGATGATGTTTTAACTAGTGGCGAAGCCTTTGGCACAATTGTTTTATGACTCTCCATTGCAGGATGTGATTTTAGTGTATTTTACTTCTGATGAAGGTCTATTTAGATATACCGAAACCGTGGTCAAGAATTTTAATAAATCTTTATCCTGCAACTGTTTTGGCTGCCAACATTTACCGTGATGTTAAGGATTTGTAGCGTCAGCAGAGACGAAGGTTCAGAAACAAGAAGGCAAGAGGCAGCGTTAAAGTGACAGCGATATCAAAGAAGGTTCAAGAGAGAGGTCTGCAATGGTATGGTCATTTCATGAAAAGGTACGACCCCTATGTTGGTGAAAGAATTATAGGAATTGTAGTAGAAGGTGACAGAGGAAGATGATGGATGCACTATGTAGGCGAGGAACTGAGGGAAAAACATTTAAGGAAAAGGCGAGGCTGGGACCGAGGAAAATGGAGAAGACATGCCAGGAACGTCGACGAAGGGAAAGAAGTAGAAGAACGATGAGTCGTAGAATTTTGAATCCGTTCGTTTTTTGGACGATCTGTCACAGAAGCCTCAATACTCACCGGGCCTCCGAATCCACCGTTGCCGCCTCCAAAGCCGCCCCCGAATCCGCCTCCGAAGCCGCCGCCTCCGGGACCCCTGCCGTAGCCGACGTCAGCGCGCACCACCAGCGGCGCCGCAGCCAGCATCAAAACGCACAGCACCAGCATCTGCAACACACACACTGCGTTACGCACGTTGCACTTCACTACAGACAGCTGGATTCAGATCAACGCGAGCTCATGTACTCCTAGAGTGAGAATTGCCGCAGTGTATATCAAACTTCAGGTAGTTTTCCACTACCACTCTCTCACCAATTGTAATGATCTGAAACAGGTTACTGCAGTTATTTGTTCTTCCTTTTTTTTACATTTGAACAGCAATCACAAAAAATGAGAAAGCCACTTCCTGGAAACCTGCCTTGGATTTGGAATACTGCCGAGTTCTGGCTTCAGATCCCAAGAAAGAATCTTCAAAATCGCCATACATCCCCGTTCGATCAGTCTCGTGGGATACATTTGCCTGAAACTCTATTATGATTGTCCACTGTGTTGACGCGTTATGAAAGGGCCAGTAGCGGTTCAAATGCTGGCCTGGTCAATTATACTCACTTATACATCTACTTCTATACTCCGAAAGTCATCTTAAGATGTGCGGCGGAGGGCACTTTGTGTACCACAGTTACTTGCTCCCTTTCTCTGTTCAGGTCGCGAATGGTCCACGTGATGAACGATTGTTAGTAAACCTCTGTGTGGGTTAGAATGTCTACTTTCATGGTCTCTTCCGAAGACATACCAACGAGGAAGGAACACGTATATTGGATGACATCTCTAGGAATGTACGCTCTCTGAATGCATACAGCAAACAGCACCGTGGAGCAGAAGACCTCTCTTCCAGGGTTTTCAAGCGCCTGCAGCGTCTGCCACTAAAGCTGAGCAACTCCTGTAACGACATGCAATGCTTTTCTTTGGATGTTCTCTATTTCCTCCAACAGTCCTATCTGGTACGGATTCCAGACTGACGTTCGAAGTCCAAGAGAGTAGTGCGACGGTTCCTTTGGCAGTGCTACGGACGATTTATTCCATTAACTTTCCCACAACGACCTAATTGCATATCACCTCGATTTAAATGCAGATCATCAGGAATCAATAAAATTAGCTAATGAGACAGCATTGTCGATTTAAATATCTTAAATATGTAAAAGTGTTACATACAAGAAGTAACTCATAAAAGGCAATATTCACAGAGAGTAAAACATAATTAAATTATGTCTTTAAGTTGCCTAATAAAAGTAGAAAAAAATGGCTCTGAGCACTATGCGACTTAACTTCTGAGGTCATCAGTCGCCTAGAACTTACAACTACTTAAACCTAACTAACCTAAGGACATCACACACATCCATGCCCGAGGCAGGATTCTAACCTGCGACCGGAGCGGGCACTCGGCTCCAGACCGTAGCGCCTATAACCGCACGGCCACTCAATAAAAGTGGAGCTAGAGATTCCGCAGACATTATAAACCTACAAAACAACGAAAACGCAGCCATTAACCTACATGATAGTTTGAATGTCTGGCAGAATTAAGAGACGTAGGTTGAAAAAAAGGAAGAACATGAGTTAACATCCCGTCGGTGACGATATCATTGGCGTCAGTTGTGTTGGAGGTGGCGTGCCCTTTCATTCTTCCCACCTAGAAAACTTTTCACCCAGTCGACTGAATAGACAAAACTATAGTGATTGTGAGCGGGTTATAATGATCGGATTTCAAATCACTGTAACGGAAAGAAAACGTCCTACGTGGAAAGTAGTCTCTAAACGTAGAACTACCGATTAGAAGACCAACAGGAAATGTCTGGACCGAGCGAGGGAACAAGGTGGAACCTGCTAAGCATCGCAGCTGCTATGGAGGAATGTTGTTTCTCTTTATCGGAGACCACCTGACAACTGAATCACATTTCACAGTCGTAACTTTTATAGCAGTAAAAAAACACGAACATTATTCATATCTTAAGCCACATGTAGTACTAGACTACTGTTCACAACTCAAACGTTTCCCTGGCAACGAAGTACACAACGCAGACTGCATTGGTCACCATATGCCGTGGTTACTCCTGAAGTGAAGTTGCACCCACCGACAAGTCTCAGAGACCACGTGGCCCACTGTTAAGAAAGTTGTTTTGTACCAGCTGTTGGTATATTCAGGCGCCGCGCTTAGGCCTAAGTGACGAGTGCAGCTCAGATGCCGTCAAGCCATCCAGATTTAGGTTTTGCTTAATTTCCCCAAATCGGGTATAGATGACTGCTAGGATGTTTTATTTAAACAGGACAAAGCAAATTCTATTTTTACTCGTATAACAATAAAAATTTATGATTCATTTGCACTGATCTCATCGCCGATTACATTTTACACCCAAATATTCATCCATTTCTTACAAAACGTTGAATTTACTTATAAGAAAATCGTGTCTTAACTAACGTGGATAAAAAATTAAAGAAATCCAAATTATTGATTTTTGGTACGAATGTTGTTCGAAAGTGACTTCGATGTCTTTGCGCATCACTACGCGCTATCTTTTTTTTTTTTTTTTTTTTTTGCGAAGAGGACGGAACTGTATAGCATAATCGTTGAATAGTACTCCGAGAAAAGATATGCAGGAGGGGACAAAACGAGTGATGCTATAGCTGTGCTACATGTTAGTTCTTTCTCCCATGTCCTCAGTTCTCAAAAAACTACTTCTGTATCCGACGTGTACTACAGTTTATGAGACTATATGAACGAAAGTGGACGCTGTAAACTAAGGGCTCATACACAACTCTTCGCTTCCAGTTTTAAATCCAGGTAGGAGTTATGTTGGGATTTTCGTAATAAGTAAATAAATAAATAAAATATAAAAGAGGCAGAAACATCTTAAGTTGATGCTGTTTGTCGCTAACTAACAACAAATTCACCTAGTCATTATTGTGGGACATGATGCGGTGATGTGCGGAGGGAGAATGAGACGTTAAAACCTAACAGGTCGGTCAGACATTTGCGTGACAAGACATTTGTCTACAGAATGACGAAATTCCGTGGAGTTGACAGGGTGTTTGTTTAAACACGGAGGCAATACAGACCCGAATTCTCACCTTCGAGCTAATCATGTCGACGGCTGTCGGTGTCAATCAGAAGAGCGGATGAAGTGCTGCTGCTCGATGTGGTGCTTGCGACTGACTGATGCCCGCCTGCTCGTCTCGCGGAGCTTATATAGCGAACACATTTACGAGCTACCCGAATACCGTACCGCTAGTTCCCAGGGAGACCAGGGCGTGACATTAGTGGATAATTGTGTTAGGATCCGGGAAGAGGGGGAGGGCGGACCTCGTCGGCGGCTCTTAGCGCCGCTTTTTGGTGCATCCGAGGCGCTTCTTTCTTCTCGACGGCGCGGTGGGGGCAGGGGAGGGGTCACGCGGGTCAAGAATGGAACCAGAGCGGCATCCCCGCCGCAGGCGTGATGCCTCTCACTTTATCAGCGGCTGCGGTTGAAGGTTGCGCACTCCGGTTACCCAACGGGGACGCCGCGCCGCGCCGCGCCGGGATGCGGCCCACCCCCACCCACCCGAAAGACCACCTGCCGCTGTCGCAGCCGCTGCGGCTACCGGCCACTCGCTGAGAGGCCGTAATACGCCGCCAGAGCGCCAGTGTCGCAAGGCGGCGACCGCGCCCCGACACCCAGTTCTCACGGCTGTGCCCCGCGGAGCGCTCGCTTCGTCTGCCGCGCGGCGAAGCTACGAGAGCGTCACGACTTCCGCCAGTCGTGGGGCGTAATTTCATTTCGCCCGAGATGTCTAGCTTCTGATAAGTATTTCATCCCGCAAAGCGACAGTCTGTCGCCCAGCCAGAGACACGGCTCTGTGTTCGTCAGTGGTCCAGGTCAAAGAATTTCCATCGGGATGCTAACGTCTACAGGGTGGTCCATTGATCGTGACCGGGCCAAATATCTCACGAAATAAGAACAAACGAAAAAACTACAAAGAACGAAACTTGTCTAGCTTGGAGGGGGAAACCAGATGGCGCTATGGTTGGCCCGCTAGATGACGCTGCCATAGGTAAAACGGATATCAACAGCGTTTTTTAAAATAGGAACTCCTCATTTTTTTTATTACATATTCGTGTAGTACGTAAAGAAATATGAATGTTTTAGTTGGTCCACTTTTTTCGCTTTGTGACAGTTGGCGCTGCAATAGCATATGGCTCCCAATTTCAGAAGAACATTTGGTAACAGGTAGGTTTTTTAAATTAAAATACAGTACGTAAGTACGATTGAACATTTTATTTCGGTTGTTCCAATGTGATACACGTACCTTTGTGAACTAATCATTTCTGAGAACGCATGCTGTTAAAGCGCGATAACCTGTAAATACCACATTAATGCAATAAATGCTCAAAATGATGTCCGTCAACCTCAATGCATTTGGCAATACGTGTAACGACATTCCACTCAACAGCGAGTAGTTCGCCTTCCGTAATTTTCGCACATGCATTGACAATGCGCTGACGCAAGTTGTCAGGCGTTGTCGGTGGATCACGATAGCAAATATCCTTCAACTTTCCCGACAGAAAGAAATCCGGGGACGTCAGATCCGGTGAACGTACGGGCCATGGTATGGTGCTTCGACGACCAATCCACCTGGCATGAGATATGCTATTCAATACCGCTTCAACCGCACGCGAGCTATGTGCCGGACATCCATCATGTTCGAAGTACATCGCCATTCTGTCATGCAGTGAAACATCTTGTAGCAACATCGGTAGAACATTACGTAGGAAATCAGCATACATTGCACTATTTAGATTGCCATCGATAAAATGGGGGCCAATTATCCTTCTTCCCATAATGTCGCACCATACATTAACCCGCCAAGGTCGCTGATGTTCCACTTGTCGCAGGCATCGTGGATTTTCCGTTGCCCAATAGTGCATATTATACCGGTTTACGTTACCGCTGTCGGTGAATGACGCCTCGTCGCTAAAAAGAACGCGTGCAAAAAATCTGTCATCGTCTCGTAATTACTCTTGTGCCCAGTGACAGAACTGTACACGACTGTTCAAAGTCGTCACCATGCAATTCCTGGTGCATAGAAATATGGCACGGGTGCAGTCGATGTTGATGTAGCATTCTCAACACTGACGTTTTCGAGATTCCCGATTCTGGCGCAGTTTGTCTGCTACTGATGTGCGGATTAGCCGCGACAGCAGCTAAAACACCTACTTGGTTATCATCATTTGTTGCAGGTCGTGGTTGACGTTTCACATGTGGCTGAACACTTCCTGTTTCCTTAAATAACGTAACTATCCGGCGTACGGTCCGGACACTTGGATGATGTCGTCCAGGATACCGAGCAGCATACATAGCACACGCCCGTTGGGCATTTTGATCACAATAGCCATACATCAACACAGATATCGACCTTCTGCAATTGGTAAACGGTCCATTTTAACACGGGTAATGTATCACGAAGCAAATACCGTCCGCACTGGCGGAATGTTACATGATACCACGTACTTACACATTTGTCACAATTACAGCTACATCTATCACAAAGCGAAAAAAGTGGTCCAACTAAAACATTCATAATTCTTTACGTACTACATGAACATGTAATAAGGAATGGGGGTTCCTATTTAAAAAAAACGCAGTTGCTATCCGTCTGACCTATGGAAGCGCCATCTAGCGGGCCAACCATAGCGCCATCTGGTTTCCCCCTTCAAGGTAGATGAGTTTCGTTCTTTGTAGTTTTTTCGCTTGACGCTTATTTCGTGAGATATTTGGCCCGGTCACTATCAATGGACCACCCTGTATATACTCCATGGCACCGCATTTAGAAGTTAATTTTCTTCTACGAACAAAATAAATCGCAACAATTATCTTTGTTTTTCCATTTATCGTTTCGTGCCCGAGTCTATGAGAACGGACCCGTTATCGGATCGCTTTGTTGTCCTTCTGCGAGCGCGTGCGCACGCGCGTATCTCTCTCTCTCTGTGTGTGTGTGTGTGTGTGTGTGTGTGTGTGTGTGAACAACCCCTTCCTCAGGAACAGGCAGACGTATCAAGTTGAATTTTTTGTCGCACACAAAGGTCTATAGGCCCTTGGCGCTGCAGTAAATGTAAACTTCTAACTCAGTGCAACCAAAAGGTACGACCATTTATGTCTCGTATTTTGATACTCGAAAGCTCCCTCATCAAACCCTATATCACACGAAAAAAATATTTTTTTGTCGTTTGTTGTCAGACTGTTTGTCTGTTCGCCTGTTAAGATCCTTTTTCTCTGGAAAAGTTCGACGGATTAAGTTAAAATTCATGTCACACACTAAGATCAATAGTTCCTCGGCGGTCTAAAAAATTTAAGCTTTTAAGTCAGTGCAATCAAGAGTTACGGCCATTTATGTCACATATTTTGACACTTGAAAACTCACTCATCAAAACCTATAGGGTACTTCCCGTTGACCTGCAATCATGAAATTTGACAAGAATCGCAGTTTGACAGTACAAGTGAGGGGAAAAAAGTCCTGTAATTGTTAATTCTGAATTATATAACATAACGAATATTTTTTGTCATTTTTATCCGTCTGTTTGTTTGTCTGTTAAGAACCTTTCTCTCTGGATGAGTGTGGCGTATCAAGTTCGGCTTTGCGTCAAATGCTAAGATCTACGGTCCCTTGCAGTTGTAAAACGTTTAAGCTTCTAAGGTACTCCGGTTAAAAGATACGGCCATTTATGTAACATACTTTGATACTCGAAAACTCACTCATCAGTACCTATAGCATACTTCTCCTCGACGTAGAATCATGATATTTTGCAAGAAAAAAGGATTCACAACACAAGTACAGTAAAAAATCCGAAATGTGTTAGTATTTACATCACACAAAAAAATATTTCTCTTCTCGTTTGTTATCCGACTTCAGACTTGAAATTAAAATATTCTGGAAAGCCTTGGAATCTCTGAGACCAAAATCTTGTCCGTATCAATGTCGATAACAGGCACAAAAAGTCGATACCCTCGATTGCCGGAATGGATAAACTGCCTATGCAGATAATTAAGTTTGTACGGACTCCTCAGCTCGCGAGTCCTATTTGAACTGGGATGTGTCCTTTTTTTTTAGTAGGGGGCGTGCTGTCAGCATATAAAACCTTGTAAATGTTCTAAGTATAGACTAATGCGTATTCAGTGTTGTAATTTTATGGTCACTAGTGGCTGCATATAACCGTTACTTAAACAAAACATGAAGCTTCTACTTTGAAAGTGCTTATATGCGTTACTACGTACACTGTATGCAGTCCTCATGAACAAAACTTATCTATAACTTATCTGACCTATCACATGCCATTTATCTCAAAATTTGATCTCTAATGAAGAACACTTATACAGAAACTGAAATGAGTGACATCAGAACATGAATATGATCGAGTGGATAATCACTATTCCCTAAGTGCTCAACGCAATGTTCAATTCAGGTTCGAATAGTCACTTTTGGCTGACACACAACTATGTCTTGCAGCTGCTCGCCTGAAATATGTCACGCTGCTTTGTCACCCCTTACATAATCTTGACATTTGCAATGTAGCCGGCCGAAGTGGCCAAGCGGTTCTAGGCGCTGCAGTCCGGAGCCGCGAGACCGCTACGGTCGCAGGTTCGAATCCTAAGTTCTAGGGGACTAATGACCTCATAAGTTGAGTCCCATAGTGCTCAGAGCCATTTGAACCATTTTTTTGCAATGTAAGATATTGCGCCACTCAATATTCAGTTAACATTAGGATCTTGCGAAATTAAATGTGAGTCCGAAATACTTTTAAATTTTTTTGAATAGCAAGTGAGATGTAAAGGCTCGGTGTCGAAATTTCACTTCAGTTTTGTATTGCTTAGCGGAAACCATATATGAACATACCTCAGTGGTCATTGTTATTAACAAATATTGAAATTTGGAAATAAACAGTAAACTTAGTAAGTTAGTTTAACGACAAGATTTTCATGAAACTTATAGTCAGCATTTAAAAATGAAAGGGGTAAAGAGTGATGCGTTTCTTTCTCGAATTCATGTATTTACAAGACAATGTAAGAACAATACCGTAACAGGCAAACAATGCAAGTTACGAAAATTTACAAAGTAAAAAGGAAAATGTTCCCTAAATGCTACATCCCTGGCGCACGCGGCTGTATATTACCTTCTTCGATAAATTACAAATTACAGCAACATCATTCCGAAATTATACACCCGCATAGCTACATACGTCGGCTTTCAACAACGCTCTACAACCAAATCACTCGTCTCCCACAGACTGACTACTTGACAACAACATAAACTTTGGAATCCAGAGAACCTTCTCTACCATGTACTCAGGAAAGGTGCTTACTATGGCCAATATCGCACACAAAACCGCCACTTTTCATACTATAACAATATTTCGACATCTCTTCAGCCAAAGTTTTTAATTAAATAACTGTTTTACTTAGAGAAAATAAATGAAATAAATTATGAACTTTATTTCGTTCATCACATTAGATGATTCAGGAAAGCCTGCAACTGTGTCATTCATGATTTAAATAATGAAAACTGCACCAGTTACTTATTTTTCGATGCTTCGAGAATTTATTCTCAAAGTTCATTTGAGCATTTGTGCATTTGTTTACATTAATATGTTTCGGGATATTTTCATGTGTGATTTTCTGCCTCTCTTGCGTCTTTTTGAAGTTAGACATCAATCGGAAAATCAGACAAAATGAATCTTTGAGTGTTTTCAAACGCCAATGTTAGAAATGGTATTTTTCTTTGACTACTCACAAGTATTGTGGTGCCTTCAGTATACAGATATAACAAACACAAATCATCATTTACACTGTTTGTTTACTAAACGTGCAAAGATATTGCGACACTACGGCTTCACAAAGAGTTGTGAATGTCTGCCAGAGCATCCCTGATGAATCTGAAGTTTTTACAGTCTGGTTGATTCCGTAAGACGTCGGACAGAAGCATGCCCTGTCATGAAGGGACACCATATTGAGCACCTCCTTTAGAAATGGTTCACAAGCCCAGGGAGTATATAATAGCAAGCACATTACAGTACAAACTCTGCTGTATCACAGTAACAGAATAACGTTTTCTCATTTGTTTATTACATTCTGTAGATCGATCGTAACAGCAAAGACCCGGCAACAGAAGAGATGTGTTTCATAGTAGCACTGATGAACAAGTACTCATAGCTCTTAAGGCATGTAGTCCAGAGCCCCTGTTTAATGTACAGTTTTAATTGTTTTTATCCATGCTGTCACCTCACAAAATACTGAATTCTTTTTTAACAATCTGTACCAAATTACAGAAGAATACAAGTAGTGCTTCTCTTTTTTTGCACGCGAATTTTGCTGATTTCTGTCGCAAATTACATACAATGAAGTAACGTGTTCTTTACATGATTTTTAAAAAACCACTAAAACTTATAATAAACCTCACAAATTACGACGATATTTCAATAGAACAAATATAAAAATTAACTTGCCTGTTATACAAGACATCTTCAACTATATCTGTTACTTACAAAGTATTCTACAAAAATATAATAATATCATCTGTTCTTGTTAACTGCTGAAATTATACATGAAAATTAGTTGTATGTACATAAAACTGCAGCCAGTCACTTTTCTGAAATTATTATTTATTATTCAGACGGTTTTTCGGTAGTTACAAAGCTATTTCCAGCACAATGCTGGATGCTGGCTCCGTAATAAGAAGATGGAACATGCTGTAGTGCGTCGCCATGAATATTTTTTATCTGTTGATTTGGCTGCCGCCCATACTATCACAGTAAGTACAGAACTAAATTTTGGATATAAATCAACAGATAAACAATATTCATGGCGATGCGTTAAAGGATGTTCCATCTTCCTGTCACAGTGCCAGCACAGCATTATGCTTGAAATAGCTATGTAACTTCTGGAAAACCATCTGATGATGAGCCTGATTAGGTTGGAAAACCGATTCATGGAACAAAAAATAACTATTTCAAAAACGAGACTGGTTGCATTTTTATGTGTATACAGTGAATAAACAGTCACGCGTTCTAAGACATCCGTGAATGATAAGCTTAATAACGGACGTTACTATTACAGATCACAAAACACAGAACGCTATTGAAAAGACAGTAGGCTAGCTTTATTACTAAGTTATCCATTCAGTGGACTGTCCTATGGTGTGAGGTGAAGCTTTATGACCAGGACTAGAAGGATGGATTTCATCTTTGGGTGCGTGGAGTTGGTTGAGACATGGAGGTGCATGGATACTGGGACTGGCTTTTCACATTAATGCATTTCGACCGTAGGTGCTCCAAGAAGAGAAGAAGATGCAGGAAGTGGATGAATTACCAGTTACTATTTTTAGATTTACTTATTTCGCCACTAGCTCCACACTCGTTTCGAAATATTTTAGCTCATCTCCCGTAGCGTTACAGGCAAGTAATAGATGTATACTGATACGTGTGATGCAGCCTTTCATTGATATATTTGTGTGTTCGTTCATTGGCGTCACCTACGTACAGCGCTAGATGCCAATATGGATACATTAGTATGACGCAAGTAAATCTGTTTTTGTAAAATAAGCGTCAGTTACTCAGTTGTCGCCGTGAATAACTGGTCTTGCAGTATGTCCAGATATCAGTGTCCTTCTGATTTTCCCTTGAAGAGAGAAAATAGGTCAATATACATTAGGAACTCTTACAATAAAATTTATACTTGCTTTTATATAAGATTTCAGTAATAGCAAGAAGCAGGTTACATCGACCCATTTGGACATTGTGGCTATTGATATTTCCTAAGAAATATAAGAGTACCCACACCATTTACAATAATGAACTTCTCTAGCGAATTTCAGTTCAAGTCGGGCACTGGGAGTATAATTCTTAATAATTTGATTGTGGTTTGGATACCACCTGTTTGGTTTTAATTCAAATGGCTCTGAGCACTATGGGACTTAACATCTATGGTCATCAGTCCCCTAGAACTTAGAACCACTTAAAACTAACTAACTTAAGGACAGCACACAACACCCAGTCATCACGAGGCAGAGAAAATCCCTGACCCCGCCGGGAATCGAACCCGGGCACGGGAAGCGAGAACGCTACCGCATGGTTTTAATTGTATCCACTGAAATTATATATATAATCGTCCTTAATGTTTATGTTTATGCTACTGTTGGTGAGCTCTCTGTATTGATTTCTATGGGATCCACCCATTTTCGGCTCCACTTGCTCTTAACTTCTCAGTACCTGTGTTACTATGCCATTAAGGTAATGGGAGTGCCAATCTTCTTCAGCTGTTCTGTTAACACGGTAAAAAAAAAAAAAAAAAAAAAAAAAAAAAAAAAAAAAAAAAAAAAAAAAAAAAAAAACCTGGTCAATAATCAAGAATCGTGTGGACAAGTCTTTTGCCAGCCGCTTCATTCGTGGATGAATTACTTATCGATAGTACTCTTCTAATGAATCTCGACCGAGCACCTGCTTTTCCTACAACTAGTGTCAAACTCTCATACCACTTTAGGTCCTTCCAGACTGTTAGCCCCAATTATTTTACGACTGTTACTGTTTCCGATGATTTAGCGCAAGTACAGTACAACACAGTTACTTACGTTCGGTGTCAACTGCCAGGTCCTCTGCATTTGGCTGTGCCCTTCTGGCGTTGCATATTTAGCGCGTAGGGTCGTCAACGGGTTAAGTCAAGGAACATACGACGCTATTCACCACAATCTTTTTTGTCTATTGTGAATATATACTCGCTGCAATTACGACTTGGACTATCCAGATTTTCGGGAAGCTAGGTGAGATTTGCGTAGTTCGTCTTTTACGTGCTGAGGCGTGCTGCAATCTTCGCCGTAGTGGTATTTCATTACGCTACGGAGAAACAAATATGGGCTCGCCGTGTTAAAAATAAATAGGAATATGAGTTTTTATTCTGACAGAACGTTATAAATTTCTGCTTGAGTTGGTTTAAAGAGATATAACCCATTTTCTTTCTTGGTGTATCGTAACGAAGTAACGAGGCTCTCAGTGTTGCGTACTGCAGAGAAGTTATGAGTGTACATGCGTCGGAACAACTACACGCAATACGAAGCCCCACAGCGACGAATAAATAAGTAGACACGTAGATTAAAATCTGAGGTTCTCATTATTTCCAATTTATGAGGTAACTCGTTGTGAGCTTATCTCCAGCAGTTAGAACTTAAGCGAATATATTAACTTGTTGATATTGAATTTAAAGGAAATTTTTCTGTGCAAGAACAAACACTGGGGAAGGTTAATGCAAATATCAACATTTCGTAAAATAAACGGTCCCAAAAAAGTCTTGCGCCACCTTCATGCCTTCAACAGTTAATTGTTTGTGATCGCAAAGCTCTTCCATAATGCTATATTGATGCCAGGAAATTGCTACAGTCAATTACCTGGGGAAAAGAGATAAAAGTAAAACTGAATTCTCAAAGCAGTTACTAGAACGCACTGTGACTGCAGTCATCAAGCGGAGCAATGCGAATTCTGTACACTGTTCCGTTTGTCAACATACCTCGACGGTACATTTCAAGCATTGTCTAAGCGTGCACGTCCACTTGATGCCAAGAAGGACTGTTAGTGTAGTTGTCCGCCGAAATGATGTACACGACAGTAATACCATTCGAAGGCTTAACCGCTATTGTGAGACACAAAACACTGAAAATCTATCTCGCAATGATTATCCGCGGTCAACAGCACCAACTGGGCACAGCTGCCTATAAATTATGCCTCGTAGATAACCTAAGAAGAATGCAAAACATAATTGCGTCTTACCTTTCTGAAAGCAACTGTCTCCTCACGACCAATTTTGCCTCTACATGTCCATTACGCGCAACATTATATACCCGTCACCACCGCGCTGCACCGAAGAATATGAGCAAGGCAGCACCATGACTGAAAACTGGATCAGTAGGGTAGGGTTCTGTTAATCGATGAGTCTAGCGTTTGTCTGACGCCTGACAATCGCGGTAAAGGAGTGTTGAGCGGACCATGTACCAGTTCATACTTCTCAGGCATGCAGTACCACGGTTGCAGCAAAGAAGCGTGTCATTCATGTTAGGCTGGAATTACAATGAAATGAATACCCCTTGCTGCGTACAGGCATTGATATATGTCAACGGGAACAGTTGAAAAAGTGTGGCCCGACCAGGACTCGAACGCGGGATCTCCTGCTTACATGGCAGACGCTCTATCTACCTGAGCCACCGAGGACACAGAAGGTAGTGCGACTGCAGGGCCGTATCTGTGGCACGCCTCCCGTGAGACCCACATTCCCAACTTATTGTCCCGCACTATATTCATAGTGCCCCTGCCCATTACACTCATGACTCGCGGCTTTACTGCCGATTCCCGTAAGAGTTCGGGCACTGTTTGTGCATCTGCACATGTCCGAAAGAACATGTCCTTGCGGAACGCCAGATATCACTTCTGTTCTACTCGATGATTTACCGTCTATCACTACGAACTGTGGCCTCTCTGAGAGGAAATCACACAACTGAGATGATACTCCATATGCACGCTATTTGATTAATAGTCGCTTGTGAAGAACGGTATCAATAGCCTTGTGGAAATCTAGGAAAATGGAATCGATCTGAGATGCCTTGTCGACAGCACTCATTACTTCATGAGAATAAATCTGTGTTGCAAAGAACGATATTTTCTGAATCCGTGTTGGTTATGTATCAGTAAATCATTTTCTTCAAGGTGATTCATAATGTTCGAGTACAGTATATGCTCCAAAATCCTACTGCAAATTGAGGTCAGAGATATGGGTCTGTAATTCAATGGGTTACTCCTATTTCCTTTCTTGAATATTGGTGTGATCTGTCCTACTTTCCAGTCTTTAGGAACAGACCTTTCCTCAAATAAGCGGTTGTGTGCGATAGCTAAGAAAGGCGCTATTGTGTCTGCATACTCTGAAAGGAACCTGATTGGTATACCATGTGGACCGGAAGACTTGCCTTTCTTAAGTGATTTGAGTTCGTCTCATGAACACTTTCCTTTCCGCGGCAGACTTCAGCGCAAAGGAATAGCCTGCGGTGCCGGCTGCCATGAACCCAACTGAGTACATTTGAGGTCACTGGTAACTTGCAGTCTGTTGTTGCAGCGAACATACACTCTGCATGAGCTGAGGAGGGCATCAGTCGAAGAGTGAGGCAGGCTTGGACAGAAAAGTATCGACCACGTTGTAAAAAACATACTAAGGAGGATCGAACTATGCTACGATGCCCAGTGTGAATTAAAATGATGTTGAAAGTTACTCACGTCAGCAGTAATTTCGATTTCCCCCAATTGAAATGATCTGCGCTTTCTAACTGACTGTCTTTCCTTGTTGGATACGGCTTATTCTTTTATTCCCTGCTCCCCTTCAGGCTAGTCACGTTTCCAATCCTCCATGTTGCTCAAATCTTATTTGAGTATTTTATTTGGAAAATAAACTACTCACGGTGGCTCACGGTACTGTTAGACCTAAGGAATCAAGTTCTTCAAAATGGTTCACACGGCTCTGAGCACTATGGGACTTAACATCTGAGGTCATTAGTCCCCTAGACTTAGAACTATTTAAACCTAACGAACCTAAGCACATCACACACTTCCATGCCCGAGGCAGGATTCGAACCTGCGACCGTAGCAGCAGCGCGATTCCGGACTGAAGTGCCTAGAAATGCTCGGCCACAGCGGCCCGCAATCAAGTTCTAGTAAATCTTAATTAATGCAGCTATAAATTCAGGGAGCCGGAAATTTTTTGCTGGTGTGGTTGAAATTTTTAATGGGGCCAGGTAAGAATTTGTACGAGTTTCAGCTACTATTGTAGATGTATAAAGTTCCATACCAAAAATTTCATACACCTTGCAGTTTCTACACACGCGTGATCAGCAATTCCAATTTTATTGACAACTAAATGTTCTTTGTGCAAAACATGTATAGAAATCATGATTACGTGACGGGATTCTGCCGAATTCCTTTAGAAATTATACGTCAGCGTCGTTTTTTATTCTAAATACTACACCATGTTGGATCCTAGAAACATATAACAATAACGTTAATGAGCAAACACTTTTAGAAAGATCATAAAGATATTAGACTACGAATTTACAGACAGGCAAAACTTGCCGGGAACGAAATACTCAATCAGAGGAGACTTTCCAAGAAGGTCTATGCTTGCATTTAAGTTTTGTTTCTCTGAAATATTTACCATTCTTTTAGGTTGCACTGATGGTACCTTATCTGACGCTATTTCATCCGTGAGAGGGTTCACAAATGGTTCAAATGGCTCTGAGCACTATTGGACTTAACGTCTGAGGTCATCAGTCCCCTAGAACATAGAACTACTTAAACCTAACTAACCTAAGGGCATAACACACATCCATGCCCGAGGCAGGATTCGAACCTGCGACCGTAGCGGTCGCGCGGTTCCAGACTGTAGCGCCTAGAACCTCTCGGCCACACCGGCCGGCGTAAAGGGTTAGGAGGGAAATGAGGACACTTCCAGTTGTACAGGGCAATACGGTAATGCAACGGCGAGAGTTGAAAATTTGTGCCTGACCGGGACTCGAATCCGGGTGCTCCGCTCCTCCACAACGGTTGCCTTAGTCGCCTGGGCCATTCGGACACGCTTTACGGCAGACTAAAATTCCCATCTCATTCTCGCCTCACCGCAACGACTCCTGCACACTAACCCTCTACTCGAAGATTACTGATCCCCTTTGTTCGGACGTTGGTTGCGCATGCGTATTGAAATATTTTCATCAAATGGTCGTTGCGCCCGTCGAATTACAGATACTAGTATCGCCTGTGGTCGAAATTCGAGCAACTGGGTCAGTGGACCTGATCTGTGATAGTAAACGTCATTCATCAAGAAGTGTCTCAAATTTTAGCCGCGGAACTCATCCATGGCAAATGCTGCATAAGTGTTCTAATATTGCAAGGGAGTCATTGATACACTGCGTTCAAAAATAAATTTTGTGTTAATGGCGAGAAATTAACTTTTCCTTTATGACAACACAATGTCAATGCCCGTTGTATCGCGTGAAGTCACCTCAGACGCGAAATGTTTTTCGTTACAAAATGTGCACCGTAAATCCATTAAACCACACTTACAATTCTCAAAATTATTTGGAATTATGTTCAGTGCACATCTAAATGTACACTACTGGCCATTAAAATGGCTACACCAAGAAGAAATGCAGATGATAAACGTGTGTTCATTGGACACATACACTCCTGGAAATTGAAATAAGAACACCATGAATTCATTGTCCCAGGAAGGGGAAACTTTATTGACACATTCCTGGGGTCAGATACATCACATGATCACACTGACAGAACCACAGGCACATAGACACAGGCTACAGAGCATGCAAAGTGTCGGCACTAGTACAGTGTATATCCACCTTTCGCAGCAATGCAGGCTGCTATTCTCCCATGGAGACGATCGTAGAGATGCTGGATGTAGTCCTGTGGAACGGCTTGCCATGCCATTTCCACCTGGCGCCTCAGTTGGACCAGCGTTCGTGCTGGACGTGCAGACCGCGTGAGACGACGCTTCATCCAGTCCCAAACATGCTCAATGGGGGACAGATCCGGAGATCTTGCTGGCCAGGGTAGTTGACGTACACCTTCTAGAGCACGTTGGGTGGCACGGGTTACATGCGGACGTGCATTGTCCTGTTGGAACAGCAAGTTCCCTTGCCGGTCTAGGAATGGTAGAACGATGGGTTCGATGACGGTTTGGATGTACCGTGCACTATTCAGTGTCCCCTCGACGATCACCAGTGGTGTACGGCCAGTGTAGGAGATCGCTCCCCACACCATGATGCCGGGTGTTGGCCCTGTGTGCCTCGGTCGTATGCAGTCCTGATTGCGGCGCTCACCTGCACGGCGCCAAACACGCATACGACCATCATTGGCACCAAGGCAGAAGCGACTCTCATCGCTGAAGACGACACGTCTCCATTCGTCCCTCCATTCACGCCTGTCGCGACACCACTGGAGGCGGGCTTCACGATGTTGGGGCGTGAGCGGAAGACGGCCTAACGGTGTGCGGGACCGTAGCCCAGCTTCATGGAGACGGTTGCGAATGGTCCTCGCCGATACCCCAGGAGCAATAGTGTCCCTTATTTGCTGGGAAGTGGCGGTGCGGTCCCCTACGGCACTGCGTAGGATCCTACGGTCTTGGCGTGCATCCGTGCGTCGCTGCGGTCCGGTCCCAGGTCGACGGGCACGTGCACCTTCCGCCGACCACTGGCGACAACATCGATGTACTGTGGAGACCTCACGCCCCACGTGTTGAGCAATTCGGCGGTACGTCCACCCGGCCTCCCGCATGCCCACTATACGCCCTCGCTCAAAGTCCGTCAACTGCACATACGGTTCACGTCCACGCTGTCGCGGCATGCTACCAGTGTTAAAGACTGCGATGGAGCTCCGTATGCCACGGCAAACTGGCTGACACTGACGGCGGCGGTGCACAAATGCTGCGCAGCTAGCGCCATTCGACGGCCAACACCGCGGTTCCTAGTGTGTCCGCTGTGCCGTGCGTGTGATCATTGCTTGTACAGCCCTCTCGCAGTGTCCGGAGCAAGTATGGTGGGTCTGACACACCGGTGTCAATGTGTTCTTTTTTCCATTTCCAGGAGTGTATATTATACTAGAACTGACATGTGATTACATTTTCACGCAATTTGTGTGCGTAGATCCTGAGAAATCAGTACCCAGTACAATCACCTCTGGCCATAATAACGGCCTTGGTACACCTAGGCATAGAGTCAAACTCAGCTTGGATGGCATGTACAGGTACGGCTGCCCATGCAGCTTCAACACGATACCACAGTTCATCAAGAGTAGTGACTCGCGTATTGTGACGAGCCAGTTGCTCGGCCACCATTGACCAGACGTTTTCAATTGGTGAGAGATCCGGAGAACGTGCTGGCCAGGGCAGCGGTCGAACATTTTCTGTATCCAGAAAGGTCCGTACAGGACCTGCAACATGCGGTCGTGTATTATCCTGCTGAAATGTAGGGTTCCGCAGGCATCGAATGAAGGGTAGAGCCACGGGTCGTAACACATCTGAAATGTAGCGTATACTGTTCAAAGTGCCGTCAATGCGAACAAGTTGTGACCGAGACGTGTAACCAATGGCACCCTGTACCATCACGTCGGGTGATACGCCAGTATGGCGATGACGAATACTCGCTTCCAATGTACGTTCACCGCGATGTCGCCAAACACAGATGCGACCATCATGATGCTGTAAACAGAACCTGGATTCATCCGGAAAAACGACGTTTTGCCATTCGTACACCCAGGTTCGTCGTTGAGTACACCCTCGCAGGCGCTCCCGTCTGTGATGCAGCTGATAGTCCATGCTGCTGCAAACGTCATCGAACTGTTCGTGCAGATGGTTGTTGTCTTGCAAACGTCCCCATCTGCTGACTCAGGGATCGAGACGTGGCTGCACGATCCGTTACAATCATGTGGCTAAGATGCCTGTCATCTCGACTGCTAGTGATACGAGGCCGTTGGGATCCAGCACGGCGTTCTGTATTACCCTCCTGAACCTACCGATTCCATATTCTGCTAACAGTCATTGGATCTCGACCAACGCGAGCAGCAATGTCGCGATACGATAAAGCGCAATCGCGATAGGCTACAATCCGACCTTTATCAAAGTCGGAAACGTGATGGTACGCACTTCTCCTCCTTACACGAGGCATCACAACAACGTTTCACCAGGCAACGCTGGTCAACTGCTGTTTGTGTATGAGAAATCCGTTGGAAACTTTCCTCATGTGAGCACGTTGTAGGTCTTGCCACCGACGCCAACCTTGTGTGAATGCCCTGAAAAGCTTATCATTTGCATGTCACAGCATCTTCCTACTGTCGGTTAAATTTCGCGTCTGTAGCACCTCATCTTCGTGGTGTAGCAATTTTAATGGCCAGTAGTGTATCTTTCAGAATGACAATAGAATTATCACTATCAACATTTGTATTATTCCTGTTACCTTTTCTCCACAAAAATCCTATTTCCTTAGCCCTTCGTCTTTCAGTCCTACCCGTTAATGTTCTTCTTTGAGGCATAGCCTAAAACAAATTTAGTTTCCTTATAATAAGAGACGTTGTAGCCACTCTTAATGAAGATACTGAAAATGAGGAACACTCCAAATTTTGTGGTGACGGTGTCATACGAACACAGAGTTAGTTCCGCTTGTCTTAGACCAAAGTATGTGAAATCACAACGCTATTAAAACAACATTTGTTGCCCCCGACGGCTTCGTTACTACATTTCGTTTTCCACAGTTGACAACATCAACGCTGTAGCAGTTGTGGCATTGTAGCTATCCGGTACGGGTGTGTTACTGCAAAAGAAGTATCTGCCACATCTCAAAATGAAGGTCCCTATAATGCAACTTCACAAAACGTTGTTACTTTCGCGTGTCTTTTCTACCATAACACCCGATTGTTACGCTTGGTAGAAGTTGGTAGCAGTGTCAGAGACGAAGGAATACTTTTCTGATGTGTGTGTCTACTTCCTAATGGTTATGTATACACATGATGTTTTCCTTTGTGCACGTATGCGACAGTTGCTTTCGAGTTGTGTAAGTTTCATTGGCCTCCCTGTATAACTAATTTTAAAAATCAGTACTTCAATATTAATTTATGATAGTTAAATAAAACAAATGCATTATCATAATGAGTACCCACATTACTATTATTTTATCTACGCACAAATTCTGTCTGTCTAGCTCTGCGTCTTTCATTCTGACCCGTTGACATTCTTCTTCTAGACATACCCTAAAACAAATATAGTTTCCGCATCATAAGTGAAGTCGAAAGTCGTGGTTATTCAAAAAGGAGAAATTAAAAATTAGAAACTTATTTTAAATTTTCTAGTAATGACAGAAAATGACCATACAGTCACTCTTACAGAAAAGTAGGAAATAACGACGCCAGTGTACAATGTTATTTACAGATACGTTGGGCCGGACGAAGTGGCCGCGCGGTTCTGGCGCTGCAGTCTGGAACCGCGAGACCGCTACGGTCGCAGGTTCGAATCCTGCCTCGGGCATGGATGTGTGTGATGTCCCTAGGTTAGTTAGGTTTAACTAGTTCTAAGTTCTAGGGGACTAATGACCTCAGCAGTTGAGTCCCATAGTGCTCAGAGCCATAGATACGTTGGTTTTCACTGCTGACAATGTAATCGACGTAACAGTTGTCGCAGTGCAACCAGCCCAGTATGCATGTTTTACTGCAAATGAACCATGCAAACATGAAAGCCCCTAGACTGCGATTTCACGAAATATTGTTACTTTCGTGCGTCATTTCTATCACAGCATCTGATCGGTGCGCAGGGCAGAGGTTGGTAGCCCTTCAATTTTCGATGTTCAGGTATTGTGGTTTTAATGCGTGACAGAGAATGAATGTAACTTCAATATTATGAAAAAGCTTCTACTTCTTTTCACCACTCTTAACGGCTACTTACACACTTTTTTTTTCTTTGTACACATATATGGTAAATACCTTTCGAATTACGTTAGGATCATTGGGCTCCTTGCATAATTAATACTGAAAATTGGTACTTCAGATTTTGTGTTCATGTATTAATATTATGATGAGTGACGTCTGTTCCGTCGCTCATGAATGACAGAAGACACTACTCATATCTATCTATCTATCATACCGATCAGCCACTATCGTATAAATTTTGACACGGACGTTACATGGATTCGTCAATGCGCATTACAGTGAAAGTCATAATCAGATGCGGTACTTATTTGTACCTAAGAACATTAAACTAATTAAGGCTGTTGTAATTTATTAAATTTCTTTGATGGTTTCTCATTTTCGATAGTGCATTTAAACGTAAGTATAAATACTATTATCAATCAAATCATTCGTACTCTTAGTGAAACCGACAACTTTTCACCATGCAACTACAGTGTCACAACTGTCAGATCGCTGAAGTCGGGAGCCATCTGGAACAAACCACTGTTGACACGAAGTGTTCCGAATGGTGCCAACATGCGGCTATCATTACTTTGGTCAGCTAGTCTACTGGGGGGCTCATAACGTACCAATTTATATAGGTTACCAATTAATAGTTGGACCCGGTACATGTGCGACCCGAGTTGCTGCCACACAATGTCAAAGTCGGCTCTTGCGAAATAAGTTTAACGAACACAGCTCTATACTTAGAAAGCACAATTGACGACGCCGTCGCTTTGAAAGACTAAGAAGCCCAGCTTGCTTAGATGTTCTGTTGCCAGCTCGTATGTTCACTCGGTACATCTTCGACTTCTTCATATGCGACCTGACTATAAAAAACATCAAGAACTACTGAGATCTTATCTTCGGAGGGGAGCATCATACAAGCGTCGAAGCATTGTGTGTTTGTGTGTGTGTGAGTGTGTTTTAAAACACGTCATAATCGTGAAAGTAATTCTTGATTGCTATAATTTATCGTAAATCATTGTTATGACTCAACTTCATTTATCTTCATTTTATATCATGTACAGTATATAAACCGATTCCAACAATTTCCAAAGTCACACAGTGACTTCCAATGACTAGCGCCAATCATTGTGATAGGAGCCTCATGGAAATGTTGACTCCTAGAATTCTGTGACGCGGGCAATTGTTAAGAAATATTTATAGTACCATTTTTAAAATTCTCTGCAGTGTAGTTAGGTGTTCGTACAGTTTCTTCATGTCGTGTCTTTACAAGTCTTCTTATATACTCTTCATTAATGAATAGTCATTCAAAACCGATTTAGCCTCTGAAGAATTTACTCGAGCGTTTTAATGAAATAAGCTTTATAATTAAAGGGTCGTTTTCACTGATAGTCTGTACTAACGGTGCACCAAATACTAACAAAGTAATTGGAAAATACTTTACTGCGGGCCGGCCTTGTACCAAAATATCATTTTATGAGCACTTTCGGTATTTATGACTTGGTAGAGTACAGGAGAATTCAATCAACTAGTAACAGTTATTGCTAATGGGCCTTCATTCGAATGCAGCAATACCGCATACCTTTTGAGTGATGAATCGCTCACGGAGCGCTTCTTCGCAACCGAGGTTCGAAGGATTTCTATCAGGACACACGCGGTTGGCCCGCGAGGTGAAATTCTTTCTGCGCCAATCGTGGCCTCGTCCTTTTTTCCACAGACGATGGTCTTGTAGATACAGTAGAGAGTGTCTGTGAAGGGAAGAAATAAGAGCAAAAATATGGAATACGGAATTTGCCTCAGCTATATAAGTACTCCTGCAACTCGAGCCGTTATACAGAGACGAACACACCACAAACCTGCGTTATACTGGTGATGGGTGGCGTACGAACAGATTGCCACAAGTTCTCAACCAGTGACATGCATCCAAATATCCGACTTATAACTTAACGAATGTCACTGCTCGTTGAAATAAGTGTATTTACAAATGTCGTATTTCTCCTGAAGTGCTGAATAGCTCGATATAGTATTTACACCGACGCAAAAAACACAACACCAAGAAGAAGTTATGCGACATAAAAGAAAGTGTTTCTACCTGTGAAAGATGACACCTGCTCAAATTTCGCGCCAATACCACAAGTGTGGTGTTAATAGTGCCACTACGAGGATGCACATCAGGTATGCCTTAAGGGGGGTAGGACGTCAAACGGGCCGACTTGGAGCAGGAGAGGCACAACAAGACTTTTTATTTTCTACTGTCTATACTTTTACAAATAAATTCATAAAACTTTGGCAGCTAGACCAGGAAGGATTCAGGATTCAGACTCATAGCAGTGGAAGTGCAAAAACATAACAAAATAATTTTTTTTTAGATATGAAATTACATCATTTTTTCTCTTACTGTTGGCTACATTTGTTGCTATAGGTACATTTTACTTCAAAAGTAAGAGTGATTCTTTGATGAATTTTGCACAGCATACAAACCATACTTACAGGTGCATGAAACTCTTGAGTTTTCCAAATCTATTAAAACTGTGGTAAAAATTGAGATAATTAACTACAAAATTTGATTTTTTTCTAAACATAAAGTTTAAAACGTAACAGCTCATTCATTTTTCATAAATTAAATAGATTCTAGAGTTTCAGACACCTGTAAGTATGGTTTGTATGCTGTGCAAAAGTCATCGAACAATCTCTCTTACTTATGAAGAAAAGTGTACCTATAGCAGCAAATGCAGCCAATAGTAAGTGAAAAAATGATGAAATTTCACATGTAAAAAAATTATTTTTTTATGTTTTTGAACTTCCGCTGCTACGAGTGTGACTACTAAATTCTTCCTGGTCATGCTGACAAAGTTTTATGAATTTACTTGTAAAAGTATAGACAGTGGAAATTAAAATGTCCTGTGGTGCCTCTCCTGCTCCACGTCGGCCCGTTTGACGTCCTACCCCCCTTAAATACGCACTGTGACGGTCCTGAGCGTTAGTTACCTTTGAGATTTGACGTCATGAGCTGAAGCTAGTAAAGAAGGCCTTTAAGGCGACAAAAACGCCATTATCAGCACCTCACTGAGTATGAACGAGGTCATGTAAAAAGACAATGAGAAGCTGGGTATTCCTTCTGCGATACTGTAGAAAGACTTGGCAGGAACGTAGCCAGTGTACATGACTGCTGGCAGCGGCGGTCATAAGAATGTATGGTCGCAAGATTACCGGGGCCACAACTAACTGTTACAAATCGGTTACTTCAAAGACACCACCGAGCACACGCCACGTAGCGTGCATTCCACTGACCCCAAACCACCACCATTTGCGAGTTCACTGTTGTTAAGCGAGAGCTCATTGGACGGCAGGGTGGATGTCTATTGGGTTCTCTGATGAAAGCTGGTCCTGCCTCGTCGCCAGTGATGGTCGTGCGTTCGTTAGGGGGCCAGTTGAGTGCCTGCAACCAACCTATTTGCATGCTAGACTGGTACCTACACCTAGAGTTACGGTCTGGAATGCAATTTCGTGCAGCAGCAGGATAATTCTCATGGTTATCCCAAGCACCCTGTCTACAAATTTGTTCGTCAATTTGGTGATTAGGCCTATTGTGCTGCCATTTACGAACAGCATTCCATGGTATGTTTTCCAGCAGGTTAACTCTCGCTCGCAAATTGCTCTATAGAGTGTCGACGTGTTACCTTCTCCTGGTCGACCATCAGGTATCTGTCTCCAATCCAGCACATATGAGACATCATTAGACGACAACTCCAGCGTCATCCACGGACAGCGGTAACCATCCCTTTACTGACCAACCAAATGCAACAGGCACGGAACACCATTCCACAAACTGACATCCAACACCTATAAAACACAATGTATGCACGCTTGCATTCTGTTTATTTACTCCGGTTGATAACTTGCCACCATTTCACATTATCAAAGACGTATCTCACGCTTACATTAACCTGTGATCTTGTAATGTTAATCGCTTAATTTTGTTACCTAGACAAACGTGTTCCCGAAATTCCATTCCTCTACATTAATTCATTTTGTAGTGTCTCGATTTTTTTTTTTCGGACTGAATATCTAGGAATTTCCCTGTGGGAGACACGATGCTGCTCTCATAGACTGAGACTAACGAATAAAAAGGAAGTTGCTGACTTTTGTTATTATCTATATAGCTGAGAAGGACATAACATATTGAAATAAACGAATTGTTACTTACAGATGATTTTGTTGAGCTGTTTAAAAAGCTAAGAGACGCACGGTCATAAGCCAATGTCTTGGGAAAGGTTGCCAGTAGAACATGTTTAAGAATCTCCAAAGAAGTTTTTAACGTAAAATGTGCAGCAAAATTTTTGGTGACATACATTGATCACATAGGAAAGAATAAAAGTTCAAGTATGTAGGTGAGATAATGCAAGCAAACGAATAAGAAAAAATTGTTATAAGATGCACGAAATAGAAAGATCGTGTGGAACAACTACGGGTATTAACAGTAAAAAATTCATATCTAGAACAGAAAAATTTACAAATTACAATTCCGCATTGAATGTCTCGTGCAGGCGTGGGCCAAGGACTATATCATAAATCATACCAACTGGAAGCATTAGTGAGAAGAATAAAACGAAAATATAGGTGAAATGAGAGGCACGAAAGCCTGAAAACTAAGAAGAAAAGCTGAAATATATTAAAGCACATAAAAAACTAAGCTTTTTAGTGAATCAATGACAATGACTAACGAAACAACAAACTGGATGCGAGAAGATAAACAGAAAGTTAGAAATACTAAACAAAAAGGAAGAATCGACAACTGAAAAATGTTTTCAGATACAGAGCGGATAAAGAACGAGTATCGAGTTTTATAACGAAAGAAAGGTAGAAAAACAAGGTATGTCGTTTTAATGCTACATCTAGTAGGTCCATATTTTGTGAATGCGCGAATAAACAAGGAGAAATAGAACGTAGCGTCACGGCCATCTTACGAAGAATTTCTACAAACGTTTGTTCAAAGGCAAGGTTAATCTTGATTCAGTAGACTTCATCCCTTCCCTTAACAGGTGCTCCAATTTCTAAAAACAAATTTGCTTGGATGATCGCGATTTTGTATCATTCCCGGTCGTTGAGTAGTTCCATTAATGACGTTCGTTGATGAAGTTGCCCTCACTCGTAACGGAGTAAATAACATTCATAACACACTTGACTGGTTCTACGAAAAGCCTCTTATTATTGCTCACAATCATTTACAACGCTTCTCAGCCAGTAAATTGAGACTGGTATAACATGATTCACGATATTTATTAGGCAAATCGTCCTATAGATATTACATTCAGGCTTCTTGAAAATTAAATTCTGTTGTCACTGAAAAGTTTCTCTTTGGCAATGAGACAGAATTTTCTTCTTCACCGTGACGGATCATTGCACATTCTAGATTTAAACTGACATAATGGTGTCGGGATAAGCCCACGCAGTGAACATTTACTGTCGACGCTATTCATTGATAAACAAAGACAAAAGGGATGATTTCGTACAGTGCTATAACATAGAATAGCATCACGTAGGACGTTAGGTAATAAGTCCATGACGTAAAGCATCAAAAAGAAAAGTTATTAAAAAAAGCGAAGAATGGCCGACGCCCAAGTATTACGAGGGTGAGTCAAATGAAAATCTTAAATACTTTTTTAAATATTATTTATAGTGCAGAAGTGGTACAAAGCTGTATCACCTTTCATATAATCTCCCCCACGCACAATGCAAGTCCTCCAGCGCATAAATTCCTTTAGAAAAAAATTCTTTTGTTATTCGCGCAACCACTCATGCACCGCGTGGCGTACCTCTTCATCAGAACGGAACTTCTTTCCTCCCACTGCGTCTTTGAGTGGTCCAAACATATGGAAATCACTTGGGGAAAGGTCTGGCGAGTATGGTGGATGAAGAAATGCAGGTCTGTGATTGTTGCAAGTTTTGTACGGGGCCGGCCGAAGTGGCCGTGCGGTTAAAGGCGCTGCAGTCTGGAACCGCAAGACCGCTACGGTCGCAGGTTCGAATCCTGCCTCGGGCATGGATGTTTGTGATGTCCTTAGGTTAGTTAGGTTTAACTAGTTCTAAGTTCTAGGGGACTGATGACCACAGCAGTTAAGTCCCATAGTGCTCAGAGCCATTTGAACCATTTTGTACGGGCAGTGTGGGGCCTTGCATTGCCATGTTGCAGAAGGACACCTGCTGACAGCAATCCACGTCGCTTTGATTTGATTGCAGGCCGCAGACGATTTTTTAGATCTGTGTATGATGCACTGGTGACAGTGGTCCCTCTAGTCACAACTCGTTGTGCCTGACCTGGACGAGGTGCATCTTCCACTGAAGTCACACCATTTGCGAACTTCCTACTCCATTCGTAGACTTGCTGCTGCGACAAACATGCATCACCGTACTGAACCTTCATTCATCGATGAATTTCAATAGGTTTCACACCTTCATACGCAAAAACCGAATAACAGAACGCTGTTCTTCCCTGGTGCAAGTCGCAATTTGGGCGACCATCTTTATACTGATACTGCGACGGTATGTGTGCATCTGCAATACGCTGCCACCTGCACGCTGTTTTAGCACGCTTACCAACTTACCGGATAACAGCGCGAAATTTCGATTTGTTACTACAAATTTATGTTTCAAATGGTTCAAATGGCTCTGAGCACTATGGGTCTTTCAGTCCCCTAGAACTTAGAACTACTTAAACCTAACTAACCTAAGGACATCACACACATGCATGCCCGAGGCGGGATTCGAACCAGCGACCGTAGCGGTCGCGCGGTTCCAGACTGTAGCGCCTAGAACCGCTTGGCCACCCAAATTTAAGGTTTTCATTTGACTCACTCTCGTACATGGTTTTTTTGTTGTAAGACGTGACAATTTTATGTTTCATTTTCTATTATTCTCTATTATGTGTTACAGTGGTGCAGGTTTGCACTGTGCTAAATGACTTTCCAGAAGACTACAGACTATTTTATTGTCTAATAACATTTTCAGCTTCAAATAAATAAGTCCGTGCTGTAACTATTAATTTTTGCTGATAATTCAGTTCATTGATATACAGAAACGAAGATGATTATTTTGTAAAGTAGTATAACATAATCATAATCAACTAAACCAATGAACCGTGTTCCAGATTTACATTTACGAAAGTGTTCTACTGCAGCGAGACAGCACCGTAATATAACACTGCAGAGAAAAAATTATGTTTTGTTATCAATTTATCGTTGTAAATGTCCTGTACAGGAATACCTATCAAACACTACTGACATACACCGAAGTGACACAAGTCATGGTACAGTGTTATACACACACACAGATGGCGGTAGTAGCGTCTACATCCGGTATGAAATGGCACTGCTTTGGTGGAGCTGTCGTTTGAGCACAAGTGATTCATGTGAAAAAGTGTCCCATGTGATTATGGCCACACGACGGGAAATAACGGACTTCAAACGCGAAAGGGGAGTTGGAGCTAATTGCGTCGGACATCCCATTACGGAAATCGTTAGGGAATTCAATGTTCCGAGATGCACAGTGTCAAGAGTGTGCCAAGAATATCACATTTCAGGCATTACCTCTAACCACTTATAACGCAGCGGCCGACGGCCTTCGCTTAGCGACCGAGAGCAATGCCGTTTTCGTAGTGACATCAGTGCTAAAAGACAAGTGTTACTGCGTAAAATAATTGGAGAAATCAATGTGTGATGTGCAAAGAACGTATCGTTCGGACAGTGTGGCGAAATCTGGCATAATGGGGTATAACAGCAGGCGACCGAAGCGAGTACCTTTGCTAACAGCACGACATCGCGTGCATCGCCTCTCCTAGGTTCGTGACAATATCGGTTGGACGCTAGACGACTGGGAAACCGTAACCTGCTCAGACGAGTCCACACTTCAGATGGTAACAGCTGATAGTACAGTTCGAGTGTGCCGCAGATCTCATGAAGCTGTGCACCCAAATTGTCAACAAGGCACTTGCAAACCGGTAGTGGCTCAATAATGGTGTGGACTGTGTTTACATGGAGTGGACTGGATCCTTTAGTCCGACTGAACCAATCGTTCACTGGAAATGGTTACGTCCGACTACACTCCTGGAAATGGAAAAAAGAACACATTGACACCGGTGTGTCAGACCCACCATACTTGCTCCGGACACTGCGAGAGGGCTGTACAAGCAATGATCACACGCACGGCACAGCGGACACACCAGGAACCGCGGTGTTGGCCGTCGAATGGCGCTAGCTACGCAGCATTTGTGCACCGCCGCCGTCAGTGTCAGCCAGTTTGCCGTGGCATACGGAGCTCCATCGCAGTCTTTAACACTGGTAGCATGCCGCGACAGCGTGGACGTGAACCGTATGTGCAGTTGACGGACTTTGAGCGAGGGCGTATAGTGGGCATGCGGGAGGCCGGATGGACGTACCGCCGAATTGCTCAACACGTGGGGCGTGAGGCCTCCACAGTACATCGATGTTGTCGCCAGTGGTCGGCGGAAGGTGCACGTGCCCGTCGACCTGGGACCGGACCGCAGCGACGCATGGATGCACGCCAAGACCGTAGGATCCTACGCAGTGCCGTAGGGGACCGCACCGCCACTTCCCAGCAAATTAGGGACACTGTTGCTCCTGGGGTATCGGCGAGGACCATTCGCATCCGCCTGCATGAAGCTGGGCTACGGTCCCGCACACCGTTAGGCCGTCTTCCGCTCACGCCCCAACATCGTGCAGCCCGCCTCCAGTGGTGTCGCGACAGGCGTGAATGGAGGGACGAATGGAGACGTGTCGTCTTCAGCGATGAGAGTCGCTTCTGCCTTGGTGCCAATGATGGTCGTATGCGTGTTTGGCGCCGTGCAGGTGAGCGCCACAATCAGGACTGCATACGACCGAGGCACACAGGGCCAAAACCCGGCATCATGGTGTGGGGAGCGATCTCCTACACTGGCCGTACACCACTGGTGATCGTCGAGGGGACACTGAATAGTGCACGGTACATCCAAAGCGTCATCGAACCCATCGTTCTACCATTCCTAGACCGGCAAGGGAACTTGCTGTTCCAACAGGACAATGCACGTCTGCATGTATCCCGTGCCACCCAACGTGCTCTAGAAGGTGTAAGTCAACTACCCTGGCCAGCAAGATCTCCGGATCTGTCCCTCATTGAGCGTGTTTGGGACTGGATGACGCGTCGTCTCACGCGGTCTGCACGTCCAGCACGAACGCTGGTCCAACTGAGGCGCCAGGTGGAAATGGCATGGCAAGCCGTTCCACAGGACTACATCCAGCATCTCTACGATCGTCTCCATGGGAGAATAGCAGCCTGCATTGCTGCGAAAGGTGGATATACACTGTACTAGTGCCGACATTTTGCATGCTCTGTTGCCTGTGTCTATGTGCCTGTGGTTCTGTCAGTGTGATCATGTGATGTATCTGACCCCAGGAATGTGTCAATAAAGTTTCCCCTTCCTGGGACAATGAATTCACGGTGTTCTTATTTCAATTTCCAGGAGTGTATTTGGAGATCTTTTGCAGCCATCCATGTACTATATGTTCCAAACCAACGATGTAATGTCACTCGTCAACAATTGTTCCCGGTTGATTTGCAGAACATTCTTGATAATTCGAACGAATGATTTGGCCACCCAGATCCCATCCAACACTTATGGAGCAGATCCAGGGGTCAGTTCACGCACAAAACCCTGCACCGACAACACTTTCGCAATTATGGAATGCCATAGAGGCAGCGTGGCTCAGTATTTCTGTAGGGGACTTCCAACGACTTGGTGATCCATGCCACGTCTACGGAAGTCCGATACGATATTAGGAGGTATACCACGACATTTGTTACCTTACTGTATCCGTGTGTAATTTACATTTTTTTTATATTGTTGGGCTTAAAATCGACGCTGAGTTAGTGATGTCACTGATATGTAGATACGCCAAAGCTTTAAACATTGGAAATGAAAGAAGTCTTATCTTCCCTTCTTTTCTCGTTTTTCATATCCTACCAACAGGCGCGGATTGAGGCACAATGAGTTTCCTTTTGACAGGATTTGTAACAGTTTGTGACAACTTGCTCGATGGGAGGATGACGCACTAAGTTCTTTGAGGCGGTTGGGTTATCTATGTCAGATGATTTTGCCGTAAGTTTTAAATGGAATGCATGGGGAGCTATTATTCGTGTGCTAGATCTGGTTAAGTCCACATCGCTCACCACACAGGCCAGCAGAGTACTATGGAGTCACAAGTTACAAGTACAAAACAGCTCCAATTTGTTCATTTCGTTGTTTCCGGTTGATCGTTTGGTTAGTTAATGTTTATTCAGTAGCATTATTGTGAAGTTTATTAAATCTGACAACGATTATATCAGTTTAGAAGTGATTCGGGCCACGTCGTGTAGGTTGGTATCTGAGCACTCCTAGGGTATTAGGAATCTTCTGTTCTTGTAACGTGTTTCATTCATGTGGAACCAACATATTTTTTATTTATTTTTTTTTTTTTTTAGTGCTGGGCTCCACGTTTCGGGGTTGGTCTCAGCTCGATCCCTGCGTTTCTTTATAAGATTAACGTCTGATAACTTGGTCGCGTCTTTTAATGCTGCCACACGGATAAGTTCCTTCATGCAATTTTCTTTGACTCTGTTGCTCTGACTTGGGTTTCATATATCACTGGGAATAGCAACAGTAAATGTGTACATTGTGTATTTTCCAGTATGTTATGCAACAATTTTGTATATATTGCAACGTATCTGATGCAGCCACTTTCCATGACGTAAAAGTGTAATGTAAATGTAGCAGATAGTATTTGCAAGGAGTAATATCCGGTACCTAACTTTTCCTGAATGAATGAAAATGTGAAAACAGAACAAACAGAAAACTAGGGCTAGACTCTCTTAAAAGGAAAAAGAAGTATGTTAAAATCTCGTAAGAGGGAAGAACATAATCTGTAAAAGGTCATTAGGCACTATCAATTGACGCACTGAGAACCGCAGTGGTCCAAAGCACAGAACCAATCTTTTGAGAAAAATAGATATTTGTGGAAATCAAATTTATGGACAAACCACTAGTCTCAGAGGTCTTAATGGTGTTTTAATCAAGTCTCAACATCTTAAACTTCCTACAAACAAATAACGTTTCCATTCTGTTACGAAATATTAATTACTATTAAAGATTTTATTTATTACTAATATTAATTCACAGAGCTCGATACGCAGGCTACTGAAAATAGCATCTTTTGACAGTAGTTAAGTTTATAATTAATGTGAAACTATAATTAGAACATAAAGAACAGAAACTAATGCACCACATACACAATTAGCACCTGTTTCATTACTTCATGGTCCTCATTATCACCATTTTCATTATACACATTCTGTGGATTGAGGTTCAGATAAAACTGTCGATACACCTCCGATTACGAAGTATTGCTACCAAAGTACTTTACATATACACTAAATTATACAGTCATCCCTAGATAACAAATCAGCAACACAGAGCAAAAAAATTATACTTTGTTCTTTGGGTCCATATGCAAACGAATATCCGAGAAATCGGTGAGGCAGGTTTTCGTGGTTGATCATGTACACAGTGTTGGGTTACAGATGTATATAAAGCTGATTCACCATAAGATCAACAAAAATCAGTAGCATGCACAAATTGATGATGGTGTACTTTAGGCCCTTATTGTTCTCAGCGCCTCAACACATTAAAACAGTAAAGCCTGAAAGTGTAGTTCTGTCACTGTATTCCTAGCTCTGCTTGAGGTTATAGACAAGGTAGTGCATATGTCATGTAGTTCTCTGCATCCACAAAATTTTAATAAGCATTTTCTCCTAAAATGTTCGTATCACCATATTATTTGGCAAGATTCTGACGCTATTTCTTGAAATTTGCTGGTATTTTTTGATTAGAATGCAGAAATAGGAGTCGGCGGGGGTGGCGACTCAGTCCAGAACCGCGCGACTGCTATGGTCGCAGGCTCGAATCCCGCCACGGGCATGGGTGTGTGAGATGTCCTTAGGTTAGTTAGGTTTAAGTAGTTCTAAGTTCTAGGGGACTGATGACCTTAGATGTTAAGTCCCGTAGTGCTCAGAGCCATTTGAACAATTTGAGCAGAAATAGGATGTCCTCTCAGTCACACATATGGCACACGCTCAGTGGCAAACTAGTGCATAAGCTTGTAGACTATATCGACAGAGTGTTCAGTGTAGTGCTGAACTAATCCACTGTGCTTGCATTGACAAGGAGTGGGCCCAGTCATTTTCTTATGCTAACTGTTTTGAGGTGACAAACTCATGGCCGATATGCTTCCCCAAACCTTGTACAACCCGTACTTGTGTACTGTCTCTAACAATCTCATCAAAGACACAACATTCAACACTAATTCTCCTTCCTTCCTACATGTAAACAAGTGTATAGTGTTTCTTAAGGTCGCTATTTGAGCCCTGTAGTATCAGATTACTCGTAGTGTTAGATACTAAGCTGTCATTTTAAAGCATACAGAGGTATTTGCCTGCAGTCAACAGCAGCCGTTAGAAGATAAAACTGTAGAGCAGCCATATGTGGCATGTAACTTTTTCTTTATTTTTACGTGTGTCACTCAATCACTGTGCCGTCCTACATACAAGTACGAGATGCGACAGTAAAGTAATGAGACTGATTTCCTTGCAATATGTGGCAACCCTGCAGGCTTGCGTAGGTACATTATCTTTGACCTTGGTTTGTAAGCTGCTCCTATTCCAAGCAGCACATCGATGCAACTGCTCAGTTGTGAGTTGTGCTGTAATAAGTTAACACGTGTTTGTGTCTCTCGTCACGGAAGTGAAACCGCATAATATTGCGCAACGGTATGTCATTTCTTTTTGCGTTAAATTGGGTGAAAACACGATAGCAACTTACGGTAAGCTTCAGAAGGCTTTTGGAGAAGAGGTTATGTCAAGAGCGTGACTGCTACGGTCACAGGATCAAATCCTGCATTGGGCATGGATGTGTGTGTTAGTGCGTGTAGGTTAGTTAGGTTTAAGTAGTTCTAAGTCCTAGGGGACTGATGACCTCAGACGTTAAGTCCCATAGTGCTCAGAGCCATTTGAACCATTTTATGTCATAAGTCCAACTTTTTCGTTGGCATAAAATGTTTAGTGAAGGCAGAACGAATGTTGAAGATGAAGATGGCAGTGGACGACCATCAACCTCACGGATGGATGTCAACTTTGCCAGGGTGCGTGAACTCGTACGATCTGATCGAAGATTGTCCGTGAAGATGATTGCAGAAGAACTGAACATCAATCGAGAAACGGTTCGTCTAATAATAACTGAAGATCTTGTGCAAGAATGGTCCCCTAAAATCTCACATCACATCAGCGAGAAACACGGAAAAATGTGGCAGCTCATCTGTTAGAGAAAACGGAAATCAATCCAGAATTGTTGAACCATGTTATCACTGGTGATGTAAGTTGGTTTTTTCAGTACGATTCAGAGACAAAATTCCGAAGTTCGCAACGGTGCTGAAAGGGATCACCCAGAGCAAAAAAAGCTCTCATTTCAAAGTGAAAAGTGAAATGCATGCCAGTGTACTTCTTTAATTCCAAGGGAATTGTTCATAAAGAGTCGGTGCCTCCTGGTCAAACAGTTAACCAATATTACTACAAAGAGATTTTAGAAAGACTTCGTAAAAGAGTTCTTCGTGTCCGTGCCAGCATTGCTGAAAATTGGATTTTGCATCACGATAATGCGCCATCCCAAAATGCTCCGTCAGAACAGCAATTTTTAACCTCAAAACAAATCTCAGTACTACCACGGCCACCTTATTCACCAGATATCGCTCCGTGCGACTTTTTATACTTCCAAGAGTCAAAACGGCGGTCAAGGGACACCATTTTCAAACAACACGAAATGTCCAAAAAGCTGTGACGAGGGTCTTGGAGGATATTACAGAAGATGAGTTCCAGAAATGTTACCATAAATGGCAGAAGCGCTGGAAAAAGTATGTGCAATCAGAAGGGAACTACTTTGAAGGAGACAATACTAATCTTGACTTAAACAGTAAGCAACATTTTTTGTCACATAATCTCATTACTTTATTGTCGCACCTCGTATGACGATACCACTACGCACAGCCCGATATTCGTGACTATCGACCTTCGGCTATATAACTTCTGAAGATGTTCACGTTGCCGGCCGCGGTGGTCTCGCGGTTAAGGCGCTCAGTCCGGAACCGCGCGACTGCTACGGTCGCAGGTTCGAATCCTGCCTAGGGCATGGATGTGTGTGATGTCCTTAGGTTAGTTAGGTTTAAGTAGTTCTAAGTTCTAGGGCACTGATGACCACAGATGTTAAGTACCATAGTGCTCAGAGCCATTTGAACAATTTTTGCTCACGTTGGTCGAGTGAAACATGTAAAATTAAGAAGTTAGACGCGACTCGTGGCTGCTGTACAGTTTTTAACTGTCACTTTATATTTATAGTAGATTGGACCTCCTTTGAGCTGAACGTGCGATTATTCTTGCTGAGTTTCATTGTACAAAGGAATTTAAATTAATGAATGTGGCGAATTACTTCCGATCTTCAGTGGCACACTTCTCGCAGTGAACAACACTATTATTATTCTTACGGTCCGACCAAGGTGATTAACAGTTGCGGTGATCCCTCTACTGACTACTCGCTGGCGCAAAGTGTTAGCGTTGGTTTGTCAGCCACCAGAAACTCAGAGGCGCGCCTTCGAAACGTGACTGCAGAACTGACCGGTCTTTGCCAATTACGACCTCAAACGCGGAAGCTGGGTAGGGAAACTATAGCCACAACGATCGGTGTTGAACTTTCGCTGCAGTTACTTCTCCACTGGTGTAAATTCGTTTTCCTTTCGGTAGCGGCAAATCAGCTGAATTTATCGCTGAACCGCAGTGGAGTCATGAAAGAAACAACAAATATCTTGCTTTTTTCAAAAAGTAAACACTTTTGAAATAGGAGCGAGATACTGACAGAGAAAGTACACTGAGAAAATCAGCTTAAATCTCCAATGTTTCAGGACGAAGTTCCTGTTCCTGGTCATAATTGTTTAATTACTCGATTCGAATTTCCTCCTCGGAGCAGGACGTAGCTTACTATTAGTGGTCACAAAATGTCAGACTCAAATGATGTAGCGTACAGAAGCTTACATTGTAGTTCACAGAAATTATTTTGGACACAAACTGTAACGTAATGCAGTACCTTCAGTGTTTTTCAGTCCAATTAGCTTAGCTGTTGTAGCAATGTGTTCGGGAGCTGGTGTTGAGTGAAAGGATACTGGGCCATAAATTTATTAACATATTTATTAAAACCACAAAACAATTTATTGAAAAGCAAAAAATGATGGAAGACAAACTGAGCAGTTTCCCCTGGAAATAATTAAATTAAATTCCGACAACACAACTGTTGGTAAATATTATATATCTTTGAGAAGTGACTGAATTAAATTTGAAAAAATTATTTTTTGAAAAAAAACATTAAGTTAAAAAATTGAGAGGTGCTTGTCTATAAAATTAACCTGCATATTCCACATTACAAGATTAAAAACATATCGTGAGTAGATAAAAAGTCGTTAACATCAGCCTTCCACGATCATTTGACTGTTTGCAGATAATTAGAAGGAAGATCACTGGTCCCAAGCAGCCTGACAACATTAAATTCAAAGTATGATACAAGTGGAAGTTGCAGAGTCAAGTAGTTTCTCTTCCTTGCGATTTTCATTAGAGAAATAGACACTCTCAGTAAAGGCATTTATCGTACCGACGCCTCTTTAGCTGGACCCACAATATAAACAACAGATACATCAAGGTATCCTGTAAAATACGAACCACTAATTAGTAATTTGCAAAAAGACATTGTAAATACAATTGAAAAAGGCGAACGTTGCACATGAAGCACCTGATTCCAGAATAAATGACATATTTTAATTACAGGTGTTGCCAAAGTTAGTCAGACAGCTTGAGCACCACTAGTTTAGTCACAGAAATGTAACTTGAGTGAGATCATTTAAAGTATTCGTGAATGAAAATGCTTGCAGGTCACGATGGACAACCAGTATGGCGATTTTCACTGGTACACCTGCCTAATATCGTGCAGGGCCCCGCGAGCACGCGTAAGTGCCACAACAAGACGTGGCATGGAATCGACTAATGTCTGAAGTAGTGCTGCAGGGAACTGACACCATGAATCCTGCAGAGCTGTCCATAAATCCGTAAGAGTGCGATGGGGTTGAGATCTCTTCTGAACACCACGTTGCAAGGCATCCCGTATATACTCAACAATGTTCATGTCTGGGGAGTTTGGTGGCCAGCGGAAGTGTTTAAACTCAGAAGAGTGTTCCTGACACCACACTGCAGCAACTCTGGACGTGTAGAGTGTCGCATTGTCCTGTAGGAATTGCCCAAGTCCGTCGAAATGGATGGACGCAGGTGATCAGACAGGAGTCGTATATCACTCCAACTGCACACACCTCACACCATAACAGAGGCTCCACCATCTTGAACAGTCCCCTGCTGACGTGCAGTGTCTATGGATTCATGAGGTTGTCTCCAGACATATACACGACCATCCGGTCGATACAATTTGAAACGAGACTCGTCCGACCAGGCAACATGTTTCCAGTCATCAACAGTCCAACGCCGGGGTTGACGCGTCCATGTGAAGCGTAGGGGCAAAGTTTTGTGTCGAACAGTCATAAATGGTACACGAGTGCATCTTCGGCTCCGAAAGCCCGTATAAATGATGTTTCGTTGAATAGTTCGCACGCCGAGACTTGTTGATGACCCAGCATTGTAATCTGCAACAATTTGCAGAAGGGTTGCACTTCTGACACGTTGAACGATTCTCTTCAGTTGTCGTTGATCCAGTTCTTTCAGAATCTTTTTCCGGCTGCAGCGATGTCTGATAATTGATGTTTTACCAGATTCCTGATATTCACTGTACCCTTGTGAAATCCTCGTGCGGGAAAATCCCCACTTCATCGCTACCTCGGAGATGCTGTGGCCCATCGGTCTTGCGCCGACTATGACACCACGTTCAAACTCACATAAATCTTGATAACCTGTCATTGTAGCAGCAGTAACCGATCTAACAACTGCGCCAGATATCTGTTGTCTTATATAGGCATTGCTGACCAGTGCTGACCAGTGCCATCTCCTGCCTGTTTATATATCTCTGTATTTGAATACACATGCCTATACCAGTTTCTTTGGCGCTTCAGTGTAGAACAGCCGCTGCACGGCACACCATAATCATGCACACGGTTATCGAACGCGCACCATAATTTCTTGCAGATCGAAGCGTAAGTTGAGAACTGCTCGACCAAGGACTGCCATGAAGCAGACTTTGCGGCGAGTTGGGTAAGAATTAGGAACAACGGATGCTATTCACCAGATGCGAGTGCACCCGATAATTGAAACTGGCAGATAGGAACCCAACCCGACTCCACACTGGACATAAGCATCTTGCAAATTCAAATACCGGGAACAAATTAGGTTCCGTGCATAGCGCAGAGGTTTTATCAACGAGCCATATCCTCGGCCCCACGCGACACCCAATCTCACCGAAACCGCTGTGACCAAAAACGCAACTTTTAGCAGCGGGCCAAGGACTCTGTCGGCCGTCACGGCGTTTTACTCCAGCGGCTGTAAAACACGCCGCTCAACCGCCCGTCACTGAGCGAGCGCCTTCTGGCAGCAAAAGCGCATAAGTGCTGCCCCAAGGACCTGCCCTCTGCAGACGACAAACCGCTCGAGAAGCTATTACGTTTGGAGAGGCTAATAACGAGCGGGAACTATCGATAACGAAACTGCCCGAACGGCATAGTTGTGATTTATATACAGTTCACCTATTGCAATTGGCGACGATGAAAAACTGAAACCTCTAGTAATGGGGCTAAACCGCTACATTATCAATAGTGTGTGTAAGTGATGGGATAAGCTTAAACCAGGTTCCACATCGTGCAGCGTCGACACATTGCGTATTTGATAAGTTTTCTTGCGAACGCTGGAATGTACGGCTCTTTAAGAAAGGTTCTGACGTTCAGTACCGTATCGCCCGTCTTTCATACAGGGATTAGGCATGTGTCTGTTCCACCTTCACAGAATTTATTTTCACCGTTCCCATGGCCGAATTTTGCTTTTTCTTCGCTCGGACACCATGATGTTTTGGGCAGTGTCACATTCGTTCATTTTATGTAGGTTACCTTTCACTTTATTCTATTATTTCGTCATTAATAGCAGAGACAGCCAATTCATTACGAATGATTACATTTGTAGTTACATGTCTGCTTGTGCAGGTCTTAACTGTCCTCAATTATTTCATCTCTACTGCTTGCATTTTTCTAATGTCTTTTTTCTTTATTTATCTGAATCTCATTTCCATATTAAGCAAATTTTTTCGCTATAGTTTTATAAATTTTCAGATTTGCATCAGTTCGCCGTCCGGGGTGGCCGAGCGGTTCTAGGCGCTACAGTCTGGAACCGCGTGACCGCTACGCTCGCAGGTTCAAATCTTGTCTCGCTCATGGATGTGTGTGAAGATAGTTAGTTAGATTTAAGTAGTTAGTTAGACTTAAGTAGTTCTAAGGTCTAGGGGACTGATAACTTCAGAAGTTAAGTCCCATAGTGCTCAGAGCCATTTTTTTCATCATTTCTAGATTTACAGTTACGTATATTACTTGAAAACTGTACGGTTTTTACGTGCATCATTATTAAAACCATAGTTCACATTGCATCCCAGACGCTTCACATGTGATACCAATTCCGTAATTTTGTTGCAAGGTCCCGACAGTCACAGAGGGCGGGCCTATTAGTTATAGGGAGCTCCAACGTTAGGCGGGTTATGGAGCCCCTTAGGAAAATAGCGGATAGGTCGGGGAAGAATGCCAGTGTGCACTCGGTGTGCTTGCCGGGGGGTCTCGTCCGTAATGTGGAGGAGGCCCTTCCGGCAGCTATTGAACGCACTGGGTGTGACCGGCTGCAGATAGTAGCACATGTCGGAACGAATGACGCCTGCCGCTTGGGTTCTGAGGCCATCCTTGGTTCCTTCCGGCGGCTGGCTGATTTGGTGAAGACAACCAGCATCGCACGCGGAGTGCAAGCTGAGCTTAATATCTGCAGCATAGTGCCCAGAGTCGATCGCGGTCCTCTGGTTTGGAGCCGTGTGGAGGGTCTAAACCAGAGGCTCAGACGACTCTGCGACTATAATGGTTGCAAATTCATCGACCTCCGTTATTGGGTGGAGAACTGTAGGGCCCCCCTAGACAGGTCAGGCGTGCACTACACACCGGAAGCAGCTACTAGGGTAGCAGAGTACGTGTGGCGTGCACACGGGGGTTTTTTAGGTTAGAGGGACCCCCCCTTGGGCGAAACGATAAAATACCTGACGGCTTACCAGAGAGGACATTATCATCGATGATAAAGAACGTCCGTCCTCAGAGACCAAAAACAGGAAAAGTTAACGTAGTATTGGTAAACTGCAGGAGTATCCAGGGCAAGGTTCCTGAATTAGTATCTCTTATTGAAGGAAATAGTGCGCATATAGTATTAGGAACGGAAAGTTGGTTAAAACCGGAAGTGAACAGTAACGAAATCCTAGACACAGAATGGAATATATACCGCAAGGATAGGATAAACGCCAATGGTGGAGGAGTATTTATAGCAGTAAAGAATTCAATAATATCCAGTGAAGTTATTAGCGAATGCGAATGTGAAATAATCTGGGTTAAGTTAAGTATCAAAGGTGGGTCAGATATGATAGTCGGATGCTTCTATAGACCACCTGCATCAGCAACCGTAGTAGTTGAGCGCCTCAGAGAGAACCTGCAGAACGTCGTGAAGAAGTTTCGTGATCATACTATCGTAATAGGGGGAGACTTCAATCTACCAGGTATAGAATGGGATAGTCACACAATCAGAACTGGAGCCAGGGACAGAGACTCTTGTGACATTATCCTGACTGCCTTGTCCGAGAATTACCTCGAGCAGATAGTTAGAGAACCAACTCGTGAAGCTAACGTTTTAGACCTCATAGCAACAAATAGACCGGAACTTTTCGACTCCGTGAATGTAGAAGAGGGTATCAGTGATCATAAGTCAGTGGTTGCATCAATGACTACAAGTGTAATAAGAAATGCCAAGAAAGGAAGGAAAATATATTTGCTTAACAAGAGTGATAGGGCACAAATCGCAGAATATCTGAGTGACCACCATCAAACGTTCATTTCTGAGGAAGAGGATGTGGAACAAAAATGGAAAAAATTCAGAAACATCGTCCAGTACGCCTTAGATAAGTTCGTACCGACCAAGGTCCAAAGCGAGGGGAAAGATCCACCGTGGTATAACAATCATGTACGAAAGGTACTACGGAAACAAAGAAAGCTTCATCATAGGTTTAAGAGTAGTCTAATCATAGCTGATAAGGAAAAGCTGAACGAAGCGAAAAAGAGCGTAAAGAGAGCAATGAGAGAAGCATTCAACGAATTCGAACATAAAACATTGGCAAACAATCTAAACAAGAACCCTAAAAAGTTTTGGTCATATGTAAAATCGGTAAGCGGATCTAAATCCCCTATTCAGTCACTCGTTGACCACGATGGCAACGAAACAGAGGACGACCGAAGAAAGGCAGAAATACTGAATTCAGTGTTCCGAAACTGTTTCACTGCGGAAAATCGTAACACGGTCCCTGACTTCAGCCGTCGCACGGACGCCAAAATGGAAAATATTGAAATAAACGATATCGGAATTGAAAATCAACTGCTATCACTTAGTAGCGGAAAAGCATCCGGACCAGACGAGATACCCTTAAGATTCTACAGTGATTATGCTAAAGAACTTGCCCCCTTTCTATCAGCAATTTATCGTAGATCGCTGGAAGAACGTAAAGTACCTAGCGACTGGAAGAAAGCGCAGGTCGTTCCCATTTTCAAGAAGGGTCATAAATCAGATGCGAATAATTATAGGCCTATTTCGCTTACGTCAATCTGTTGTAGAATAATGGAACATGTTTTGTGTTCTCGTATTATGACGTTCTTAGATAATACAAATCTCCTTCATCATAACCAACATGGATTCCGCAAACAGAGATCATGTGAAACTCAGCTCGCCCTATTTGTCCAAGAAATTCACAGTGCCGTAGACACTGGCGAGCAGATTGATGCCGTATTCCTGGACTTCAGGAAGGCATTTGATACGGTTCCGCACTTACGTTTAGTGAAAAAAATACGAGCTTACGGAATATCGGACCAGGTTTGTGATTGGATTCAGGATTTCCTAGAAGAAAGAACACAACATGTCATTCTTAACGGTTCAAAATCTGCAGATGTAGAGGTAATTTCGGGAGTACCGCAGGGAAGCGTGATAGGACCTTTATTGTTTACAATATACATAAATGACTTAGTTGACAACATCGGTAGCTCCGTGAGGCTATTTGCAGATGACACTGTTGTCTACAAGAAAGTAGCAACATCAGAAGACTCGTACGTACTCCAGGAGGACCTGCAGAGGATTAATGCATGGTGCGACAGCTGGCAGCTTTCCCTAAACGTAGATAAATGTAATATAATGCGCATACATAGGGGCAGAAATCCATTCCAGTACGATTATGCCATAGGTGGTAAATCATTGGAAGCGGTAACGACCGTAAAATACTTAGGAGTTACTATCCGGAGCGATCTGAAGTGGAATGATCACATAAAACAAATAGTGGGAAAAGCAGGCGCCAGGTTGAGATTCATAGGAAGAATTCTAAGAAAATGTGACTCATCGACGAAAGAAGTAGCTTACAAAACGCTTGTTCGTCCGATTCTTGAGTATTGCTCATCGGTATGGGACCCTTACCAGGTTGGATTAATAGAAGAGATAGACATGATCCAGCGAAAAGCAGCGCGATTCGTCATGGGGACATTTAGTCAGCGCGAGAGCGTTACGGAGATGCTGAACAAGCTCCAGTGGCGGACACTTCAAGAAAGGCGTTACGCAATACGGAGAGGTTTATTATCGAAATTACGAGAGAGCACATTCCGGGAAGAGATGGGCAACATATTACTACCGCCCACATACATCTCGCGTAATGATCACAACGAAAAGATCCGAGAAATTAGAGCAAATACGGAGACTTACAAGCAGTCGTTCTTCCCACGCACAATTCGTGAATGGAACAGGGAAGGGGGGATCAGATAGTGGTACAATAAGTACCCTCCGCCACACACCGTAAGGTGGCTCGCGGAGTATAGATGTAGATGTAGATGTAGATGTATCTTCGACTGTTCTGGGTATTTTCCTTGAAAGACTATAATTTTCGTATTATGTAGTGAGGCATTTTAGATAGAATTCTGTACATACGTAGTTTAGCCGGTGTGTTGCTAGCAGGACTTTGTGTTCACTTTCTTGTACTATTATTTGATCACCCATAAATAGTATTAATTAATTTAATTCTTGGATTAGTCTCTGACTTTTAGTTTTTTTATGTTATCGTCTACATAAATAACAAAAAGACTGGTTGAAAGAAAACACCTTTGCGTTACTCGTTGAATGATTTTTATTTCTTTCCTGTATTTATTATTATTTTTGTTTCACGGTTGCCCTAACGAGGCGTGATGGGTATTCAGTCTCATTCATTATGGCTCACAATTCTTTTCGATCAAAACAATCGAAAGTTTTCTCGGTATCTATAAAATCAGGGTGAGTTTCAGTGTTAAATCTAAGCCTGTAAGGCACTAGAGTGTCGAGCGTTTTGGCCAAATGCATTATATAGTAATCAGTTTAGAAAAACTACTACTGTAATGCTCCCATAATGTAAAAGCTGCAGTGAGACAGAGCTTTCTCGGACGTTTTCAGGATATCATCTGCTTATTTATTTAACCACACAAGAAATTTGTCACCACCACGAGATATCACACTTATACCTTCAAACACCATGTGTAGCCATCACGATGTCCGTAGTTCGGCGTGGAAGACAATACATGAGTCTCTTGAGGTACGCGATATCCAGCTGAAGCCTTTGGTGTTTAGACCCCGTGGAACTACCAAATTGGGTTTGGGGAGGGGGGGGGGGGGATGTTATTTGGGATTTGGGTCGTTTCATCTGCTGCCCTGAACAGACCTACACATTTTCTATATGATCAAGATAGTGAGATTCAGAAAGCCAGTCGAAGTGTGGCAGGGTGTCTGAGTGTACACCAAAGACGGAAGGTATGCGTGGAGTGCTATGGACTGGGGTATTCTTGCCTTGGAAGACGGAGTTGTCCACAGTACACTCACCATGAAAATGAGGAAGAAAGGGCAACACCTCGTCACCGTGAATGTTGTAATAAATATTGTGATTTATGTTCACGGTACCCCCCCCCCCCCCCCACCCCCCCACAAAACATCACGGAACCCCATCCGGTCTGAACTAAACCCTACACGCACTACAGGCTAAAATTCTCATTGAGATGTCATGTCATTGCACACAGGAAAAACCATGACTGAATCACACCACACGCCCCCAGTCAGGCACTGTAGAGTTTCTGAGTCGTTTTTGGCCTACTGAAGCCGGGCAACATCATATGCAACTGCGAGCAATGGCTTTTTCGAAGTGCCCGACTCCTCATGTCCATTGGAGTATGCGCTCAGAGATTCGGAGAGATGCATCCGCGTTCACTAACAGCAATAATTAGTGTCAAATTTAAACTTAGCTGCAAAGGACAAGGTGTGACACTATATGAAGATACCATCGGTGACCGTGCGGCTCTCTAGAATGAAATGATAATTTAATAAAGACTTTAAGCTATCGACAGGCGTTGATACACATCAACGGGGACAGTTGAAAATGTGTGCCCCGAACGGGACTCGAGCCCGGGACCTCCTGCTTGCATAGCAGGGGGACTACGAATGTAGTGTGTGGGCATTAAGTTGGGAATGTGGGTCTCACGGGGAGCGTGCGAGAGATAAGTCCCTGCAGTCGTTCTATCCTCTGTGCCCTCGGTGGCTCAGATGAATAGAGTGTCTGCTATGTAAGCAGGAGATCCCGGATTCGAGTGCCCGTCGGGGCACATATTTTCAACTGTCCCCGTTGATGTATATCAACGCCTGTCGATAGCATAAGGTCTTGATTTAATCATTTCAGGTGTGACATTTGTCTCCGTTCCCTTGTGGTTACGATATCTTTACAAATGCTGTCCTCTCCCTGCGCTACATGACTGTGAGTGGTACGCCATTTTTCGTAGACACACTGGACAGTCCACGTCGATACATCCACAATTTCATCCGTCGAGTAGTCACGAGCGGTTGCAAACATGATGGCTCCTTTCTGATATCCTGTCACGTCGAACTATTTTACTGTGCTGAGTGACACCCAGACATCACTTTACTGCTATAATTTATGTGATGGTTTGGTGATCACATGATACCCAAGTACCATTTCCACGCCATGTACAGCGCTCCAAAGCTATTAGTATGCAAAGTTTTAAACATGGCTGCTTGTTTCAGTGCCCGTTTCTAAACTGCAACAAATGAGCCCCCGGTCACTATTAATTTTAATCTTATTGGCCAGGTTTCAACACTACTAAGAGTGCCTTCATCAGAATTAAAACAATTATAATGGCCTATAACATGGTTACAAATTTATAGAAAAAGACATTTGTTATATAAAAAGTGTAAGTACTAACTAACAATAAAAGACAGAGGCAGCACTTACAAGGGCTTTAGTCACAAAATATATAGAAAGGAATGCGTGAAGGCGAGCCACTATGGGCTGCTTGTAGCTGTTCAGTCACAGGTTGCAGCGGACTCCGTTGAAAGCACTCTTAGTAGTGTTGAAACCTGGTCAATAAGACTAAAAATAATAGTGACCGAGGTCTCATTTGTTTCAATTCTCTTTTAAAAGAATGATTCACTTTTTGTCCCGTGAACCTATTTGGCATATAAGAACCAAGTAACGTACCATACACACACACACACACACACACACATATATATATATATATATATATATATATATATATATATATATATATATATATACTAGCTAAACAAAAATGCCCCTCACAAAATATCGTTCCGCGCATATTTCGAGCAGCAAATCGACGTTAAAGACGCAATCTGCCAACAATCCCACGTAAGGTAAGTAACTCCGTCAGGAAGTAGACCACTGCTGTGTAGTTCGTGGAGTGAATAGCGTTTTGGGATAGCATGCAGGAGGTCAAGGGTTCGATTCTGGGTCGAGCCTTGTAAAAACACGTCATACAGCGATTGCAGCGGTCCTAAAACATTTGCAGTTACGTACTACGAACTCATTAATGGAAATACAATGGTTTTCATTCGTCAGCTTTTAAGGAAACCTTTCGCACGTCGTGGACTCGAATTGTTCTGCACCACTGCATCGACAAGATTCCAAACCCTTTTTGTTTACCCCCTCCCAATGGTCCCATCGATTAATAGCAGCTATTATTCTTGCCGCGTTCAGTTCCACTACATTTCGTTAGGGCTTTACGTCAGCACTAGGGCTAGAAAAGCGCTTTGCAAATAATTTCGTTGGGACCTTTTGGGGAGGGAACACAGAAAAGGGTTTGCAATCTAGCAAGATGCAGTAGCCCGAAACAAGTCGCGTCCACGACGTGCAAAACGCTTCTTTAAATGTTGACCAATGAAAACGATTTTACTTCCATTTCTTTAGCACGTAACTGCTAATGTTTTGTCCCACTGTAATCACTGTATGACGATTAAGACGCCAGACATCGTGCCACGCAGATTACTTTTCGAAAATAAAAACAAATAAGCCTCGACTCCACAATCGAACCATCGACCTCCTGCATGGTAACTCAAAACGCTATCCACTGCACCAACTGGTAAGCAGTGTTCTGCCTCCTGACAGAAGTAGTTACCGTACATGTGATTATAGTGTTTCCCGATTGCAAATCTATAAGTTACATGTAATGCCCGAAAATTAAGCAGAACGAAATTTTATGACAGACATTTTTGTATTGCCAGTGTGTGAGGAATCACACTGCGGAGTCCTAGTGCGAGAGTTTTTCTTCACCGTATACACAGGGTGGTCAAAAATAGTCTAAAAAGCTTGTAAGGCCATTGCAGGGGAGTGTGCTCTGAGAAATGTTGAGAAAAAAGTTCGATACGTTCTGACATTTCCGAATTATTTATCACTGAGGTTAGTCAATCAGGACATGGCGCGCGCAAATTCAAGCAGCCTGCCAGAGGCTCCTCTGGTTTCTTCAATCAGAACAAACGTAGCTTTTGTTCTCCTACCTTATATTTATCGCTTCCGAAAAATATCACATTTTAACTGTTAACGAGCATTTCAACACGTGGTAGTTCACGTACCCACAGAAGTCTGTGCATTACGGGATTCCAGTGAGTGCATGTGTTTGAGTCTGTGAGCGCAACCGCCTGATTGGCTAATTTCAGTGCTAAAGAATTCGGAAACGGAGCAAAAAATTATTCCTCAGTGCTAACTCCCTTGTGACACCCTTACAAGCTTATCTGACTTTCTGACCACCCTGTGTAAGTAAGAACACAATATAACATCACAAATTTGAGAAATTTACAGACCAGAAATTGACAACCTAAAGTGCACTGAAGGTACCTTTTGCCTAAGTCCTCGATGGAGCATGACACCAAGCACAGGCGACACTGCAGGACGCTGTCTGAGGTTTATAAAGCCGCAAATTGACAAAGACAGAAGCTTCTCTGGTGGGTGTTAGATTTACTACTTGTGGCACCACAGTCATTTCAAGGTAATCCATTTTTCTCTGTGGCGTAATCCGTATTTGAAGACACTGGCTTTTCGCACGCCACCTTTGTACTCTCATTGCTGTGTTAGTGCTACGAGTACCTCAGCTGTCTTAAGGAATCTCTTTATGTCTTTCAATTGCGAACACGCGTATCATGTCATTTCTGGAAACCCAGAATCTACTCTGTAGGAATCAACATGGATTGCGGAAACAGCGATCGTGTGAGACCCAACTCGCTTTATTTGTTCATGAGAAACAGAAAATATTAGATACAGGCTCCCAGGTAGATGCCATTTTCCTTGACTTCCGGAAGGCGTTCGATACAGTTCCGCACTGTCGCCTGATAAACAAAGTAAGAGCCTACGGAATATCAGACCAGCTGTGTGGTTGAATTGAAGAGTTTTTAGCAAACAGAACACAGCATGTTGTTCTCAATGAAGAGACGTCTACAGACTTTAAAGTAACCTCTGGAGTGCCACAGGGGAGTGTTATGGGACCATTGCTTTTCACAATATATATAAGTGACCTGGTAGATAGTGCCGGAAGTTCCATGCGGCTTTTCGCGGATGATGCTGTAGTATACAGAGAAGTTGCAGCATTACAAAATTGTAGCAAAATGCAGGAAGATCTGCCGCGGATAGTCACTTGGTGCAGGGAGTGGCAACTGTCCCTTAACATAGACAAATGTAATGTATTGCGAATATATAGTAAGAAGGATCCTTTATTGTATGATTATATGATAGCGGAAGAAAAACTGGTAGCAGTTACTTCTGTAAAATATCTGGGAGTATGCGTGCGGAACGATTTGAAGTGGAACGATCATATAAAATTAATTGTTGGTAAGGCAGGTGCCAGGTTGAGATTCATTGGGAGAGTTCTTAGAAAATATAGTCCGTCAACAAAGGAGGTGACTTACAAAACACTCGTTCGACCTATACTTGAGTATTGCTCATCAGTGTGGGATCCGTACCAGATCGGGTTGACAGAGGAGATAGAGATGATCCAAACCAGAGCGGCGCGTTTCGTCACAGGGTTATTTGGTAAGCGTGATAACGTTACGGAGATGTTTAGCAAACTCAAGTGGCAGACTCTTCAAGAGAGGCGCTCTGCATCGCGGTGTAGCTTGCTGTCCAGGTTTCGAGAGGGTGCGTTTCTGGATGAGGTGTCGAATATATTGCTTCCCACTACTTATACCTCCCGAGGAGACCACGAATGTAAAATTAGAGAGATTAGAGCGCGCACGGAGGCTTTCCGGCAGTCGTTCTTGCCGCGAACCATACGCGACTGGAACAGGAAAGGGAGGTAATGACAGTGGCACGTAAAGTGCCCTTCGCCACACATCGTTGGGTGGCTTGTGGAGTATAAATGTAGATGTAGATGTACAACTTGCCTCCTGGTAAGTAAACAGAGGACGAAATACTGATGCAGAAGCTTTAGTCTTCTTCCTGCCGAAACGCACCAGATAGAATGTGGTGTGAGCAGTTACATCCTCTCCTCTCTTCGATAGCCGCCTACCGATCAGCAGATGAGGAACGGTTGAGGCCGCGGAGGCGGTACGCCCACGCCCGGGCCCTCCCACGCCGCCGGCTGGCATTGTTCCGCTCACACGGTCTGACCCCCCGGATGTCACAGGGGCCGGGTCGGCATCCGGAGCTGCCTCGCGGGTCAGTCCTTGGCCGGGTTTCCACAAACCGCTCTGCCTCACGCCCTTACCCTCTGGCCCTCGTCTGATTGGTCTCTTTGTCCATAAATGGATATGACACACCACCTCACCACTTGCCGAAAATGTTTCATCAGAAGAGCTCCGAGATCCTTCGCCGCTAACAGAGCACTGTTTCATTCGCAGTCTTTTTCACGCCCAAGGACAATACGTGCTCTGTTGTTACCGGCCGGTAATTACAACTGCGTCCCAGTACACGCTCGGCCTCAGTGTCTCTGAGTTAGCGGACCTCACTCTGCGTTGCACGATCCGACACACAACTGGCACTTTGTACGTTTTCACGGCCAGCAAGAATGCCACACCTTCATTGTGTAAGATTCGACGTGGTCGCATAGCTTAACGTACAGCAAGACAAGGATGCGAGCCGACTAGTCACGTATCGATTTCGCACCGCGGCTTAACGACGATTGGTGTGATACACCGGTTAGCGTTGGTATGATATTAATGTGATTTTGCACCCTCGTTTGGACGCCGGGTTACTCCAGAATCTCGCCTCAGAAAATGCGATACAAAAGCAGTTAAAAAATACGTCGACACGCAAAGTTTACAGGATTCACAGAAAGTGGCGGAAATGACTTCCCTCCACAACATAACTAAAGACTTTAGTGACAATGTGACAAAGCTAAAATTAAAAATAAATTTGACGCATCATTAAAAACAAAGGACCTTGTACAAAGGGTTAAAGATGCAAAATCCGGTTCCAAGGGCCTAATTAGCATTCCAGGTACACCATTTCCCTTTCATGACGTCAAAGGACTTACGTTTCATTTAAATGAAAGACAATTTGTTCGTCACATACCAACAAACTGACATGAATTCAACAAAAAGATATGGTAACTAAAGTTATGAGGTGGACTTATGTGCAGCTCTATTGCACTACTGGCCATTAAAATTGCTACACCACGAAGAAATGCAGATGATAAACAGGTATTCATTAGAAAAATATATTATACTAGAACTGACATGTGATTACATTTTCACGCAATTTGGGTGCATAGATCCTGAGAAATCAGTACCCAGAACAACCACCCCTGGCCGTAATAACGGCCTTGGTACACCTAGGCATAGAGTCAAACAGAGCTTGGATGGCGTGTACAGCTACAGCTGCCCATGCAGCTTCAACACGATACCACAGTTCATCAAGAGTAGTGACTCGCGTATTGTGACGAGCCAGTTGCTCGGCCACCATTGACCAGACGTTTTCAGTTGGTGAGAGATCTGGAGAATGTGCTGGCCAGGGCGGGCAGTCGAACATTTTCTGTATCCAGAAAGGCCCGTACAGGACCTGCAGCATGCGGTCGTGCATTATCCTGCTGAAATGTAGGATTTCACACGGATCGAATGAAGGGTAGAGCCACGGGTCGTAACACATCTGAAATGTAACGTCCACTGTTCAAAGTGCTGTCAACGCGAACAAGAGGTGACCGAGACGTGTAACCAATGGCACCCCATACCATCACGCCGGGTGATACGCCAGTATGGCGATGACGAAAACACCCTTCCAATATGCGTTCACCGCGATGTCGCCAAACACGGATGCGACCATCATGATGCTGTAAACAGATCATGGATTCATCAGGAAAAATGACGTTCTGTTATTCGTGCATCCAGGTTCGTCGTTGAGTACACCATCGCAGGCGCTCCTGTCTGTGATGCAGCGTCAGGGGCAACCGCAGCCATGGTCTCCGAGCTGATAGTCCATGCTGCTGGAAACGTCGTCGAACTGTTCGTGCAGATGGTTGTTATCTTGCAAACGTCCCCATCTGTTGACTCAGGGATCGAGGCGTGGCTGCACGATCCGATACAGCCATGCGAATAAGATTCCTGTCATCTCGACTGCTAGTGATACGAGGTCGTTGGGATCGAACACGGCGTTCGGTATTACCGTCCTGAACCCACTGATTCCATATTCTACTAACAGTCGGATCTCGGCCAACGTGAGCAGCAATGTCGCAGTACGATAAACCGAAATCGCGATAGGCTACAATCCGACCTTTATCAAAGTCGGAAACGTGATGGTACGCATTTCTCCTCCTTACACGAGGCATCAAAACAACGTTTCACCAGGCAACGCCGGATCAACTGCTGTTTGAGTATGAGAAATCAGTTGGAAACTTTCCTCATGTCAGCACGTTGTAGGTGTCGCCCCCGGCGCCAACCTTGTGTGAATGCTCTGAAAAGCTAATCATTTGCGTATCACAGCATCTTCTTCCCGTCGGTTAAATTTCGCGTCTGTAGCACGTCATCTCACGGATGTAGCAATTTTAATGGCCAGTAGTGCGCTTGACCATTCTCCCTGTAAAGAACAAAAAAATACCGATTTTGTAAGGAAGAATTGTCGCTTTATTTTCATTTACGTCCGCTGATAGACTATGACTATGAAAAAATAGTGTCTTCGGACTTCAAGAAGGATGGAACAGCATCCAAAAGTACCAAATCAAATGAAAGTTTCCAATTTTCTATTCCTCCTTCAAGAAAAAGATGGAACATTAAGAACTGCCCCAATGGCATATAAGAGTTTTAACCAAACCATGGTATACTTCATACAGCTGTAACAAGTGTAATTTATTGAATTCGTAGCGTTATTGTAAGCATTTACTACGCAATGTTTTTTTAAAGAGTAATGACAGGGCACTTATGGGTGTAAACGCTGTAGCCAGGTGACTGTAACTCTATCTGTTGATACACATCGACACTCTGTGATGTCACACTATAAGGAAATTCCTTGAGTGTTACCCTTTCCCTCGTTTTCATAGCAACTGTCTTTACATATCTAGAAGTGAAAGGACACGTTGTCTTTACAAATACCTTCGGTAAGGACTTGGAAACCATTTATCAATTTCGCTATATAACGTGCTCCACAGTGCGTTCCCATACGAAATTATGTGGCATTCAAGATAATACATGCAAATTTATGACGTCTGTCTGGGAAAAAGTCTCTGTTCTCAGGCAACAATAAATACAATGGCACACATACACCGACCCAGCTATAAGTAACGTAACAAAGTTGCAATTTGCAAAGTGTGGCGGGAGTTACAAAAATTTTTTTTATGTTTCTACCTTGTGTTACCTCACTGATATATGATGCTGCAGGGATTTGAAAATGCTCACAAGCCAAAAATGTCCAGTAATGTAATGTTACGTGATGTAACAAAGTTCGTCTGTACAAAGATTCTGACAATGTACTGCGGACGTAAAACTGTTTTAACACTCAGAAAATTATAACTTGTTTCGTACGGATGACACAATCAATAATACATAATTCGATTCAGTCACCGGACAGACATTATTTAGTTGCAGCGAAAAGGTATTGTTGGAAATTATGGTGTACATACGATCTCTGGACACAAGAAACGCTCTACCAACTTCCCCTCTGTGCGTCGTATGGTTGTATGTAGCTGAGCGCTACGAGAAGCTGTGATGCGGATTACGTCTGCGTTCATTGGGCTGCGGTGGGAACCATGCCGATGTAAAAAAAAGTATACAATTACTTGGGCAGCAATCATTTAATTAATCCTACTTCTGCAGGTCTATCAGACTGGCAAAGATGCAGACATTATCTAACCGTTCCTAGGGCCTGCTATTAGAGCATATTAGTCAAAGCCTAACACATAATTCGCAGGCAAGTAGAAAACGGTACGATATGTACGTAATTGTATGCACAGAAATTTTTATCTGCTCAGAAGCATAATTCCGTTTCCCCATGCTCGGACCTTAAATCTGTTGTAACAATTAAATTCGCTTAAATTTTGTGACCATTATAAATAATGGAATTTTTAAATACAAACAGCTAATCTTAACCGTTTGCTCAGTGGCAATGCGCTGAGGTACAAGGTAATTTCCAAGAAGCGTTGCACATCGAAGTCACGGACTGCCTTCAGCCGATATTTATCGAACGTGCGACACTCGAGGCGGCAAATAAGGATATTGTTTTTTTGCGTTGACAACAGAACGTTGAGTAAAGTTGTTTATAATGATGACTGAATCCGGCGCAGTATCGAGTTCGAATAGTCTCATGTCGCGGAAGTTAATTTCGCAACTGTGTAGTGTAGCCTGTTGTTTACAGTTTTGTTGGGAGTAAGGGCTGTAGCCAAACCACAATCTGAGCAATTGCGTCGATTGTCATGGGGAGACATGCATGACGCAGATGCGAACTTTCCTTTTTAGATGCACTACAGGTAATGCAAGAAAAGGATTTCCGTTAGGAAAAACACGTGGTCTGATATCTAAAAATTAACCATCAAGGAAAGTGTCATTATAGTGTCACGCTGCGTAAAATACTACACATTACAAGTCACTGCATCGAGAACGGAAGTGTCAATGAATACTGTTTGGGACTACTACGCTTTTTGCCGTAATGTGTGCTACGTTATTACCACGAATGAAGTGTCCATGCCGGTGGTCTAGCGGTTCTTGGCGCTTCAGTCTGGAACAGCGCGACCGCTACTGTCGCAGGTTCGAATCCTGCCTCGGGCATAGATGTGTGTGATGTCCTTAGGTTAGTTAGGGGACTGATGACCTCAGGTGTTAAGTCCCATAGTGCTCAGAGCCATTTGAACCATATGAACCATACCGGTGATGAGAACAAGGTTGTAGAAGTCACATATCGCCTCTCAGAAGTACAGGAGAGGACGTCTTCCGCAAAAGCGAAATAGAACATGTTGGGTTTTTGGAGGAATTGAATGGAAGTGTAGGAACTGCTTTATACTTCGAGTATACTCCAGGGGTAAGAAAACATCAGGCCCCCTTAAAAGGCACTTCAATTTGCCAGGTGGTGGTGGTGGTTGTTGGGATGTGTAAGGGGGACTAAACAGCTAAGGTCATCAGTCCCCCATCAATTTGCCAGGAACCAAAGCTGTAACCGCCGGCTAGGAGTCTTATAAAACTTTGAAAAAAGAAGGAATAGATCACGAATTTGTGAGCCATTTCGTTGAATTTGTGTCTTCCGACGATTCTTCGGTCCACACGCAGAATACTGAGCGTTTGTGTTTGAAATCCTCAGTTATGAGAGAACACCGACCGGGAGACTGAGACTAACTACACATTTTCCAGTATCTATACTTCACAATTTACAGTTATTTGCTAAAACTCTCCCGCGTCAGACTCTGCTGATATTTCTTAGAGAGATACCAATAGTGTATCTTGGCTGTCGAAAATAAAGAATTGCTCCCGGCTGCTTCCACCACTCGCACCATTGTCCACGCTGAAGATGTGGCTGACAAGTAAGTGAAATTACTTTAGTTACGAAAAATTCGTCTTTTGTCTTCGCTCTTGTCAAAGCTGTAAACACCACCCATATCTGCCGCCTCGTGGGATGCGCGTTAGATATACGTATATCGCTCAGTGGTATGCCTTGGCATCAATTGCATTGCTTCTTAGAAATTACCATGCAACATAACTGTTTACCTGTATTTACCTAGAAACCATTAGCGTAATAATAAACGACATAGCTTGCACAACTTCATGAGTATGGGGTTTAACATGATTTATGAGCACTAATAGACTATGTCTTTCTTTTAATAACAGCTTTTAGTTTGACAGAATTCAGCTACAACACATAATACAACATGTCGTCAAGTACGTCGTTACTACAGTGACATGTAATCTGAAATTTTTCGTTTGAGTATCTTGATATAATGTAATACTGCTTAAAAGGTATTATAATGTCAATTGTGAAAACTTTGTCGATACTTTCTGTCATTTCCTCTCTTTACTTGGATGTTGTTCTTCTTGGCATTCCATAACTTGACGTCGGCCAAGATAAATGCGATTAGCACAATTAGATTTTAAATCTACATACTGGGATTAGTAAAATCACATAGTCTGGAACTATGGATTGAATAATCAATTCCTGGTCTTTTTTACAGATATTGAATTAATGTGAATTAATATTGACTGTTTTAGATTCCTTTTTTTTTCATTAATTTTGGTGCTGACAACTTTTCACATACACAAATAGTTTTCGCAGAACAGTTAGAAGACACACTGTGTGAAACCACTGTTCAGGATGAAAGACAATTCTGAAGTAGCGGAAAATAATAATCATGCATCATACGAGAATATTTAGAAACAGAATTAAAAGAGAGAACTCAGAAAAGAGAGACTCTGTGGTTCTCCAGAACGACTTACCGCTACAGAAGCACGAAACGAACGCATGTGTCGACTGCCTGTTGAGAACTGCTGGTCCGTGGGATTTCGCTAGTTGAGTACACTGCCGTCCTTCGATGGGACACATTCCCACGTTCTTATAAGTAATTATGCAAACACACGCAAATTAGCTGTTACTCAAACGTGGTTGCAAGGTTACGGTGAGACCAGAAGAAACCCAGATAACAGAGCTCACACAGAAGCTGGGACTAATGCAGAACACCCGAAGCCGAGGACACTCCGGGTGATTCGAAATTCGTGTTACTCATCTCTGGGATATGTAATGAGTTTGTAACAGATAGTATTTTATGGGAGAGCCATTACAACGTTCGTTACGACAGAGTTTTTGATTTGTGATGTATATCGAGATGTTTATAAATGTCGGTCACATATTGCAATATACTCTACTGGCTATTAAAATTGCTACACCAGGAAGAAATACACATGATAAACGGGTATTCATTGGACAAATATATTATACTAGAACTGACATGTGATTATATTTCCACGTAATTTTGGTACATGGGTCCTGAGAAACCAGTACCCAGAACAACCACCTCTGGCCGTAATAACGACCTTAATACGCCTGGACATTGAGTCAAACAGAGCTTGGAGGGCGTGCCCATGCAGTTTCAACACGATACCACAGTTCATCAAAAGTAGTGACTAGCGTATTGTGACGAGCCAGTTGCTCGGCCACCATTGAACAGACTTTTTCAGTTGGTGAGAGATCTGGAGAATGTGCTGGCCAGGGCAGCAGTCGAACAGTTTATGTATCCAGAAAGGCCCGCACAGGACCTGGAACATGAGGTCGTGCATTATCCTGCTGAAATGGAGGGTTTCGCACGGATCGAATGAAGGGTAGAGCCACGGATCGTAACACATCTGAAATGTAACGTCCACTGTTCAAAGAGCCGTCAATGCGAACAAGAGGTGACTGAGACGTATAACCAATGGCACCTCATACCATCACGCCGGGTGTTACGCCAGTGTGGCGATGACAAATACACGCTTCCAATGTGCGTTCGCCGCGATGTCGCCAAACACGGATGCACCCATCATGATGCTGTAAACAGAACCTGGATTCATCCGAAACAATGATGTTTTGCTATTCGTGCACCCAGGTTCGTCGTTGAGTACACCATCGCAGGCGCTCCTGTCTGTGATACAGCGTCAAGGGTAACCGCAGCCATGGTCTTCGAGCTGATAGTCCATGCTGCTGCAAAGGTCGTCGAACTGTTCGTGCAGATGGTTGTTGTCTTGCAAACTTCCCCATCTGTTGACTCAGGGATCGAGGCGTCATCTCGACTGCTATTGATGCGAGGCCGTTGGGATCGAACACGGCGTTCCGTATTACCCTCCTGAATCCACCGATTCCATATTCTGCTAACAGTCATTGGATCTCGACCAACGCGAGCAGCAATGTCGCGAAACGATAAACCGCAATCGCGATAGGCTACAATCCGACCTTTATCAAAGTCGGAAACGTGATGGTACGCTTTTCTCCTCCTTACACGAGGCATCACAACTACGTTTCACCAGGCAACGCCGGTCAGCTACTGTTTATGTATGAGAAATCTGCTGGAAACTTTCCTCATGTCAGCACGTTGTAGGTGTCGCCACCGTCGCCAACCTTGTGTGAATGCTCTGATGAGCTAATCATTTGCGTATCACAGCATCTTCTTCCGTCGGTTAAATTTCGCGTCTGTAGAATGTCATTTTCGTGATGTAGCAATTTTAATGGTCAGTAGTGTACGACTGACGCCTTTTATCTTCTTCTTAGGTCTTCAGCGATCTGGTTGATTAGCAGCAGCTCGCAGTGCATTTCTGTCTTCGGTATTCCTCTTGAAAGATTTCTGTGTGCTGGTTGATGTACGCTTTTCATCCACTATATCTTCAATGATACTTTTAATAGTAACGTAGTGTCACAGCAGATGGCAGACACAAGTGTGATTAGCTTCAGCAGACAAGGCTTTTTACCCTCCACTCTGTGGAGCACCTCTTTGCCTAATATCTTGTCTGCTCAGAAAATCGTGAGCATTCTGCTCTAGCATCACGTCTTGAAGGCTGTTATTTTGTGTTTTTCTACTTGTTCGAGTGTAGAAGTTTCGCTTCCGTACCACAGCACACTCCAAACAAACGTCTTCATGAGGTCTTTCCTGAGATGGTTGTCTATGCGGCTGGAAGTGAAGAGTTTTCTCCTCTTGTTAAAAGTAGCTTCTGCGTGGTGGATTCGGCTTGCAATATCCTTTTCTTTTATCTCCATCTCATGGGATTTTACGTCGGCCGGTGTGGCCGTGCGGTTAAAGGCGCTTCAGTCTGGAACCACGTGACCGCTACGGTCGCAGGTTCGAATCCTGCCTCGGGCATGGATGTGTGTGATGTCCTTAGGTTAGTTAGGTTTAATTAGTTCTAAGTTCTAGGCGACTGATGACCTCAGAAGTTGAGTCGCATAGTGCTCAGAGCCATTCATGGGATTTTACTCTCTAGGCAGGCAAAAGAATCGACAGTCTCCGGTCGCTCATCGTTAAGTGAGCATTGAACAATATTTTTGTTTCACTTTTGTTAACTTTCGTATAATAGGAAGAGCTGAGCGTGGTTTCCATCTGGACTAGCATCACTTCTCATTGTTTCGTATCCTTCACTTAACACCGCGATATCATCGGCATACCGCAGCGTGTCTATTTGCTGACCGTGAATTTTAATTCATCCTACAGCTCTCAGTTTCTTCCTACCTTCATGCATTGTCCTCTGAATGCCTGTTCATTACCCACACGTTAATTACCGGCTAGTTACAGAAGCTGCTAGAAGTGAGCTACTGTTTCCTCCAATGCGTTGTACCCAGGGTGTAGTGGTACACCATTTTAAAACAGATTGTTCCGTAGCAAATACCCCGGTGGACATAAAAAACAAACACCAGGAATTACAACAAATAACGAAATTTTGCTTACATTGCATTTATAGTTTTCCATGGATCCCTTGGAGTCTCTGGGGTGTGGAAAGAGTCAACGTTTTTTTTAACTCACATACATGGATATTGTACAATTCTAATGCAGACAGAGTTATGAGCTATAATCTTTGTGAAGTTATTCATTGCTGGAGTAGAAGGAGATGGCCAACAGGAAGTTCTTTAATTCACTCTGAAACCGATCTTTCTCACTTACAAGACCTTTGATATGCTCTGGTAAGTTATTGAATATATGAGTACCCATCTATTTGACTCCTTTTTGTACTAATTTTAAGCTTTTATAGTCATTATGTTTGTGGTCCTGGTATTATAATCATGTTTATCATCATTGTTCGTATTCCTTTAGCAGGAATAATAAATGATTTAAGAGTATTACTCCACCCGAACAGGCATCGGAAGGCCCAACGGTACCGATTGACCACCGTGTCATCTGCAGCCGACAGGCGCCACTGGATGTCGATATGGAGGGGCATGTAGTCAGCACACCGCCCTGGCCGTTGTCAGTTTTTATGACCGTAGCCGCTACTTCTCAATCAAATAACTCATCAGCTGGTCTCGGACAGGCCAAGTGCATCCTGCTTGCCAACAGTACTCAGCAGACCCGGACGGTGCTAACCGAGCCCGACAGTGCTGGACTTCGGTGATATGGCCGATGTTACCATTGCGGCAAGGGCGTTGCCAATTTGAGGGTATAAAGATGCGAAATTTAGTACACAAAGCTGACAGGTATGGCAACAACATTGGCACTAACGCGGCAGGGTACCAAATCGAGCTGGGTGTGGGTGGCAACTACAGGTACTTCTTCAGTTCTATGAAGAGTTCATCAAGGGTAGTAGCTGGCGAGTGGCAGAGTGGCAGTCTCTCAGCAACCCAGGAACAGTTGTTTTCAGCGGGTGGCATGACCGGAGAACCTGCTGTGAAGGGCAACAGTCGAACACCCTCTGTGCGTGTATCAAAGTAGGCCAGGAAAGCACATCCGCAAAAAGCATCAGTGAACTTCCAGTGTTATCCACAAGGTCATTTATATATATTGTGAATAGCAACGGTCCTACGACACTCCCCTGTGGCACACCTGAAATCACTCTTACTTCGGAATACTTCTCTCCATTGAGAATGACATGTTGCGTTCTGTTATCTAGGAACTCTTCAATTCAGTCACACATTTGGTCTGATAGTCCACATTCTCTTACTTTGTTCATTAAACGACTGTGGGGAACTGCATCAAACGCTTTGCGTAATTCAAGAAACACAGCATCTACCTGGGAACCCGTGTCTATGGCCCTCTGAGTCTCGTGGACGAATAGCACGGAGTGCGTTTCACACGATCGTCTTTTTCTAAACCCATGCTGATTTCTACAGAGTAGATTTCTAGTCTCCAGAAAAGTCATTATACTCGAACATAATACGTGTTCCCTTGTTGAAAGATAATGTCACGGAGACCATGAAGGTGTGCACATTAACCAGCCTTACCACGTCAGAAATGTAACCTGATATCCAAATTACCCGCTATGTGAACAAGAGGTGATCGTGTTGTGCACCAAATGGCACCCCGTAACACTAGGCCAAGTACTGGACTCCTATGACTATGTAGAATGCAATCTGGCAACGTCAGTTTTCTTCGGATCCTCAACACACTGTTAAGCCCGTCGTGACGCTGTTTGTAGAACCAAGACTTTGGTGACACTGCTGTGTCCAGCGTTACTGTGTGAACCACTGCCGCTTCAAGGGAAATCTCGACAGTGGTCGGCTAGCTCCGATGTAGTTCGCACTATCCGTGTGGATATTTGTCTAGCTACAAACGAGCTCATTTCCGATCTCGAGGGGTATCAAGTGTCGGTACGATCATATTCAGTCTGTCCTACCACGCTAGCAATAAAAGAAACTCAACATGACAGAGTACAGATGAGTATATGGCTGGTTCAAATGGCTCTGAGCACTATGGGACTTAACATCTGTGGTCATCAGTCCCCTAGAACTTAGAACTACTTAAACCTAACTAACCTAAGGACATCACACACATCCATGCCCGAGGCAGGATTCGAACCTGCGACGGCAGCGGTCACGCGGTTCCAGACTGAAGCGCCTAGAACCGCACGGCCACACCGACCGGCCCACTCCGGTCGGCAGATGAGTATATAAACATGTATTTAAGTTTTGTGCTACAAGGGCTAGGTAATAATTGTAAATAATGATAGATTTACAAGGGTCCTTATCCATAAATATTGTACAATATAAATCGTTATTGTAAAAGGAACGAAAGTGGCAATGTTATAATTTCAACCCGACTGTTTAAGTATTGCAAAACATTATTTACAATGATGTCTGACCTGTAAAATACATGAATATGTGAGGAAAGATGGTTACGGTATTGTGAGCTGTATGTCAGCTTCAGTTTGTGTTACTGACGTTGTAGTACACCAATTTAGGAATATCGTGTTTGTGCTGGCCGCTGTTGATATCATTTTGTGGGTAACTGACGAATGAGTGTTTGGTTGATTATGGAAGTTATGTGAAAATCTTAGACATACGGAGCGGATCTCGTCTGAAACAGCTCTCATTTGTAGATCATTTCGAGTTGCTCTGTTTCTTACCAGTCATGGTGCACTTAATATTATTGGCAATGTATTACTTTGCACAACTTGAAGTACGTTGCAATGAATAGATAACGCACGACCCCAAATCGAGTAAGCATAAAACATGACTGGTTGTGTTATCGAATTATAAAGTAGAAGCCTGTTTTTCCTACTTAGAGACGACTTTCTGTTTATGAAAGGATATAAGGCCGCTAATGCACTGTTTGGTTTGTTCTCTGCGTCGGTTGTATGCTTCTTAAAGGTAAGACGTTTATCAAAGGTATGCCAAGATTTTTGACGTTGTCGACACAAGGAATGCTTTCACTGAATAGCAACAGTGGGGTATGTTACTCTGTCTTTTTATTGTGTAAAGCGTAGCTTGACTTTTTTTATTACTGTTGTGCTCTTGAGTCCAAAGACTGGTTTGATGGAGCTCTCCATGCTACTTTAACCTGTGCAAGCCTCTTCATCTCTGAGTAACTATTGCAACCTGCATCCTTCTGAATCTGTTTAGTGTTTTCATCTACGATTTGTACGCTCCACGTTTCCCTCCAATACTAAATTGGTGATCCCTTGATGCCTCAGAAAGTTTCCTATCAACCGGTCCCTTCTTCTAGTCAAGTTGTGCCACAAATTCCTCTTCTCCCCAATTCTGTTTAGTACTCATTAGTTACGCGATCTTTTCATCTAATCTTCAGCATTCCTCTGTAGCACCACATTTCAAAAGCTTTTAGTCTCTTCTATTGTCTTAGCGGTGTACTGCTCCAGAACCCGTTTCACGAATTCACAAACTCGGCTTATCGTAAGAACTGGAGCAACTCGGCCTCCACAGCAGTAGCGACGAGGCGTTTCCAAAACTGTCGACGAGGCTTTACAAAAGCTGTTAAACTTCTAGAGAGCCAATTTAATAGATCATTTACTCTGGGATGCGTTAACATTTACAAATTTAAAAAAAAAAATAAGTATGACACCTTGATAATCCTTTAAAAGAGGCGCTAGAGGATGTAACAGTAGCGGAGAAAGCAAGCTTCTGCGTGGAATTTTGGGGATAGCTGCTCGTCGCGGATGAGTGCCCTTTTTATGTCTACATTATGGTGCACTGGAGAAAGTGTAGTAACGCTGTTTGTCAGCCGGAGTGGGTGTGTCTTTTTTTTGTTACTAGCGGCTGTCTGAGCCAGCGGAGCTGGTCCCGGCTGCGCAAGGGTGTGTACTTAGCGATTCTGGCGTGAGCCTATTTGCTGGTAAACGACGCATTTGTATGACGCGGCGTGGCTTGCGCCACAGTTAATGCAGGAGGCTGGAGCTTCTCTGAGTTTTTTACTATATGAAGTTAGTTGGTTGTGAGCCACAATAGACAGCCCAGTTCCGCTTTGTAACGTACTGATGAATATTTATATCTTTAACGCCTTTGCCCGGCCGGGATGGCCGAGCGGTTCTAGGTGCTACAGTCCGGAACCGTGCACCCGCTACGGTCACAGGTTCGAATCCTGTCTCGGGCATGGATGTGTGTGATGTCCCTAGGATAGTTAGGTTTAAGTAGTCCTAAGTTCTAGGGGACTGATGACCACAGATGTTAAGTCCCATAGTGCTCAGAGCCATTTGAACCATTTTAACGCCTTTGACAATGGTTTGGTAATGTCTTACGCAATCCTCTACAATTACATCCCAAATTCGACATAACGTTTTCAGGTAGTGTTTTTCTGCAGCTTTAGCATTACGAGTTAATATTACAAGGGATATGCCTGTTTGTCGTATAGCGAATGCATTTGTTCAAAAATGGTTCAAATGACTCTGAGCACTACGGGACTTAACATCTGTGGTCATCAGTCCCCTAGAACTTAGAACTACTTAAACCTAACTAACCTAAGGACATCACACACATCCATCCCCGGAACAGGATACGAACCTGCGACCGTAGCGGTCGCGCGGTTCCAGACTGAAGCGCCTAGAACCGCTCGGCCACACCGGCCGGCAATGCATTTGTATTCCAGAACATGCCTGTTATTCTCGGTTAGCTGATTCAACGGCAATCTCTTCCTTCGGATGTTGCGTTTGGGACCCCTGTAATGGCTATTTTTACTGGTTATGAATCCAGTGTCATGAGTGGAATCCTCTTCCAAGTAACTAACACATTGAAGTGATATTCAGGGGTCGCAGGCGCAATGTCTATAGCATCTCGTTGTGATCTAGCCGACTACGGATATGTTACAATGCTCTCTAGGTGTTTTGCTATGTCTTTCCACCTTTTTTGAGTAAACAAAGGGCATTTTAGATTAAAAACGTAGCAATTAGTGATGCACAAAGGACACTTAAACATTTAGGAGGTCACGAAGAGGAACTACAACAAGCATACAACCCAAAGAGGGGATGGAGTGCTCTATGAGAGCAACGACAATGGCTCGGATGAGATCTGGCGAAGCGATGAAGGTGGAGTTGGCGCCAGTGTGGCGAGACGACACTATAGTAACTCTCCTGCAGCATCATCTAATTCCCACCATCAGTTGAAAGCGCGGCAAACCTATAATTGTCAGTCTAATGCTCTAGTTAGGCCTTTCATTATGTTTGTCGAAAACACAGAGACTCTGATTATTACAACCGGTGGATTATTTATAATAGCTTTTACAAATTATCTGTTTTATTGCGCGAGTGTAGGTTTCCGTGGCCATTTTTAATAAGGCTTCACCGGATGTGTGGATGCGTCGTTACAAACAACATTACGACGCACTCATGCACTTGGTAACGTTTTATTGGAGACATCACGTTTATTGTTTTTTTTTTTTCCTCCTGACTCTAGCTCGTTTCATTTTCTATATATTTTCTATATCTTTTTTATTTGGGCGAGTGTACTTGAACATATTTCGACGTTCGTCGTTTTCATCTACCGACGGGAGCGTTTTGCTAATAGAATCGATGAAGAAAACTAGAATTTTAATCAGCATTCCAGCGGCTGCAGCGCTGCGACTTTTAGACATCCACTACTAATCCCTAGATTTTTCACAGATTAAGAGATTCATCAACACGCTTCTACGAAGTGCGTTTAGTAAGCACTTAGCTGCAGTAAGGTTCCTATACACCATATTATGCCCCATGCTACAATGCTCCGTTCAATGCAGTGACTTTACGCCACCTTACTATACACCATATTATGCCCCATGCTACAATGCTCCGTTCAATGCAGTGACTTTACGCCACCTTTCTGGAAGGGCGTGTATGCCCGCATGCTACCACTCTACTGGTGGACGTGGGAACCAACGTCTTTCTGAATCAGTAACTTCACCGTCATCGACATTCTTCTTCCTACGTACATACATACATACATATCCTTGCTTCAATATGACGTTTCGTAATGAGGTGGAAAGTGTCACTTTAACGTAAGTTTTCTTTACACGAAATAATTAATTAATTTTTTGTACAGCTACTACTTCGTATCTAAAATATCATCTATTGAGTAGAAGGGGTTGTCATTCATAAATTCTTTTAATTTGCTTTTAAATGTTGGTTGGCTATCTGTCAGACTTTTAATGCTATTTGGCAAATGACCAAAGATTTCTGAAGCAACATAGTTCACCCCTTTCTGTGCCAGTATAATTCACCTCTTTCTGTGCCACCATGATTCAACCCTTTCTGTGCCAGCATAATTCACCCCTTTCCCAAACAGATGGAACTCGAAAGGTACGAGATGTGGGCTGTAGGGTGGATGAGGAAGAACAGTCCAACGAAGTTTTGTGCGCTTTTCCCGGGTTCGCCGACTCGTATGTGGTCTTGCGTTGTCATGGAGAAGGAGAAGTTCGTTTGCACTTTTTTTTTCAGTTTTATCAGCCTGCCAGAATCACAGCTTTGTGCTGCCGGCCGGCACGCGGGAAATCTGACAGGTTTCACGATCTTGTTGAAATGATGACAGACCCCTCGCCCAACGATCAACCTTGCTTTCGTTGACTACCAGGTCTCTACAGACCTTCTTCCAGCGCCTATGAATAACTGCGATGCTCTGCTTTTCCGCCAAAAGAAACTCAGTGACAGCTCTCTGCTTGGAATGCACCTCCGTTACAGACGCCACTAAGAAGGCTACGTCTAGCACCGCCACATATCGGAACTTCATGAAATTATAGGGGCTGAAGCGGAAGTACACAAGACTCTCGCTAATCCGGCCTTTCCTGGCACGTATGGGTGCCGGGTTAGCGGAAGTGCCGGATTATTAAGTGTCTGAAATTTATTTTATTCATTTATTTTGATTTTTATTTGTTTTGAATACATAGGGGATATAGTGTACTGTACTTTATTAAACCGAAGGATGTTGTTGTTGTTGTTGTCTTCAGTCCTGAGACTGGTTTGATGCAGCTCTCCATGCTACTCTATCCTGTGCAAGCTGTTTCATCTCCCAGTACGTACTGCAGCCTACATCCTTCTGAATCTGTTTAGTGTATTCACCTCTTGGTCTCCCTCTACGATTTTTACCCTCCACGCTGCCCTCCAATGCTAAATTTCTGATCCCTTGATGCCTCAAAACATGTCCTACCAACCGATCCCTTCTTCTAGTCAAGTTGTGCCACAAACTTCTCTTCTCCCCAATCCTATTCAATACCTCCTCGTTAGTTACGTGATCTACCCACCTTATCTTCAGCATTCTTCTGTAGCACCACATTTCGAAAGCTTCTATTCTCTTCTTGTCCAAACTAGTTATCGTCCATGTTTCACTTCCATACATGGCTACACTCCATACAAATACTTTCAGAAACGATTTCCTGACACTTAAATCTATACTCGACGTTAACAAATTTCTCTTCTTCAGAAACGATTTTCTTGCCATTGCCAGTCTACATTTTATACCCTCTCTACTTCGACCATCATCAGTTATTTTACTCCCTAAATAGCAAAACTCCTTTACTAATGTAAGTGTCTCATTTCCTAATCTAATTCCCTCAGCATCACCCGCTTTAATTTGACTACATTCCATTATCCTCGTTTTGCTTTTGTTGATGTTCATCTTATATCCTCCTTTCAAGACACTGTCCATTCCGTTCAACTGCTCTTCCAAGTCCTTTGCTGTCTCTGACAAAATTACAATGTCATCGGCGAACCTCAAACTTTTTACTTCTTCTCCATGAATTTTAATACCTACTGTGAATTTTTCTTTTGTTTCCTTTACTGCTTGCTCAATATACAGATTGAATAACATCGGGGAGAGGCTACAACCCTGTCTCACTCCTTTCCCAACCACTGCTTCCTTTTCATGCCCTTCGACTCTTATAACTGCCATCTGGTTTCTGTACAAATTGTAAATAGCCTTTCGCTCCCTGTATTTTACCCCTGCCACCTTTAGAATTTGAAAGAGAGTATTCCAGTTAACATTGTCACAAGCTTTCTCTAAGTCTATAAATGCTAGAAACGTAGGTTTGCCTTTTCTTAATCTTTCTTCTAAGATAAGTCGTAAGGTTAGTATTGCCTCACGTGTTCCAACCTGTCTACGGAATCCAAACTGATCTTCCCCGAGGTCCGCTTCTACCAGTTTTTCCATTCGTCTGTAAAGAATTCGCGTTAGTATTTTGCAGCTGTCACTTATTAAACTGATAGTTCGGTAATTTTCACATCTGGCAACACCTGCTTTCTTTGGGATTGGAATTATTATATTCTTCTTGAAGTCTGAGGGTATTTCGCCTGTCTCATACATCTTGCTCACCAGATGGTAGAGTTTTGTCAGGACTGGCTCTCCCAAGGCCATCAGTAGTTCTAATGGAATGTTGTCTACTCCCGGGGCCTTGTTTCGACTCAGGTCTTTCAGTGCTCTGTCAAACTCTTCACGCAGTATCTTATCTCCCATTTCGTCTTCATCTACATCCTCTTCCATTTCCATAATATTGTCCTCAAGCACATCGCCCTTGTATAAACCCTCTATATACTCCTTCCACCTTTCTGCCTTCCCTTCTTTGCTTAGAACTGGGTTGCCATCTGAGCTCTTGATATTCATACAAGTGGTTCTCTTCTCTCCAAAGGTCTTTAATTTTCCTGTAGGCAGTATCTTACCCCCAGTGAGACAAGCCTCTACATCCTTACATTTGTCCTCTAGCCACCCCTGCTTAGCCATTTTGAACTTCCTGTCGATCTCATTTTTGAGACGTTTGTATTCCTTTTTGCCTGCTTCATTTACTGCATTTTTATATTTTCTCCTTTCATCAATTAAATTCAATATTTCTTCTGTTATCCAAGAATTTCTATTAGCCCTCGTCTTTTTACCTACTTGATCGTCTGCTGCCTTCACTACTTCACTAAAATTCACACTAACCTAAGGATACAATTTTAAAATATAGAGGATATACTTTATTAAATCCTAAAATACATGATTTCCAAAGAAAGCTTAGTGCTTGAGTGTATACTGTACAAAAGTATGCAATGGTGTCGCTCAGTATGAAACATGTACCTAATTTTTAGCTCTCGCAATGATGATACGTGACGGTGGCATGCTGTATCACGCAAACGCTTTACAAGCATTACATCGGTACTGCATGTACTGTGGCGTTCGCTGTGTTATTCAGTGGTTTGGTATTTAACTAATTTGCAAATGAAAATGATAATCTTATTTTATTACATTGAGTAATTACTAAATAATTTTTCTCCCGGCTAAAGAATTGGTCAAGTTGCTGAAGAACTCCAAGTTAACGTCGTGTTGAAGTGTTGTCTGTAAGTTGTGCAAGTGTCACTAAATCACAGTTCATACAACAGATTCTATACAACTATTGATTATGATGGAAGACGTTATATTCAGCAAAATGATCATTAAAACCACCGAATATCAGCCGCGCACAACACTGACGTATGTTACCTGAAACAATATTCTTCGCAACTCGTGCGTAATTAATTTCGGCTCCATACATCAGCTAGAAAAGTTTGTTATAACGATCGTGCTATGAGCACTGTTTTTAAAGAACCAATCTGATTCGAATTATTTTCATTAAAATGAGTTCGGGACCACCGGTGCACATTTATTTTTACACATTTGTATTACGTTCGGCATTTATGTCTACAGAGTTGCGTAATTTGAATTTGCCGCTGAGACAATTGTTAAGATGGCGGCAGACAATTGATAGAGACTTTCTATTGTTAGAGCAAATAAGTATTTCAAATGCTTATTAAACTTTACAGAAACTCTACTTTCGTATTGTGCACTATTTACACTTCATCAAGCAAACATTTGATTTGTTTCTAAGGAAAACACAGACAAAAACGCGATACAAATCGCTATCATCAATGGCTGCGCTCCTTGCAGCGGAAAGAAATAATTAACACAGACAATGCTTACTGAGAGAGGAATTAAAGTTACAAATAATTATTCACTCATATTTATAATAATAATGAACTCTATTTTCAAGTAATAATTAACAAATAATTACAATTTCGTAACAGACCTCAGTTTGATATGCGTCCGCAACTTACAAAAGCCAACCAACAAAAGGTAAAAACAAAGGAAGACAATCGCAGATCATAAAAGGAATTTACAATTATCATTGTCTTTGTATGATACACATCGATATGTCCAATTATATCATAGAATATTATATAAATAATTAATATTTCACTGTTTTTTTATACGTCGAATAGATAATGTTTATAACTGTTAGAGGCATAATTTCCTCTCGTCGCACTGTAGCCAAAAATTTATCACGTGGATGTTACAATGCCCCTTGGGCTGAGAAAAAAAATTAGTTTATCGATTGTATATTTTTTTTATCAGTCCACGTAATCCACGTAGATTTGCTACTCTCTAGATGCAAATGTTTAGTTTCAATGTTGTTTTAGACATGATAAAATTATAGTTCAATCGAGTACTTTAAATGACTTCAGTGACTGTATTATCTCGGAAATTGCTGCGGATACTTCCCGCATTAACTTATCCCCCCCCCCCCCCCTCCATTTGGGTTCACTGGACTCGGAAAACCGGGAATAAAACCGTCCAAGGGGCTTCAAGAAAATACAGTCACCTACTTTTAACAGTCAGGCTTGACATGAATGTAATAAAATATGCTGGAAAATGCAAATTTATGACTCTGTTGTAAGGATCTGAGATAATGAATGTTTTTTCATGGTGGTATATCATAATTTTCAAAGTCACTCATTTATCGAATGTCGTAAGAATTTGCTGCTGACGCCGTAAGACCGCCCCCGTGTCGAGCCGTGGGACCGCAGACAGGTAGTGGCTGCTGCTGGACCACCCCCGGCCGAGTCGGTGGGGCGTCGGCTGCCGTCGGCTGCATCGAGGTTTGGATCTGCTGCTGGCTGGAAGTGGGCGCTGCAGCAGGTCTTGCTTCTCCTTTCCCACGTCCCTCAGTTTAAGACGGGTACATGAAATGTCAAAATACAAGCATCAGTGAAAAGATAATTAGTATTCTCATCTTGTGGAAAAGTTTATTAGTGTCCATATCACTCGCATTCACACGGATGGAATTAGACTGTTTTTGGAGTATGTTCTGTATTTTGACACTGTTCAACACAATGTAGTGATTCACATGTAAGTTTATCACTATATGCACATTTTGAACACTGCACCGTTAATCATACAAGTGTCCGTAGTGTGCTTCGTTTACTTAAGCGAAATGTAAATATTTTCGCAACGCGCTGCGTAGCCAACGTTGCATTATTGTTTTGCCGCGCGGCTGGCTGTACAGTCTGTCACATTAAATTTGGCACGCGGAGACGCTTCGTATCAAACCACTAAAGGTCATCAGTTCAAGTTAATTATTAATTCAGTCAACAGTACTCAACGTTCATAGCGTTGCTGCTAACTTTGACACTCCAAGAGCGTTCATAAGGTTACGTGATCACAGTTTTTATCACTGTTCATCATTATTCACAATATAAATCACAGTTCCTCACGCGTCCACTAGTTCCTGCGAAACACGTTTCACTGTTCTGACTGCTGTCAGTAGTTTTCCACAGTACTTAACAGACAATCTGTATGCAAATGACACTTTTCAAGTAATGAGGTCTGGTACACTTGCACATAAGTTCATATTACCGTGACTGAATAACAAAATTTAAATTTTTACACTGTCACATAAACATGAGACAATATAAAACTTTCAGAATCTGCTACATTATCTTGACCATGAGATCATTACTGAACTGTCCAGATAACAGTACATTTCCATTTTTATTACAGATACATATATTTATATATTTCTATTTTTTATTTTTTTATTGTTTTTTGGGTTGTTATTTACCATGCTTTTGGGACAGATGTCCATGTTCGGTTTATCTAACCGGAATGTTGCTCATAAGAGCATTTTAAATGACTTTGTAATGAAACCGTGTGCGTAAATCAGTACACATTCAGATTTCGCTTCACTAGTGGTGAAAGCAGTTTATTTTTTTTTTCAGTCACACAGCTCACACACCACCAACACTCGCTACGTGTGTGGGACTACATGACTTAATCTTATGAACATATTTTTTTTATATCCATTCCTACACACGAACAAATATATTATTTAAGCATTTCAATCATTTCTATGCTACGTATAGAAAGGTAAAATTCCTCACATTTAATGCAATAACACTCAAGTGTTTATCAAGTTATTTATCCCTTTTAAAGCAAAAATACATTTATTATGGGGATTATCTACTCCTTGTTCAAATAATTCAACAACATTGCAATGTAATACTTAACATAAAAGCTTATAAACTAATACATACATAATATTATCAAATTATTACTGCTAATTATTTTACCATAAACATTATATTTACAGTTATGGGATAGTGCACTTGCACTTCTGATTAGTCCTTTGTATAGTCACTTCGTTTTTCTTAGTCCAGGGGACCGAGTAAGATGGTCTGCAATAGGTCTTGTGCGGATATACTTTCATATTATACTGGTAATCTTTTATGATTCCAGGGCGTTCAGTGAATACGTCGACGTATCCGGATAATAATTCTGTTAATTGTCTAGCCTCTGAAGCTTTAATGCAAGTTGCCTCCTGTACTTTCTCTTGTTGTGACGATGTCACTCACGTTGCTGGGTGAATCGTTATTTCGATTTTTGTGACACATCTGTGGGTGCTTATGATCCAACACTAAGAGCTTCTGTTTGCTGACAGAAAGATTCATTTTTCTCATCAGCGGAAGGTTCGCACCGAACTCCCGATTCAGCATTAATGTTATGGGTCGGTGTTGGTACTTAAGTGCACATGTCCCACGGGCGAGATCAATTACAGCTTCCCTTTTCCGAAGGAACTCAAGACCCAGAAGCACCGGTACTGACAAGTTATCCATTAGTAGGAACGTGCATAATAAGCGATCATTTCCCAAGGAAACTTCCACCTGTGTCTGGTATTTTATACTCTGTGCCTTTTTTCCCAATGCCCCTATAACCTTACAATTTGCAACCGGCAAAATCGGCAGTCTCCTTATCTCCGATACCTTCTTGAAAAACTGCGTGTTCATAACTGATATATTCGCACCTGTGTCAAGCAGAATAGTAGTTGTTACACCATTTACAGCTCCGGTGACACTTGCTTGGATATTTTTCCTTTGTGGCTTATCAGAGACAGCAGGTTCCTGATATAGCTCATCTTCGATCCTGTTGCCATCCTCATACCGTATCATGTTTATTTTTTGTTTTGTCGACCTATTGCCCTCATAAGTGGCCTCGGTCACCTGGCGAAGGCCTACAGGGACCGAAATTAGTTTGTTGGCTTCTGAGTGTTTTGTTTTGTTTCCGAAGGTACCTCCACTATTCTAACATTTTGTGAGTTTTCAGTCGGAGGAGGCCTGCTTGGATCCCACCATGGTGGATATTGATTGCTTGGTATAGGTATAGCCTGTACATAATTTACTGGCTGACCTGAATTGATAGAATTTTGCTGCGGCTGCCAATGACTTGGCCCTGGCTGTCGCCAATATTCACTGCCACCCCGCATATTTTTAGGCTTGTCTTTATATGGACTGTCTGACCTGTTGTCATTTCGTCTCTTTCGGTTGCTATTGTTATTGTTTGGGTTTTCATTGTGGTACAGCCTCTGATTGCCATTCGGTTGTTGGTGTTCTTCGGCCTTTTCATAATTGCTGTTATTATTATTAGCATAACCAAAATTTTGGTTGTAGGGATTCCTACTACTATTTTTATTATTGTATTTTCCGTTACTATAAGCCTTACTTTTAGTTTTCTTTGGACTACTTTCGCCCCTATTTCCATTATTTCCATTCCATGATTTTTATCTATTAGGACTATTATCATTGCTAATCACGTCAGAATTTTTTCTGGCGTCTTCTTGCACTAGATCCAGAGAATCAATTACAGACAGAAATTCTTTCAGATCGGTGTCTGTAACATTAAATAACTTTTCTCTAATATGTGTGGGTAATCTAGCTTTTAACACTCGCAATAAGTCTCTGGTGGTTACCGGCTCATCCCAGTATCGGTTCATGTTAATATATATTTCAAAGTACTTTCTTAAGGAACCTGACATCGGATTGTACATTTTGCATTGTAAACAATTTTACGGAGTCGCTCTTGAGTAGACTCTGACCAGAATTGATCAAGGAACGCCTTCTCAAAGTCGTGGAAAGTCTTGCAAGTTTCTGCTGCATTTAATGCCCAGAGCGACGCATCACCAGAAATATGTGAAACCACAAACTGTAGTCTCTGTTCTTCCGACCATGATTTTGGAAGAACACTTTTGAAGTTTCGAATGAAAACTACTGGATGTATGTTTTTCTTGCTTTCTTCGTTAAATATTTGAAACTTTCTATGCTTAATCAGGCTTTCTTCATGCATCAAAGTAGTTAAGTGCATGGAATTGCTATCATTCGCAGGTGGTGTGGTTACTTTATTACAAGTACATTCTATTCCACTATTATTGTTCCTTGGTGTCACATATTGCCCTGGTAATATCGGTTGATTACCAAAATTTGGTCTTCCTTCTGGTGCATTAAAATTCGCCGTTAGATTATCTGCGATCTTTTCCCTGTCAGTACCAGTGTTGTCATTACTGCATACTGTCAGATTTTCAAAGTTTTGATTTTCGGAGCTCAGCACTCTGGCTACTTCTGTTCGGACTTCCTTTCGGATTTCAGAGCGAATGTCCTCCTGCATTGTTTCCACAGCGGCAGCCAAGGCTTTTAATTGGTTCTCTAGTCTATCTACTTCAGTTTGAAGACTATTGACCTGAACTGGAATGTTTGTTAACGGTTCAATAGTGGTTTTTACTGCATCGATCTCCTGCTTAAAATGGGCAGTAATAGCATTATCACGATCGACCAACACTTGATTTATCCTACGGACAATTTCTTTATCTCTTTCCAGAAAAATATTGTTTATGTTTTCCATAAATTTCCTTTCCTTTTCTTGGTCCATGAGCTCCTGTTGCTGTTTTTCTATAAGCTTTTCCTGTCTACGTTTTTCCTTTTCCTGCTGACGGTGTCTTTCACGCTCCTGCTCTTTAAGCTCGCGTTGTTTTTCACGCTCCTACTCTTTAATAGTAAACTTTTCCAATAATGCTGTTAGCACATCCTGTATGGACATAGCTTGAGCATTGCTAACTTCTGCCCCCTGCCCAGAAGAAATATTGTCATTAATTCCTAACTGGTTGAATGCAGGAGTGTCAGTTTGTTTTGGCAACTCCTCGGTTTTACTATCACTCGGGACGTCAGTTTCTAAATTATCATTCATAATTAAATTTTCTAATAATTCGACAGAAATATGGGTAGATTGTTCTACCTGAGACTCTGATGTCATCTCTGCATCAGTATGCTCATTCGGTTTATTTTTCTTTTGTTTAACCATTCTATCACCAATATAGCACAACAAATATATAAATCACTGACAAGCACCAGTTGACACAAAATGATCTTATAACTAACACATATACACAAATAACACTCAAAAATATTATTCTCGCAGCCAGAATATTCAATTATTACTACTCACGGCTGCAGGTACTGGTTTTAATTTAAAATTGCACACGCAGCGAATGTCGTTTGTGTGCTGCTACTCAGTTACCGAATATGCACATCTGTTCCTACCTGAATTGATTGACAGTTGTGGACTGCACTGCTTATGTGAAGTTACTCGTGTGTCTGGCACCAGTGCAGATACAGATTCGACAGCAGTTGGGTAGAAAGATGTCAATGCTCATGAAACAAATAAATAAACAATGATTAATAGTTTGTTTTGGTACCCCGTACCTGTCATAGATCACAATTTCAATTATTAAAATGAATAAAGGTGCATTGGTGGCCCCACGTTGGGCGCCAGTGTGGCGTTCGCTGTGTTATTCAGTGGTTTGGTATATAACTAATTTGCAAATGAAAATGATAATCTTATTTTATTACATTGAGTAATTACTAAATAATTTTTCTCCCGGCTAAAGAATTGGTCAAGTTGCTGAAGAACTCCAAGTTAACGTCGTGTTAAAGTGTTGTCTGTAAGTTGTGCAAGTGTCACTAAATCACAGTTCATACAACAGATTCTATACAACTATTGATTATGATGGAAGCCGTTATCTTCAGCAAAATGATCATTAAAACCACCGAATATCAGCCGCGCACAACACTGACGTATGTTACCTGAAACAATATTCTTCGCAACTCGTGCATAATTAATTTCGGCTCCATACATCAGCTAGAAAAGTTTGTTATAACGATCGTGCTATGAGCACTGTTTTTAAAGAACCAATCTGATTCGAATTATTTTCATTAAAATGAGTTCGGGACCACCGGTGCACATTTATTTTTACACATTTGTATTACGTTCGGCATTTATGTCTACAGAGTTGCGTAATTTGAATTTGCCGCTGAGACAATTGTTAAGATGGCGGCAGACAATTGATAGAGACTTTCTATTGTTAGAACAAATAAGTATTTTAAATGCTTATTAAACTTTACAGAAACTCTACTTTCGTATTGTGCACTATTTACACTTCATCAAGCAAACATTTGATCTGTTTCTAAGGAAAACACAGACAAAAACGCGATACAAATCGCTATCATCAATGGCTGCGCTCCTTGCAGCGGAAAGAAATAATTAACACAGACAATGCTTACTGAGAGAGGAATTAAAGTCACAAATAATTATTCACTCATATTTATGATAATAATGAACTCTATTTTCAAGTAATAACTAACAAATAATTACAATTTCTTAACAGACCTCAGTTTGATACGCGTCCGCAACTTACAAAAGCCAACCAACAAACGGTAAAAACAAAGGAAGACAATCGCAGATCATAAAAGCAATTTACAATTATCATTGTCTTTGTGTGATACACATCGATATGTCCAATTATATCATAGAATATAATATAAATAATTAATATTTCACTGTTTTTTATACGTCGAATAGATAATGTTTATAACTGTTAGAGGCATAATTTCCTCTCGTCGCACTGTAGCCAAAAATTTATCACGTGGATGTTACAGTACCTGGTTGTTGCATAATGTATTCCAGGAAGACTTCGGCAGCTTCAGCACCAGCAGCGTGAGAAATCTTCATACTCTCGCCTCCAGTGTACTCTTATTCATCATTTTCATCATTACTTTCTTCCACGCTTTTAATTATTTCTTCATCTGTTAAAGTTTGGTTCGTATCCTCATTCACCCCCTTAGTAACATCTTCATCATCAATTTCTTCTCCTCCTGGAAGGTTGTGGAACATGTCAGTGTACAAATTAATTGATAATTTCGACTTGACTGGCTCATCGACGTTACTCACTACTGGATCCAACTCGACATCAATGGATGGCCACAATTTTCTCCAGCTCTTCATTATGGTAGCGCTCTCCACTTTATCCCACTCTTCGGCTCCTTGGAAAACAACATCACGTATGTTAATCGTTTTCCACGCCTTCAGCATAGTCTCTATAGAATCGTTTTCGCTTTAGTTCAGCAAGGAGACGAGAAGTGAATGTCGATAATGGCGTTTAATTAACTCCAAAATTCCTTGGTCCATGGGGAGAATTAGGGCTGTCACATTGGGTGGGAGAAAGATTGCTTGTATCTGTATACCATCGGACTTCAGAGAAACGTCTGACAGATGACTGGGAGCATTGTCAGTTATAAGGATAGCTTTAAGTGGAAGATTTTTCTTCTTTAGCTCTTTTCTCACTGCTAGTACAAACGTTTCATGGAATCACCGAGAGAATATTTGTCTGTCCATCCACGCTTTCTTCTGAGCGCCATACTGCACTGGCAGAGTATTTATGTCAGTGTGTTGAAAAAAACGTGGATGTTGGATTTTCCAATCATCATAAGCGGTAGTTTATGAGTCCCATTTGCATTACAAGACCCCATTAATGTTACGCGCTATTTCTGTTCCTTGTAACCACGAGCTTCCTTCTCGTTCTTGGCAGCTAATGTTTTTGAAGGTAGCATCTTGTAAAAGAGTCCCTTTTCATCAGCATTATACAAGGCATCAACAGTAAAACCTTCTTCCTTTATTATCTTCCGTTTCTTGCTTCAAACGCAGCATCCTTATCGTTAGCTGAGCGACTTTCCTCGGCGACTGTCAGCTGCCGAATGCCGTCTCGTTTTTTCCAGTTTGGTAGCCAACCTTCGCTCGCTGCAAACAAGTTACTACCGCCAAGTTTTTGTTAAATGCAGCTACTTTTTCCTTTATAATCGGGCTACTGATTGGAATTCCTTTACTGCATTGTTGTATGAACCATCTATAAACAGCTACGTCCAGTTCTTTATTCTCACTCTTTCACTAACCTTCCGCTCTTCCAACTCACTATCCATTTGTGTTGAGTACTGTCGAATAACATCTTCTTTCTTTTTGATGTCATAAATAGTTGCTCGTCCAACATTGAACTAAGCAGCAATGGCTTTCTACGAAGAACCTCGATTTAACTTACCTAAAATTTCGAGTTTCTGCTTGAGGTGGAGCGTAACGTGTTTCTTTTTAGAAGACATGATTCATAACTGTAAAGAAAGCTAAAATTTCAAATACATTGTATAAAGCATTAGTTAACTGAGAATTGTTGCGCACGATAATTCATTGTGCACGTGTTTTTGAATGTGCACCTGATTACTGAGAGGCGGGACTACTGAGGGCCGGATTAGCGAGAGTCTAGTGTACTCCCCGATGTCCCACAACAAATTCTGAGTTTTTTAACAGAAATTTGTCGAGAAAAAATGTTTCGCATTGCTTTTTGATCGCACATTTTGCACATTTTCTCATATCATGCAGTTTCCATTCGGTCGCTGTCTTCTCCTTTTCTATGTCTTTGAATATAACAAAGTACTTATTGGTCCCCCTAAACTTCATACCCTTGGCTACACATCCTGATCACCTCCATCGCATTTCCATAAATACTTCTACCACAAAGGTCTCTTCCCTCGCCCCTTTATTTATTTTTTCTTTTTTTCTTTTACTGCCTGTCAGCAAATCGTAACATGCACTTCTCCAGTTCTCAAAAACTGGTTCAAATGATTCTGAGCATTATGGGACTTAACATCTGAGGTCATCAGTCCCCTAGAACTTAGAACTACTTAAACCTAACTAACTTAGGGACATCACGCACATCCATGCCCGAGGCAGGATTCGAACCTGCGACCGTAGCAGTCGCGCGGTTCCGGACTGAAGCGCCTAGAACCTCTCGTCCACCGCGGCCGGCTCCAGTTCTCACTGAGAAACCATCAGTTTTTGAACGCTTTTCACATTAACGGTCCATGTCTCACTGCAGTATCTACTTTAAACTTACTTCTTCAGGCTTAATCCAATCTGAGGTTGTTTGGTTCATGAAAAGTACTGTAGGCCATTTGTGTTATTCTGCTTATTTCATTTCCTGTCCATCCAGTCATTCTGTTAAATTGCCTAGATTCAGAAATCTCCTCTGCTGGTTCTGTGGCTTCATTGTTAATTTGTGCTTCTTTCTTTTGATGTTTTGGCCACATATTATTTTACTCTAATTGTGATCGATTTCGACACCTACTTTCAATTCCATTTATTAGTAGGGTTCATCTGTGCCAGTGATAAACAATGCAGTAACATATGCAGAACAAAGATGAGTCAGATTTGTTCCATTAATAAGCATTCCCTCTTTGTTTTCACAGTTAAAGGACCTGGAAACGACTTACAGTCCCGCCGGAAACAGTTTTTTTGACACGGGATCTCCTTGTCCGACTTTGCTCTTCAAATCTGAACCTCGCACTATCTTCGTGCAGAATAAGGGAAGCTCAAAGGTTCTAAGCACAGCTTTCGTTGAAAGAGATACAACGCTTTCTCAGTGCCTGTGAAAGACAGGCAAGGTAGTATTTCACACTCATTTCGTTCAAGACTTGTAAATGGCTCTATGTGTTATTACTCTTTTGTAAAGTAACCCTGTTTCTGTATAAAAGCCAATACTTTGTCTATGCGGTTTATGATAATTTTGGTAAATACCTAGGAAGCGTACATACAGTCGTTCATTGATTAGAAATATAGATAAATGCCGCTAGTAATTTGCGAATCTTTTTTTTTCTCCATGAACTAGTTTTCGAGCGTTTTCAGCCTCGTCATGAGATGGGGCATGCAGAATCTAAGTCCTTATTTTTGTAACATGATGCTGGGTACTGGTTGCAGCAGTACACGCAGTATTATTGTTAATATTCACCTGGCTTCTGACGTTTTCATTGGTCGTTGGCCACAGAATTAATCTCTATTCACTATAAATACTCAATAAATTATGATGCCCGAATATCTGAAGAAGAGACTGTATCTGTTACCGATATAAGTTTGGAGGAAGTAGAGTCACAGGCTTCACCAAAATGACAAAGAGATAAGCATGCCAATTCCGGCACGTGCAATGGCGTTCGGAGACTGAAAGTGACTCGATTACATTTCTATTGATGGATCCCAATGTTGAGGGCATCACTACATAAAGTCCGGTTTTATAGTGTTTTCATCATCGAAGTATGAGATGTATGAAGAAGCAAGGAACGCAGAGCTTAACTTCCCTTCGACGACGATTTTATCTGGGAAGGAACCATCCCAACATAATCATAGGATTTGTTACTCCCTGACTTCTACTCATTTCCGTGTCTAATGCTGTGTATCGGTATTTTCTAAATAATATATGATTTCAGTCTGTTAGTGATGTCAATCAATGGAGAAACGGTGGAGGAACCGCATTTTTGACAATAAAAATAGTCTTTCACTATCAGACTTGGTGTCATATATAAGATCACCGTTCTCCAGGTAATACTTGTTACGAACCCTCCAAATTTTCTTTTACAGTAGTTTCAGTTATGTCAATTGACAACCTTCTTAAAAACATTTTGGATTCGGAGAATTCTGTTACATAACTTGAAACTCTCCATTAAGTCGCACTCAGAATTTTGTGCTTTTTAATTTCACTTAAGTTGAATTTCGTTCGCGTCTTCTTCTAATCCTCTGGCTGTTTTCAAACTATTACTCCCTCAAAAATATTTGGTACTTATGAGCCAAAAGCTTTCTTGGTACTGCTGTTGTTATGGTCTTCAGTCAGAAGAGTGATCTGAAGTGTTGTACCTCTTCACGCTATTGAGTCTTATGCAAACCTCTTCATCTCTGTATAACATCAGTAGCCTACATCCGTTTGACCTTGCTCATTGTAGTCAAGCAATGACCTCTTTCTCTCTCTCTCTCTCTCTCTCTCTCTCTCTCTCTCTCTCTCTCTCTCTCTTGCTCTCTTTCTTCCTGTCTCTCTCTCTCTCTCTCTATTAACATAAATCCCCGTCTTCCCACACGAGTATCCACTTCCTTCCGTTACCAAATCGACAATTCTTTGACATCTCACGATGTTTCACATCAACCGATCCCTTCCTTTAGTCAAGTTGGACCACAAATCTCTTTTTGCCCTAGTTAGATTCAGTACCTCCTCGTTAGTTAGCCAACCTACCAATTTAAACTTCAGCATTCTCTGTAGCACCATATTTCAAAAGCTTCTGTTCTCGTCTTATCTGAATTGTCCATTGTCCAGTTTTCACCACATAAGCCTGCACCCCAGATAAGTACCTTCAGAAAAAAACTTTCTAACGCTTAAATTTTTATTTCACGTCAATAGTTTTCAATTTGCCAAATCCCCATTTCTTCCTATTGCCAAACTGCACTTTATTTCCTCTCTTCTTCTGCTAGCACCAGTTATTTTTGCGCCAAAGTACAAAAACTAAGCAGTTACTTTTAGTGTTTCATTTTCTAATCTAATTGCAAATGCTATAAAAGTAATGTATGTTTGCCTTTATTCAGTCTATCATCTAAGATAAGTCGTATTTGTGTTATCCTACATTACTCCGGAACCTAAACTGATCTTCGTTTGATCGGCTTGCACCAGTTTTTCTATACTCCTGTAGATAATTTGTGTCAACCATGACTAATTAAACGGATGATTCTATTATATTCGTTACTGTCGCCACCAGCTTCCATTGGAATTGGAACTACTATATTCTTGTGAACAGAGACTCTTCGTGTGCATAGAAAATGATAAAAAGCTCACGGTTTTCCTGACGGGTGGCAGCGTTAAGTTATCGCGACGTTTCGATGAGCATCATACTCATCATGTTCTGGCGAAGTCTTCCACACTTGTCGAGACGTTGCCGTAACGCTGCAGTTCGGCTGGAAACCCTAGAGATTTTCATCAATTGTATATTCTTCTTGAAATCTCAGGATATTTTTTCAGTCCTCTATATCTTTTATACTAGATGCAGTAGTTTTATCGTGGTATGTTCTCGCAAGGATCACAATGGTTCTGAAGGCTTGTCGTCTACTCCAGGTGCCTTTTTCGACATAGGACGAGATTAGTGTAAATAAATCAAAAGGCAACATATGCAGGCGATACCGTTTATTGCCGTTTCTGCGTTACTAGTACAAATATACATAAAACCATTTTCAACAGTGTTAATAGTTACAAAATTATCGACTAATGTGGGTTACGCAGCACACTCGACGGAGTATCCACCGTGGAAACTGTTTTGCTCCGTGCGAGCAACATGGTATTTCACAGTCTGATCGCCTCTCTAGCGCATCTGTGTGGGTGGTGGAAGCTTCTAACGTGGAACCGGTGCTGTGCTGCGTGAGCCCTGCGGCTGTGGTCTTCCAAGTCTCGCCGTACCCGTGTGGCTTCTGCATTTGACGGCCGTCTACTTGCCGACAGGAGGGAGGTACGTGTTGGAGCCAGGGCCTCCGAAACCTCCGCCTCCAGGTCCACCGAAGCCGCCTCCGGGTCTGCCAAAACCTCCGCCGCCACCTGTCGCCATCAACGATTAATATTTAGAATGGGCATTCATACCTACAAGAACACTGTACTTGTATAAAAAATTATTTTGTTGTATTTTTCCAGCCTCGGAAAGGAATGAAGTCGAAACCGGTTCTGATACCATTTTTGTGTCGCAAGGCTGGAAAAATGTAATAAAATAATTTTGTTAAGCGGAATTTAGTACACATCACTATCAAGCAGGATGCAGTCTAGGAGGACGAACGAATGCGGCAATTTGCTGGAAGAAGATAGGAGTTAACGTAGAAATTTCACACTCTGTCGACAGCGACAAAACAGAGATCGGTAGAAAAGGATCGGAAAGCAAGAAGGACGTGATGTTGAAAGAATCGACTCAACAGTCGTCCCAGATAACATACGGGAAAATTCAGAAAATCTAAATAAGTGCGGCCAAGTGAGGAATTGAAATGCTGAATAAAATGTTCTCGGGTTTCCAACCGCGTCAATTGCTTAAAACTATACGAGCTTTCGGCCAAGCACTCCAAGTGATATGACCGCCAATGGGCTGTTGGTGCGCCCTTATATACGCTAGCTTCCGGCTGGTGCCCGTGACATTGCCATATATAGGCATGTTTTGAGTCGGCGTTCGATGTGCACTCGTCGACCGCGCGATCGCTATATCCCGCGCAGCGCTGAGCTGCAAGCCACCGTCTCTATTCAGGGTGTTTGCGGTAATTTTTATTTCAATGTTATTTTTATTCAATGTTATCGCCGCGAGACTCTGCATTCATACAATTTAAATGCTGTTCTCCTGAACACATCGGCCTAAAACAGATGAGTAAATGAACTTTGATAGATCGATAATGTAAAGAGAATAAAGTGGAGAAATGTAAAATATAGTATTAGAGAAATATTGGATTAATTAATTGGACAAGTGCAAGTTGTATTCCATAGGAATGGCCAGACTACCTGTAGGTTTCCATGACCCACCATTTTTGTTCTTGCATATATTCATGTAGAAGTTTGGATTTCTTAAATAAATTGGATGATGCACGAATTTCATTTTTCGAACTTGGCGAAAACTAGAACAGGAACAGTCGATCTTAGAAAAATTGTAATGTTATTCGTGGAACATGTTCTGACGGGGCAACGGCGAATGGAATATTTATCACGGAGTCCTGAAAACAATGAATATCATATGCATGCAATCATAAAGGCAAGAGGGAAGTGCTAAATGAAATGAAAGTAGCCGAAACATCCACGATTCGAAATGGAGCGTAAAGAATAAATCTAGAAGTTCCTTGGCGAGGTCCATTCTCCAAGTGATCTAACCTAGTATTAAACTGAGGTTTTCACGGCAGCATGTCTTAGATGATGCTCAAACGTAAGTGTGAAAATTTTATCTTCACTGAAAAGTAACTAAGATGTTGCAGTACATCTATGTGAACAGATTTCGGCAGTAAGTTCTGTAACAGGAAGGTAAAATACTGAAAATTCAAAATAATTTAGTTTAAGCATTTCATCTGTCGACCTGGTGCAATTTTAATTTTTCTGGGTCTTTTAACTTGGCTTCGCGCTTCTTGCACTATGGAAGAGTCTCCACTGCCAAAGTTTTCTTTCTACTTTCACATATGATATCACCAGCGTAAAAACTAAACAAAAGCTTGAAAAGACATTTTTTCTTATACACATGTTAATGGTGGCCGAAAAGTGTGATTTTAGACGGCGGCCAGCGGAAAATAATGTCATCAGGAAAGCCTGTAGAAGACAACGCGTGAGCTTGCTGAAATGTGGCACCATTTGTTTGATGTCACCTGGCTGAATATCCGCGAAATCCACCTCGATTTATTTCCACTCCTAATGAAAACGCATCTCCACCGTTTTTAGGACGTGTATGGTAGTGGATTCTGCTACTACCCATGAACTATGAGAGCTGGCTCTATCGAAGATATGAGCATGATCAAAACACAGTATGTTTTAAGACTTCACGACATCGTCCGATGTAAGAGACACAGAGATTTATACTATTTGTTAAACATTTTTATGGTCTTGACCACAACAAAATATAATTACAATTTGATAATTAAAGGTTTCGATTGACTAACATCCCTCCTCAGATATAAGAAAATAGACGGAACATTATACATAGCTACCGATTCTTTAGTATGCGTGATAATTTTTTTATACTTTTTATGATTTAAAACTTTTATAAAAATATATTTTTCCTAAAGGCAATATTTCCGTTTATTTTCATGGATGTGAGGATGGTTGCCAGTCAGCTTAAGCCGGTAATCATACTGTATTCTCTTGCGATTAAGATCATTAAAATTTTTAACAAACACAATGTGACTGCAGTCGTTTCAGTGTCTCCATTTATCAATGATCTGCTTGCTTAAGAAATTACTAACAGCGCAAAATTTACATTTACGGACCCACTGTATTATTTAAATGTTAGTTAAACATTATGAAGACTTACTGAAGCTGTGACAAGTCTTCGGGATCTGAATTATACAGACGATGGAGGATGCAAAACTATTTTGAGATCAGGAAACTATGGTCAGAAATGAATAACTGGATGATATGAATTCTTGAGTGAGCAATGTGTGTGAAGTAAATGCCTGTCGACGGCTCTTGTTTCATGACAAACCACTAACTTCTGCATTGACGCCGCGCGGGGTAGCTGCGCGGTCTAGAGGGCCTAGTCATGGTTCGCGCGGCTGCCCCGTCGGAGGTTCGAGTCCTCCCTCGGGCTTGGGTGTGTGTGTGGTCCTTAGCGTAAGTTAGTTTTATCTAGATTAGTTAGATTAGGTAGTGTATAAGCCTAGGGACCCATGACCTCAGCAGTCTGGTCACATAGAAGCTTACCACAAACTTCCAAATTTTTGCATTCACGCTGGACAGTAATACGTTGAAAACAGTACACAATCGGCTGTAATGTGTCCACGTTGCATTGCGCCCCACCGTTTCCTTTCAAGACTGTTTGAAGATCGAGCATTACTAGTTACAAGAACACACATGATCCATTTAAATGCACATTGCACCAGGATGCAGCATCCGAAAAAGCAAACGAAAGTACAGAGGAAAGTGTCTCCACAGACTTTATTCTTATTGGGTATCATCGTAGATACGTGGCCTCATTCAAGCCACAGACAGTTGAGCAAGATTCTTGAAAAAGAATTGTTCGCACAATAGAATTTGAGGAGATGTTATTCGATAGTGTGGGAGAAGATTCATCTACAAACAACGGTCATATTGCCCCTGAAGTGTACACATCGACAAAGACAGTGTGTAGAGTACAGCTTGAGCCATATTTCCATACTTACCAGTAAAAACGTGTCGAAGTAATAGGTTCGAATGATTTTGAACCAAATCAGTGATTTATGCATGCATGCATTTAGACTGAAGGCCATAATATTGAACATTTGCTATGACCTAAGTTACTGCTGCAAAGTGTTAGTCGTTTGAGTCGCAGTAAAACAAAAAATCGGTGGTAGCCGTTGATTGCTTATCTCAGAGTATTGCGTTTTCGATCTTTAATGTTTTACCTCCAAAGGTTTGTGACACACGTAGTGCTGGAGATCGGACACGTACCTGCTCCTCCGCCGAATCCTCCCGCCCCTGGGCCGGACGGGTAGGTGGGCGTGCCCTGGTACTGCACGTCGGCCACGTAGCCGGTGGCGTCGCTGGCGCGGTAGCGCACGTACTGCACGCGCCCGTCGGGTAGCCGCACGCGGTACGTGCCCTGCACGTTGCCTCCCTGGCCGCTCTCCTGCTGGCCGAAGTCGGTGCCGTAGTACGGATCCTGCACCTCGTACTGGAAGCTGTACGGCTGCGCCTGCGGACAACACGCCGTCTGGAGCGATGCGGAACTGAAGGCGCGGCCCTAACATTAGGGGGGAACCCGTGGTCTCATTGATGTCTGAGCCGCTGTCACTAGCCTGGTCGGATAAGGATGGGGAGGCAAACCTGTCGTGTGCTGATTATGAAACCATCCCTACTTTTGCGTGACATGATTCTGCGAAGGAAATTACAAGGCTTGTCCACTTTCGACAAGATAACACCAAGAAAATACCTCTAGGTGCGTAACTAGGCAATGATTTCATGTGTGCTCCTCCCAAATAGCACATCGACGGAAACGTCAGCACACATAGACCTCAATACTCAAGTGATTGACTACGCTCCTCAGGAAAATGACTCTGGATTACAAGTTATTGGTTCATCCATTATTTATACGTTATACTTTCATTTGCTTTGCAAATTTCGAAGTTTTTCCTTGAAGCAGTAGTTAGTGATCAAGAGAAATGGAATGATAAGCAGATCTGTGGAACAAAGACTGAGAGGGGAAGGGGGAAAGGCTACATCGTAGTATTTTACGTAAGTGAGACAGCTTTTTTCTAATATTTCACTCTTGAGGGGGTAATACCTGCCAAGACAATGGGACTGACAGTAACGTAATGCTCCACACCTACAAGGAGCTTGCTTGATTATCTATGTAAAAGAAGTTATTCATTAAGAACAGAAATTTATAAGAAAAAATGTTCTTCTGTCTCTAAGAGGAAATTAGAGCATCACTCATTCCTCATAGCTCACTCTGTCAAGTAATGCTACTGAAATAGTACTTTCTAAAGTATTTTCTTTTATCGACAAGTGAACGTGTTTCTTAGATGGTCTCGGAAAAATATATCGTCACGATGACTTAATCCTGTGTCAGAGCGATGGACTCGGGTGTTCTCCAATGTAGAATGGAAGCTGAATGGAGAAGTCACTTAATTTTTCGTAGCAGTGTTTCGTTTTTGGGAGATATCGAGGTCGCCTTTGACTGTAAAACCATTTATTCATAAAATCTACTTCTGCAGTTTCAGACCTTTGGCCAATTTCAAATTCAGTTCTGCGAAAATGTTGTACTTGTGCACATGTAAATTTTTTTAAATTGATGATGATCTACGGGGTGTGTCTCCGAAGAGTCGTTAGATGTATTTTCTCTTGTGCTTCGCAAGACATTTGCAATTCCGTGCCGGCCGGTGTGGCCGTGCGGTTTTAGGCGCTTCAGTCTGGGACCGCGTGACCTGGCTCGGGCATGGATGTGTGTGATGTCTTTAGGTTAGTTAGGTTTAAGTAGTTCTAAGTTCTAGGGGACTGATGACCACAGATGTTAAGTCTCATAGCACTCAGAGCCATTTGAACCATTTGCCATTCCGTTGTTGGAATATAGAGTCGACTCAAACAAATACTGCTGAACAGATGTTTCATGCGACGGCCAAATTCAACGGAAAACGTCGGTTTGTTTCCCATTACAAAGAACTAAACTAAACTCCGCCCGAACGGGTCACGAAGGCCCAATGGTACCGACCGGCCGTCGTGTCATCGTCAGCCCACAGGCGTCACTGGACGCGGATACGGAGGGTCAGCACACCGCTCACCCGGCCGTATGTCAGTTTACGAGGCCGGAGCCGTTACTTACCAATCAAGTAGCTCCTCAGTTTGCCTTACAAGGGCTGAGTGCACAACACTTGTCGACAGCGCTCGGCAAACCGGATGGTCACCCATCCAAGTGTTAGCCCAGCCCGACAGAGCTTAACTTCGGTGATGTGACGGGAACCGGTGTCACCATTTCGTCAACGCCGTTGACCCTAATTACAAAGAAAATGATATCTAAAGCTGAATTTTATGTGCCTAATCGATAGAGTGGTCTCAAATTAGTCTAGCGCGATTTTCGTTTTATCGGTATGTGTTAACGGCGACAGTAAAACGGGACGAATAATCAGCACTCAACCAGCGACTGAGGTTGAGTGACATGGTGGTAGAGTGGCATGAGAGTCGCTTCTGGATTATTTGTTATTCTTCGTGTTTTACTGTCGACGTTAATACATAAAACCAAATTCGCACTGGACTTACTTAGGACCGCTCTGTCGAATGGGTCCGTGAAGTTCCGCTTTAAAATTTGAATTGTTTGTAACGGGAAGCAAACCAACTGTTTCTTTTGACACTGGGCTTTGCGCAAAACGTGTGATGAGCGGTAGTTGGACTCTTAGGACAGATACTCGGTTTATGCATGTCAGATATTTTTAAATATTTTGAGATGTGTTCAAGTAAAACATTATCCCAGAACTGAACTTCAGAATGGGCAGTCGTTCGGAATAACAACAGTGGAGTTTTTGACTAAATAGTTTCTGCAACTAAAGGTAGTCATGATGTCTTTCAAAAATGCAGTCATTTACTTCTCAGCGTCAACTCTGCCAAGGCCAGTAGCTGCGCTGCACGACTTACCGGACCACCGTCTCCAAAACCACCGCCGCCGCCACCACCGAAGCCGCCGCCGCCTCCGAAGCCGCCGCCTCCGAAGCCTCCGCCGCCAGCGCCGCCTCCGAAGCCTCCGGCTGGTCCCCTGCCGTAGCCCACCTCAGCAGCTGCCAGGCCGCACAGCAGCAGCGCAGCCAGAGCTCCCACCTGCTGGCGCAGTCCACAGTGGCCGTTATTTTCCCTCAAAGAAGTCCCGTACTCAGGGAATTACCAGATACAGGAATCCTGAATCGCCGTTCAAGGCGAGTTCCTTGTGGAGGTGGTTTCCCTCTGCCTTCCTCCGATCTGTTACGAAGTGTTAAGCGTGTATCTGTTTCTAGTGGATGGTTATGATGAGAGCTTGTACAGTGCAGTGTTGGGTTTGTGTTGTTATGGATAACAAGAAGGGAGGGGCTGAAACCCGGCGCCAGCACGTAGCCTATCACTCTCGAGCAGCACCACGGGGTCGGCCGAACTTGAATTCCCAATCCGACGGACAGATCATCATCCAAAATATCACATTCCCTCACTTGATGAGACGCTGTGAATTGGCGTGGCATGTAAGCCAGGAAATTGGCACAAAATCTGGTGATCAGGTACTTTACCCCATCGCCCCTGCTCCCCCGCCGGTCAAATACTGGTAACGAAAATATTTTACCACAGGAATTCGAACCAGCTGACTTTCGAGTCGGGCGCCGCATCACAAGCGTACTTTAGCACCTCGGTTGCGGAGGAATTTTAATGTGCTCCACGACCTGCTAATCCAGCCGCGGACGCAATGTTGCTGTTGCAGTCTGCAGTGCGAAGACTGGTTTCGTCCTGTTTTGCAAGCTAGTCCGTTCTGTGCAAGTCTCTTCATCACTGCGTAGGTACTGCAGCCTATTATTGTCAAACTCGTTGAAGACATTCTGGGCTTTGGCTGAATCGACACAAATCGAAGTTACTCGACCGACTCTGACATATTTATCTATCTGGAAAACTAGTATGGCTCCTTCAGCTGGTGGCTCTTAGTTTGTACATCGCGTACTTTTGTATTCAAGAAGAAAACGTGACTCGCAAAGTCAGACGTATCGAAACGCAGCACAGTTAGGGCAACAAAGAATGCCGATACCACATCAGGTGTGCACTGCATTATGCGACTGATACCGTTCCTAGTGAGCCTAGAATTTTCTCGACAATTAGAAAGATGAGCGCCGTATGAAGTGACAGGTACGCGACTGTATTTCACAGTTAACTACTTCTTATGTGCGCTAGCTAACTTGAAAAATTGAACGTAAAATTGAAGTGCTAAACTGAACAAATGTCACTTGAAAGCCAATGTCCAATGGATCACTCAAACAGCAATACCGCGCAAATTATCTATTTATTAAAGTTTTAGTTAACAGCACACAATCATCCGCCACAGTGAAACGTTTGATTTTTGTAAAGTTAACTTCTAGGGACCAACCATTCACTCGCATTTGCCCAAATGATTCAATAGAAAATTACAATCACCAATCAAATATTCAGCGAATGATTTTCGCAATAAATTTTACAACTTTCATAGGTTTGTGTTCCACGAAACTGTTAGATTTATTTTCCTTACGACCACTTGCGATTCCATTCACACTGTGAAGAGTGATGTGTCCTATCAGTCCATGCCTTCATTTTAGTCTGATTATGCCATAAAGCTCTTTTCTCCTCAACATAACTGAGTACCTCTACATTAGTTATTCGATCTGCCTAATCCTCAGCAGTCATCTGCAACATAAAATTTCAAACGTTTGTGTTGTTCTCTTCTCTGCACCGTATATCGTCAACGTTTCATTTCCATATAAGGCTGCATTTTGAACAAATGCTAACAGGTGAAAGCTGGTAACCTATTTCTCTTTTTTTAGAAAATATTGTCAGTCGCTATTTGGTATCCTCGTCTGTCTTCGCCACTTATTTTGATACCTAAACAGCAAAAATTTTCTACTACTTTTAGTATTTCATTTCCTAATGTAACGTGCTGAGGCGCAAAGGAAAGCACCTAAAAAGGAAGTAATGTTTCTACAGAAGCAACGCACAGCATTTTCGTCTGTACTTGTTTTAAGTTACAGAACCAAGTATGCTGTCCTCGACCGCGAGTGTCCATCAGAGACAAGGGTATCATCAGGAATACCCCAGGGAAGTGTGGTAGGACCGGTGTTTTTTCTCCATACACAAATGATGGGGTGGAAAGGCTAAGCAGCAGTCCGCAGTTGTTTGCGGATGGTGCGATGGCACGTGGAAGAGTGTCGTCTTTGAATGACCGTAGGAGGATACAAGACGAATTAGACAAACTTTCTAGTTGCTGTGGTGAATGACAACTAGCTCTAAATGTGGAAAACTGTAAGCTAATACGGATGAACAGGAAGAAGAAACCTGTAATGTTCGGGTACAGTACTGCTAGTGAGCTGCTTGACACAGTCAACTCGCTTAAATGTCTGGGCGTAACGTTGCAAAGCGATATGAAATGGAACGAGCGTGGATGGCCGACTTCGGTTTAAAGGGAGAATTTTAGGAAGGTGTGGGTCATCTGTAAAGGAGACCACATGTAGGACATTACTGCGACCCATTGTTGCGTACTGTTCTAGTGTTTGGGATCTGCACCAGGTCGGATTTAAGGGAGACATCGAAGTAATTCAGAGGCGTGCTGCTAGATTTGTTACCGGTAGGTTCGAAAAACACGCAAGTACTACAGAGGTGCATCGAGAACTCAAATGGGGAAATCATTGGAGGGAAAAATCATTAGAGGGAAGGCGACGCTCTTTTCTAGAAGGGCTACTGGGAAAATTTAGGTAACCGGCATCTGAGGCTGACAGCAGAACGATTTTAGTGTCATCAGAGTACATCTCGCGTAAGAATCGTGAAGATGAGATTAGAGGGATTAAAGGTTCGCACGGAGGCATATAGACAGTCGATTTTCCCTCGCTCTGTTTGCGAATGGAATAGGAAAGGAAATGGCTAGTAGTGGTACAGTGTATTTTCCACCACGCAGCATATGGTGGCTTGCGTAGTATGTGTGTAGAAATGTAAATATAGATGTAGGTATACTGTTTGTGGTATTCACCAGTGAAAACATTTTTAAACAATTCTGACAGAAGGACTACTTGTAACTGAAGGAGATGCGTCCAGAGTTGCTTGTAGTCTTTCAGATAGGTAAGAATTTTGACAAAATCTGAAATCAGCGGCTAAAATGGAAGCTCAAATGAAAGTTTCATTAGCCTTCGGTCGTCATATGTAGCATTCAGATTTAGCTAAATGTGGACTATCAGACCAATTGTGTGATTGGATTGAAGAGTTCCTACATAACAGAACGCTGCGTGTCACTCTCAATGGAGAGAAGTCTTTCGAAGTAAGAGTGATTTCAGGTGTGCCGCAGGGGAGTGTTGTAGGACAGTTGCTATTCACAATATACATAAATGCATAAATGACCTTTAGGATGACATCGAAAGATCACTGAGGCTTTTTGCGGATGATGCTGTGGTACATCGAGAGGTTGTAACAATGGAAAATTGTACTGAAATGCAGGAGCATCTGCAGCGAATTGACGCATGGTGCAGGGAATGGCAATTGAATCTCAATGTAGACAAGTGTAATGTGCTGCGAATACAAAGAAAAAAAGATCCCTTATCATTTAGCTACAATATAGCAGGTCAGCAACTGGAAGCAGTTAATGCCACAAATTATCTGGGAGTACGCATTAGGAGTGATTTAAAATGGAATGATCATATAAAGTTGATCGTCGGTAAAGCACATGCCAGACTGAGATTCATTGGAAGAATCCTAAGGAAATGCAATCCGAAAACAAAGGAAGTAGCTTACAGTATGCTTGTTCGCCAGCTGCTTGAATACTGCTCAGCAGTGTGGGATCCGTACCAGATTGGGTTGATAGAAGAGATAGAGAAGATCCAACGGAGAGCAGTGCGCTTCGTTACAAGATCATGTAGTAATTGCGAAAGCGTTACGGAGATGATAGATAAACTCCATTGGAAGACTCTGCAGGAGAGACGCTCAGTAGCACGGTACGGGCTTTTGTTAAAGTTTCGAGAACATACCTTCACCGAAGAGTCAAGCAGTATATTGCTCCCTCCTACGTATATCTCGCAAAGAGACCATGAGGATAAAATCAGAGAGATTAGAGCCCACACAGAAGCATACCGACAATCCTTCTTTCCACGAACAATACGAGACTGTAATAGAAGGGAGAACCGATAGAGGTACTCAAGGTACCCTCCGCCACACACCGTCAGGTGACTTGCGGAGTATGGATGTAGATGTTTGATGATCCGGTTCGTGGGGGTCAACTTTATGATTTTTACGTGGTAAGGGAAAAGAATTTCTGTTGCTAGTGATACTTCTCGACAGCTAGAAAGACGAGCGCCGTATGACGCGAGAGGTACGGTGCGGCGGCAGCGGCTCACCTTGTCGGTTCTCATTGTGGAGCAGGTGAGGAGTGGTGAGCTCTTGTGGTGGAGCGGAGCGCACTGGTGCCCCTGACCAGCAGAGGCGGCGCTTTTATAGGCGCGCGCCGTGGCCACCACGGAGGCGGCGGTTCCGGATCATCAGAACACGCCCGCCGCCACGGTGTCGAAACCCGGCCGGGGGTGGAAGCCGCGCCTCCGGGGTGGCGCGCTGACACGCTATCTCGCTACCGCTGTGCCCGCCTCTCACAGCTCCTCTTAAAGCAGAAATCACTTGGATCAGTACTCGAAGTCTGCTGCGTGTAACATAAAAGTGGCTCCTGTCTGAGATTTTGTGTAGGCATACGGGAAGCTCTTTTGATGTCCGCTTTAGGGAAGGTTGTGAAGCAGGTAGTAACAATGGTTTTCCTTTCTAAAAAAATCGAAAACAGCCGGACAAATATTTCGTGAAATAATTTGTCGAAAATTGATAATCATATAAAATTAGAGAAATAATTGATCGGATTTTTTAATAATGTTCGAAGTCATGTACTGCAGCTGAGACACTCATAACTTGCTGGCGTAAAGAGATACTAGGAGAAATATCGCCGGACAAATATCCTCCAGGACTCTTTAAAATTCTTAGATTCAGAGTTCAACATTCAACTTTAAATTCTCAATGGGCACCTTATTTGCTTACATGATTTTCAGCAACTTTCCAAGGCGAGTCAAATCTTTCTCTAATCTATTTTATGTCTTACATTAGAAAATATATTTCGTAAACATTTAACCAGCTTTTTTTAATTTTTTTATTTTCATGTCTTGTACAGAAAGCATGAAACGCGATATACTTAAATATCGATCGATATTATATTATTATTATGAGTACATACAGGATGTTCGTTTTAACTTGAGACAACTAAAGGTCTCGAAAACGACGTAAAGTACGAAAAAATTGTTATAGGTGAAAAGTTAGTATTATTAAAGGAAACATCTCTCTGTGCAACAATTGGTCACCTCCTAGCAACCCCACCAGCGTGGCCGCGGCCAACTTTATGTTTTCAGATGGGAGACCTCTGCCGCCCATTTTCATTGCACATTCGGATTCTTCCAAAGAAACATCGTACGGTTTACTCAGACCATTGTTTCCCATTCGTGGTAGATAGCGTTGTTATCTTTATGTATCAAGTTTGCCTGTTTTTGTGAGTAAGACCCGATGGATCTGATTCTACATTTTGTCTACGATTGTAAACTTTTATGTTCTAGAGGTTGATTTTTATGTTCGAACTTTACTTTACTTTGCAAATTTGATTGTACAGTTCAATATGGTTAGCCATTTCAGTGTGTTGTTAGATGCTACGTTTAGCGTGATCCAGGAACAACGGCGTGGATGTATTAGTTTTCTGTTTCCATTGGGATGCTTGATGGCGATGTCCTCCTGTCACTCTCCGTTGAGATGCTTAATTTCGGTGAGTCCCCTTGCCTCTCACCGCTGGGGTGGTTGATTTTGGTGAGTCCCGTTGCATCTCACCATTGGGGTGGTTGATTCCGGTGAGTCCCCTTGCCTCTTACAATTAGGGTGCTTGATTTCAGTGAGTCCCATTGCCTTTCACCATTGGGGTGCTTGATTTCTGTGAATCACATTGCCTCTCAGCACTGGGGTGCTTCATTTTGGTGCGTCTTCTTGCGTCTAAAAATTTGGGTGAGTCCTCGTGGTTATCACAGCTTGGGAGCTTGATTTTGGTTTTATGGGAACAAACTACATCCACATCGTTGTTCCTGGATCACTCTAAACGTAGCTTCTAACCTGACATTGAAACGACTAACAATATTGTAGTGTACAGTCAAATACACGGCACGAAAGTAAATTTCAAACACAAGTTTCAACCGATAGAACACAAATGTTTACATTTACATCGTAAATGAAATGTAGAATTAGATGCGTCGATTCTTAACTGATAAAAAGCGCGCGCTTGATATTTGTCGATTACAGTACTATCTACAATGAATGGAAAACAATGGAGTAAACCGTGCGTATTTTTTTGCGTAGAAACCGAATATAGAATAAACGTAGGGGTTGCCATTTGAAAATACAACGTTGACCCCGAATACCGGCGACGCAGGAGGGGTGGTTAGGAGATGGTCAGCTGCAACACTGACAGATATCCCCTGCACAGCCATCACTATCATTAACTTTCACTAGTATTATTTTTTTTATTTTTACGATCCGTTCATTTTGAGATATTTAGTTGTCACCTTGTGGATCAAGAGAGAGCAGAGAAGTTTCAATTTATGCTATGTTTTGATATGTATTTCCATTTCATTTATATAGCTAGTAGAAGCTGTTCGCTTATTTTAATTGTCCCCGAAATTACTAAGTTTTTCCTAATTACTCTGCTTATTTTCAAAAAATTAATTTTTTTCGAAACTAGACCTCTTGCTGGTCAATTTCATACTCCATTGGTCCAATTCAAAACTCTTCCGTTAGCTATGAAAATATGAACAGCTTTTCTAGGAAAAAAAGTGCAGAGATAATTTAAGACGTTTACATCATCATTTCCGTATGCATCATTATGTTCCCAAAGCATCCAATTTGAATACATTTGAAGAGCTCGAAATTTTTCTTAATTTTTAAAAAGAAACTCAATAATTGTTGAATGATCAAAATTATGTCCGTAGTCAAACCTTTTTCGAAGTATTCTCTTACCTGTTGAATTTTCTCTTCTCCCTCTTTTCTTCCTTTTTCCGTTGTTTAGCCGGCCGCAGTGGCCGAGCGGTTCCAGGCGCTTCAGTCTGGAACCTCGCAACCGATCAGTCGCAGGTTCGTATCCTGCCTCGGGCATGGATGTCTTTAAGTTAGTTAGGTTTAAGTAGTTCAAAGTTCTACGGGACTGATGACGTCAGATGTTAAGTCCCATAGTGCTCAGAGCCATTTGAACCATTTGAACCCGTTGTTTAAGTTACTCTCTCTCCCGGCTAGCACTTATGTAATAGTAACTTGTTTTAACAGCTGATTCATTCTGGCTGGTAAGCATACACCTCCCAGCACCAACTACCATTTTGGTACTCGCCGATCGCTTCTGAAGGCGTGCATCATCTCTCCAGCTTAAAGTGTACGTGTAGCTCGTAATTACTGGTAGTTGATTAATTTATTACCAGTTTTCATTTTGAGAAGGCTTTCTCTTCCAGTCAATTTTATATTGCGAAAATTTTTATGTATTTTGTATTTAGTAGGAAAATCATATCGTACGGCACTGTTGTCTGGTATATCCCACGAGGTGGGTTCAGCCACCTGTTGGAAAGGGCGTTCTTCCTCCGCACACATTGGTCTCTTTCCTAGCGGCTTTCTGAGAATTGTGTCGTATGTGTATTTGTAGAATGTAGATGAGTGTAAATGATGCATGTGTAGTACAGTGCTATGTTTGTGTTGCATGGTGTTGATGAGAGAATGGGAGAGAGGATGAAACCTGGTGCTGGCTACCCCTCTCGAGCCCCTCAGGGGGCCGCTGAACTTAACGTCCCCATCGAAGGACGGATCACCGTCAACAGCGCCACAAGCCCTCACTTCGTGAGACGCTGTGGAGAGATATGGGATTTAACCCGGGGCATTGGCCCAAAGACTGACTATGAGGATCTTAACGCCATCACTTCTCGTGCCCTTGCCGGCCAAATACTGACAACGGCACTTTCATCTACCATCAGGATTCGAAAACCTCCGCGTTAAGCGCCACTGCACAAGTGTGCCTTAGCGACCTCGGCTACGGTGGCTGGTGAGTTATGAATTTCCAGCTATTACTTAATTTACAGTAGCCTTCATTTCCAACAATCAGAGGGCAGATACTTTTACATCGCGAACGTCTCTCCGGGCAAGCGCAGTTTATGAGCTATTATTCAACGTACACAAGTAGATACTGCTGCGTACAAAAATTAGTTTGTTTTGTAATTTACTGCCCTTTACTGTCTAGTGTAATATCATCCACTTTGTTTATTTCCCAACACATCACCTTATGACGACTTCGTAATAATTCGAAATCGGTCACCATCTGTGTAGCCCAAGGTTAAAACCTGCGGCGTGTCAGAGGTATAAGTGCACTTTTTTATGACTGATGACAGCGTACTGAGCAACGTTACATCGGTATTTAACTTCGTATGCAGACTAATAATTATAGCTGTTACAAGCTGTATGTTTTTGCTTCGTTGGTATCTCCAATTAAGCAAGTTACAAGTAAGCCATCAACGTTTATTTCCCCTAGGCAGCAGGACAAGTATTAATGTGTGGGCGCGTGGATCCAAAATGGATAGTCTATACCGAGAGGCACAACTGAAGTGGGCACATATTAAAGTGCCAATAGTCACAGTATTTGTACCTGTGGCCCCAACATACTGCATAACAAAAGAATCTGAAATGACATTCGTTGTTGTTGACGTTGTTGTTGTGGTCTTCAGTCCAGAGACTGGTTTGCTGCAGCTCTCCATGCTACTCTATCCTCTGCAAGCTTCTTCAAATCCAAGTAACTGCTGCAACCTACATCCCTCTATGATTTTTACCCTCCACGCTTTCCTCCATTACTAAATTGGTGATCCCTTGATGCCTCATAACATGACCTACCAAGCGATCCCTTCTTCTGGTCAAGTTGTGCTACAAATTCCTCTTCCCCCCACTTGTATTCAGTACCCCCTCATTAGTTATGTGATGTACCCATCTATTCTTCAGAATTCTTCTGTAGCACCACATTTCGAGAGCTTCTATTCTCTTCTTGTCTAAGCTATTTATCGTCCATGTTTCACTACCATACAAATATCTTCAGAAACGACTTTCTGACTCTTAAATCTATACTCGATGTCAACAAATTTCTCTTCTTCAGAAACACTTTCCTTGCCATTGCCAGTCTACATTTCATATCCTCTTCACTTCGACCATCATCACTTATTTTGCTCCCCAAATAGCAAAACTCACCTACTTTAAGTATCTAATTTCCTAATCTAATTCCCTCAGCATCATCTGATTTAATTGGACTACATTTCATTATCCTCGTTTTGCTTTTGTTGATGTTCATCTTATATCCTGCTTTCAAGACACTGTCCATTCCGTTCAACTGCTCTTCCAGCTGCTTTGCTGACAGAATGACAATGTCATCGGTGAACCTCAATGTTTTTATTCCTTCTCCATGGATTTTAATTCCTACTCCGAATTTTTCTTTTGTTTCCTTTACTGCTTGCTCAATATACAGATTGAACAACATCGGGGATAGGCAACAACCCTGTCTCACTCCCTTCTCAACCACTGCTTCCCTTTCATGCCCCTCGACTATTATAACTGCCATCTGGTTTCTGTACAAATTGTAAATAGCCTTTCGCTCCCTGTATTTTGCCTTTCCTTAATCTATCTTCTAAGTAAGTTCAAAAATGGTTCAAATGGCTCTCAGCACTATGGGACTTAACATCTGTGGTCATCAGTCTCCTAGAACGTAGAACTACTTAAACCTAACTAACCTAAGGACATCACACACATCCATGCCCGAGGCTGGATTCGAACCTGCGACCGTAGCAGTCGCGCGGTTCCGGACTGAGCGCCTAGAACCGCTAGACCACCGCGGCCGGCCTAAGTAAGTTGTGGGGTCAGTATTGCCTCGCGTGTTCCAACATTTCTACAGAATCAGAACCGATCTTCCCCGAGGTCGGCTTCTACCAGTTTTTCCATTCGTCGGTAAAAAATTCGTGTTAGTATTTTGCAGCTGTGACTTATTAAACAGATAGTTCGATAATTTTCACATCTTTCAACACCTTCTTTGTTTGGGATTGGAATTATTACATTCTTCTTAACGTCTGAGAGTATATCGCCTGTCTCATACATCTTGCCGATCAGATGGAAGAGTTTTATCATGGCTGGCTCTCCCACGGCTATCAGTGGTTCTAAGGAATGTTGTCTACTCCCGAGGCCTTATTTCGACTTAGGTTTTTCAGTGCTCTGTAAGATTCTTCACGCAGTACCGTATCCCCCGTTTCATCTTCGTCTACTTCCTCTTCGATTTCCATAATGTTGCCCTCAATATGACAATCGTGACAAAAAAAAGGGTGTCAGTTATTTTAAAAAAAATTGTGTACGAGGATGAGTAGTGACTGATTATTAAAAGTGACCCTGAAACAGTATAAATCGCTAATTATTTGTATTTCGTAAGAGGTTTCGTTATACACCGCCACCACAATCGAGTCGTCTAACGTAAGCCTGCGTGCTAGTTTCGACTCGTAGGTAACCTGCTTCCAGTGCTGGTGGCGGAAGAAATTTTTCCCAGTAAGAGAAGGGGAGGTGGTGGCGTAAAGTTCCTGACTATGTGCAAACAGTGCAGCTGTAATTCCAAATCTCCCTGTGGTGTCTCATGAAGCGACGGCAAATAACACTATGATCCGTCCGTCGGAAATGGATGTTAATTACGGTGCTACACGTGAAGAATATGCATTGTTGTCGGCACTGGGTTCCCAACTGCCACTTCTCTCATCTTCATAAAACATCAACATGACACAACACAATGCACACACCCATTACAGTCACCTACAGTCGACAGGTATCCTTGGCTCAAACTCTCTTACACTACGTTAAATGTTGGTGGGCGTGGGAGGGGGCGTAGCATTCTGCAGGCGGGAAGAAAACCATTTTTCGGTTTGGCGGTCTAACAGCTTCTCGGGCTCTCTCATCTAACCAAATCATGCGAGTTTTTCGTTCTTTAATACAACTAACTTCAGGGCAATTTAGTATTCACAGTGAAGAGTGTCGTCGGTAGCACAAACTACGTAATACCTTCTCGTATGCGTTATTTGTTTTGTGGTAAAATCAGCTCAAGAGTCTTTGAATTTGGATGCCTTTTCCGTTCAATCAACTCGTATCCCAGACTAACGAAAAATGCTAAAGAATAGTTATCCTCTCTGCGTAATTTACTTATACCTACCACAATGGGTTACTTCGTTGACGCAGTCGACCTTGTTGCCTCCCCTTCGACAGTACACTGGTATGAATGTGTTCGTGTAATCTAAACTAGTTTTCAGACGCAGATAATTACCGATATGAGCCGTTTCCAGGTCAGAGTTCAAGTTACAGCAAGACGTGACCGACAGTTAATGACGAAATGTTTCAAATGCCTCTGAGCACTATGGGACTTAACATCTGAGGTCATCAGTCCCCTAGAACTTAGAGCTACTTAAACCTAACTAACCTAAGGACATCACACACATCCATGTCCGAGGCAGGATTCGAACCTGCGACCGTAGCGCTCGCGCGGTTCCAGACTGAAGCGCCTAGAACCGCTCGGCCAAACCGGCCGGCGAGTTAATGACAAAAGTTACAGAGAAGAGTGGTTGGCGCACGTGATACGGGTGAAAAATGACAGATTTACCATTACAGTTAATGAACTAAAGTCCTCCGAGAAAATCATAATACCGGAATACCGAGAGTACGTGCTATGGAACAAGACCTTATCCACAGCTGACGATAGTAATTCCTGTCTCGGAAACAGCGATGCAACTATAAAAAAAATAGTACTTCTTACACAGGAAACATAATTAGGATTCTTCGTTATCGTTGTGACGAATTCCGTCTTTTTAATTTTACTAACAAATCGGCAGTTTCTTGAATTGAAGCCGCAGTGTTTTAGTTTCCTTTGCCGCAGAAACTCCTCCGCCGCCCACGTCTGCGTTTAAGTGTGTAGTCCATAAGCCATCGTACAACGTATGGCAGAGTGTGCGTATTCGGTCAGCATCATCCTCCATCTCTTCCCAGTTTCGTCCAATGGAAGTTCTTTTAAAATTTTATGGTTAGATGACTTTCATACCGTACGACCGGAACTATTTTACATTATTAGTAATACATCTGATGGTTTCAATAAATTTGTGATAGTACATATTGATGATGTAGTACCTGATAATTATACATGTAACTTAGGTCTCTCTCAAAATTCCGTAATAGTTTTCTACGCGGTACAGGGTGGGCAAGACAGTCAACCCAGCTAACACCATCCACTCTCGGTGTGTGTGTTGCAAGTTGAGTTACCTAGCTGAATTGCATGAAATATTTTCCGGCCGGGTCTTTTTTTTTTTTTTTTTTTTTTTTTTTTTTTTTTTTTTTTTTTTTTTTTTTTTTGCTATATAAGTTTTTTCATTGTCTAATGTGAAGATAATAGTGATACAGATAGAAAATTGGTGTTGCAGTTTGTTTAGCTTTCAGTTTGGGATATGGTTCCATACTTCGAAATCGGGGTTGCAGGTTCCCACTGCGCATCATGTCCATTTCAAGGAGGTCCAGTAGTCGTTCTTTGAGTACGAAAAAGTCTACAGCCTAATTTCCATACTCATGCTTATTCCGTGAGACATAAGTTTTCTTAATTGATATGTTTCGTCGACAGCCTTGAAAGTACGTTCTTTGACGCGTGGTGCACGGCACATATATCGTTTAACGTCTCCAGTTCGGATCTGGCGAACGCTCTTGAAACACCATAGTGCTAAACAGTCTAAACAACACTACAGTTATTTGAATGAATTGTTGCTTTTCTGTTAAGTCAACTACGTGAGCATCTTAGGCTAGTGAAAAATGTTTAAAGAGTTTCGCACCAGAGATATGGTAGTGACCGCCATTGCGCATAAATTAAACTTCCTAACAACTCCTCCCGTAGATTTATTTTGCATCTGCCTTCCCCAAAACTTCATTTATGCTGAATTTAAAACATAAAACGGTCCATATCGACTGACCTCAAAAATACCTTCGGTGTTTGATGATACCGAATGGTTCCTGTGAGTGATAGGTGGTACTATTACAACCTTTTAAACTGTTTACTCAAACTAATTTATATTATGTTACTGGTCAGCTGCTACACTTGTCTCCGAGCAGTGGTCACATGTAATTGTTATTCCAGTTCCCAACAACTGTGTAATTCAAACAACTGAAATGAAAAGAGGAACGTCTTTGATTGCTATATGTGTACCATCAAAGTTCTTTACCTCTATAAGGCATATATGTTCTTTTCAGGCACGATCGATATTGAGTGAAAGATAAACTTGCTAGCCATATTCACATCTTTTGTTACGCAGAAAAAAGGGGTAAAGGTGGAAGTATTTTGTCTTAACGCCTCGTTGACAGCGAGGTCATTACAGACGGAGCCCTAGGTTGGTTACAGAAGAACGGGGAAAAAAATTAACGAGATCGAAGGAACCTCATACCGTTGGCCTGAAATGCTTTCAGGAAATGAGGAGAAAGGGAAACCAGGATAACCTGCTATGGATCTTAACCCCGATCCTCCACGATACGAGTCCAGTGCTTCAATCAGTATGCCAACACTTTCCATGGGACCAGAAAGAATAATTTTTCAGTCACCACTTTGTTAGTAGGATGTAATGAGGTTGTGTCTGTTTTTGCTTTACACAGCCGGTTTTTATTGGCCTTCAAACATCTGGAAAGCCTTAAAGACCAATGACACCCTCATCCTCTTCATTTTTATCTGATTCTGTATACACCTGCGTCTCAAAGTCCGAATACTTATAAAAGTCATAGTCGGCAAGAGACGTGCGCTCCATTGCATCATTAATCCCTAGCTCTACTCCAGAAAACAGTACCTCTTTTTGTGTGTGTATACAGCTTGCGTACCTTTGAATAACAAACTGTGAGAAAAGCGCTTAGCTTTCACCTACAGTGACTTGCAATACCGTGTAAATGTTATATTAAGACGATCAAGGATCTCTCTCGTTAAATTGTCTTCATTCTCAGACGGCTAACGAAGTGGAATACTTTAATAGTTGAAACCTAAAACCATGAGGACACATTCCGACATTATGCGCAAAAAGTGAATTAAAATCGTTGAGAAACATATTTAAAATAATACAGGCTTCAGAATATTGTTTACCTGTATGTTGTAACACCCTGTTCGATGGTTAAGTTACAAAAGAACTTCGATATAAAGTTTTACACTATGGCATATTTCCGTGCTTCATGTGGAACGAGGAATTTTATTGTGATCAAAGAAGATTACGATGCGACCTTATATGTATGTAAATTAAGAGATGTAGCATAACTTCCATCTAGCGGCAATCTGCACTTGCAAGAGATATGAAATCATAACAGTACACACTCGCGATGGGTGTATACAGACCACTGGTTAATGCTTTGCTGCGAAGGAGAAACCGTGAAATAGATTACAAAAAAGTTTATAAAATCAGCAGCCATTAGAATCCTGAAAAGTATCAGTATTATGGTAGTCGTGGTACTGCGTGGAGCCACTAGTTTAACGAACGTGATTCATTTTAAAACAGTTGTGAAAGAATGAAAACGCGAAATAACTTTACGAATTTCGATAATAGATTTAGTCAAAACATCCTGCGGGCGTATTTATGTCAGCCACTGCTTAAATTTTGAATAAAAATCATCAGCAATGCCAGCCGAATACTTCCGATGTAATGTGTCTCATTCTGCCAATTGCCTTGTCAAAGAAGACGGAGGTGCAGACATAGATTCAGGGCTACCTTTTGCCCTCTGGATGGGAAGCTGGCCCTAAAAGGCGGAAGGATCAGCAATGGCCAGTGCCATGAGGATATAGAATGCAATGGAAATCGCTGCATTAAAGACACATAAGATGTATCCGCAGATCATGTGGCTGATAATAGAAAAAGAGTCATGATGATCTCTTTATTTGCCAAAGATTCCGAGTTTGTCCAATATTCGGATCTCCGGATGGTGACAGCCGAGGGCGAGGGGATGGCGCATAAAGGACTGAATAACCAACGAAAGTTGGAGATGGAGTGACAGTGAAGCTAGAAACTCTGAAAAGGAAATGCAAATGGCAAATGTAGATACAGTGTTGGGTTAGGAATAGGAATTTTTGGAATAGGGATTTTTGGTTAGACAAATATAAGTTATAATCGGCATCAGCAGCAAATGGTATATGGTGAGTAGTATTCATTACGAGTAAAAAGGTAGGGTAGAGAGTGAGTTATTGCGCACAGTTCTGTGATAGGGTTCTTTTCATTAGAGTAATCAGCAAAACCATGTCAACAGCAATAGTTTACGTTTACCTGCCGACGCTGATAGAGAAAGCGTGTGAGAGTATTGATCAATATAAACAAAACAAAGATGAAGGAATGTACTCAGATTAAATCAGGTGATACTGAGAAATTAGATTAGGAAACGAGACACTTAAAGTAGTAGATGAATTTTGCTATTTGTGTAGCAAAATAACTGATGACGGCCGAAGTGGAGAGAACGTAATATATGCCAGGTGTAGAAGAATGAAATCGGAATTTCCCTATAGATGGCGCTAGCCGTAACGTAGGGCCCGTGAGACCGAGTCTGCAGTGCCATCTGCTTCCTGTAACGGCTGACGACGAATATCTACACACAATAACCCCAGTTCCATACATCGGTATCTGTTTCAAAATCATAAACTTGTCCACTTTTGTACCTACGATCTACGATTTGCAGATAGCATTAGTTTTCTGTTATCATTTGAATAAAACTGCTGCAGAATCGCATCGAATGCATGTAGAAGGTTTCGGCGAACAAGCTCGTGGGAAAACACAGTGTTTCGAGTGGTTCAAAAATTCAAAAGTGCTATTTTTGACGTGAGAAACGACGAGCGCTGGAAGCCACCGAAAAAGTGCGAAGAGAACGAATTGCAGGCCTTATTGGATGAAGATGATACTCAAACATAACAGGAACTAACAGAACAATTGAATGTAATGCTGGAAGCAGTTTCTCTGCGCTGTAAAACTATGGGAAAGGTACAGAAAGTGGGAAAATGAGTCCCATATGAGTGGAATGAAAGACAACAAGCAAATCGAAAGACCGCTTGTGAAATGCTGCTAGCCAGATACAAAAGAAAATCATTTATCCAACGAATAGTGACAGGTGATGAAAATTCGATATATTTTGGGAATCCTAAGCGTCGAAAATCATGGGTGAAGCTAGGCAAACCATCAACATCCACTTCAAGACCAAATCGCTTTTGCAAGAAGACAATGCTCTGTGTCTGGTGGGATCAGAAGTATGTCACCTATTATGAGTTGCTAAAACCTGATGAAACCGTTACCACCGATCGCTACCAACAGCAAAAGATCGGTTTCAGTCGAGCATTACGTGAAAAACCACCCGAATATAGAAAAAGAGACAACACAAAGCCATGTTGGTCCATGATAACGCCCCACCACACACACAGCAAAACGGATCAAGGAAACGATCGAGGCGTTCAGTTGGGAAATACTAGGACATGCGGCTTATACTCCAGACTTGGCTCCGTCCGATTATCATCTGTTTGCACCACTGGGACACACTGTCGCTGAACAACGATTCAATTCGTGTGAAAATGTACGAAAACGGCTCGCTGACTGGTTCGCTTCAAAAGAAGAACTGTTTCTGTTGCATGACAATCATAGCCTGCACGAGAGCTGGGAGAAATGTATAAACAGCAATGGAGACTATTTTGAATAAAATATTTTTTGTCAGTTTCAAACAACAGACGTGTAATTATTGTAACCAAATTCCCGTTTCATACTCCTACACCTGGTAGTCTGGCAACAGCAAGAAAAGGGTTTCTGAAGAAGAGAAATTTGTTAACGCCGAATATAGACCTAAGTGTTTGGAAGTCTTCTCTGGAGGTATTTGCTTGTATTTTTTTTTTTTTTTTTTTTAAATGGTTCAAATGGCTCTGAGCACTATGGGACTTAACATCTTAGGTCATCAGTCCCCTAGAACTTAGAACTACTTAAACCTAACTAACCTAAGGACATCACACAACACCCAGCCATCACGAGGCAGAGAAAATCCCTTCCCCCGCCGGGAATCGAACCCGGGAACCCGGGCGTGGGAAGCGAGAACGCTACCGCACGACCACGAGATGCGGGCATTTGCTTGTAGTGTAGTCATATATGGAAGTGAAACATGGACGGTAAACAGCTTAAACAAGAAGAGATTTTCAAATGTAATGCTACAGAAGAATGCTGAAGGTTAGATAGCCATCTAGATCATGTAATTAATGAGGAGGTACTGATTAGAATTGGGGAGAAGATAAATTTGATAGGACACATTCTCAGACATCCAGCAATATCAGTTTTGTATTGGCGGGAAATTACGCTGTTCATTAGTTCTGAATCTCTGCAGGAAACTGGCTGATTGTTGTTGTCATGATGCAACCCGTCGAGGGATGAGGTTACTTTTCGTATACAGAGGCCACAAGCCTATTATAGCGTCGCTGGCAGTTTCACTAGTTCTGCATCTGTACGGGAGGAAAGCAAAACGGCGACGACGAGGGTCAGTGATTTGTAACTGTCTTCATCCGTTTCGTGACTGGTATGATACTACCCGTCACGACTTCCTCTTCTGCGCCAAGCTCTTCATTATCTAAGAGTAGCACTTAATCAACGTCCTCAATTGAAACTTTCTGGCAGATTAAAACTGTGTGCCGGACCGTGACTCGAACCTCGGATCTTTGGCTTTCGCGGGCAAGTGCTGTTCTCAGTGGTGTTCTGGAAACAATCCCCTACGCTGTGGCTGAGCCATCTCTCTGCAATATAGTTACTTCCAGGAGTGCTACTACCGAAAAGTATGCGGGAGAACAACTACGAAATCTGGAAAGTAGGAGATGTGGAAGCGAGGCTGTGAGGGCAGGTCGTCAGTCGTACTCGGATAGCTCATTCGGTAGAGCGCTCGCTCGTGATAGGTGAAAAAGTCAGAGGTTCGAGTCCCTGTCTAGCACAGTTTTCATCTATCACAGCGTACACTCCGCTGGACAGTGGACATTCATTCCGGAAATATCCTCGGTTGTTTGTTGCACCTTTCCCGACATCTATCTTCTTATGAGGCTTTTGCCCTCTAGGCACCCTGTCTTAACACATGTCCTCTCATTCAGCCCCTCAGCCTAGTCAATGTTTCCCGTGCACAGGGCTACAATAAATGATTCATCGATTTTCAAAGCTACATATTTTCGAAACTATTACTTGTACAATTATGACTGACTCATGAATGGAGCCATAAACTCTCCAAGTTTGCGTTTTTCACTCTACACATGTCCTATGAAGGCTCTTCTGATTACACGACACACACACCCAAGCGTAGGTCTCTAATATGGCCCCAAAGGAGAAAGTGAGCAGGCGTCAGGTTAGGCAACCTGGAGGTCGCTCACATCACAAAACTTCCTGGCAGAATAAAACCGTGTGCCGGACCGAGACTCGAACTCGTGACCTTTGCCTTTTGTGGGCAAGTGCTCTACCGTCTGAGCTAACCAAGCACAAGTCCCCTTCTCACTGATTTAATTCTGCCAGTATCTCGACTCCTACCTTCAGCCTGGAGAACCACATCGTCTTCACCACTACGCCCAATCCAGTTAAGTGAAATTCGTCGTTAGGGCAGCGGCGAACATCGATGCTTCAGTGAGCGAGTGCCTAGTCTTATTGGTAGACGAAATTCTCAGCATCGGCAGTCAGTTGTGGAAACAACCACATCTGCTGTATATGAAGATAAGACGTACCGTCAGAGTCTTCTCACAGAAGAAAACGAACCATGTAGCTTCATCGGTGACAGTGTTCAGAAAACATTAACCTTCGGCAGTCTCGTTCGTGCGCCATAGTTCCATTATGATTTTCGGTTTCGTACATTGTCACAGTATAGCGGTTAACCTTTCCAGGTATATGGAGGGTCTCGCATATTCCAACACACACAAAAGCTCTTTTCTTGCTTTGTTGCCATTTTGTCAAGACACGACACTCGTAACGCTAACTGGTGGCCACAATGCTAAGTTAGTGAGTTTACAGTTCTATTCATTCATCTTTGACGTTTGTAGTTGTAATGCTTTGGAAACTGTAGAACTTTGGAAATGACTGCATTATTTGTAGTAGCTTCTAAGATTCTGCTAATCACTGCCCACTTTCTATCTTAACCACATACTTTCAACGTCCTTCTATGGCACTACACTCCAAACGCTCCGATTCTTTTCTTTTCCGATTTTCCCACAGTTCACGACTCTCTTATACGCCATTCTGTGTTCCAAACATACATCCTTAGAAATTTCTTCCTCAAATTTTGGCTTACGTTTGATACTAGTAAACCTGTTCAGCGAGAAATGTTTTCATTTCACGTGTTAGTCCGCTTGTAACATCCGTCTTGCTCCGTCCGCCATGCTTTATTGTGCTTCCATACTAACAACAGGGATATTTAAGAATACAGAAATACAAGTCACTTAGGAATTAACTAAATAGGAAGTACAGGGAAGCTAAGGAAAATATCTACATGAAAAACGTGATGAAACTGAAAAGAAATTATAGTTGAAAGGACTGACTGAGCATATAGAAAAATTAAGATAGTACTCGGTGAACTGCACTAATAGTGCAGTGGTAATTCCGCTATTACATGCAGAGGAGAGACTGGATAGCTGGAAAGAATACATTGAGGACCTCTGTGAGGGAGACGACTTACCTGAAGACCTGGTAGAAGAGGAAACAGGAGCCGATATAGAAGAGATAGGGGACCCAGCATTAGACGCAGAATTTAGAAGAGCTTTGGAAATTAAATTAAACAGAGCAAAAGGGATAGATAACATTCCATTGGAATTTCTAAAAAAACTCGAGGAAGTGGCAACAAAACGCAATTCCGAAAATTTTAAGAGCCGACAAGTGTGAAAATTGTCCACAATCAGCTTAGCTGCTCGTGCACCCAAGTTACTGACAAGTATAATATGCATAAAAATGGAAAAGAAGTTGACCTGTCAGATGACGATCAGTTTGGCTTCAGGAAAAATAAAGGCACCAGACAGGCAGCTCTGACGCTGCGATTGATAATCGAAACAGACTGAAGAAAAATCAAGACACTTTCATCGGATTTGTCGACCTGGAAAAATAGTTCGACGATATAAAACGGTGCAATGTGTTCTAAATCCTGAGAAAAATAGAGGTAAACTATAGGGAAAGACGAGTAATGTACAATATGTACGAGGAGCAAGAGGAAACAATAAGACTGGAAGATCAAAAACGAAATGCTCGGATTAAACGAGTGTAAGACAGGAATACAGTCTTTTGCCCTTGTTGCATGTCGAAGAAGCAGTGACGGAAATAAGAGAAAGTTTCAAGAGTGGGATTAAAATTCAAGGTATTAGGATATCAGTGTCAAGATTCGCTTATAACATTGCTATCGTCAGTGATAGTGAAGAAGAATTACAGGACCTGTTGAATGGAATTAACAGAGTAATGAATATAGAATATGGACTGAGAGTAACTCGAAGAAAGAGGAAAGAAATGAAAAGCAGCAGAAATGAGAACAGCGAGAAACTTAACACCAGGATTGGTGGTCACGAAGTAGATGAAGTTAAGGAATTCTTCTACCTAGTCAGCAAAATAACTAATGACTGACGGAGCAAGAAGGACATTTAAAGCAGACTAGCACGGGAAAAAAGGGCATTACTGACCTAGTATCAAATATAGGCCTTAATTTGAGGAAGAAATTTCTGAGGATATACGAGGGTCACTCCAAAAGAAATGCACACTATTTTTGTAAAAATACAGTTCTCATTCTGCATGTGTGAAGGTTTTTTTCAAACTTAGTTCAACCTGTTCCCGTGAGTGGCACCGTCACAGCATGTCTTCAAGATGGCTGCTACACTTGACGTTCGTCAGAAGCAACGTGCTGTCATAGAATTCCTGTGCTGTGAAAACGAGACAGTGGGAAACATCCACAAGAGATTGAAAAGGGTGTATGGAGATGCTGCTGTCGATCGCTGTACAGTTAATCGGTGGGCAAGCAGGTTACGTGATGAAAGCGGGCAATATTGAGGATTGTCCTCGCAGCGGCAGGACTCGTACTGCACACACTCCAGACAATGTGCAGAGAGTTAACGAATTGGTGACTGCTGACAGACGCATCACAGTGAACGAATTGTCACGCTACGTTGGGATAGGGGAAGGAAGTGTTTGGAGAATACTGAAAGTGTTGGCGTTAAAAAAGGTTTGTGCCAGGTAGGTTGCCAGGATGTTGACAGTGGCTCACAAAGAAACAAGAAATACGGTATGCAGTGAACTTTTGGAACAGTACGAGAATGGTGGAGATGGATTTCTTGGAAGAATTGTGACAGGTGATTAAACATAGCTCCATCATTTTTCGCCAGAGGCGAAGAGACAATCAATGGAGTGGCATCATGCAAATTTACCCAAGAAAAAAAATTCAAAACCACACCTTCTGCTGGAAAAGTTATGGCTATGGTGTTTTTCGATTCCACAAGACTCTTGCTTCTAGACATCATGCCAAGTGGAACCACTATAAATTCTGATGCATATGTGACGACACTGAAGAAACTTCAAGCTCGACTGAGTAGTGTTCGACCACATCGGCAAAAGCAGGATGTTTTGCTGTTGCAAGACAATGCACGGCCACATGTCAGTCAAAAAACCATGGAAGCGATCACAAAACTCGGATGGACAATACTGAAACACCCGCCTTACAGTCCTGACCTGGCTCCATGAGACTATTATCTCTTTGGGAAACTGAAAAGGTCAGGTTTGCCCCTTTCTCGGTAACTATGTTATTACGCAGGCATCTCTCATTTATTGTTTTGGAATGTGCTCCTATCTGACAGTCACCTTTCCCTTTTGTTTTTCGTATTGAGCGCAAACATTACAACAGCAAGGGATAATTTTTCGCCTCTAAAGTAGAACTGAGCCCGACGTGCATCAGAGGGAGATGAGCAATGCACAGCTCGTGTCGAAACCAGTCCCCAGGCGGCGACCCCTTTCGGAACGAGAGAGAGATCCCTCAATAGCAGAGAAATGCTGCTCATCAATCAAGCGTAAACCAATAAAGGCCCGGGGCAGCAGTCGTGTGGCAAGAGTGCGGAGGGCGGGCGGACACCTCCGAATATCCGCGGGCCATCTCAGCGTGCCGCGGCAGGGCCCTCGCTGGCGCAACCCGGCCGCGCCACGTGCATCTCCGGCGGGGAAACCGGGCTAATGAATACCGCCGTCTCGGCCGGGCCACGAACTCCAGACGCTCTACATGCTTCCGATGATGATGGTCGCAGATAACCGGCCGGTCGGCCCGTGGGAAAAGGCGCCTCGTAACACGTCTGCCTGTTATGGAAGCTCTCTTGGTTGACCGCACATTCCTGCAACAATTTGCGATTGCCGCATTCATCTAGTGGTATTCGTACAGTTCATAGAGTGCAAATTTAAGTGTTAGAAGTGAAGTCATAAGATGAATATCAACAAAGGTAAAGAAAGGCAATGGTATGTAATCGAATTAAATCACAGACATTCGTTCGGCGAACGCATTACAACATCAAAGAATAATTTTCGACTCGAAAGTAAAACTGAGCCCGACATGCATTAGAGGGAGATGAGTAGTGCACAGCTCATGTCGAAACCAGTGGTTGCTTGAGAAGACCGTGGCTGTTTTTGGATATATCAGAAACTACAATCAGCCACACGCCACAATATTTTCAAATGAAGATTTACTCCAATGTGGCTAGTTTCTGGCTTAAGCCCATCATCAGACGCGAGGGAAGATTTATCATAGACTAATCACACATATTTTGACACGAAAAAGACTACTCACTCGTCGGTCGAACTTTCTTGAGTGACAAAATAGCGTCACATTGTTGTTGTTGTGGTCTTTAGTCCTGAGAGTGGTTTGATGCAGCTCTCCTGTGCAAGCTGCTTCATCTCCCAGTACGTACTGCAGCCTACATCCTTCTGAATCTGTTTAGTGTATTCACCTCTTGGTCTCCCTCTACGATTTTTACCCTCCACGCTGCCCTCCAATACTAAATTGGTGATCCCTTGATGCCTCAGAACATGTCCTACCAACCGACCCCTTCTTCTAGTCAAGTTGTGCCACAAATATCTCTTCTCTCCAATTCTATTCAATACCTCCTCATTAGTTATGTGGTCTACCCATCTAATCTTCAGCATTCTTCTGTAGCACTGCGTCAGATTAAAATAGCTAATAAGTACTAGAATAATAATTAACCAATGGTTGAGCCCACAACAGACAGAACTTGCATGTACATGTTTGTCGCGAAATATCAGGCGATACTGACGCAATTCGAAGAGAAAATGAGACACAAAATGTGCTAAATGTGTTTTGTCATTAGGGTAGAAAAATAAATGACGATGACTGGAATACAGAGTATATAAATTGAAGCTTGACAACAGCCCGAAAATTGTTTGTGAAAAACAGAAATTTGATAATGTCGATCATAAGTTCATGTATTAGGAAGTCTTTTCTGGAGGCAATTTTTGGACTGTAACCTTTGTACAGAACTGGACCGTTTACGATAGTTATGATAAAGAGGGAATAGAAACTTTTGAAATGTGTTGCTACAGAAGAATGTTGAAGATTAGATGGGTAGATCGCGTAACTAGTTAAGAGACACTGGACTGAACAGAGGTAAAAAGAAATTTATGGCACCGCTTGAGTAAAGAATGCGATCGGTCGACAGGACACATTCTGAGGCATCAAGCAGTCATCAGTTTGCTAATGGAGGCAAGTCGCGGGAAGGAAGGGGGCATCGGTAGAAACCATGGAGTACTTTGTGTAAAGTTATAAATTGATGCAGTGTGGAAACATGTTTACCTAGGACACTGATTAGTGTGTCATTTTGAAGAGCTTGTGGTGTACTACTAGATTCCCGAGTGAGACAACAGAAACATTCGCCTGAATTTGTGTGCAAATTGGTATTAGACTGAAAGTTACAAAATAATGAAAGACGTTGTCTTTTGTGATTCGTAAATGTCCGTAAATAGGCGTCACTGCATGAGACACAGTAGGTGAAGAGGGTCACACAGGATGGAGTACAGTGGAGAGCTCCGTCGAACCAGTCTTCGAGCTGAAGATCACAGTAAAAACAACAACAGGAGGTTTTTCTTGAAGGAATTTGGTTGCAGAGTAGCCTTATATGCGAGTGATATGTGGACGATAAACAGTACAAGCAAGAAACGAATAAAGCCTTTTCAATTTTTGTGTTACGGAGAACTGCTGAAGAGGAAACACCATAGTGTCTTGAGAAGACCGTGGCAGTTTTTGGATGCTAATCAGTGAAGAAGAAAACTGCAACCAGCCACATGCCACAGTATTTTCGAATGAATGATTTACTTCATTGGAACTAGTTTCGGGCTGAAGCCCATGGTCAGACACCAGCGAAGATTTGTCATAGAAATTTCACATACATATCCCACAATACAAAAGTCTACAGGTGATTTTGTGTTTATCACAAGCTTTACCGCTATACGTTAGATCTATGCAGTCTACTTGTTTCAGTAAATATACGATTTATTGAAGTGCGACATGTTGAACCGAGAGGGAGATTGTGTTATTGCGACGGAGGGAACGACATCGACGGTATCATAAGGCTTCACTGGGGATACATTTGTGATATAAACTGGGAGATTGCAAATAAGTTTGGTGAGCACGACCAGTACGTCATCACCTCTTAGTTCCTCACCGGCCAGTTATTGGCTGTGAAATTTCCTTTCATCATCGATAAAGCAGTCAATGTTAACGAATTCTCTTCGGGAGCGGTATGCGAGGCTGTACTGCTTTCAAATATCCTTCTGACTACACTGGAAGCAGCTACTTGCAAATCAGGGACCGTCGTTTAAAGGTGCCCTAGATATCTCGCCTACAGATTGCCAAGACATTAGCATGAAGCACCTCTTGTGAATCGAATGATGCACAGAAGCATTCTATAGTAAGAATTATTTTAGAAAAGAAACACTTTCTCTGCAAGACAAACATATCCATCGAACAAGAAACGTTTACTATCGTCTGAAGATGGGTTTAGGCCCGAAAAATATTTCCAGATAGCCAAAGCATTCGTTCGGCAAAGCCCTGACTCATTGATCACAGAGACTAATACTACACAAACAGTGGTTGAGCTCACACGGATAAATCATGTATGTACGTGTTTGCCACGCAGTACTTGTTTTGCCTGTGATGTCGTCGTACCGTTTGGAGGCGCATGCACCTCATTGCTACGAATTAGCAAAGTTTTAAATTGGTGTAACTTGGAAACTTGTGTAGGTAGAACACTGATTCTGGTGTCATTGCGAAAAGAATTTGGAGCACAATTAGGAACCAAACCGAGGTAACAGAAGTATCCGCCAGTATATACACTACTGGCCATTAAAATTGCTACACCAAGAAGAAATGCAGATGATAAACGGGTATTCATTAGACAAATAAATTACATTAGAACTGACATGTGACTACATTTTCACGCAATTGGGGTGCATAGATCCTGAGAAATCAGTACCCAGAACAACGACATCTGGCCATAATAACGGCCTTGATACGCCTAGGCATTGAGTCAAACAGAGCTTGGATGGCTTGTACAGGTACAGCTGCCCATGCAGCTTCAACACGATACCACAGTTCATCAAGAGTAGTGACTGCCGTGTTGTGACGAGCCAGTTGCTCGGCCACCATTGACCAGACGTTTTCAATTGGTGAGAGGTCTGGAGAATGTGCTGGCCAGGGCAGCAGTCGAACATTTTCTGTATCCAGAAAGGCCCGTACAGGACCTGCAATATGCGGTCGTGCATTATCCTGATGAAATGTAGGGTTTCGCAGGGATCGAATAAAGGGTAGGGCCACGGGTCGTAAAACATCTGAAATGTAACGTCCACTGTTCAAAGTGTCGTCAATACGAACAAGAGGTGAGCGAGACGTGTAACCAATGGCACCCGATACCATCACGCCGGGTGATACGCCAGTATGGCGATGACGAATACGCACTTCCAATATGCGTTCACCGCGATGTCGCCAAACACGGACGCGACCATCATGATGCTGTAAACAGAACCTGGATTCTCCGAAAAAATGACGTTTTGCCATTCATGCACCCAGGTTCGTCGTTGAGTACACCATCGCAGGCGCTCCTGTCTGCGAGGCAGCGTCAAGGGTAACCGCAGCCATGGTCTCCGAGCTGATAGTCCATGCTGCTGCAAACGTCGTCGAACTATTCCTGCAGGTGGTTGTTGTCTTGCAAACGTCCCAATCTGTTGACTCAGGGATCGAGACGTAGCCGCTCGAACCGTTACAGCCATGCGCATAAGATGCCTGTCATCTCGACTTCTAGTGATACGAGGCCGTTGGGATCCAGCACGGCGTTCAGTATTACCCTCCTGAACCCATCGATTCCATATTCTGCTAATAGTCATTGGATCTCAACCAACGCGAGCAGAAATGTCGCGATACGATAAACCGCAATCGCGATAGGCTACAATCCGACCTTTATCAAAGTCGGAAACGTGATGGTACGCATTTCCCCTCCTTACACGAGGCATCACAACAACGTTTCACCAGGCAACACCGGTCAACTGCTGTTTGTGTATGAGAAATCGGTTGGAAACTTTCCTCGTGTCAGCACGTTGTAGGTGTCACCACTGGCACCAACCTTGTGTGAATGCTCTGAAAAGCTAATTATTTGCATATCTCAGCATCTTCTTCCTGTCCGTTAAATTTCGCGCCTGTAGCACGTCATCTTCGTGGTGTAGCCAGTAGTGTAAATGAGAATCGGTACTCGGTTGAAAACAACAAAATTGTGAAAGATGTCTCAATTTGACTCATAAATGTGCTCGGAATTATAGCAAACCAAATCAGAGGAGAGCTCGCGTCAAAAGTAACCTGAAGCCTTAAAATATCTTGTGCCAAGCGAACGCGAGAGCTACGAAAACGAAATTAAGAAACGGCGGAAAGCCATTACGTAGCTGGCTCATAGGGCATACAGCGGCCAGTGACAGACCTAACTTGTGGTTTATCTATTCTACACCCATTAAATTACTCTGTATGACCATAGTGTTAAAAAGATTGGTAATTATATTACATATTAACCTTCGCAATACCAACTTCTGAAAATATTGTAATGTAGTCAGATACTTTAAATTTTAAAATTTTGAAAAAAATATTTATTGTTTTTAATGAATTCTTCTACCGGATTCCACATATGTTTTAAAATTGTCAGTTACGGTTGACCCAAAAATTTAAGTCTCGGTAAGAGGTGTCATTTTCCACAATGAATCTCGTATTCAATACTTCCATGTTCAAGGCCTTACATACACATTAGTATCTCTTTAAAAGTATGTTGAGAGTAAAAGTCAACAATAATGAACGAAATTTCGAGTTTTAATTTTTTGTGGTGAGTATGAAGTATACAGTACATGTTCCTGAAATTGGGTTGATATTGCTAAGAGTGTACTAAATGGTATTTTCGGAGTCTGAAACTTACTTACTCCTCCGAACCTCTGTAGAAAGCATATTGTTAACATAATTCGAGAACAGTTAACGATTTTTTCTATTTTTTTCGTGGAGCATAAAGTACCGCCCCCCTCCCCTATCGCCCCACGTAATGCACGTTATGGAAAATGCCTTAGTATTGCTGGGATCAATACGAAACACTTGTTACGATATTAAAAGAACATTTTCACGAAAAATCTACGATGCGGACTCGAATAGCGTACACAGATTTTTTTATGTGACACTGCCACACAGTTATCGCTATAGCGTGAGCAAAATAATAAGATAAACGCTTATCTCAAACCAGTGTCAACTGCTATCGATTCCACAAAACAGAATTTATTGACTTTAAGAAATACAAGTAGAAGGATAATACGCGTGCTGTTTAATGTGCATACTGGAGGATAACCAGTTTTTCTCATCGAGAAGAGATACACTACTCGATTTTCTAAGGCTGTATTCTTTCTTAGTCTTTAGAACGGCAGACGCGAATAAAGAAGCTGTTAGAAAGTCTCCTGAAGGCAGAGGATCACGCGAAAGCAGGGAAACTACTTGCACAATGATAACTACTTACGTATTCAGAGGCAAACATGTTTTCAAGGTCTAGCAGTCGGCGTTACAGATCGCGTCGAAAGAAATGTCTGCCGATCCTGAACTCATCGTGATGCTGGCAGCAAGTAGATCAGATCACACCCTTCACTCTCTTGCCTCGGCGTTTGATCCGTTGCAAGTCCTTGCAAAGTCTCATCGCATTGGCCTTGTAGTCAAAATCTTCTCTCTGGTTCGTCTCCTGGTTCTCTGTTTTACATTTTCAGTATGAATAGGAGATTCTACGTCCTCTCTCGAAATGTCAAGGACTCACAAGTTTAATGATATTCGTATCTCTTTACTTCAGTGGTGTGTTGGCGAATAAAGTGGTCACTGTTAACGGGTTCTCTTCGACAGCGGTATGCGAGGCTGTAGTGCTTACACATGTCCTCCTGACTTCACGAGGTAATTTTTGGAAATTAGATAAGTAGTACACAGACACTATGTCGCTGTCAAGAGCATTTTTAATAGAGTTCCTTGAAAAATTACACCGGAAGATGAAAGTGCTCGCATTCCGAGTACTTGGTAGTATTTGTAGATGTTCGACACTCATAATGTTGTAATTAAGCACACGCTTTCTCTGCTTGTAATAAGTACCCAAAAGCCATGTTGAGACAAAGTGCAGTCGGCTACCATATTCATACCATTACGCAACTAGTGAACGCTATTTCGTTTACAATAGCCCGGATATTACAGTTTTGAACATAGCTATTATTCGGCAATCGTATAACAGTTTCAACATAGGATTAAACAGCCAACCGGTTGCATATAAACCGTAAGTATATTCACCTAGGTTTCAACACCTATTAGGGGTGTCTTCATCAGAATGAAATGTTGGTAAATCGTAAAATTACATTGCTAAAAAGCAACAGTCAGAATTTGTCATGAGCATAGCTGCTCCTAATTCTGACTATTGCTTTTTAGCAATGTAATTTTACGATTTAGCAACATTTCATTCTGATGAAGACACCCCTAGTAGGTGTCGAAACCTAGGTCAATGTACCTACCGTTTATGTGCAACCGGTTGGCTGTTTGATCCTATTCTGAAACCCCTGGTATTGTTGCAAGTCTGTTGCTGAATCTGTTAAGTTTCTCCATAATATATTACTCTACCCGTGATGTTGATGATTCAGATAAGTAGTATAACAAAAAATTGTGATAACTACGATAATGCTCTTGCTGATTTAGAGACTACAGATTGTGTATGTAGTTTTTGCTGTAAGACAACTCGTTACTGTTTCTCAACGATGTTTTTTTAAAATTCTTCTGTGAGAGGTTACAAGAGGGCATCCTGCGTTCTGCAACGACAGACAACAAAGCGAGAGGATAACTAAAGTGACGTCATTGACCTCTTGATTCACTATTGTGAATAATGTTAAAATGCATTTACTCTGTTTACTCCATGGAATACAACAGTACACAAATTTTATGGATGATCAGAGGCTGCCACGTACAGAGTCAATTAACATGGATGTTTTCTGTACGCAGAGCCGCACCTTATTGTCAACTATCCGTCACTAAATGGGTAAGATTTACATGTCATCCATGGCTTTCGTCTGGGTCTACTAATGAACAACTGGTATATTGTGTTACCGAGGGCCCACTTGTGTATCGGCACAATTCTACTGGGTACAGTATAAAGTCACAATTATAGAAATTGTCGACTTGGATCTTTTCCAACTGTAAAAGTTGTGGGAATCAGCTATTGCCCCATTCAGTATGAGCGATGGCTGAGAGTCTTCTACTATAGGTATGTTAATTACTGTGAGCATTGTTTTCCTCGTGTGGGAGGTAGGACGCAACGCGGTGGCTACGCGATAGTAACGCCCACATCTCCAGCTGTGTGTGCGGTTTCTTGGATTCTCAAAGCAGGCAGCCAGAATGGTGCAATCCTGTATCGCTGTTCCCTATTCACGTAGTTCGGGGGGGTTGAAACATTTGAAAGCCCTTCCTGATTTTGCGTTCCACTATCCCTGGTAATTTATTAAGTATGGATGTCCCGATAAGTTTTATATTCCTGCCATAGTCAATTTGTGCTGCAGCCCTAGTTGGATGCAGCACTTGTGCCCAACGATGTACTCGTACGTTACTGCTCACCAGCCAATGTAAAGTTTCAAAATGCTGTCGAAAGAGAACCACTAATCAGAATGATGTCCCAAATTTGAGCGTATTATTGACACAGGAAGAAACGTCATGCAACAAAAAAAGTAAACAAAAGTTTGACCAATATGTGGCGCCGCAAGCGTCATAACATGGTCACCAACAGAGGCGCGAAACACGGCTAGTCCTCAGTTTGCGTCAAAGACGCTCGACATGACCGTCTCCATGAAGGATCACGCGCTGCTGATAAAGGTCTTTTAAAAGAACGTGTGCTGTGCACCAACAGCCCTTCATTCAGGGATGTGAAAAAATGCATTGGTCCGATGCCTGCTAAGGGTCTGAACATAATGATTACAAAATTCTAAAAGACAGTGCAGTGTGGCAGAGGGAGGAAAGCAGTTGATTCGACGTTTGTCGAAGATGTGGCCACAGCACTCCAAGAGGGGACTAGCGGTGGTGTGCGAACATGCTGTGCAAGCGGAACTGCCCGGATGTGGGACATCCCTGCGAGCATGGTGCATAAAATCCTACGAAACCTGCTATATTGCTAACCACACCAAATCATCCATATTTAGGAGCTGCTTCCTGCTGACCTGCCAACAAGACAAACGTTCACTCTGGAATTTTAGAATTTCTTTTTCGCATGGTGGTGGACGACGAATGGCCATGGAATATTCTGTGGGCAGATGAAACCCAATTCATCTCCAAAGACTAGTCAATACGCAAAACTGCAGAATATGGGCATCAGAAAACCCGCACGCTCACCAATCGGTTCCACTTATATTTAACTAGTGTTCTTCTGGCTATTTTTTATTGACTGTCCTATTAAAAGCTCGATGTCCTTACGTGGCTTCTTTCTTGTTAAGTTCTAGCAGCAGATTTTATTATAAAGCACACATCTATGTATCTCAGGGACGAGGAAGAAGACAAAACTATCCAGGAACCAGTTTAAATACAGTTGACTTTTATAGCGAACCAAACATCGTTGATTTACTTCTCTGATAGAAATTAATCAAAGTTAAAGAATGTCTTTCAGTATCTGGCTTTATAGTCCAAGATCTAGCAAACTGAAATGTACTTTTGTTATATTTTAAAACTAGTTTCTGGTAGCAAAACTGATTTCAATGTTTGTTTTTTGCAGTGACCAGAGATGTTAGGCTGATAGTTAATACTGGGTTAATAATTTCAGTCTCTTCAACTATCTCCGATAGTAAAGTTTCCTTAACTGATTTATCATCCTTTGGAAAAACTCGGATTCTTGGAATCAATCCGACCATATGGCGAATTCACTTTTTGGAATAAATCGGGTACAGACAATTTGAATAATACTGATATATTGTTTCAACCTTCAATTCGCAATTACACATCACACCGACGCGATTAGTGCTAACGGCCACGGTTCTTACGGAACAGATCTGAACTTAGTGAGAGCGAGACTCTGCTACTTATAGATTAATACAAACAAACGAATTCTAATCTAGGGTATTCTTACTTCCTTACTCTCTTAGGATTATATTGCATTCCTTTTTTATAACTAATACTTAAATTTTCAAATAAACTAATTAAAGTTTAGTTGATGCCGTCAAAGCGTGGCTACACACTTCATTCTGCAAAGATGACTGTTCGGTGCAGGTTGACATCATTTATGTCACGGCCGTATTTTTTCGAAGAGATGAGTTCTGCGGATACTATTATCAGTACCGTTACTGGTAAACGCTATGAAAGTCTTTTGCTCACCGACCTACAAACACTTCAACAGTTTGGGTGCATGGACAGGATCGTTTTATGGAAGGTGACGCATTTGCGCTCATTGCATAGCAAATGAAGCGGATGCTGCAGCGTCATTTCGGAAATGTTGGAACTATCAACCGTCATTTCCGTACAGCATGGCCGTCCAGACCACCTGATCTTAATCCATGCGACTTCTGGCTATGGTGTTATCTGAAAGATGTTGTGTCCACTGCTTCAATTACTAACGTAGCTGAACTGGAGGCACGCATTGCGCAGCCCATTCTGAACGTGGCCTCGCTGGCACCTAGATCTGTCGCAGAACACTCTGTTTCTCGATTTCAACTTGTGATAGAAAATGGTGGACAGCATACTGAATATGTCTTGCGCCAGTCTCATGACAATTAGAAACAGATGGCATTTTGCTTTTTCAGCGGTTTTCTGGGACAATTAAAAAATCTGAAAAAGATGTCATTTTGCTTTTTTATGCGGTTTTTGGCCCCAGGATAATTAAAAACCGATTTTTCCCACCAGATATGGTTCGACCGTGCCGTTATGGATGGGCTTACTTAACTAACAGTGCCAACTGTTGACTGCCGAACTTACACAGTCATGCACATTGAACACTAGGTATGGTGTAATGTGCATCTCCAGCCATAGCTACCGTACTGCAATTCGTCTGTCGTTTGTAGACGACCTTAAATATTCGTCACTTTCTTCCCGTGACGTTTTCTACTGGGTCAATAACGTGCTGTTCAAATTTGACGGTATTATGAGCAGTAGTTTTCTGTCTACAGCGTTTTGAAAAAAAAATGGCTCTGAGCACTATGGGACTTAACTTCTGTGGTCATCAGTCCCCTAGAACTTAGAACTACTTAAACCTAACTAACCTAAGGACATCACACACATCCATGCCCGCGGCAGGATTCGAACCTGCGACCGTAGCAGTCCCGCGGTTCCGGACTGCGCGCCTAGAACCACTAGACCACCGCGGCCGGCAGCGTTTTGAAAGTAGAACATTAATTATGGACACCATGTCTATATCTCCAAGCTGACAGTCTATCTTCCACACGCCAGCATTTATGTTATCTTTTGTCACAAGGTTTTATGCTATCTTACAGACTATACTTCCAAAATAAATCAGTTGCCCAGAAAACTGGTCTGATGAAATTTCAGCTGAACTTCATAGTATTAACAGGTACCTCATTGAGATTAAACTATAGAAAAATAGCGATTTTCAGCAACACCAATAGCAGATCGTCCTTCATAAAAGACAAACCATACGCCTTCGAAACCTTCTACCTATCTCATTTCACAGGAAATTTTACTATCGTGCAGTCGTATGCTCATCACTTTGTTTGAGAAAAAATGTAGAATTTTGTATTTAATGGTATTCAGTATCATTCACTCCATTTGTTTCAAAAAGGGAGTGTGTTGCCCGTTTGGTTAAAATTGCTAAATATCCTCGAGAGTTTTACTGGAGTGCCGCGCGGGATTAGCCGAGCGGTCAGGGGCGCTTCAGTCATGGACTGTGCGGCTGGTCCCGGCGGAGATTCGAGTCCTCCCTCGGGCATGGGTGTGTGTGTTTGTCCTTAGGATAATTTAGGTTAAGTAGTGTGTAAGCTTAGGGACTGATGACCTTAGCAGTTAAGTCCCATAAGATTTCACACCCATTTGAATATTTTTTTTAGTGCAGTACGCACACACACACACACACACACACACACACACACACACACACACAGAGAGAGAGAGAGAGAGAGAGAGAGAGAGAGAGAGAGAGAGAGAGAGAGCTTTTTATATAGAGGATGTTTCAGAAATGCTTTTACAAACATCGGGTCAAATTTCTCACATCAAAACAGTGTATGAAAAGTGGAAGTGGAAAATTTTCTAAGTGCCTTTTTTCGCAAACAATGTTTTCAGTGATATCGCGTTCTCAATACTTTCTTACATGTCGCTTGACTTGATCCAGATGACAAACCTCTGTCAAAGCCGTTCTAACATTCTGTAGTTTCTCTGTCTCGTGATGACTGCGTGTTGTGTGATGTCCTTAGGTTAGCTAGGTTTAAGTAGTTCTAAGTTCTAGGGGACTGATGACCTGAGATGTTAAGTCTCATAGTGATCAGATCCATTTGAACCATTAGTCATTCTGTAGTACATGCCGCGGGGTGCTATTTGCCACGCTGTGTTCCTCTCTGAAATTTCAGAATTTCAGCATGTGAGAAGTGGTTTTTGCTGACTAGAGTTCTGCTTGTTAAAAACCTAATGCTGTATTTCTGTACTTGTACCATCCCAAAAAGAACTTAATGTCTCAGTATTAACAGCAATCTGAAAAAAGTCTTTCTTCCTGCTGTTTTACCGAAAACTAACGTTTTTGAGACCGCGAGTGTGTACAAAAGACACTTTGATTCTTATAGATAAGAAAGCAGCCAGCCAATATTAATAAGGCTGTTTATTTGGACAAATAGAGCCGTTACCGATGTCCAGCCGACAGGTTCGACTCCAGACCGCTGTTCATGTTTACATTACATTTCTTGTTGTTTAATTAGTCGTTGTCTGTTTTTTTCCACATGTAATGTAGACAATTACAAATACAATAAAACGTGGTAACGGCGCTACTTTTATAAATAAATATAGCTATTGACAGGGACTGTTTGCTGCTTTCCTCTTTGGAAGAATCAGCTTGTAAAAACTTTCTTATTGGCACTCAGAACCAATCAGTTTCCTCGTATAGGACTGATAACGTTCGTGATAAAGAATTTATTTTGTCATTTGTCTCTTTATTTTTTGCGATGATACGGTGAGCACCAATGTTCTTTGGTGTCATAATACCTTCTCAGTTTTGTGGGCACAAAACCGTTATGTACAAGAAGGGGTGTATTGTCTTTTCATTCTCCCGACGAGTGTCAGAATTTCCTAAAAACCTTTCGTGTTTGAGTTTTTGCTGTAAGAGTGTTTTAAAAGTTTCTCGCGTCATAACATGACAGCAGAGGCGCAGCCTCGCTTTCTTTAGCAATGAGCAGCTGTGTACAAGAATAATATCCGCCTGTTCGTGAAATGTTTATTCTCCAATGTTTAAGTGAGACACTTCTCAGGTAATTCCCCACAAGCGTACTGTGAAACATTCAACGTACACAATTGTAACTATCCCTTTCACTTCTTCTGATACCAAATAAGGCTTAAAGAGTGCTAAACTAATCAATATCATTCTTAATGCCTCTATTTAATTATTATTGTTAGCGTTACTATTATTATTATTATTATTATTATTATTATTGTCAGTTACTATTTTTATTAATAATTCAAATTATTATTATTGTGATTGTTCTATAATATTTTTTATATGTGTTGTTTCTGGTCAGATGCAACAGAGCACCTTAATTCTTCAATCTGGTCAGACTAAATAAGCAGTAAATAAATAAGTAAATAAAAATGGTCTCCACAGCAACACATCATTGTCAGTGATACAAGTAGTGCATCCGTAAATTGAGCTGCATTGCTAACATGACTCGGTTTTTTAACAAAATGAGTTTCAATTACTATCTACAAATTTCAGGTCTTGGATTTTACATCAAAACGCACGCAAAACTGGAGGATTTTCGAACATTTCGTTGCATGATCTTTTTTTTTTTTTTTTTTTTTTTTTTTTTTTTTTTTGTACATTTCTGTTACAGCCTGCATTTACTAACTAGTGTTGTGAATTACCTCCGCCTCTGTAGCTGAGTGGTCAACATGGCTGATAGGCTTGTCGGGCAGCCCAGGTTCGATGCCCGGTACTGGTAGAGATCTTTGCTTGGTGGAAGAACTGGTACGGCGTGCACTCAGCCTCGTGATACCAACTGAGAAACTACTCGTCCGATTAGCTGCGGTTCCAAGGTCAAGAGGCGCGACAGTGACCAGGAGAGCGGTGAGCTGATCAAATGCCCCCCCCCCCCCCCCCACCCCCATATTGCTCCCAATGACGCCTTTGACAGAGGATGACATGTTGGTCGGTCGGCCACAATTGGCCGTCACGGGCCAGAACATGGCACATTACTTGCTTTATTTTAGTTGGGAACGACGTCTTTTATTGAATTTGCTGTATCCTTGAAAGGAGTATGTCTTATTTGCCGCAACGATTTTCAGGAAGTTTTGACCATAAATGTGAAGGAAGTCGTGAATTTGATAAATGTGCTCAATCTCTGTGGTACTGATATAACCATAGCCTTTGTAAGACTGTGTCTGAGACAGACATGTTGGTCAGAGAGGTTACTTCATTTTGAAGTTAGACAGCAGTGTGTGTTGGACAGTCTGGCAATCTATTTTGGTTTGAAAAGGATGGAAGCCGGCCTGCCGTGTAATGGAGGCAGCATCACTTAAAAACGATGTTGTAATAAACATTATTGAGAAAAAATATTAAGAAAATGAGATGATATGAATAGAAGACTCACAGAAGCCAATTTTTTAAGTAATCCAGTCTTTTTGTAATTGTGTAGTTTCTTACTGTTAGAACATTGCGTATGGTTAATGTTTGCTGTAGACATCTTATAATGCAACATATGGTCTTGTCTTATAGTTGAAACAAGTGTCAAGAAACGCAATTTGACCACAAAAAAGTTATTAAGAAAAATTTTGCTAATTTGTCTAGGTGTGAGAAATGAAAAGGAGGTGTATGGTTGTCATGGATTAATGAAGCATAGTTGAACTTCGAGTCTTTGTTCTCTTTTATTAGTCGTTAACATTAGTTACCCATTTTTATTTACTTTCATGAATTTACACTCCTGGAAATGGAAAAAAGAACACATTGACACCGGTGTGTCAGACCCACCATACTTGCTCCGGACACTGCGAGAGGGCTGTACAAGCAATGATCACACGCACGGCACAGCGGACACATCAGGAACCGCGGTGTTGGCCGTCGAATGGCGCTAGCTGCGCAGCATTTGTGCACCGCCGCCGTCAGTGTCAGCCAGTTTGCCGTGGCATACGGAGCTCCATCGCAGTCTTTAACACTGGTAGCATGCCGCGACAGCGTGGACGTGAACCGTATGTGCAGTTGACGGACTTTGAGCGAGGGCGTATAGTGGGCATGCGGGAGGCCGGGTGGACGTACCGCCGAATTGCTCAACACGTGGGGCGTGAGGTCTCCACAGTACATCGATGTTGTCGCCAGTGGTCGGCGGAAGGTGCACGTGCCCGTCGACCTGGGACCGGACCGCAGCGACGCACGGATGCACGCCAAGACCGTAGGATCCTACGCAGTGCCGTAGGGGACCGCACCGCCACTTCCCAGCGAATTAGGGACACTGTTGCTCCTGGGGTATCGGCGAGGACCATTCGCAACCGTCTCCATGAAGCTGGGCTACGGTCCCGCACACCGTTAGGCAGTCTTCCGCTCACGCCCCAACATCGTGCAGCCCGCCTCCAGTGGTGCGGCGACCGGCGTGAATGGAGGGACGAATGGAGACGTGTCGTCTTCAGCGATGAGAGTCGCTTCTGCCTTGGTGCCAATGATGGTCGTATGCGTGTTTGGCGCCGTGCAGTTGAGCGCCACAATCAGGACTGCATACGACCGAGGCACACAGGGCCAACACCCGGCATCATGGTGTGGAGAGCGATCTCCTACACTGGCCGTACACCACTGGTGATCGTCGAGGGGACACTGAATAGTGCACGGTACATCCAAACCGTCGTCGAACCCATCGTTCTACCATTCCTAGACCGGCAAGGGAACTTGCTGTTCCAACAGGACAATGCACGTCCGCATGTATCCCGTGCCACCCAACGTGCTCTAGAAGGTGTAAGTCAACTACCCTGGCCAGCAAGATCTCCGGATCTGTCCCCCATTGAGCATGTTTGGGACTGGATGAAGCGTCGTCTCACGCGGTCTGCACGTCCAGCACGAACGCTGGTCCAACTGAGGCGCCAGGTGGAAATGGCATGGCAAGCCGTTCCACAGGACTACATCCAGCATCTCTACGATCGTCTCCATGGGAGAATAGCAGCCTGCATTGGTGCGAAAGGTGGATATACACTGTACTAGTGCCGACATTGTGCATGCTCTGTTGCCTGTGTCTATGTGCCTGTGGTTCTGTCAGTGTGATCATGTGATGTATCTGACCCCAGGAATGTGTCAATAAAGTTTCCCCTTCATGGGACAGTGAATTCACGGTGTTCTTATTTCAATTTCCAGGAGTGTATTTGCGTCGGCCGCTGTGGACGTGCGGTTCTAGGCGCTTCAGTCCGGAACCTCGCTGCTGCTACGGTCGCAGGTTCGAATCCTGCCTCGGGCATGGATGTGTGTGATGTCCTTAGGTTAGTTAGGTTTAAGTAGCTCTAAGTCTAGGGGACTGATGACCTCAGATGTTAATTCCCATTGTGCTTAGAGCCATTTGAACCATTTTTGAACTTTATTTGCTGACTCGCGTTACACATCACGAGTTGTATACTGAGAGGCATTTTTACGAAAATTGCTAAAATACCTTCTTGCACTGCGCATCACAACTACCGCAAAGCAAATTTGAGTTTTGACAGTAACACCATTATTCCTAATAGCATCAAACTTCAGAGCAGACGAGCGTTCCGTGCGCACAGGTATGCCAATAAATTTAATTTCCGTCAGCGTTCATGTAAATTGTAAGGAATAGTGACTGTCAGAGTTTTTTGTGAAAATATCAGTTCTGAGGCTTAGTACGAGTAAAAGATTCCAGTAAAGTGCTAGCTTGTGAATCTTCAAGCAATTTTATCAGAAGGTCAGAGACGTTAATTTTTATGTCATTTGCTCTGCAATTACAATAACAGTTCTGATACAGTGATTGTTTGCAAGACTAAAGATAAAGATTAGCCATATTCAGGGCCAACATTTTAATCCGAGTCATTTGTTTTGCAGTCGGATGACATGACTTGTGGACTTCTGAAAATTTCATTGAAAGTCGATTGATTCCTCGCAAGCGAATTGTTTGATGTAGAGGCTATGATTAATTTCGCATCAGATTTGTGTTTTTCGATATCAAAATAGTTTTACAAATTACTTTCGTTTTATCCATTAATCATGGTCTCAGATTGATGAAGAGTACTCAACAACTAACAGTACTGTTGTATTGTTTCAGGTGGCACTACTCACTTCTGAGTTTATGTGCCCCTACATCATAAAATAATCCACGTATCTAAAAGAGCTGACTAGGCCTCTAGTGATGTCACTACCAAAGTAGATGTTGCTTTTCAGTTGTGCCTGAATTGTCAACATTACTTCTATGTGCTTTCATACTGTGACATTCCACACTTGTTACATACGAGGGATGCCCTCGCTTCTCCTCGAGAATTTCGTGTCCATACTGAATAATCTAATGCATCGTCCCTTGGTCCACAACCAAGTATGTATCCCATAAATGTTAGGACTCAATAACTTTCAGGTAGAAATTACGTTGCCGTTTCTCATTGCGCCAGCTTTTCACTGGGCAGAGGTCGATTGATATGTTGTACAGTATTGCTGTTTACATCATCTCGACTTTTACCCTCTGATGACACTATTATTCTTAAATACTTACATTAAACGACTTGGAGCCCTTAAATATCTCTTTATAGGTGTGTATTGTCACGAATCCGTTTTTCCCACAATGCCCCATAACTTACGTAAAACCCGTAGGAAAGAGTTAAATCTAATTGGAATATATTAATCTCCACTGGAAATGTGAATCAATTTCAGTGATTTTCAATACTTAACTATTTAAATGACAAATTCCTATATTAAATTGCATGCACAGTTGAACAGAAGCCACTATGGAAGCAAGTTGGACTCCACAGAGAACGAGTTAAGCGTTGTAGGGCCATAAACTACAGGGAGTCTGTCTCCCACCCCCACTCGGAGAATAGTCAGTTGTCCCATGCGAAGGGACCCGCCAGGCAGGTAGAGTCGGATCGGGCCGTGTTTTGATAGGTTTCCACCATGGCCCAGAGTCGTACTATGCAGATTACGTCTCCAGGATGTGCAGGGGTAATAGATTTTTTTAGTTAGCAGTGTGGTCACCGTGCGCGTCACACTTAATGGCAGATTCCTGGGAGCACTACAATTGTGGAGAAAAACAGTGTCCAGTCAAAATTCACCACGAAACACGTTCTGTTAAGAAAACATCTTAGAGAACGCAATGGGAACATAAAGTTTAGGTCACCTTTGTAGATCGTAGGAGGCCAACACCTTGCTCAGATGCTGCAAAACCACATTGTTTAAGAAATTAAAATTGGCTGTCATTGGTTCACGTAAATAATTTTACAAGTGGGAGTAAGGTGTGGAGGTCCTTCCAGATTGCTCAGCGCATGAAAAAAAATAGATTGTGGCAGTAATTCAGACAAATTTTTGGAACACCAACTGGTTAATAAATAGAAACGCGAGTAAGGGAGGAACACCAGCGTCTTGTAAGGTAACTTCTTCCTGGTCGGCACTCATAAGATTTGTTACTCAGCCAGTCATAAATCACACAACGCCGATAAATGCAGAGCACAGAATTTTCCTTGTCGGAAGCGCTCTGCAGGAATTTACTTCTTCCCAAACTGGCATGTTTATGGGAAGACTGTACTTCCAGACTTCTGCAAGCTTATCTGGGACGAAAGGCTCTCATACGGCTGAGATGAACGAAGACAGTAAGGTGTTGTTGCTACGGAGTCAGTGACTGATTTTACAGCCACCTCTGCGACCACTTGCAGATTAAGAGTAGGGTGAGATGCAGTTTCATACGGCTGAGATGAGCGCAGACATTGAGGGGCTGTTGATATAGAGCCAATGACTGATTTTACAGCCACGTCTGCCACCATTTGTAGATTATGAGCAGAATGAGATGCGATCACAACACTGAAGTAGACTGTAGGGAAGACTTATTGCAGTTAGAGGTTATAGATGCTTTCAACTTCGGCTGTAGATACGCTCGCATATTCGATGATGGCGTCCTCTTGGGTAAAATATTCCGGAAGTAAAATAGTCCCTCATTCGGATCTCCGGGCGGGGACTACTCAGGAGGATGTCGTTATCAGGAGAAAGAAAACTGGCGTTCTACGGATCGGAGCGTGGAATGTCAGGTCCCTTAATCGGGCAGGTAGGTTAGAAAATTTAAAAAGGGAAATGGATAGGTTAAAGTTAGATGTAGTGGGAATTAGTGAAGTTCGGTGGCAGGAGGAACAAGACTTCTGGTCAGGTGACTACATGGTTATAAACACAAAGTCAAATAGGGACAATGCAGGAGTAGGTTTAATAATGAATAGGAAAATAGGAATGCGGGTAAGCTACTACAAACAGCATAGTGAACGCATTATTGTGGCCAAGATAGATACGAAGCCCACACCTACTACAGTAGTACAAGTTTATATGCCAACTAGCTCTGCAGACGACAAAGAAATTGAAGAAATGTATGATGAAATAAAAGAAATTATTCAGATAGTGAAGGGAGATGAAAATTTAATAGTCATGGGTGACTGGAATTCGAATGTAGGAAAAGGGAGAGAAGGAAACATAGTAGGTGAATATGGATTGGGGCTAAGAAATGAAAGAGGAAACCGCCTGGTAGAATTTTGCACAGATCACAACTTAATCATAGCTAACAAATGGTTCAAATGGCTCTGAGCACTATGGGACTCAACTGCTGAGATCATTAGTCCCCTAGAACTTAGAACTACTTAAACCTAACTAACCTAAGGACATCACAAACATCCATGCCCGAGGCAGGATTCGAACCTGCGACCGTAGCGGTCTTGCGGTTCCAGACTGCAGCGCCTTTAACCGCACGGCCACTTCGGCCGGCTCATAGCTAACACTTGGTTTACGAATCATGATAGAAGGTTGTATACATGGAAGAACCCTGGAGATACTAAAAGATACCAGATAGATTATATAATGGTAAGACAGAGATTTAGGAACCAGGTTTTAAATTGTAAGACATTTCCAGGGGCAGATGTGGACTCTGACCACAATCTATTGGTTATGACCTGTAGATTAAAACTGAAGAAACTGCAAAAAGGTGGGAATTTAAGGAGATGGGACCTGGATAAACTGAAAGAACCAGAGGTTGTACAGAGTTTCAGGGAGAGCATAAGGGAACAATTGACGGGAATGCGGGAAACAAATACAGTAGAAGAAGAATGGGTAGCTTTGAGGGATGAAGTAGTGAAGGCAGCAGAGAAGCAAGTAGGTAAAAAGACGAGGGCTAGCAGAAATCCTTGGGTAACAGAAGAAATATTGAATTTAATTGATGAAAGGAGAAAATATAAAAATGCAGTAAATGAAGCAGGCAAAAAGGAATACAAACGTCTCAAAAATGAGATCGATAGGAAGTGCAAAATGGCTAAGCAGGGATGGCTAGAGGACAAATGTAAGGAGGTAGAGGCTTATCTCACTAGGGGTAAGATAGATACTGCCTACAGGAAAATTAAAGAGACCTTTGGAGATAAGAGAACCACTTGTATGAACATCAAGATCTCAGATGGAAACCCAGTTCTAAGCAAAGAAGGGAAAGCAGAAAGGTGGAAGGACTATATAGAGGGTCTATACAAGGGCAATGTACTTGAGGACAATATTATGGAAATGGAAGAGGATGTAGATGAAGATGAAATGGGAGATAAGATACTGCGTGAAGAGTTTGACAGAGCACTGAATGACCTGAGTCGAAACAAGGCCCCAGGAGTAGAGAACATTCCATTGGAACTACTGACGGCCTTGGGAGAGCCAGTCCTGACAAAACTCTACCATCTGGTGAGCAAGATGTATGAAACAGGCGAAATACCCTCAGGCTTCATGAAGAATATAATAATTCCAATCCCAAAGAAAGCAGGTGTTGACAGATGCGAAAATTACCGAACAATCAGTTTAATAAGTCACAGCTGCAAAATACTAACACGAATTCTTTACAGACGAATGGAAAAACTAGTAGAAGCCGACCTCGGGGAAGATCAGTTTGGATTCCGTAGAAATACTGGAACACGTGAGGCAATACTGACCTTACGACTTATCTTAGAAGAAAGATTAAGGAAAGGCAAACCTACGTTTCTAGCATTTGTAGACTTAGAGAAAGCTTTTGACAATGTTGACTGGAATACTCTCTTTCAAATTCTAAAGGTGGCAGGGGTAAAATACAGGGAGCGAAAGGCTATTTACAATTTGTACAGAAACCAGATGGCAGTTATAAGAGTCGAGGGACATGAAAGGGAAGCAGTGGTTGGGAAGGGAGTAAGACAGGGTTGTAGCCTCTCCCCAATGTTATTCAATCTGTATATTGAGCAAGCAGTAAAGGAAACAAAAGAAAAATTCGGAGTAGGTATTAAAATCCATGGAGAAGAAATAAAAACTTTGAGGTTCGCCGATGACATTGTAATTCTGTCAGAGACAGCAAAGGACTTGGAAGAGCAGTTGAACGGAATGGATGGTGTCTTGAAGGGAGGATATAAGATGAACATCAACAAAAGCAAAACGAGGATAATGGAATGTAGTCGAATTAAGTCGGGTGATGTTGAGGGTATTAGATTAGGAAATGAGACACTTAAAGTAGTAAAGGAGTTTTGCTATTTGGGGAGCAAAATAACTGATGATGGTCGAAGTAGAGAGGATATAAAGTGGAGACTGGCAATGGCAAGGAAAGCGTTCCTGAAGAAGAGAAATTTGTTAACATCGAGTATAGATTTAAGTGTCAGGAAGTCATTTCTGAAAGTATTTGTATGGAGTGTAGCCATGTATGGAAGTGAAACATGGACCGTAAATAGTTTGGACAAGAAGAGAATAGAAGCTTTCGAAATGTTGTGCTACAGAAGAATGCTGAAGATTAGATGGGTAGATCACATAACTAATGAGGAAGTATTGAATAGGATTGGGGAGAAGAGAAGTTTGTGGCACAACTTGACCAGAAGAAGGGATCGGTTGGTAGGACATGTTCTGAGGCATCAAGGGATCACCAATTTAGTATTGGAGGGCAGCGTGGAGGGTAAAAATCGTAGGGGGAGACCAAGAGATGAATACACTAAGCAGATTCAGAAGGATGTAGGTTGCGGTAGGTACTGGGAGATGAAGAAGCTTGCACAGGATAGAGTAGCATGGAGAGCTGCATCAAACCAGTCTCAGGACTGAAGACCACAACAACAACAACAACATTCTTCCGTGTTATTTTCCATCTCTATACGATTATGGTACGACCCCCGCGAATGTAAATGTTTTGTCCAGATATGCATTCAGTTCAGTTGGACGTATTTCTTGTTTCCCCATTTACTGCATGCACGACGGTAAGAAACGGATGCCACATTAATCCCTTGCCTATATGTCGGTGCTTATATACCAGCTTCGAGTTCGCGCTACGTTGCGTATACGCTGCAGCAACGTCCGAAAATGGAAACTTTTTGACCGCCCCTTATACTAGTAATGCAACGTTCATTCATTTAAACTTGGTTACTGTAAAAAAAGGCTTCGTCTACAGTTTTTACCCCCTCTCCCCCCCCCCCCCCCACCCCTCGCCTTCCTACACTTTCCTCCGTTACCAAATAGACGATATCTTGATACTTCTTGATTTGTCCTATCAAACGAATCCTTTTACTCAAGTAGAGACATTGATTTATTTTTCCCCAGTTCGATTCAAAGTCTCTTCATTAGTCGACTTCTTGTCTGTACCGCTTATTGTCAATATTTCACTTCCATATATGGCTGATTTTCAGAATATGACAGAAAATACTGCCAGACACTTACATTTATATCAGATTTTAACAAATTTCTCTTCTTTCAGAAACATTTTTCTTGATCCTGTCAGTCAACATTTACATCCTCTCTGCTCTGACCATTATCATTGCATTTGGTCGAAATATCAAAACTATTCCACAAGTTGTAGGTGCCATAGTTCTTCATCTGATTCCTTCAGCATCGCCTGATTTTATTAAATGATATTCCACTAACATTTGGTGATAAGTTCCTACGGCACCAAATTCCAGAGGTCATCCGTCCCTAGGCTAACCTAAACTAACTTACGCTAAGGACAATATACACACACCCATGCCCGAGCGAGGACTCGAACCTCCGACGGTGGGAGCCGCGCTAAACGTGGCAAGGCGCCCTAGACCGCGCGGCTACCCCGTGCGGAATTCCACTACCATTGTTTACACTATCATTGTTTTACTTTTGTTTTTCATCTTAAAATCTTTTTTCAACATATCATCCAATGCGTTCAACTGCTCTTCCAAGTCGTTTGCCTCATCTGAACAAATTAAAGTGTGACTGGCAAATCTCATTGTTTTTATTTTTGCTCCTGTAAATACAATTCCATTTCCAAATTTCTCCTTTGTTTCCCTTGTTGTCAATACACAGATATTACATAACATCGTGGGGAGGCTACACCCCTGTGTCAGTCCTTTCACAATGCTGCTTTCCTTTCATATCCTTCGATTCTTTTAACTGCAGTCTGCTTTCTGTACAGGCCACAGAAAACTTCTTGTTCTTTGTGATTTTACCCTGTTACCTTCGTAAGTTCATACATTGTATTCCATTTAAAATTGTCAAAAGCTGTTTCTAGATCTGTAAATACTACAAATCTAGGTTTACTTTCCTTCAGTCTATCTTCTAAGACGTCAAAATGTCAGTATTGCCTCAGGTGTCACTAACTTCTCTACCAATTTTCCACTGTTCTGTAAATAATTCGAGTCAGTATTCTACAAGTGTGACTTATTACGTTGATGATTCAGTGACACACCTATCAGCTTTCTTTGTAATTGTAATTACAATTAATGCATTCTTCTTGAAATCTGAAAATATTTCGCCCATTTAATACATCTTGCATACCAAGCGGAATAATTTAACTTGTTAGGACCTCAATAATTGTGATAGAATGTCTCCAGGTGCCATATATCGACTTGGGATTTCAGTACTTTATCAAAATCATCTCGCCGTATCATATTTCCCACCTCATCTCCATCTGCTACCTGGGTAGCTTAACCTACTTCGTGATCACCTATTTTGATGTTAAGTTTATTGCTGTTCTCATTTCTACTACTTCTCATTACTTCGTCTTCCTTCGATTTACTCAACAGACTGTTCATTGCGTTCAACAGTACCTGTAATTCTTCTTCGTTTTCACTGGGGATAGCAGTGTTATCATCGAATCATAACACTGATATCCTTTCATCTCGAATTTTAATTCGACTCTCGAACCTTCCTTTTATTTCCGTCATTGCTTCTTCGATGTATTTTAGACTGAACAGTAGGGACGAAAGACTACAGCCCTGACTTACCTCGGTTCCTCTACTTACTGCTTATTCTATGCTCAGACTTAATAAGATCAGGGATAGACCACAACTAGTCTCACACCCTCTTCTATTACTGTCTTCCTTTCTTAGCTGTTCGATTTTCATTCCTTAGATATTTCATAGTAGTCTGTGGCTAAAAGGTGTCAAATTGCCAATGGAAAAGTTCGAAGTCAGTGAGATGTAGGACCTATCGCTTTGTCCCTCAAGTAGCGCGTGCATCACTTCTGGTACTTACCGTGTACGTGAGGAATGGCAAGTACGGGGTGACACAGAATAACTGGAATGTTCGAAATGAGTAGTGGCAGCCATGGGCAGTTTGCAGCACTGCGGGTTCGTGACAGCGAGTAAACAGTCCGCTATTTCTGTAATCATAGAACAGTAGAACGGACAACAGTGTGCGTTAGCCATAAAAATGTTTTATAAAAACAATTGTAGTTTGATAGCGGCGCAGATGGAGTTTCGACGTTTTTATAATTTAGAACGTCCTCATGCCGTTCCGTCGAAACACGCGATAAAATGTTGGATCTGCCCTGAAGAAGAAACTAACAGGACGACCAAGAAGTGTGGTTCCTCCAGCGAACATTGAAGCTGTACGCGATTCTGTCTTACGGAGCCCACGGCGTTCAATTCGTAAGCAAGCGGCAGTGGTTGCAACGTCCCGGGAGAGTGTTCGCAGAATACTTCATCTTGATTTAAAATTTCACCCGTACAATCTACAGATGGTGCAACAAGTTAAGGACATTGATTACCGGTTACGATTAGGATTCTGTCAACAACTGATAACAAAAATAAACAATGACGATAAATTTCTAAACAAGTTGTGGATGTCAGATGAGGCACATTTTCATATCGGAGGTTATGTGAATAAACAGAACTACTGTTACTGGGCAACACACAAATCCTAATGACGTTCATGAGCGCCCATTACACGCTAGTAAAGTGACAGTATGGTGTGGTGTACCATCACATGGGATTATCGGACCATTTTTTTTCCTTACCCCTGCACTGAACAACTTTCCAAACGTTCAAGAAGCCTGGTTTCAAGAGGACGGAGCGACATCACACACTACACGGCAGTCAGTGGCATATGTGTGAGAATTGTTTGGCAACCGTGTGACCTTACGATTCGGTAACATTCCCTGGCCCCGACGATCGCCAGATTTATCCGTTTGTGATATTTTCTTGTAGGGCTTCCTGAAGAGCAAAGTTTACACAACTCGACCAAGAACCCTGGATGAGCTGAAACAGATAATTCGGGATGCAATTCACAGTATCCCAAATGAGATATTGCAACCGTCAATGACGAATCTCAACAGCAGATTTCACGAATGTATTCGTACAGGAGGACGCCATCCAAAGGACGTAATTTTTAAAAAAAATGATGAATGCCATTAATGTTTCGTAAATGGCAAAGATGTAAGGTTTCAATTATTATGAATTAAATTTCTTTCCTTCATCACTTCTAGTTTTATTGGATTGTGGAAATGTTCCCGTTTTTTCTGTGTCACCCCGTATTACCGTTCTCGGAGAGTGCATTAAACTCCAGATCTCCATATAACTGGCAGGTAAGCCAGTTGTATAGTCAAAGGAAGACAAGAGCATACTGTTTAGGATAGACAATGCGCAGGCCTAAGGCAATGTGCGAAGAGCAGCCACACACAGAACTATCGTCAGCCTGAACTACACACTCCACACCCTGAGCGTTAAGCGTCTCACTGACCGAGGCGCACTCGGCGCTTTGCTTCATCTGCTACTGTCCAGTTTCTGTGTTCTGTGTTGTTCGGTTCACTGAAGAAATGCAGCTTTAAGTGTTGCTACGAGCATCTGACTTTGACGAGGAACTAGACCCCAAATATCCAATGCGTGGAGAAACATAGCAAACTTGACTCTTGACTCTTGGCGGTAGCAGTTCCTGTTGGGTCTGAAACCGATTGTCACTGATAAGGTGTGAAACTCGTCTCCGGTCTTCTTACGGCACTGTTCTTACGCCGTGTTACATCCCCGTGAGTCGTATACTACACCATTCCTTGTAGAAGCGTTAAACAGTCTACAATGATACATCAACAAAGCGGGCAACTTCGTTCGCGGTATGGTCACGAGAACGTTCAAACACGGTAGCTCCTTTACGGCATTGTGTCTCGTCTCCGCGTCAACCCATGTTGCTGCTGAGTTCCATACGACCAACTGGCATTTACCAGCCACCTCACTGCTATGACTCCAAAGCGACCATTGCTGTCGTTTTAAAGGGTGACTAATGCGGGGTGGGCCGTAAGTCAGTTGTCACTAGCAATTCTAGCCCAGTGATAGTTATCGATTTCATCAATGCTTAGTACCCATCAGTGAGCTGATACTAGCAGTGTGAGGTAATTTTGTTATTTGACAAACAATGAACAGGGAGTTAACTGCAGAAAAGCTTGGGTCAAATGGCTCTAAGGACTATGGGACGTAACATCTGAGGTCATCAGTCCCCTAGACTTAGAACTACTTAAACCTAACTAACCTAAGGACATCACACACATCCATGCCCGAGGCAGGATTAGAACCTGCGACCGTTGCAGCAGTGCGGTTCCGGACTAAAGCGCCTAGAGACGCTCGGCCACAGTGGCCGGGCGGAAAAGCTTGTATTTGTTTTACAAACTTGGCGGAAACATGACCAAAATTACAGTGATGTTTGTGACGTGTTTGTGCAAAGTTTTCCAAACATCCAGTCACCATGCTGATGAGCTATTCGCAAATTAAAGTTAAGATTTGAAGATACCGTGTCGTTAGCGGATCTTCTTCGTGCAGACAGGCCTACGTCAGTTACTACAAAAGAAAACCTTAATGTTGTCGCCCGGTGCTTCGTGCAATCACCGATTACATCTCAAATAAAACCGTCCGAGTAGGAAGGAATAGCAAGGATTCAGAAAAAGCTGAAACTGAAAGCACATAGGCGTACTTTACTTCAAGAGCTAAATGGAGATGACCCGAAAATACGTATGAAATTCTGCAAGTTTTACGAAAGTATTCTTTGGGGCGACGAAACAACTTTTAATGGGAATGACAGATACGACTGTGTCTACTGCGATTCTACGAATCCCCATGTGCCTACAAAGACAGAGTTTCTTCTGTCGTGAGTATGTGGGCAGAAATTTTCAGCGGTGGTTTAATCGGACCTTAATTTTTAACGATGCTCTCAGTTCTGCTGTAAATTACATAAATCTGCTTGAAAAAGTGTTTTTATAACTGGAAAAATAGCCAATTTTTTTAACATCTCCAACCGGTCAAGGAAATGTTGATCCGGCAACCAGGTGGAGCAATCCCGCGTTAAGAAGTTATTCTGAAAGACTTTCTAAATGAAAACTTTGAAGAATGGATTGGCAGACGGGATGCTATTGAATGACGTCCACGACTCCCAGGTGGCATACCCATGGATTTTTCAGCCAAGAGTATTGTGCCGTGTGTGCCAGTATTTCTCGCTATCGGCTCGGCTTTGGCCCTGGTTACTTCTTTGGCAGAGGAAAGATGACAACAGAGTGTAGGTTACATCGTGGAGAGCTGTGATATTGAGGCGCGAGCAGTGAACCCGAGTGAAGTGTTTGCTTCTACATGGCGAGTGAGTGAAGGTACGTTGTATGGAGCCTGGTGCTGGGCCGCCTTGAGAATCCGAGCAGAGTCGCGAGGCGGCGACAGCTTGATGAAGCAGCTGTTGGGCATCGTAGCTACAGCGAGGAAGGACTGTATGTTGTCGTAATAGAAGAAAGATCGAGCCATCCGGGTTAAGGCGATTATCTTCTTCTTTCTTCGGTGAGAACGTCCCTTGTTCATAGCAACAAAACTGAGTGTGTTAGGCCGGCCGGAGTGGCCGTGCGGTTCTAGGCGCTACAATCTGGAGCCGAGCGACCGCTGCGGTCGCAGGTTCGAATCCTGCCTCGGGCATGGATGTGTGCGATGCCCCTAGATTAGTTAGGTTTAATTAGTTCTAAGTTCTAGGTGACTGATGACCTCAGAAGTTAAGTCGCATAGTGCTTTGAGCCATTTTTTTGAGTGTGTTAAAACTTGGTCGCCCCATCATTTGAGTTGGATTTTGTGCTTTCCCAGCCTAGTACCAAAAATTGATAGTTAGCTACGACATTTTCTATTAAACGTGGTTTTTGTGTCAGGAGTAAGAAGACTGATATTTTTGTCTGTTCGTGAGGCTTCAAGCACCAGTCTGTTTGTAATCATTTTGCTCTAGAGAGCGTTTATATGAGTAAGGTGTTAAGGTTTTGTGTTTATTAAGCTATGGAGTAATGTTCTCTTCTGTGTATGTTGCCGTAGTAGCCTGTGTGCATAATTACTGATAGAGTTGCTGTTCTCCACTTGATTATTTTTCTCCTACTGATGAGTCGGCGTGACATCTGTGTGCCATCGGTAGTTTGAAAATCGCGGCTTTGTGTATGGGTAAAAATGCTCGCAGTGTAATATGGCATTTGTATCTGCTTAATTAATTAATTAATCAAAAATTGAGAATCATCTGGCCAATCCACATCTGCTTGTCGGTTTCTGTTGCGTCCGAATTAGATATCCTTTTTTTAATAATTAACCGGTGCAGTGATTTCTCGTTATGTATGTTACAGTAGGAACCAGTGTACATCAGGGCGCTGAAGACCTTGCTGTCGTGCGCCCACCAAACCATTCTACTACTACTACAGTGTACATCACTGACGAGGGTACTGCTGTTGTTTCTGGGATTGATGCTTGCTGACAAGAGCAGAGGCACACAGGGAGTCCACGGCGTAATAAGGTACATATGATTGCTGAAGTAAGAGTTATCAACCAGCTGACACGGGTACCATAAGTGTTATACTAAATCTTTTGATCTGTCAGTTCTGTTGCAAATATGAGGGAGACAGGCGTAATATGTTTAGTGCAGTTTAGTCAAGTTACCGTGCAGTGCTGTCTCACACACACACGGAAGTGCCTTATTGACTGTTTTTCTCGAAGAGACGCACAAGATGGTAACCGTTACCTAGGGTTTTACGTTGGCCCAGCTAAATTTAAAGAATTGCTTACTACCAGAATAAGCTACACTGATTTTAATTCATTTATATATACAGGATGTTACGTGTATGAATGCAGATATTTCTATTGGATACTGGGAACGGTGTACTGAACAACATTACATCAGTGTTTATGTCATTTGTAGAGTAATAATTATAGCTATTACATGTCTTGTGTTTTCAGGTTGCTTATTACCTCCAAGTATATGTGGTAAGGGCAAGCCATTAATGTTAATACACTCTGGGTAGCAGATCAGGGCCTGAAGTGTTGATGTGTGGACGCAAAAGGGTTAGTCTGTAATGAGAGGCGTAGTAAAACACAGGGTCGTAAAGTCTCTGACTTCTTGTTAGTTAGTTACATGTTCCACTGATAATTTTGCATGATATATCATAATTATGTGGAACGAGTTATTTTACATTCACAACGCAAATTAATTTCCACATACGGTTACATGCTGAACATTTGTAAGCTTTTTGTTGTTATTATAGAAAAAAGATAGCAATAGAAATTCTTCTACGGAATAGAAGGTGTTGTGTTGTAAAGGAGGAACTTTCTCAGTTTGTTATCAAATTTTACTTTTATGTCTGTCAGATATTTTTTATCGCTTGGTAAGCGATCAAAAATTTTTGTTGCCGCGTTGGGCACCCCTTTTTCTGTTAAAGACAACCGTAATGTGGAGTAACGATAGTCATTTTTCCTTCTGTTATTGTAACTGCGTACCTCATTGTTCCTTTTGGACTGTAGTGGATTATTTACAACAAACTCCATTAGGAAATAAATATACTGTTGATCAGCAGACGGAGTGCCTAATTTCTTAAACAGATGTCTACGAGATGATCGTCGGTGAGCATCACATATTATTCTTCCAGCACGTTTTTGTGGAATGAAGACTTTCTTTCTTAAAGATGAGTTACCCTATAACATTATTCCATATGATATTATTGAATGAAAATGTCCAAAATATGTCAGCTCATTAATTTGTCCCTTCCCACGATTTGTAATGATTCTAAGCGCAAACATAGCTGAACTAATTTCTTTTGGAGTTCCAAAATAGGTTTTTTCCAATTTAAATTCTCATCAGTATAGACCCATAAGAATTTTGAAGTTTCTATCTTATTCATTATTTCCTTATCATGTGTTACATTTATCATTGGAGTAGCACTTGTAGATGTACATAACTGAATGTGTTGTGAAATTCACAGAAAGCCAGTCAATTATACTTTTAAAAACTTCATCTACCATTTCTTCTGTTTCTGTACCTATGCTTGGAAAGATTAAAATACTAGTGTCATTTGCAAAAAGAACGTATTCTTGTTGTTGTATACCAGACGAATGACGGTTAACATATAAGAGAAACAGTAGTGGACCTAAGTTGAACCTTGGGGAACCCCACACGTGATTTCTCCCCAGGCAGGATTATGTCGCTAGACTATATTGCTTGAATTGCTAAGTACGACATTCTGCATTCTTTTGATTATATATGACGTCAACCATTAGTTGGCTATACCATCAGTCCCTTAAAACGTCAATTTATCTGGGAGAATATTGCGATTCACACAGTCAAGTGCCTTAGAGAGGTCGCGGGAAGTACCAACAGGCGTTATTTTATTCTTAATGCTCATAAAATCTGGTGAGCGAACGTGTAAATTATATTCTCTATAGTGCAACCCCTCTGAAACACTACCTGTGATTTGCGAAGGATACTGTTGTTGCTAAGGTGATATATTATTCTAGAATACATCATATTCTCAAAAATTTTGGAGAATGAAGTCAGTAGTGGAACATGTCGGTAGTTATTTGCGGCAAGGCTGTTCAGTGCAGCGAAAAAAACAACCAAGACAGTGATATGTGTACATAATATGGTACCACATATAAAAATATCTTCTCTTATACCCTTTACACCTTGTATATACAGATATTTATACGTTAAATGTAAGTCTCGTCGTAAGCACCTCTTTACTTTAGAATTCTGATTTCGTTGCAAATAACTTCGTGTTGTGCCTTAAGGTAGGTTTTGTCATGGGGGAGCGTGTCGGAGAAGTCCACCGCATGAGCGTCTTGGGAAGTGATTCCAGTGGTGGTTTCCATTGCATTCCACTTGTGATAATGAGATGATAATGAGAACAACACAACACCCAGTCCCTGAGCGGAGGAGATCTCCCATCGAGCCGGGAATCGAACCCGGGTCCCTTAGCATGACAAGCCGCCGCGCTGACCACTCAGCTATCGGGGCGGACTCGTTGCGAATGAGTAACTGCTTAACTGATCTTGGCTGGCTCTCTTTTGACTTGAGATAGCTGTTGGATCCGGGCTCTTGGTCGTGTAAATTAAAATTTCTGCGAAGGTTTAAGATTGGTTAATTGGGAAAGTTGCGAGTGATTGCTTCAACCTGTGCTTCTGCGTCCACGAGTGTTTAAATTATTGTCAGTCTAAAGCTTAACAGTGTAAGTGCGTGAGAATAAACTGAGGTGTGGTTCTGCTTAAAGAATACTATCGGCAACTGATCGCCCAGTGTTTAATGAAAATCTTTGTCGGCTTCGGCAGAGTGTCTTAAAATTAAACTGACTCTGCACTCTATGTTAGTGGTGCCATCACTCCCACTTTCTGTACAATAATTCCTCAACTTCGGCATAACTGAACTGCGCTTTAGGTTTTTCTTTTTGTACTTGTGAGTCTTTTTGTAAAATGGTCCTGGAAGTATTTATGAACAAGACTACCCCGCATACTTGTGGGCATTAAGGGCCGCAAGTGAATAATATTGGTTTCAAGTTGGTAACTCAGTAGCGCTACGTGGCTTCGCTACTGTCTGTTGTTTTTTAGAGGAGAGTAAGCTTTAGATCAGTGTTACCCCATTACTAATTGTTTATTGCAAATTTAAGAAAAGAAATTATTTGGCTGCATTATGAGATATTATAAACATTTGTTCGTGCTGTCGGTAATTTTTCTATTTGTATAAATAAACTGATAGTTAATTTTAGACTTTGTTTAATTGCGAACCAGTAACTTACTGCTCCATACCCAGCTTCTTACAATGTCAAAAAAATGGCTCTGAGCACACTGGGACTCAACTGCTGAGGTCATTAGTCCTCTAGAACTTAGAACTAGTTAAACCTAACTGACCTAAGGACATCACAAACATCCATGCCCGAGGCAGGATTCGAACCTGCGACCGTAGCGGTCTTGCGGTTCCAGACTGCAGCGCCTTTAACCGCACGGCCACTTCGGCCGGCTCTTACAATGTCAGGTATTCTAAAAATGAGGTTTATTCCGTCAAAGTTACTGATGTTGATAATTTGAAGAAGGAGTCCAATAAGAATTTGAAAAGCTAAAATCCCGGAAGATTCGTTACAGAATTTATAAAGCAGCGTTGAAAAGATGCAATGTTTGTATAGAACAGCAAACAAACAACTTTGAGCATGTTTCGTAGGTACATATGTTTCTGTGTTGGTAATAAATTTGAATTTTCTTTTGTGTATCGGCCGCTGGTGGCCGAGCGGTTCTGGCGCTACAGTCTGGAACCGCGCGACCGCTACGGTCGCAGGTTCGAATCCTGCCTCGGGCATGGATGTGTGTGTTGTCCTTAGGTTAGTTAGGTTTAAGTAGTTCTAAGTTCTAGGGGACTTATGACCTCAGCAGTTGAGTCCCATAGTGCTCAGAGCCATTTGAACCAACCATTTTGTGTATCATTATTGCCTTAAACGCATTTTTGACAACTGTCTTATGATCCACCCTGTATTTTCAGACATTGCGCAGCATCAGTAAGACTCACAGATAGTGTTTGATAAGCAACTTGTTGCTGGGTGCTAGTGACGGCAGGAGCGCTCCCTCCCTACGCCAGCTGTGGAGCGACCACGCGGAGCGCCTTGCTGGTCTCTGCGGCCTGGGGCAGGTCGGGACACGGGCCACCTCCCTGAGGCCCGGCGGGTGGTCCGCCGCCCACGCCTGCCCCCAGGCCAGCCGCCCCACCACTGCGAGCGCTCGTACATCTGCGCCGCGCCGGCCGGTTGGGCACGACGCTATCCTTCTTTCTTCCCTTCCTGACTCTCTGCACCGCGACTTTTTCTCTTCCTCGCTCCGTCATACATCACTTTCCCTCAGCTTCCTGCTAGGAATCTTGTGTTCGGATCAAAGGTGTGTACATCGGCGTGCTTGCAGCTGTTTCTGTTTTTATATACTGTTTGTGTCTTCCCGCATTGCCGCTCCATAGACTCATCCCTGTAGCCTGGAGGAGTTTGGCTGCCGCTAAAGAGACAGACATATTCACTACCAGTAGTAAAGCTGAACCATTCAGAAAACATAGTTGGATGTCAGTGTAACTTTGTACACGTACACACTATTGGCCGGTGTATATAACATTAACCGAAAAAAATCTCAACACTATAAAGAGATGTGTAGAATCGTGGAAGTATGTACCGTCTTTGCAACTAAATGAAGTCAGTTTGTTTATTGCCATACGCGTTTGGATTCTTTTATTTAAGAAACATATCAGTGCCCTGAAATACACGTTTCCTTTTGTACATACAATAAACGTATCATGTGGTAGAAATAATAAGCTGCTATATTAGATTTTGTCGTGTTTTTCTCTTGCTTTTTAGGTTAGAAGCAGCTTTTGTAGCGCAAATTCCATATTTTGAATGCATCGTTCGGTGTTACGATTTCTAGCGATGTTAACACATATGTGTGGTCCTGGAGATGAATTTGTTAGTTTTCATACTCCAGCTGGCTTATTTCTGGCATTCTTCCATCCACATTTGTCGCATCGCATATTTCACTTTCACTTTCCATTTGGAGTTCAACATATATGTGTTTTTGCTGTGTAGTGTTTCCAAATGATATTGTGTGTTTGTCTGTCTTTTGTTTGTGTTAATAAATATGAGTTTGTATATATGTATAAGTGTGTGTGTGTGTGTGTGTGTGTGTGTGTGTGTATTTTGATGTGCACAAATGTATTTTGCTTTTAATAAATATGAGTTCGTGTGGAGGTGTGTGTGTGTGGGGGGGGGGGGGGGCGGGGTCGAGAGAGAGGTGGGGAAGGAGATTCATTAATTATTTATCCTGGTTACAATTCGTTTGTTATTGTTTTGGTGGCTAGCATGATCAGAGAGTCATTGTTTACATGGATTTGGTCGTTGAGTACCTTCTTTTCCATTGCAATAGCTCTTTGTATGTGAAAGGTTTTTTTTGCAATTTTAGGAGCTTTTTGTTGTGATTACTCACTCTGATAACTGTCTTGTCACATTCCATGTTGGATGGTTCACGTCCGTGTTTTATGAGGTGTTCAGGGAAGGTAGAATGGCTGTTTTCATATTTCAAACTTCTTATATGTTCTTTATATCTAGTTTTAAAGTTCGTGCTTGTCACCCCTAGATATACTGACTAATCATTCTTGGCACTCTAGCTGGTATATACCTGCTCGTTGGTATTTATCTGGTTTGTCTGTTGTTTGTAAACGTGATTATATTGAGTTCCTTGTTCTGTATGCTATTTGTAATCCCTGTTTCTTTAATATATTTGCTATTTTGTGTAGTGCTTTGTGTTTGTATGTCAGAGGCACAAATTTTTTCTGTCATTCATATCATGAGTGTTATTGTTTTGTGTTTCCATGTGTGTTGTAGTGTCTGTGGGGTTATGTGTTCTCTACATGTTTTGATTTTTCTTTAGTTGCGTTTTAATTTTTTGGCTGAGTTTGTGTACTATATGGGTGCTGCAACCATTGTTTGTGGCTATGAGTTGTACTGTTTATTATTCTTTTTCATAGTTTTCTTTGCTGAGTGGTATGATATTTCGTATCTTTACATGTGTCTTAGGGCCGCTAATTTTTGATTTTGTGGGTGTTTAGATGAAGCATGTATAATTATGTCTGTGGCTGTTGGCTTTTGTGAAGATGCCAAATGTGTGTTTATTGTTCTCTCTCTTTATTGTCATATCCAGGAAGTGTACTTGGTTTTGTGTTTCTTATTCGGGGTGAATTGAATATACTTATGTAAGTTGTTTATATCTGTTTGAAGTTTATCAATTTTCTCTGTTAGTTCATCTACCATACAGATTATGTCGTCCACATATCTGTACCAGTAAACAATTTTGTATCCTTACTTTGTGGTGACTGTGTCAAAGACTGTGTTTTCTGTGTGGTTGATGAATATGTGTGCCAGTTTTCGGAAATTGGGGACCACAATGGAAGCCCATATTCATGTAAGTAAAATTACGTTTCCAATTGGAAACACCACTAAGAAATTAAACGAAAAACTACAAGCTATCAACGTCATAGTCACAAGAGCTGATAAAGGGAACAGCAAGGTACTGATGCATAAGGAACAATACATAGCCGGCCGGAGTAGCCGAGCGGTTCTAGTCGCTACAGTCTGGAACCGCGCGACCGCTACGGTCGCAGGTTCTAATCCTGCCTCGGGCATGGATGTGTGTGATGTCCTTAGGTTAGTTAGGTTTAAGTAGTTATAAGTTCTAGGGGACTGATACCACGGCAGTTAACTCCCATAGCGCTCAGAGCCATTTGAACAATATATACACACATCAAAAAAAGTTTTGCTTAACCCCAGGTTTCAAAACTCCTGAAGACAGACGTTGACTGTGGATATTGTATCACAGACACAGTCCATTTGACTGTTCAGAGATGTCAATAAACCAGCCCAAAGATGTAAACAACCTTGCATAACCAGCGCCTATTAGGCGGAGGGGTCCGACAGCAGATCAGTTCCAGTCATTCCACCAGGAAGGAGATACACGGCTTGTGCTGTCTGTAGTTTAACCATGCCTAGACGGTCAATACCTCGGTTCGACCGCGTCCGCACAGTTACTTTTTGCCAGAAAACACTCTCGACAAGGAAAGTGTCCAGGCTTCTCATAGTAATCCAAAGCGATGTTGTTCGGATATGGAGGAGATAGAGAGAGACAGAAACTGTCGAACACATGCCTCGCTCAGGCCGCCCAAGGGCTACTACTGCAGTGGATGACCGCTACCTAAGGATTGTGGCTGGGAGGAACCCTGGCAGCAACGCCATCATGTTGAATAACGCTTTTCGTGCAGCCACAGGAAGTCGAGTTACGACTCAAACTTGTGCTCAAAAGACTATATGATGCGCAACTTCACTCCCGACGTCCATGGCGAAGTCCTTCTTTGCAACCACGACACGGTGCTGCGTGTTCTGATGGGCACAGCAACATGCCGAATGGACTGCTCGGAATTGGCATCATGTTCTCTTCACCGATGATCGTCGCATATGCCTTCAACCAGACGATCGTAGGAGACATTTTGGAGGCAACTCGGTCAGGCTGAACGCCTTAGGTACTCTGTCGCACGAATGCAGCAAGGTGGAGGTTCCCTGTTGTTTCAGGGTGGCATTATATTGGGCCGTAGTACGCCGTAAGTGGTCATGAAAGACGCTGTAACGGCTTTACGATATGTGAATGCCATCCTCCGACCGATAGTGCAACCATATCGGTAGCATATTGGCGAGGCATTCGTCTTCATGGGCAACGTTTCGCGCCCCCATCGTGCACATCTTGTGAATGACTTCCTTCAGGATAATGACATCGCTCGACTAGAGTGGCCAGCATGTTCTTCAGACATGAACCCTATCGAACATGCCTGGGACATATTGAAAAGTGCTGTTAATGGACGACGTGACCCATCAACCGCTCTGAGGGATCTACGCCGAATCGCCGTTGAGGATGGGAACAATCTGGACCAACAGTGCCTTGATGAACTTGTGGGTAGTGTGCCACGACGAATACAGGCATGCACCAATGCTAGAGGACAGCTACTGGGTATTAGCGGCACTGGTGTGTACAGCAATCTGGACCACCACCTCTGTCTGTCTCGCTGTATGGTGATACACCATGCAATGTGTGGTTTTCACGAGCAATAAAAAGGGGGGAAATGATGTTTATGTTGATCTCTATTCTAGTTTTCTGTACAGGTTCCGGAACTCTCGGAGCCGAGGTGATGCAAAACTTTTTCAGGTATGTGCAAAAAATCTAAAGATTTCATCTCTTCTAACAATATCACAAACCTAAAATAGATCCAACAGCACACTTCCATACATACATGAAAAACAACCTCAAAGACATGAGAGACATACAGACAACCAACAAGAACTCATCACACAGAAGGAGCCAAACGCACCAGTACTCAAAAGCCAACCCAAGGCCCACAAACCCCACATTTCATTGTGGCCTGTCATGAAATTAATGAATGCACCGTCATACCATGCAGCAAACACATGAACAAAATGATAATGCAACATACGAAATGAAAAACAGCAGAACAGTGAAAAACACAAATCAACTCAGGACACAAATAAAAGCCTCACGCATCCCACAAACAGCATCACTAATCTCTTTTGACATGGAGAACATGTACACCTCAATACCCACTGCAGACACAATAAAACTAATTGAAGAAAACTAACTGACATACAACAAACTACCTGCAGACAATATTAATGAAATAACTAAAATTCTCAAAGCAATCACATCCCAAAATTACTTCCAATTTAAAAATGGTTCAAACAGCTCTGAGCACTATGGGACTTAACTTCTAAGGTCATCAGTCCCCTAGAACTTAGAACTACTTAAACCTAACTAACCTAAGGACATCACACACATCCATGACCGAGGCAGGATTCGAACCTGTGACCGTAGCAGTCGCGCGGTTCCAGACTGTAGCACCTAGAACCGCTCGGCCACCCCGGCCGGCTTACTTCCAATTTGAAAAGGCATTTTACTTGCTAGAAGATGGGCTTCCAATGGGATCCACAATTTCAGGACCAATGGCAAATATATTCATCAACCACACAAAAAACACAATCTTTGATGCAGTCATCACAAAGAAAGGATACAAAATTGTTTACTGGTTCAGATATGAGGCCGACATAATCTGTATGGTAGATGAACCAACAGAGAAAATTGATAAATTCCATACAGATATAAACAACTTACATAAGAATATTCAATTCACCAACGAATAAGAAACACAAAATCAAGTACTTTCCCTGGATATAACAATAAAGAGAGAGAACAATAAACACACATTTGGCATCCTCACAAAAGCCAACAGCCACAGACATAATTATACATGCTTCATCTAAACACCCACAAAATCAAAAATTAGCGGCCCTAAGACACATGTTAATGATACGAAATATCATCCCACTCAGCAAAGAAAACTATGAAAAAGAATTATAAACAGTACAACTCATAGCCACAAACAATGGTTGCAGCACCCATATAGTACACAAACTCAGCCAAAAAATTAAAACGCAACTAAAGAAAAATCAAAACATGTAGAGAACACATAACCCCACAGACACTACAACACACATGGAAACACAAATCAATAACACTCATGATATGAATAACAGAAAAAATTTGTGCCTCTGACATACAAACACAAAGCACTACACAAAATAGCAAATATATTAAAGAAACAGGGATTACAAATAGCTTACAGAACAAGAAATTCAATATAATCACATTTACAAACAACAGACAAACCAGATAAATACCAACGAGCAGGTATATACCAGCTAGAGTGCCAAGAATGATTAGTCAGTATATCTAGGGATGACAAGCACGAACTTTAAAACTAGATATAAAGAACATATAAGAAGTTTGAAATATGAAAACAGCCATTCTACCTTCCCTGAACACCTCATAAAACACGGACGTGAACCATCCAACATGGAATGTGACAAGACAGTTATAAGAGTGAATAATCACAACAAAAAGCTCCTGAAATTTCAAGAAAATTTTCACATACAAAGAGCTATTGCAATGGAAAAGAAGGAACTCAACGACCAAATCCATGTAAACAATGACTCTCTGATCATGCTAGCCAACAAAACAATAACAAACGAAATGTAACCAGGATAAATAATTAATGAATCTCATTCCCCTCTCCTCCCCCCCCCCCCCCCAATCCCCACACATGCAGACACATGAACCCATATTTATTTTTAAAAAAATACATTTGCACATACCAAAATACACACATACATAAACTATTTATTATTAAAAAAATACTTTTGCACACAGCAAATTACACACACACACACACACACAAACTCATATTTAAAAAAACGGCAGAATACACACAAAACATCAAACACAACATAAACAAAAGACAGACAGACACACAAGAACAGTTGGCAACACTACAACCTAAAACACACAAATGTTGATCACCAAATGGAAATTGAAAGTGAAACGTGCGATGTGTAGATATGGATGGAAGAATCCCAGAAATCGGTCAGCTGCAGAATGAAAATTAACAAATACATCTCCAGGACCTCACACATGTGTTAACAGCGCTGGGAATCGTAAGTAACACTGAACGATACATTCACCATACGGAACTTAGGCTACAAAAGTTGCTTCTAACCTAAAAAGCAAGAGAAAAACACGACAAAATGTAATATTGCAGCATATTATGTTTATCACATAATACGTTTATTGTATGTGTCAAAGGAAACTTGTATTTCAGGCCACTGATGATGCTTCCCAAATAAAAGAAGCGAAACGCGTATGGCAATAAACAAACTACCTTTATTTAGTTGCAATGACGGTACATACCTCCACGAATTTAGAGCAACTAAGGGAAAGACGGAAAACAGATAAAAATGACGATAATATACAATAATGAAATTTCGGCAGTACGTTTGTCTACGTAATATATTTAAATGATGAACATTGCAAGATCACAGGTTAATGTAAGAGCGAGATAATCCGTTGCCAATGTGGAATACTAGTACGTTAATAACCGATGTAACCACCCGAATGTTGAATGAAAGGCATGCAAACGTGCATGCATTGTGTTGTAGAGGTACTGAGTGTCAGTTTATGGGATGGAGTTCCATGTCTCTTGTACTTGGTCGTTCAATACAGGGATAGAAAATGCTGTTTGCGGAGTACGCTGGGGTTGTTATCCGATGACGTTCCGTTTGTGCTCCATTGGAGACAGGTTTGGTGATCAAGCAAGCCAAGGCAACATGTCGACAGTCCATAGAGCATGTTGATTTACAGCAGCGGTATGTACGTGAGCGTTATCCTGTTGAAAAGCACCCCTTAGAATGATTTCCGTGAGTGACAGCACAATAGGTCGAATCGCCAGACTGGCGTCCAGATTGGCGGGGGATAACCACGAGAGTGTTCCTCCCATCGCAAGAAATCGCACCTCAGACCATAACTCCAGGTATAGGTCCCATTAGTCTTGGTTGCTGGCCCTCAACTAACCTCTTTCTAACACACGGCCATAACTGACACCGATGCAGAAGCAGCTTTCTTCATCAGAAAACGCAATAGACATCCTCGCTGCCATCCAATGAGCTCGCAAATGGCGGTGCTTTGGGGTAAGCTGAATGCATGCTACAGGGCGTCTGGCTCGGAGCTGTCCTTCAAGCAACCAGTTTGTAACAGTTCGTTGTGTCACTGTGGTTCCAACTGCTGCTCATATTGCTGCTGCAGATGTTGTACGATGCAGCAGAGCCATACGGCGAACACGATGGTCTTCCTTCTTGGTAGTGCTACATGGTCGTCCGGGACTCGGTTATCTTGCAACCGTAGATTCTCGTAACCATCGCTGACAGCAATCATGTGCAGTGGCTATATGCCTGCCAAGTCTTTCTAGAAATATCGCAGAAGGTCCAGCTTTTCGTAGACCTATTATACGACCTCTTTCAAACTCTGTGAGGTGTTGATAATGGCGTTTTTTTTTCACCTTAAAGACATTCTTGAGTAAGATCATGTGACCGCGTCCAATCTCAGAGGTAACTAACACTAACGACCGTTACAGCGTGTACGTAAAGCAAACCTGATTTCCATTCTCATAGTGGCACTAGTAGCGTCGCTCTTAATCGACTGGTGCTAAATTTGAGTAGCCGTAGCCAGATGTAGATGTAGAAACACGTCTTCCAACTTTCGTTTATGTCGTTCAACTCCTTCCTGGTGTTGCGATTTTTTTTCCGTCAGTGGAATTTAAATTGAAATTCTCTGTAACAGGTAAACGCACACTAGAAAGCATTAGTGTTGTTCACGTTTAGTGTTGTTACCAATTCTGATAACGTAAAGAAAGGACGTGAACAACGTCCGGTACTGAAGGAGTACTCTGATGGACGCGAAGATGCTTTTTGAGGTAGCGTGGTCACCACCTGGCATAGTTTGAAACGGGCCTCGTTGTGGGTCTTCATGTGGTCGGCTGATCGAATCTTGCAATGTGGGGTATCCACATCTAGCAGTGGCCCAATCGTGGACTGCGCTGGCACGTGAAGACAGACATGCTCGTCGTCAAGGTTCCAGTCGATCACTTGTGGTCGTCACACGGAATAAGCGCCGTATTGTGCAGCAAGCACATCGCAACCCCTTCACAGCTGCCCCTGCCTTCAGACAACAAGTAATGGATGAAATGATAATTAAATCAAGACCCTAAGCTGTCGACAGGCGTTGATATACATCAACGGGGCAGTTGAAAATGTGTGCCCCGACCGGGATTCGAACCCGGGATCATCTGCTTACATGGCAGACGCTCTATCCATCTCTCCTTTTTTCTTTCTTTTAATCTCATTTTGTTCGTTATTGTTAGTTTCAATTGTTCGTGGCGGACGTCACCTGACGCCCGTTGAAGTTCGTTATTGATCCATTCACTCAGTTTTTTTTATTACAGAGGGCGGCCAACCCTCTGAACCGAACACGCCGAGCTACCGTGCCGGCGTCTGAGCCACCGAGGGCACAGAGGACAGCGCGACTGCAGGGATTTATCCCTTGCACGCTCCCCGGGAGACCCACATTCCCAACTTAATGTCCACACGCTACATTCGTAGTGCCCCTGCCCATTACACTCATTACTAGCAGCAGACAATCTTACCGAGTTCCGTAAGAGTTCGGGCAATGCGTGTGCATCCAGCACAGAAGAAGAAGGTCAATGGCCGGTTAGCCGTAACTATATGAAGATGGTATCTGTTCTTTCGGACATTCGAATTTGTTGAGATGAGTCGATAATGGTATTGCCAGCGAAAAGCAGAGTTCTGGGTTTGAGCCTCGGTCTGGCACATACAAGTAATTTTACCTGTAAGAAAGTTTCAAAACATTACAAACTCCGCTGCAGTGTGAAAGTTTCATTCTGGAAGTCTACCTGACACATAAGCGGAAAAGTGTTCAGCTCTTAGTGATAAAACACAGTGTAACCGAAGACATGTGAGGGCATTTCGATGGCTCGTCACAGAAAGACACTATTTCTCCTCACTTTAGTAGTATGAGAGATATATTACTATTGAGATTCGAATAGTTATTTTACTTCTTCGTGTCTGAAGATCAAAGTTTTGCAGCTCACAACCGGGCTTCCTTCATTGCTTCCTTGCTTCCCTGTACTTTTTAGGGGATGTTCCGTATCCTGATATTAAAAGCAATGACTTCTGTGGTCACACTCATCTATAAGGCTCAACTTGATGAGGTTTGCTTTCATTGGTGCTGCGTCCGTTCTGAGGCAGTTCAGGCACCACCAGATCTTCCCTCTCAAGTTCTCGCCATTACATCTACAGTAATGAAGGATGGTCGTTTGGAGGCTTGGTAAGTTCTTTGTTGAGGAATGTCTTGTGTGGAGCGTAAGTCTTCTAGGACCACATGAAGGAGTGACGATCACCGAAGATATGCTTAAACTTCTCACAGTGTCCCTGTTCGTACGTTTGGGCCCGCAAAACCGATCGCTTTGTATGGTTTCTCACGAGGCGTTGGTTTCGCGCAACCACTTATTGAAGCATATTTCAGTTAAGCTTAAGTTGTCCTTTTTGGTGCTTACAGATCTGGGACACGTTGGGCGTGTGTAGTCTGTCTTGGAAAAGCACAATGCTTGAGCTATAAATCTCAACGCGTTTGATCTAGCTCCCCATTCACTGTTAGCTAATTCTGTCAGCATATTATTTATTGCTGCGACTTTATGACTGGCCAGCTGCAGTGATGTTTGTACCTCACCGACCGGTTCTGCACTAAATCCAAGAATGTCGATTTATCTATGTGTTCCAGAGTGATATCATTTCAAGTTACATTAAGCTTTGGATTTGCTCGTTTTGGGCGAAGAGGAAAGGCGCTGACTTGTGTCTTTGATAGATCTCGTTCAGAAAAAAATTCTGCTGTTATTCTGATATGGCGCTTAGAGCACTAATTCTATCCTTGAGCTTTGGTGACCAGATCTTCAGCATACGGGAAGTGGGCCGAGTAATTTGGTGTTGGTTGTTCACTTGTATAAGCTGAATAGAGCCTCACCATGACGCTAAGCTCTGCGAGCCCATTTTTCTGCCATTTCTATGATCTTTCTGTCCTCTAGCGTGACATACAACGTTCTTTTTGCAGTTATGATTCAGTGATTTTTACAAGCTGGTAATCATAACATTTAACATACAGTTTTGTCATGAGCGACCCTTGATTCACTGTGTCGTATACAGAGCTTAGGTTAACCAATGCCATTTCTTTTATTTGTTTATTTTCATTTCGTTTCTCTGTATATCCAACAGGAGACAATGTCTGGTTGATGCAAGACTTTCCTGGTGTGAACCGGGACTGTTGTGGGATAAGCTTTGGGTCTAGGATGCCTGTTACGGGATTCAGCAACAACCGTTTTACAGTTTATATGAGGGATGAGTGACAGGAGAGCGATCTCGGGTAATAGATCTTCAGGAATCAGGTGATTTTCCTGTCTTTAACAGTGCTACTGTCTTTACTATTCTCCACATCTTAAGGACCCTTCATGTCACCAGGCAGTGCTTGTCAAGGAGCAGGAACGACTGCTTGGCTCCAGGACCAAATTGTTTTATCTGCTGCACACAAACGTCGTCAACTCCAGCTGCTTTTCCCTTATTCGTTGAGCTTAGACTCTTATCAAGTTACTCTAAGGTGATTGGCAAAACGAAATTATTTCCTTCTTGCTGTGGGCATCAATTGATTGGAATTTAAACAAAGAGCCACTATAGTTAGCTCTCTGATGTCAGAGATATTTAGAAATATCAGGACCGTAGGCAGTTACAATTTACAGAAGTCGAATTCAGAGTTAACCTGGCCCGGGTGCGACTTCGTGTTGCATCGCTGGGCAGAGTATTCAGCGTCTACTGGGAAGGCACTCACCATGAGCTGTGGTAGACTGAGCGAGGGGTGACACCCGAGACGCGGAAGGGCAGACGATCTTTCCAGAAGCTGTCGGAACGTGCTCCACTTGCCACTGCCGAGAACGCAATCACGCGGGCGTAACAGGCTGCTGCGCTTTCCGACAGCTCCTGTCAGCCAAAGGCGCCGTCGTCCTGCAGACGGCTGTCCAGATGATCCCTCCGATAGCCGGTTCAAGCTGTCCACACTGAACACTGATACCATCACGATAGACCGCCATCCCAGAGGGCAGGGATCGCTTTACAGCGGTACAATGCTTGCCTCGTACAGCGCTGATTCTGATCTTGTTTGTTCTGTCATGCATTTCAATTTCTTTGCCGTGCAGTTCTAACACTAGTCTATGATTGCTTAAACGCAATAAGTCTACTTGGAAAATTAAAATGCAATGGTTTTAAAGGAACCCTGTTGTGTGGATGGAATTCTACTTTTATAACAGAAGATTAGAGGGTTAGACTGAAAAACTGCGTCCCTGGAACGAAACTTGGCTGAGATTCACCAATTTTCATTCCGGAAGGAACCGTTGTTCATAGCGACTGTATATTTTACAAGGAAGGACTGAGACACAGCAAACAGCCGCAATCCCATTGGCTTTTTATTATTCCTGCATACCCTTATTTAAGCTCTAAATAGCCTCATTCAGTGCATTTGAGTGAGCTACAATAAAAAAAAACTCGCAGCAGTACATGTCACCATTTGCTGTACACCATTAACGTCATATGACGAAATGTGCTCCTGGGAGTCTGTTGCATTATAACTCACTTAAATGCACTGAAGATGGCTATTTAGTGCTCAAATGTGGATATGCAGGAATAATAAAAAAACCAACGGGGTTGCGACTGTTTGTTGTGTTCCTATCATTAATTGAGATTGCTGGAACATAAAATATGCGAGTTACACTGTGTCCAGTATGGCCGCCTGCTATTCGCGGATATTCTTGTTGTTGATTTGTCTTGAGTGCGAAGAACGGGTTGTTGACTGTCCACGCCGGTCTATCCTGTCAAGCCTCTTTACCTATGTAGTACATAACATTTTGTTCTTTTATTCCACAAACGACATTCTCAGTGTAACAGTAGTCGAAGTCAAACGTAACTGCAATCGGTTTGTGGTGATACAGATTAACAAGTTATTAAAAATATATTTCTATGTACCCGCCCAGTTGGTCAAATTTTGATCTTTTTAATTTATTTTTCGTTCTCTGCTCCAAGGAGCAGTTTGAGATCCGGCATGCTGTAGAGTTAGCATTCTTTTTAGTCAGTTTCCGGGTGAGCTAAAGTTTCTTGGCCTTCTCAGCGTCTACACGAAGGAGTTGTTGTCCTGTTCAGCCCATGACCAGATAATATGGAAATGGGGCAGAGCGTTTTCCAATTGAGCATACGTGGCGAGGATTACGAGCTCCGATATTAGCCGCAAAATAACAGAAAAACTCTCCAGAATGTTAAATGAAATTGGGGTACTGCAACTACACTATGTGATTAAAAGTATTCGGATACATACATTTTTCATAATAGGTGCATTCTGCTGCCACCTACTGCAAAGTTCTCCATGTCAGCGATCTCAGTAGTCATTAGACACCGTGAGACAGATTATGGACTTCGAACATGGTCAGGTGATTGGCTGTCACTTGTTCCATACGTCTGTACGCGAGATTTCCACACTCCTAAACATCCCTAGGTCCACTGTTTCCGATGTGATAGTGAAGTAGAAACGTAGAGGGACACGTACAGCATAAAAGCGCACAGGCCGGCCTGTACTGATAGAGACCGCCGACAGCTGAAGAGAGTCGTAAGGTGTAATAGGCAGACATCGATCCAGACCATCACACAGGAATTCCAAACTGCATCAGGATCCACTGCAAGTACTATGACAGGCGAGAGGTGAGAAAACTTGGATTTCATGGTCGAGCGGCTGCTCATAAGCCACACATCACGCCGGTAAATGCCAAACGACGCCTCGCTTGGTGTAAGGAGCGTAAACATTGGACGATTGAACAGTGGAAAAACGTTGGTGTAAGGAGTGTAAACATTGGACGATTGAACAGTGGAAGAACGTTGTGTGGAGTGACGAATCACGGTACGCAATGTGGCGATCCGATGGCTGGGTGTTGGTATGACTAATGCCCGGCGAACGTCATCTGCAAGCGTGTGTAGTGCCAACAGTAAAATTCGGAGGCGGTGGTGTTATGGTATGGTCGTGTTTTTCATGGACGGGGCTTGTTTGCGTGGCACTACCACAGCACAGGCCTACATTGATGTTTTAAGCACCTTCTTGCTTCCCTCTGTTAAAGAGCAATTCGGAGATGGCGATTGCGCCTATCAACACGATCGAGCACCTGTTCATAATGGACTGCCTGTGGTAGAGTGGTTACACGACAACAAAATTCCTGTAATGGACTGGCCAGCACAGTGTCCTGACCTGGATCCTATAAAACACCTTTGGGCACTTCGTGCCAGGCCTCACCGACCAAAATCGATCCCCTCCCCAGTGCAGCACTCCGTGAACAATGAGCTGCCATTCCTTAAAAAACCTTCCAGCACCTGACTGAACGTATGACTGTGAGAGTGGAAGCTGTCATCATGTCCAAAGGTGGGCTAACACCATACTAAATTCCAGCACTAGCCGGCCGGGGTGGCCGAGCGGTTCTAGGCGCTACAGTCTGGAACCGCGTGACCGCTACGGTCGCAGGTTCGAATCCTGCTTGGGGCATGGATGTGTGAGAAGTCCTTAGGTTAGTTAGGTTTAAGTAGTTCTATGTTCTAGGGGACTGATGACCTTGGAAGTTAAGTCCCATAGTGCTCAGAGCCCAATTCCAGCATTTCCGATGGAAGGCGCCACGAACTTGTAAGTCATTTTCAGCCAGGCGTCCGGATAGTTTTGATCACGTAGTGTAGTTCTTCAATTTATTTTGGGAAAATGTTATTGAGAGAGAGAGAAAGAGAAAAAGAGAGAGAGAGAGAGAGAGGTATTAGTAAATGACTATCTAGCTGTATATACGGGGTGTTCCACATAAGGGTCGTCAGGCGCATTTTCCCTGGTGTTTATTAACATGTTTACAGTTTCGGTTGTTGTGTTGTGTATTTGCAGTGAGCCCAGTCACATACTGCTCGTCACGTCTTTTATGCGACGCACAGTGTCGACGGAAAGTTTCGGTTTGTTTTCCGTAGCAAACTAAGTGATTTTTAAAGCGGAATTTTAGATGCCTATTCGATAGAGCGGTCCCGAATTAGTCGACTGCGATATTCGTTGTATGAACGTGTATTAACAGGGACTGTAAAACACGGAGAATAACCAGTACTTCAGCAGTGATTCGCGCGCCGCCTTGGCCCGCTGTGGCTTCGACCACGCTACCCAGACGCTGCTGTAGTACCGTTCATTCAGAATAAGTCTGAGTCTCTGGAGGAGCCAAAGTGGAAATCTGCTCCAACCTCGACGTAAAACATTAAGACCAGCCACATCCACCGCTAAAAGTCAGTCCTGTGCGAAAATCCCGTAGGGTTTCTTTGATCGTTGCCGGGTATGAAAAAGCCGTGTCAGTGGAAGCCGAGCAACGGTATGGTATGCTGGTGTGTATGGAGTGGACAGTGTTATATGTATACGGCGCACCGTAACTAGCCGTCGTCTGATGTGAAGTGACGGTTCGCCAGCCTCTGCACAGAGGTTTGGTATGGGGCTTGTTCTGAATGCGCCAGTGGCCAATCGAATGCCTTCATGATGCATCGTGTCCAACATTTTCAAAAAAGAAGGTCTCGCAGACCCATACACCGTGCACCCATAATCGATCCGAGATCGCACAAATGCCCTATAAAACCGGAGCAGACAAATCCTGTCTGCTCCACAACTAGCGTGACTAACATTTTAAAATACTGAGAGCCTTCAGCGACCGTTTCTTCAGGTCCCTGAGATGTGGCAAACGTGTAAGTTTAAAATGGAACGAGAACGATTAAAAACAACACACACAGACTTCTCGGCTGAAAAATTAAAACCACTCTCTTCAGTGCCCATTCGTGCAGACGTCGAAGAGTGAGTTGCAACTGACGTGTTGTCGTGGCAAGGCTGCAAGAAGAGAAAAACACAAAGAAGTCATCCACAAACGAAGAACACTGGACAGGACTTTGCACTGCTGAAGTAATACTATTAATAGCTATGGCAAAGACAGTCACACTTAAAATACTACCTTGAGGGACACCGTTCTCCTACTCAAAGCGATCAGATAGGACGTCACCGACTCGGTATCAAAAATACCGTTGCGAGAGAAAGGGCCGAATGAAAATGGGAAGAAAAACACGAAAACCCCAACCGTGAAATTGCTCGGGCTGGCTCCAAGTAGTATCGTAGGCCTTCTCGATGTCAAAAAATATACCTGAAAGGTGATGCCAGTGCAGAAAAGCGTGTTGTATAGGCGCCTTCAGTGAGGCAATGTTATCAAAGGTGGAGCAATACCTCGTGAAACTGCACTGAAAGCGACCAAGGAGTTGCCTGGATTCTAACATCCAGACAAGGCGGCAGTTGACCATCCGCTCCAAGGTCTTTCCCAGGCAGCTAGTGAGAGCAACACAGCAATAACTAACCGCGCACGTACGGTCTTTCCCATGTTTTAAACAAGGAATCAAAATGGTCTCACGCCATGAGTCGGGAAAGTGACCTGACGCCCAAATGACATTAAAAAGTGTGAGGAGGGATGGTGTCGTGACCAGGGGATGCGTCAAGAGCCGCAGACAATGCAGAATACAGCTCCCACAAGGCGAATGGGCGGTTGTAATCTTCATCAGAGATGGACCACAAGTTCAAATTGCCCCTCTCAGCAAACGCTGTATGGTGCTAGGAACTTGGATCCTGACTGGTGGTTGCAGTAACCGTGGCAAAATAGGCAGCCATCGTCTGGGCTATGTCTCGCGGATTGGTTTGGAGAGTGCTGTTCCCCATTACAGCAGCCATGGGGCATCTCCAGCCTCTCCCAGAAATTCGCCTGATGGTCTCCCATACAGCGGAACTCTTTGTGGAACGAGTAATGGTGTTCAGGAACTGTTGTCACGACCTCTTCTTGCTCTCTCGAATAATCTGGCGACACCTTGCCCTCGGCACCCGAAAGGCTGCAAGATTCTCTGCAGTTGGCCGACACTTGAACCTACACAGAGCTGCACGCCTAGCCCTCATTGCAGAGCCACCAAGGGACAAGGTGCCTCTTCTGTTATTCCGTGGACTGTGGAATTGATGCAGCAGCAGCTTGATGGATCATTTTGGTAATTCCTCGACATCGGCACAATCTTCAAACTGGGCTAGCTGCCCGTAAAGTGTCCAGTCTGCTCTACAGGCCACCCATCACGGCGGCATCCTTTTGGGTTCCGTCCCATCTGGCAAGGGGAACCAGACCGGGAAGTGATCACTGCCATGCAAGTCAGCGACCATTCCCATTGAGCCGTGTGAGCAAAGGCTGGAGAGCAAAGCGAGAGATCGTTGGCAGAGAACGAACCACTTGCGGTGCAAAAGAGCCTGTTCTGTCCCGTATTTAGCAAATACGCACATGATGAAATGAAAAACCTACAACTGCTCTCCCCTGGGGGAGGTAGTTCCAGAGCTCCGAGCACATTGTGTGCATTAAAATCACCAGAGAGGATGAAGGGGTGGGGGAGCTTGTAAGAAGATCGTTGAGAGCCTCTTCTTTGAGCGCATCATGTGGCGGTAGGTAAAGGCAACATATTGTCAATGGATGACGCAAGTGCACTGATATGGCAACTGCTTGTAAATTCGTTGTAAGGGAGAGGCGAGGAGTGGTAGTCGGTACCGACGAAAATACCAACTCCTCCTCTAGCTCTCTCTCCACTCAGGTCGTCCTTCTTGTGAAGTACATAGCCCCGAAGCTCAGGGGTGTATGATTCAAGGAAAAGAACCTCCTGGAGACACAGACACAGTGGCCTACCCTGAGATGGTACACGAAGTTCCTCCACATACATCCTGAACTCCTGCAAATTCCACTGAAGTATGGGAACCACCATGGGCGTAGCAACTTCATCCTGCCTCCACCGGGGTGGGGAGACTGCAGCAGGTGGAGGGGCAGTCGTGGATAGATATGATTACTCCACACATACCTCATACTCCATCAGCTCTGGGGAAAAGTCAGAAGAAGCATCAGGTAGAATCACATCGACATGGTCGGATGGTTTACCACTTGATTTTACCTGCTGTTGCTGCTTTATAGTAGCTTTTCGCGATTTTGTAGGCTTTGCTTGAGCCGGAGTAGGAGTGGTAATGGCCGTGCTGGGCTTCTGAACAGTCTCAGCCGGCGGTGGTGCCTGGGGCTCGCTCAAGTTGCGCCCTGCACCTCACCTTTGTCTGCTGTTATAGGTAGGGGGGGGGGGGGGGCTACAGGCGTTGGAACACTTGCTGCTTTGCAAGTGCACTGACATGTGCAGGTGTAGTGCCAACATTCGTCACCTCCGTTTGCGTAGAAGCATCAGATTTCGGAGTAGGCTCTGAAGCATGAACGCAAAAGATGTAGCAATCGTGGGAGGCTGCATGAACTTTCAGTTCTTTTTGGTCTCACCATAGGGGATATCCTTTTTATTTCCTGTAATTTGCGTTCCTCTAGAAAGATTCTCCAGTCCCCACTCCAAGCTGGGTATTGTCTAGAGCAAATGATACATTTAGCTGGAGACGAGCAACCAACTCCTTCATGAGCAGTCTTACCGCAGTTGCTACACGTCGCTTCTCTTTTACACCTCAGGGTTGTATGCCCAAAACGCTGGCATTTAAAACAGCGCATTGGGTTTGGGACAGAGGCGGTACGTTTAGGCGAAGAAAGCCTGCCTTCGCGTGCTCTGGGAGTTTGGGGATGTTGAAGCTAACAATGGAGTAGTCATATTTCATCAGATTTCCATCCATCCTTTTCATAACGTTCTGAACATCAACAATTCTCTCCGAAGCCCACTCATTCTTCAGTTCTTCGATTGGTAAATCAGTGAGGTCCCTACATGATATAAAACTTTTGCTGAAGTTCAAAGTGCTGTGGAGCTCTGTATCGATGGCATATTCGCCCAGGCACTGAGCACTCTGTAGGTTAAAGACTTATTGGGAACTGGATGTTTCAATCAACAGCGTCCCATTTCGCAACCGCTTTACAGATTTTAAAGTCCCGGCGATTCCTTCTAAGGCCTTCTGGACGTAAAAAGGCGAGACCATCTAGAAATTACTTTCTTTCCTTTTTATTACTAAAAGCACATTCTGATTACCAAACCGTGTTCTGTTACACTTTACTGCTGCCTGCTGCCTTACTCTCGCATCTGGAGGGGCTGACTACCTGAGCCCTCTTATTATTTGGGGTGTTAGTACCCTCCAGAAACCCACCCTTTTCGCTGGGAGGAGGAAAAAAGATTTCGGAGAATCAATTTCGGTCTCACGAGCAGCCTGAGTAAAATTTATACAACTGAGGTGCGGCAGTTCCCCAGAGGTTGCCTGCCAACGACTGCTCTACCTGAACAGCCATTGAGGAGTTTTTTTAAAGAGGTTTTTGACGTCCTCACGATCCGGGCGGTCAAGCCAAGATCCCCGTTCCATGAGACAGACAACGTTCCACCGCCGCACCGCACAGTGGTCGCTGAAGCTTGCCCAGAGCTTAAGGTGACAGGATACTTGCGGCGCTTACCAGTCCTCAGCTCAGGAACACCGAGGTCGCCAAGCCTGTTCTCAGAAACTAAATGCTGAGCCCCTGAGGGCTATTTCTTGAGAAGTAGTGGACGGTATATGTTATATCTGTGGAGCTGGGAAAAACTATGGAGTGGAATGGACAATGCTTATTCACTTCCTGAAAAAGATTAGCTTGGATTTAAGATCGGTTCGAGAGCATTTTTCCACGCGAACGACATATCATATGGCCCCCACCTCCTCCCTCGTGTGTTTCCACTTGCGTCAGTTTCCGCTACCAGTTATGAAACTCCTCGTACAGAAATTTTGCACTTTGTGCGCCCCTGGTGCCCCTCTCGCCGGTCCTGCTGAATGAGAAACAGGGAATAATATTAAGCAATATATTTACGCTACAAAAAGTAATGTAGTAATGAGAGAGCAAATAGAGAGAATTAAAAGCCGCGGTGATGAGAGACATGACTACGGCTTATTACCGACCTTCTGTGATATTCATTTTCAAGACAGAGCAATGAAGTGCCGTCAAGAAGAAACGTGAGGTTGGGAGGAAGGAATAGCTGGAAGGAAAAACAAGTTTATTCGACATTTTCATTTATTTTATTTTGTAAACAATAGCGACACAAATTGTATTTTTTTAATACGGTGGGACAATAACAACTGCAGTTATAAATTATTCGTGTGCCAGAATGCTTAAACAATACCGAAAAACGTTTACAGAAGTTGTTAGCAACAGTAGTGCATAAACATTCAAAACTTCAGTATTAAATATTCTGTGATAAATTATTAAATTGTTCAGTCAGAAATTCACAATCTCGACTGTACTTCCTTTGACGAAATAAATGTCTTCCAGAGTACAAGTTGACATAAATAGCCAGGAGAGCAAGAGCTGCATATTTTGTGGCTCTCTGCAGATTCACAGATCAGTTTGCTTCAGATTATATGGCGTTTTTGCTAAAAATGAAAAAAAAATCAGTTGAAGTTTTAAGGATCTGAAAAACACCTATGAACAAATTAGTGTGAGAGCACGTATGCCAACCAAGAAGCGAATGGAAATCGAAAGGGAAAGAGGAAGATAAATGTGACAACAGTCAAAGACGAATTTTTATATATTTATGATTCAGAGTAAGCAGTGATATGACATGCAAAAATGCTAAACCTTTTATAGAGATAAGAAATAATTTTGTGCGTTTTAGGAGAAGCATTTAATGAAGTAGTTAGTCAAATTGTTCGTATAAAGTGTAGCCTTCATGGACACTGCGAAGACGCGCAGTGTTTACAATCCAACAAAATACATGTGTGTAGAAAGATAGAAGAAATGCAGCTGAAAGGCAAAATAGGTAACGTGGAGACCTTAAAAAGGATGAATGAAGGAATGTCATTGCTAACCATAAAAAACAAGGAAAGAAACTGACCAGCGCTTCCGATAAGAAGAGACCCAATAGCACAAGAAGCTTTAGAAGGAATCGCGAATGGATAAAATGTCAAAGGATGGAGAAAGTACCATCTAACAGACATCATTATGCTAACTGGCGGTGAAAACCGTGTATCAGAACGGGACTCGAACTCCGATCCTTCGTCAATGCTGTTACCAAATGAGCTGTCCAGGCATGCATCATGACCCGCCAGGACAGCTTCAATTATATCAGCGCATCTCTGTGTCCAAACTTCATAGACCTCCCGCATACCTTGCTGTTCTACCATTCTTCGAAGAAACAATTACTGTTTAGCAGCAGCGGATTGGTTGCGTCCGAAACTGAAGCTGTGATCGGAAATAGCTCGGTCATGAGGGCATTGCTCTTGAAAATAAGGTTGCAGTTCAAGTCCCAGACCAGTATATAAACCTGTCAGGTAGTTTCCAACTAGCGCATGGCCCTCTGCAGAGTGAAAATTCCTTATCGACATTAGGATAAATGTGTCCCACAATAAAATTAAGAAAATGACTGAGAAGATTAGAAAAGGGGAACGCTTAGCTAACTGCGATAGACCGGTCCCTGGGGCAGAACAAGGTCATGATTATGGTGGAGCATCTAGCGACATTTATGAAGTACTAGCAGGTAAACCTAGAATTTGCCAGGTAATCATTTTGCCAATTTTCTGTTGGAAAGTAAACAAAAAAATGAACTGTGTTTGTAGTGTACAGTTTCTGTGCTCTGGGCTCAGCTGCTTCGGGTGTGTACACCGCGATTGTGTAAAAGTCTCTACTGCAACGCATCGTAATAGCTCTTATACGGCTGTTTTTCGTCCAAAGCTTTCGCAGTTGAAATCTGTCAAAACCGCTGCCAGGTGTCAAGGATTTCCTTAAGTTGACTTCATTGTAAGAGTGTGTTAGTAGCAAAGAATAAATATATTAAAACTTCATGAGTGACGTAGCATTTTTTTCACATATCTCGGTGTTAATGACGTCATATCTTTTGGTCTATATGGCATACGATTATATATTTGTGTAGGTACCTTCAATATGGCACTGGACGAAGTGATCAGGCAGTGGAGAGCAATAAACGAGGAAATGGGAATACCAAAGACCCATGTGGGGGACAAAAAGGACAACAGGGCTCGAGTGGACTGCCCAGCCTTTGCAGATGACATAGCAATAGTAAGTGAGACGGAAGAAGACGCAAAGACACAACTCGACAACTTAAGTAAAGTAGCGAGAAATGTGGGACTGAGGATCGCCTATAACAAGACAAAGACATTAAATACCACCGCAGACTGTGAAACACTTGAAGGCACTGTACATATGCTGGATAAATTTAAATACCTGGGAGAATTTATAGCAGGAAGGAACAGGAGCAAGGAGAGAATAAGAGAGAGAAGATGAGGTCAGCCTTCTGCATGACGAGAGAGATATACAATACAAAGAATATATCCACAGAGGCAAAGATAAGCCACCACAAGGCAACAGTGAGGAATGCAGTATTATATGCTGCTGAGACGATGACACTAGGAAGAAATGGGGCAGAACAACTAGAGAAAGAAGAGAGAAAAATACTGAGAAAAATACTAGGTCCCAAAAGAGGTGGAGAGAGGTGGATGTGAAGACCTAGGGAAGAATTGTACCGGAACATGAGAACAATATCGGGGAAATCAGACTCAAAAGGGCAAGGTTAGCTGGACATGTAGTTAGGATGAGTATGGACAGAATGACGAAGAGAGTGTGGGAAACAACAGGGAGGACAAGGGGAAAGACAGGAACCAAGTGAATTGTTGAACCTCGGAAGGACTGGTTGGAACTGGGGATCAAGGTCTAAGGAAAGGAAAATTGGAGGAACAAATATACACCGACAAATATGCCGGGGATCAATGACAGGGAAGAATACAGGAAAAGATAAGAATGTCACCAGTGGAGCCGCCAGCAGAAAGGGAAACTGAAGATCTCGGAAGAAGAGCGGGAGAGAAGAAGAAAAAGAATGAAGAGGTTCTGGGAGAAGAAGAGGAAAATGCAGTCCACGAAGGGGCTACCCGTGGTCCTACAGAGGCCGTAACGCAAGAAGAAGAAGTATGTACCTTCAGCTGCGTATATGGGTACTGTCTGCGAAATTTATTGCGAATACAGTTAGTAGTACAGAAGTAACAAATTTAAACGTCATGCATGATGTGACACTTTTTCACGTATCTCATTCTTCTTCTGAAATGTGATACGTTGTTGTTGTTGTTGTTGTTGTTGTGGTCTTCAGTCCTGAGACTGGTTTGATGCAGCTCTCCATGCTGCTCTATCCTATGCAAGCTTCTTCATCTCCCAGTACCCACTGCAGCCTACATCCTTCTGAATCTGCTTATTGTATTCATCTCTTGGTCTCCCTCTACGATTTTTACCCTCCACGCTGCCCTCCAATACTAAATTAGTGATCCATCGATGTCTCAGAACATGTCCTACCAACCGATCCCTTCTTATAGTCAACTTGTGACACAAGCTCCTCTTCTCCCCAATTCTATTCAATACCTCCTCATTAGTTATGTGATCTACCCATCTAATCTTCAGCATTCTTCTGTAGCACCACATTTCGAAAGCTTCTATTCTCTTCTTGTCTAAACTATTTATCGTCCACGTTTCGCTTCCATACATGGCTACACTCCGTACAAATACTTTCAGAAACGACTTCCTGACATTTAAATCTATACTCGATGTTAACAAATTTCTCTTCTTCAGAAACGCTTTCCTTGCCATTGACAGTCTGCATTTTATATCCTCTCTACTTCGACCATCATCACTTATTTTGCTCCCCAAATAGCAAAACTCCTTTACTACTTTAAGTGCCTCATTTCCTAATCTAATTCCCTCAGCACCACCCGACTTAATTCGACTACATTCCATTATCCTTGTTTTGCTTTTGTTGATGTTCATCTCATACCCTCCTTTCAAGACACTGTCCATTCCGTTCAACTGCTCTTCCAAGTCCTTTGCTGTCTCTGACAGAATTACAATACCAAAGGCGAACCTCAAAGTTTTTATTTCTTCTCCATGGATTTTAATACCTACTACGAACTTTTCTTTTGTTTCCTTTATTGCTTGCTCAATACACAGATTGAATAATATCTGGGATAGGCTACAACCCTGCCTCACTCCCTTCCCAACGACTGCTTCCCTTTCATACCCCTCGACTCTTATAACTGCCATCTGGTTTCTGTACAAATTGTAAATAGCCTTTCGCTCCCTGTATTTTACCCCTGCCACCTTTAGAATTTGAAAGAGAGTATTCCAGTCAACATTGTCAAAAGCTTTCTCTAAGTCTACAAGTGCTAGAAACGTAGGTTTGCCTTTCCTTAATCTTTCTTTTAAGACAAGTCCTAGGGTCAGTGTTGCCTCACGATTTCCAACATTTCTACGGAATCCAAACTGATCTTCCCCGAGGTCGGCTTCTACCAGTTTTTCCATTCGTATTTAAAGAATTCGTGTTAGTATTTTGCAGCCGTGGCTTATTAAACTGATTGTTCGGTAATTTTCACATCTGTCAACACCTGCTTTCTTTGGGATTGGAATTATTATATTCTTCTTGAAGTCTGAAGATATTTCGCCTGTCTCATACATCTTGCTCACCAGATGGTAGAGTTTTCTCAGGACTGGCTCTCCCAAGGCTGTCAGTAGTTCTAATGAAATGTTGTCTACTCCGGGGGCCTTGTTTCGACTCAGGTCTTTCAGTGCTCTGTCAAACTCTTCACGCAGTATCATATTCCCATTTCATCTTCATCTACATCCTCTTACATTTCCATAATATCGTTCTCAAGTACATCGCCCTTGTATAGACCCTCTAGGTGATTCTTACCCCCACAGAAATTATTGCCTGACAGTAAGAAATATGTGTTTGGCTGAAATCGATTAAGGGCTTAGGAGGAGATGTGGAACACACACACGCTTTTACGCGCATACATCCATCCGCTTTTGTAACCTGTATTGATTGTGTTGACTATTTATTTGCTGCATTCATAGAAGCCAATGGTCACGTTGGTTTTAACCATCCGCGAAAGTGCACATATACCAAGAGTTTCCGGGGTAGTACAAACACGGGCATTTATTGCGTCTGAACGTTTCACGTAGGAGAAAGTGAACTGTGTCTGACCTTGTCGAGACACGGAAAAGGGGGAGATTGTGACGAAGCGGAATGAATGTGCATTGTAAGCCGGTAATGAGCTGTCCACGCACGGTCAGCTAGTTCCGTAGCATCACTCTGCGTCTACAATAGTATCACGTCTTCTCTCCGAAGCCCATCCAACTGCAAACATCTCTGTGAGCAGCGATTACGCATTCAGAATTCCGTCGCAGCTCCTCCTTTTACATACAGGCGGAAATGTGGAGCGCCGGCCCCGTGTCTCGACCCCGCCTTCTTCTCCGGTCCTCCCCCAGCCAAGGTCGCTTTATGTAAGAAGTGAGAGGGCTGCCGCGGAACACAATACGCCCGTTCCGGAGTGTGAAGACGCTCCGTGGCCGCGAAAGTGAAAGGCTAATAAGGCACAGCGCGAGGGAAGCGAAGCGCTCCATTACGGGATGGAGCGGTGGACGCGCGCTCAAAAATTTTAATGGAATGCGGCGCCATTGTGTGCCTGGGAGCGCTGGGCGATAACCTTGGGACGATTAACCTTAATTGGTGGCCAGAAGAATGCTCTTTGATTACGATGATACAGCCAAAATGCTTTCCTATTCCGCCCGAGAAATGCTCGGCCCGCAACGCGCTGGAATCGAAGGGATTGTCGAAAGCCGTGACGATGGAGAAACTCGTACCTGAGGAAGTACTTTCTTACATTCAGGGCCTATTCAGATTCCTCCCGGCACACCATCCACGGCACTGATATTGAAGGACAGCAACTTTGTAATTTGTAGGCTGCCGCTTAAAATAGACCTTCGGTGCAGCTACATTTCATTATGTTGTTTAGCAAAGCGACGATCAGACTGTATTACTTTTCCATGAGTCCAAACAGTGTATTAGCTGGATAGTTGTAATCTGCCAGCATTATGGCACCGGATAATCGGATTTAAATTCCAGTATATTTGTAAAATATCAATCTTTTGACCTACAACGATCGTATGGCATTATTTGATAGCTCCATCAAGAGACGTGCAGCCGCCGAAATTCTACATCTAAACTACCTCTATTTTCAGCGAGCCACCTTGCGGTGCGTGGCGGAGGGTACTTTGTGTACCACTGCCATTTCCCCTCTTTCCTGCTCGAATCACATAGAGTTCGGGAGAACAACGATTGCCGATAAGCCTCCGTGTGGCCTCGGAATTTTTTAATTTTATCTTCATGCTTTTTTCGCGAGTTATACATAGGAAGCAGCTATATATGATTCACTCTTTAAGACTGTACACTCCCTGAACTTTAACAGTAAACCGCACCATGATGCAGAACTCACCTCTTGGAACTGAAACGTCTGCTACTGGACTTGACTGAGCATCGCCAGTAAGCTTTCGCGCGGTTACTAAATGAACTTGAAATAAAACGCGCTGCTCTTCTTTGGATCCCCTCTATTTCTTCTACCTATCCTATCTCCTACGGATTCCATACTCCCGAGCAATGTTAAAGTATTGATCGAACGACGGCTTTGTAAGCTACCTCCTTTGTTGATGGACTACATTTCCTAAAGATTTTTCCGATGAATCTGTCTGACATCTGCCTTACCCGTGATTAGTTTCATGAGATCGTTCTGCTTTAAATAGCTTCGTATGCATACTCACGGATGTTTTATGGAAGTAATTGTTTGCAGCGATTGTTCTGAAGTCGTGTAATCATAAAATAATGGGTCTTCCTGTCTGTGTATACGGAATACGATACATTTGTTTATGTTGAGGGTAAGTTGCCACTTCCTGCGTCAAGGTTCGATCCTGTACAGGTCTTCCTGCATTTTGCTGCAATTTTCTAGCGTTGTGGCGCCTCAGAATGAAATAACATCATCCGCGAACAGCCTCATGGAACTTCTCATGTTTTCTACTATGTCACTCATACATATTCTGAAAAATAATGGACCTATAACATTATCTTGGGGTACGTCCGATGTCACTTTTATATCTGAAAACTTGTCTCCGTTGAAAATGACATGCTGTGTTCTGTTTGCTTAACTCTTTAGTCCAGTCACACTGCTGGGCTGATATTCCGTACGCTCGTATTTTGTTCACTAGGTGGTAGTGCGGCGGTGTAACGAGAGCCTTATGGAATTGATGGGAGCACCGCCTTCTCTGTCTCGTGGACCAACGGAGCGACCTGGATTTCAGACGATCGTTGATTTCGGAGCCCGTGCTGATTCCAACAGGGGAGACTCTATTCTGTTGCGCCCACAAACAGAGTGTCTGTATAGCTTCACAAGCAAATTGCTACAACAGCAGAGGAGCGCAGCAGGCACCGAGGAGCTTCAGGCGTACAGGGGACAACACTAGCTTACGTTTGATGCACTAGGGCGGATGTGGGACCGCTTCACCTGATGGTGGGACAACGGTTTGTGGTTCCGTTCCCTTGTTTCTGTATAATCAACTTCCACACATGCTATGTCTGTGAAGTTCTTTCAGAAGGATCTTCTCACTGCCACAGAAAAGGTGTGTAAGGTGAACTAGAATTCGACCGACAAAGTTTCAGAGGTTGTTCAATGGTACGTTGTGAGTATTTTCGTACAAGGGACCCAAAGTCTCCAGCGACTCGTTATACTGATATTCCATATTGGTTAGCTCCTTACCCTAACTACATTCGTATCTGAACTGCACTAAAAGTAGTGTTCAGCATTACGAATACCGATGGTGTTATTATAGATAGGTTTACTGATGAAAAGTTGGCAACTTTGCATTTTGTGTATGGTTCCACTCAATACAGTGGAACAGCGGTACAACGGCGCTATGTTGAACCGTTCTCGCATCGACGACTGTGACATCACCATAGCTTTGCATGTGTCTCATGACTGTTGCATTGTTATGTGTTGTACGTCTTGGTTATTGCGTATTACAGGCTTCCTCGCTGTTGTAAAGATATTTTCACAAAAACAATGGTGATTGCGGTAACTTACCGAATAAAGCAGAATTACATTTTTACTTAAGAGCGTGCCGGCAACGCGCTCAGATAGCTGTGCGTGATAAAGCGCAGCTATCCGGACGGGGAACCGTGTAAAGAGTCAGATAAAAAATACCAATAGAATTTCTTTTTCTATGTAAAAATACGTTTTGTAATTAAAATCATAATAAAATCTTTTGGTCAGCGACTTTGTAAAAGAGGTCAAAAGGAAACTAAATCTACCATCTTCTGCTGTGTACAAATGACATGGCATTTCATTTCGTCTCGCCATTCTGTGGCGTCTTTTCTTTTCTTGCTGTAACAGAGTAACCACACGTTTCTATGTACCTTTTCTTTGGATAAAATACAAGATTTTTTTGAAATTTGTAGGTGGAATTTAATTATAACATACAACCTGATAACATCTCAGCATAATAACCACAACACTGTATGAATATTTGCATCTTTCTTTTCAGAGGTGTGAGGAAAGAATTGGCGACAAATTGCTCGAGGGTAGAACGGCCGAAAGCATTGCGCGCTCTTTCGTTACCTATTCAGTATCACTAATCAAAGACACCCCGTGATCAAGTTGCTGATAATATCTTTCCATTCCTCTCGTATATTTCGAACGTAAGAATCATGTTAGGCTGATCGCTCAATTACCTTCGAACTATGACGTCGGCAGTTGCTTCAGTGAATTGGTGTAGTATAGTGCCTCACGATATTAATAGACTGTAAATTCATAATTAAGTGAATACGCATCATTAATTTCATTTATCTATGTTTTTTGCTCAGGTTTACCGTCTCTGAGCGTTTCTCTCGCCCGTCACAGGATTGCACATTAATCAGTATGTTTTATTTCCGTGACGTACTGGGAAAAGTTCTCCAACACTGATATCCCAGACCTTTCTCTTTTACTATAAATTCCAGAGGGAAACATTTCTTACCCCACTCCGGCCTCATTTACACGATTCGCAATCATTTAGAAATTTTCACTCACTTTCACATGAACAACACCACAAACAGACAGTTGGAATACACTTATAACGTCCAGAGGGCAAACGGGGTGGCATCAACAAAGTATACTGCCAACTCCTTAAATTAACCACGACAAATTCGTTAAAAATCATGCCGAACCTCAGCCGACGCAACGCAAAAAAGAAATAAGAGGAAGACGAGCTGTCGGACACCGTGCGTCCCTTATACCAAAATGTTAAACAGATATCCCTGAACAACCTCTGAAAGTTTGTCGGTAGCGTTCTCTTTCACCTTGTATAACTTCATTAAAAAAAGTGTCGACGTTATTATTCGGCAGCTATAAACGTTCTGTATGTCGGGGGAAAAAATGGTTCAAATGGCTCTGAGCACTATGCGTCCTAACTTCTGAGGTCATCAGTCCCCTAGAACTTAGAACTACCTAAACCTAAGTAACCTAAGGACATCACACACATCCAGCGGTCGCGCGGTTCCAGACTGTAGTGCCTAGAACCGCATGGCCACAGCGGCCGGCACGTCTGGGAAATTCACCCCATTGTTCGCTGTAACATGACAAAAACAGCAGCTCGATATGTTCACTCTTTCTAGTTATATTTGAAATGATCGGTCATAACTACCTCAGCGTGTACGGCGGAAAACGCGAACCGACTGCTTTCAGCAAAAGAGTGCAGCTGTAGTTCTGGAATTAAGGAAACAGATCCATTTACCGCATCTCTTGATAAAAACACTATAAATAAGGAAACGTTTACCGCAGGAAATCCGAACGCGCAGAAACTGGAAGTAGCCTATCTGAAATGTTGTTCTACCGAAGAAATTCAAAAATGGATAGGGTGCGAAACGAAGATATGTCCAAAAGGATACGTAAGGAAAGAAGTCTAAGAAAGTAAGGAATAGGTCAGTGGAGCATCTGCTGTGACATCCTGTGTTAGTTACCTTGGCGCAGGAAGGAGCAGTAGGTGCAGACAAAGACTGAATGTTGCGCGTAGTAGCTATGTAGACTGGGTGACATACTTCGCGAGACCCCTCTCCTTTTCGTTATGCTGAACTGCCAAGATTTACTACCTGCTACTCAGCACAATAGGCAAGCAGATACATTGCTACCAATATATTACCAATTCTCATGTGTCCCTACTGTACCTTAAACAAAACAAAAATTGGGATACTAACTGGACTGAAGTTTGGAGTTAACAAAAGATGAATTTCAAGCAAAACTGGTTTAACAAAAAGGTCCATTTTTTTCTGCCACACAACAAGGGAGGAAAATAGTCATCTAAGAGCATTACAGCTAGTAATAACAACGTTCTGTGTGACTCGCACGTTTTTATAAGACATGATGTGGAGTTCGAGTAAAGTTAGTAACCGATCTACAATTTTATTTCTTCCATAGCGTTTATAGATCTTCACGGCTGGCTAATGCTTTACTACATTCTTCTCATCGCAGGGTCAGTAAATGGAGACACCAATTAGACTTGAGAGCTACAGTTCGAATGTATGAGTCAGACGTTTGTGATGGACGTTCGGTGGATCAAAGGAGCCGATAATCACAATTTCAGAGAAGAATCACATAAAAGCGGTGAACATATTTATTTATCAGTATTAACATGATTTGATGTCTAAGGCGAATCATCTTATGTGTTAATGTAGTTCTCGTAGTTATACTAAGATCCACATAAATTTTTCCTGTTGTTACTGGCTGAAAAACGAAAACTGCTAACAATCTGGAATAGTATTGCATCGGAGGGACAGGCTACAGAAATCCTTCTATACACCGTCTGTTACGAAGCACTATAGCAGTGCATTCCCTCGCTTTTTTGAGCTATTACCTCTCGAAGTATTGCTATATAAACTAAAACTCCCAACAGATTTTAGTGACTAACCGAAATTTACGTTGGAAAAAAGCTGTTGTGAATAATACTTGAATGATCTTATTTTTTAAATAACAGAAAAATATGTAATAATTTATTAAGGTTCAACAAATATAGCTCACATGTTTATTGCGTTATATTAAATCAAGAAATAATGAAAGTCAATGAGATAATTGTTACTGCTTATTTATAATAATCTTTTTTTATATTCGGTTTGGTCTCGGCGAATGCACATCATAAATTGTATTCCAAGTACAATCGGTTTCTCGCTTTTGTTTCAACTCCACCATAGCCGTAAATCCACTTTCACATCCGTAAGTTGTGTAAAATGAAATTAGTGTTCTTAAGCCTTTTTCTTATAAACATGGATATATGACAGTAATCTTCCTCCAAAGTGTTGCTAATTCTATTTTGGGGAAATCTGTTTCCAGTTTATTGTCTTCGCATAGTCCAAGAAATTCTGCTTTCGCTTGAAATTAAGAATCTTAAACATTCCTTCATTCTCTGAGAAGTTCTTAAAAGCAAGACATTTGCTTGTCGATTCTCCAGTTCAATAAGACAGTTACTGACAGGCTTTATTACTGATGGCTTATTTTGTGTCTGAAGCAGCATTATCACACTACTGTTTCAGTTCTGGGAACATCGAAATGTCCTGAACTTCACCCCTGCCTTTATAATGCTCCCACCTGCGAAGAAATCTGGCAACTTTATTTTGTGCTCTCACAAGCCTCACCAATTTCCTTGTAAGCCGAAGACAAGCATTTCCTTAGGACATTTTTGTTCCGTTGTTAAACCAACAAAAAATGCATGTTTTTCTCACCAGACGCATTTCTCCTTATTGAAGTAAGAAAGATATTCACAATGTGATTTATTTTCTAGCTAGAAAAACAGTTCATGAACAAGTTGTTGGTTTTTGCTTACGGCTGTATCTGCTTGGTTTTTTCGCGTGCATCAGAAAATGCCATCTGCTACCACGTCTTTTGTTTGTTTCTTCGTTAGACACTGATACTCGTGGTCTAATTTTACGCTACATTGCAGAATTATGTGTTTTCTTACATTTAATACAGCTCATTTTTCGTACACCACTGTTTACTATTCATTTGTATACTTCTAAGCATGTATTGTGTTTTGCAGTGTTACCAACGTTGCCACTAGACTTCTTTGATTTTTTCTTTCATTGTACGTGTGTCGTTCCATTTAATAATGTTGCTGTGCATTTACATCTGTGTAAGCGTAATGAAGGAATACTGATGGAGTTTTTTGATGAATCGCTGGGTGAGCGAGGAGGAAAGATGAGTGGAAATCAGTGTACGGTAGTGTGATGGACAGTGAGCTGGAGCAGAAAGGTGAGGGGCAAGAAATGAAATGAAATTGGGGAGGAGGGGGTGCGGAAGAGGTTGAGTGGGAGGGGATGAAGAATGGAAAAGGCCCTTTTCTTTTTCACCTGATTTCTTCAATTATTTTACATAGTGTATGGTTTCCAGAATTTATTTGATGATTGAGCAACTGTTTATTTTGTTTTAACGCTTGGTGTAAACGGGAATATTCTTGAAAACGGATGAGGTGTCTGGCTTTAGTATTCCTTTCAGTGATGGCCGGTCTATGTTATTCCGGATTTAGATGGTCTGAAAACGTTGAACTGTTTGTACCGTATTTTAGTGTTCTGATGTGTTCTTTATGTCTTTTGTCAAATGTCCTGCCAGTCAGCCAAATGTACATTTTTTTCATAGTCTCTGCAGCTGAACTAACAGATGCCAGATTGTTGTTATCATCCTGGTCTTGATTTCAGTCTTGGGATGCGGTTTGTACTGAGTTGTTTGTTATGTTAGCAATGTTTATGCCTTGTTTTTTTTTAAATATGTTACCTATTTTATGTGTAATTTTATGGTAGGACATTGCATGACTTCGTTTGTGTAGCTGTATGTGCCGAGGTGGTTTGATTAATTTTTTCATAATTTGTCTCTTTACTTTTCCGTTTAGTTTGTCTACCAGTGTTTCTTTGTGTCCATTTTAATACTGTCTTTTTTTATAATGACTAACTCTTTTTGGTCATCAGGAGTGTTTTGGGGGAACCTGTTCATTTTGTTTAATATGTATCTTATTGCAGCCTGTTTCTGATTGTGCAGGTGGTTTGAAGTTGCAACTAAGACAGTGCCAATTGTTGGGGGTTTTCTATATGTGTCAAATGTGTGTCTGTGGCTTTCATTTCTTATGGCTATGTGTAGAAAGTTGTGTGCATTTTCTTATTCTTCGTCTACTCTGAACTTTATGTTCTTGGTTGTAGTGTTTGTGACTACGTATATTTGTTGTATTATACATCTAGGTTCATCTAACGTGCATATTACGTCATCCATCGACATGTACCAGCAGATGATGTTGTAACTATTCCTTGTTATTATGTCTTCAAACATTAATTTTCGATATGATTCTTGAAAATGTTGCCTAGTGTTTCTGAAATAGGTGAATCAATGGGTCAACCTTCTCCTTGTTTGTAGTATTCTGGATTCAATTCAAAATAATTTTTCTGTGTTATTAAATGCAACAAATTTTATAGTTTCATCTGTGTGCTGATGAAGTACCTGGTTGCGTATTTTCGGGTTTTCTTCAGTTAATCCTATGGATTCATTAACAGGGATGCAACTGTACATACTTTCTACATCATTCTGCCTAGAACTGTCGGCTGCGACACACACAGTTGTGCAGCTGTGATCAAATAGCATCTCTGAGGTGCAGTTCGCCTCTCTTTTAAATCCCGGTGTTCTCACCATAAACGTTTACAACAAAACCGGTGTAACTGGTTAAAAATAATATCTCAACAATCTTCCTTCTTTCGTCTATAACATCTGCTATGCTCCTGTGCCTGAGAACAATGGAGAGACGAAGCGGAGGGTGGGGGGGGGGATGCTATATCATCTGCAGCAGTGCGTTTTTTAACGCTGCACTGGTATGTACATACCGCAGTGGCAAGAGTGTACTTAATGTGCTATGTAGTGTATTTGATATGCTACTATTGGTTTGTGTATACTCTGTGCGGTATTTGAATTCCAGTCGTTTTTACAATGGATCCATGTCCACTGTGACGATAACCCAACAATAATTGTTTTATGTCACGTAGAGATCGTGTGTAGGTGGATGTAGGTGGTGTTGTGTTGGAATTCCAGTCGTGTTTACACTGGATTCTTGTGTCTGACAGCTTTTGTGGCCACTTTATTTAAAGTGGCATTTTCATGCCATTTTAATCTAGGAATAACTATTTATGGATTGAGTAAGTGTAATTTAGGGTAATACAGGTTATATGTCTGATGATGACAATTGCAGATGCAACAAACAAATTAGTCCTTCCAACTGAGGAATAGAGGATGATCTTTTCTGCTGACGCTTCATGTTGTTCTCTATGGTGTAAAAAACCTGAGTGGTTGTTAGCATACCTAGATAAGTGGAGGAGAGAGAAAATGGAGGAGATCAGGCAACGATGCATTCGCGGTACCTTCCTGCCATTTTTCTGGTAACTATTCAGTGTGAGGAACTTTTCCCACAATTTTCACTTATTGAATTGGCCTAAGGTAAGTGGGTGGGGGGAGGAGGGGGAGAAGAGATGGAGAGGGTGGAACCCTGCAACAATGTGGAGTGAGTACTATGCAGTGAAGATCTGCCAGCAAGGTGGGGTTAATTTCCACAGCTGCAACATTTTCCTACAGTAGTATTGCTGGACGGTTGGGATCCTTAATAGATAGAATTGACGGAGGATATGTAAAAAGTTCAATGAAGCGGAACTCGCTAAGTATTATAGCGAAATAAAGGAGAATGTCGTGGATTTGATACGCAAGTTGAGACGCCAGTCATTAAAACAAAGGCGATTATCGTTGCGGCAGGATCTTTTCAATCACCGACTTTCTTCTCCAAATGAAATGTTTTCTTGAGGTCCACTTACATAGGCAGAAATTATTGTAGTAATAAAATAAGAGAAATCAGAGCTCACCCGGGAAGACTTAGGTGTTCGTTTTTCCCGCACGTTGTCCGAGAGACGAATGGTAGAGAAATAGCATGAAGATAGTTCGATGAACCCTCTGCCAGGCATTTAAGTGTGAATTGCAGAATACTCATGTATGAGGTCTGTTCGGGTTGTAAGGTCCGATCGTGCGCGTAATGGAAACCACAGTGAAAAGCAGATGAAGCTATGCAGAAATGTCAGGAAGTGTCTCTAGTATGCCCGTCAACGTGTCACGTCTCTCTTTTCAGATCTGAGCGCTCAGAGAACTGTAAATATGCGTAGATAAATAGTGTCTCCCCGGAAATCTGAGGGCCGGTCAGATATTTCGCCTGATGCCATGCAGCCCACACAACGTAACAGTCATGCCCTTCCTTCTCCATGACTTTTCTCGGCCGCACTCTGCAGGGGCAATAAGTTGAGCCTACAGCGTTTTCCATGGGAAGTGTTTGATCACCCACAATACAGCCCGTAATTGGCTCCCCCTGCGTTTCACCTCTGCTCACATGAACCGCTGGCTATGAAGAAAACATTTTGGCACAGACAGCGAGCTGTAGACCAGCGCAGAGAATTGGCGCAGAACACAGGCGGCTGCCTTCTATGGCGAGGACACTACTACAAATGTCTAAATCGGAGCGGCGACGATGTAGAAAAATAGCTGGAAGGGGTAGCTAGCTTTTGCAAATAAAACATTTTTGATTTAAACAATGGTTTCCATTTCGTGACAGTCTGGACCTTAATTTCGGAATAGCCCTCGTAGATGTAGATGTAGGTGTAGAAGTGTCTATCATAATAGTTCAGTCAGACTTGATGCCTAGCTGCTGCTAGAAGTAGCAGCTATGCTTTTCAAATTTCATATTTAGCGTTTTATTCATACATTCTCCTTACGTATGTGTAAAATACGTGGAATTTCTTATTTGTATCCTTTCTGCTGTTGCCATTTTAATCGCTAGGAGATATTATAGTATGAACACTTGTGTTTTGGTCTGCGAGGACCTGTAATTACATTGTGGACAAACAGATTCCAGGAACTTGGACAATTTTTCCAAGCCAATTAAACTGTCACTGAGGAACTCTTGAGTGGGTGTTTCAATGCGCTACAGAAAGCCGACGAAGAACGCTGAATATTTAGCACTTAAGGGATTTAATTTTAAGCCCCGAGAACACAGGGCTTAGAAAACTTCGCTGAAAGAAACCTCAGAGGTATTGTAGTATTGTGTCTCACTGTTTAGAGACACAAAAAGCGTGGGTGTTTTCAGCTCGTTACTAAATGCACATAAGTAGGAGGCCGAGTTGATAGCAGCTGAAGGAGTCCAGGTTGCAATAATATGAGGTACGGTACACTGTTAGAGAGAAGGATTATTATTCCAGAAACACGTAGTACAATGAAATTACTTATCTTCAGTAGTTTGTATGACTGCGGCTGCAGCTATGAACTGTTGTTGTTTTGGTGTTCAGTCCTGAGACTGGTTTGGTGCAGCTCTCCATGCTACTCTATCCTGTGCAAGCTTCTTCATCTCCCAGTACCCACTGCAGCCTGCATCCTTCTGAATCTGCTTAATGTATTCATCTCTTGGTCTCCCTCTACGATTTTTACCCTCCACGCTGGCCTCTAATGCTAAATTTGTGATCCCATGATGCCTCAGAACATGTTCTACCAACCGGTCCATTCTTCTTGTCAAGTTGTGCCACAAACTCCTCTTCTCCCCAATTCTATTCAATACCTCCTCATTGGTTATGTGATCTACCCATCTAATCTTCAGCATTAGTCTGTAGCACCACATATCGAAAGCTTCTATTCTCTTCTTGTCTAAACTATTTATCGTCCACGTTTCACTTCCATACATGGCTACACTCCATACAAATACTTTCAGAAACGACTTCCTGACACTTAAATCAATACTCGATGTTAACAAATTTCTCTTCTTCAGAAACACTTTCCTTGCCATTGCCAGTCTACATTTCATATCCACTCTACTTCGACCATCATCAGTTATTTTGCTTCCCAAATAGCAAAACTCCTTTACTACTTTTAGTGTCTCATTTCCTGATCTAATTCCCTCAGCATCACCCGATTTAATTCGACTACATTCCATTATCCTCGTTTTGCTTTAGTTGATGTTCATCTAACACCCTCCTTTCAAGACACTATCCAATCAGTTCAACTGCTCTTCCAAGTCCTTTGCTGTCTCTGACAGAATTACAATGTCATCGGCGAACCTCAAAGTTTTTATTTCTTCTCCATGGATTTTAATTCCTACTCCGCACTTTTCTCTTGTTTCCTTTACTGCTTGCTCAATATACAGATTGAATAACATCGGGGAGAGGCTACAACCCTGTCTCACTCCCTTCCCAACCACTGCTTACCTTTCATGTCCCTCGACTCTTATAACTGCCATCTGGTTTCTGCACAAATTGTAAATAGCCTTTCGCTCCCTGTATTTTATTCCTGCCACCTTTAGAATTTCAAAGAGAGTATTCTAATCAACATTGACAAAAGCTTTCTCTAAGCCTACAAATACTAGAAACGTAGGTTTGCCTTTTCTTAATCTTTCTTCTAAGATAAGTCGTAGGGTCAGTATTGCCTCACGTGTTCCAACATTTCTACGGAAATCAAACTGATCTTCCCCGAGGTCGTCTTCTACCGGTTTTTCCATTCGTCTGTAAAGAATTCGGGTTAGTATTTTGCAGCTGTGACTTCCAAACTTTACCGGGCGTGAGTCGTGCTTGGGCAGCTCAGATGGTAGAGCACTTGCCCGCGAAAGGCAAAGGTCCCGAGTTCGAGTCTCGGTTGGGCACACAGTTTTAATCTGCCAGGAAGTTTCATATCAGCGCACACTCCGCTGCAGAGTGAAAAATCTCATTCTGGAAACATCCCCCAGGCTGTGGCTAAGCCATGTCTCCACAGTATCCTTTCTTTCAGGAGTGCTAGTTCTGCAAGGTTCGCAGGAGAGTTTCTGTAAAGTTTGGAAGGTAGGAGACGAAATACTGGCAGAAGTAAAGCTGTGAGGAGCGGGTGTGAGTCGTGCTTCGGTAGCTCAGATGGTAGAGCACTTGCTCGCGAAAGGCAAAGGTCCCGAGTTCGTCTCGGTCCGGCAAACAGTTTTAATCTGCCAGGAAGTTTCATATCAGCGCACACTCCGCTGCAGAGTGAAAATCTCATTCTGGAATTTATTGATTACTTAAATTATTTAATGAAGCAACATGTTCCCTGCTACAATGGCAATACAAAAACATTTAACAAAAGTACACGTAGTGGACGGATGACGGGGACCGTGTAGCGAGGATAAGCACAAGATGGCGTGGCACTAGTTTCAGAAATAGGTCTTTGGTTTGGCTCACATAACGTTTGTTGAATTCCAGTTTTGTACCACGAGGAATTCAAGAAAATAACTGACAGAACCCAGGTACGTAGTTTTTAGTTACTGGTGGACGAAATTTCGGCTGATGATGCGTAACTATGAGGCCTTGTCAGGTGGGAAAAGTTCCACTCTATAAAATTTATTTCAGTTAATTCTCAAATGAATTGTTGACTCGCCAGTCAGTATCTGCGAGGTACGATCGAAAAATATGGTGAATAATTCTATTAGAAACAGGGTATTAAGCTTACATAAAATTTGATTTAATTGGTTTCAAAGTACTGTCATTGGCTAGCGGTGCACTCATCACAGCATTGAATCCATGACTGAAAGCATTCCTGGAAGCCTTGTTGTGGAAGGGCGTTCAGCTGCCCTGTCGTGGTCCTCTCTGTATCAGGACTGGTGCCAAAAGTTTTCCTTCAAGTACGGTTATAATGTTTGAGGAAAGCCAGAAGTAAGGCGGATGTCGGCAGACAGGAATATTTTACACAACCAGAAACCCTCGATTAAAAGCGAGTTGAGGCATAGCGTATTGTCGTGATGAAGGAGGAAGCCAGTGCACATTTTTCTGGTCTCTTTCTTCGTACATTGTTTTTCACACGTTGCAGTACACACTTGTGAGATTTAGCATTTATAGTTGTTCCTCTTGCAACGAACTTTGGTCGCACTTGCCCTCAATATCGAAAAAACAATGAGCATGACTTTGATACTCGATGTGACTTTTTAGGGCGATTCACTGATTTTCCATTGGAAACAGTGAATTTTCGTCTCAGGGTCCAAGTTTCATCTACAGTTACAAATCTGGACCCAAATTCCGGATCTGAATAAAGTCGATCCTTCAGGTCCGTCAAACTGAAACATGATTTTCCTTCTGTTCATCACTCAAATGTCTGCTAACAAATTTTGTACTCACCCGTCTCATTTACAAAATATCGGTTGAAATATTTTTCACTGACTCGTACAAGTTGCTAAGTTCTTCAATACGCTCTCGAATAGATGTTTAACTGTTTGAACAAACAATTTTTGCCCCTTTTTTGCACGATTTCTTATGTTTTTAAGGGTAATGGACGTCCAGAATGTTGATTGTCACTTACCGACTCATTTCTGCTTTTAAATTGCTCATACCACTTGTAAATAGTCTTCTATGTTACAGCATTGTCACCATAAGCCTATTCCAACGTTTCAAGAGTTTATTTAGCACTTTTTTGCAACCTGAAGCGTAACGTAATGTTTACCCGTTGCTCTACATCCATTACGCTAGACAGACATGACACAACACTCTAACGTCTCTGGATACTGGCTGACATGTCAGGACATGTTCCATCTTGACGCCGCCTGTCTCAGCGGGTCACGCTATCGGACATATTACAACAAATGTGTGTAGCGACAGCAGTTATTGGTAAAAGACCCAGTCATCGTATTTTTTGATCACACCTCGTATATGCCATTAATATTTTTTCGCCGATGGTTGCATCATAGCATGCTCCGAGTCAACATGATCATGAGGATTCTACTAGAGGATTCACAGAAAGGTTTGACACAGTCGTTGTCTAAGAAGTGTTAGTGCGTAGTAGGTAATAAGTGGTCATTCGAAACCCGTATAGCAGTTATACCGTTTATACGAGGTATGTAGTTCACGGGACCACCGCCAGATCACGTTTCCTAAATCCCACAATATTTCCTCGAGGCTACTGCACGATATCGTCAAATGGTGACTGTTTGTTACTGCTGAGAATCAGCAATTGATAGTGTCCGCCTGCGATGGTCTGTTACGGAGCGCTCATTTAAAAAGTCGCACATCCGCGATCCAGTTGCTCGCAGACGGATGACTAGCGTGTTCAGAGCCCCCTTAAGCTGTCGCTTTCCGCTCATAGCCTAGTTATCGTGCTGCTGTCGATTGTCGCATTGGCCGGGAACCAAACCAGAATTGGTGGCCATGTTTGCCCCGCTACGTTACGTTGTAACTGTCATCGGAAATCCTTCTTTGGTTCTATATCTAATGGCGACAAGCGCAGCGTTCCAGGCCGTACATAGTTGGAATCTTGACTTCCTATTTATTTCGCCATCCGCCGTGCGAATATGTATTTCCTCTGTTACCACCAGCCGCAGAAAGACGAAGTTGAGCATATAATCTTCGTTTTCGCGTCCATCATGCGGTATTCTGTACTAGTGTAATTTTCAGTTTCTACGGATTTTATCCACCAGTTGTCTGAGACGTGTATTATCGTGTACGTGCAACCTAATCGCACTTCTAAAATTTATGATGACGAGCATTATTTAGAGCAGACCAGATCGGCTATAGCCACGGGTGATGTCCGTCTCAGTCTTGTCTGTGTATTTCATAACATTGCCGAATGTAAGTGGTAGTTAGTTTCTTGTTAGCTTCGGTCGCGGATCAACTGAAAGAATTACGTAGGTGTTTGTATGCATTCTTCGTTTAAATTCTTAACACAGACATAGGTCAGCTAAATGAGCTCAAGTGCAATGATTGTTTCATATATTAAAAATTGTTATATCAAACCTAATTTTTCTCTTGAAGCACCTTCAGGATCTCCTCAGTTTCCAGTCGAGTTCCTATCATCTCAAAATTCTAGCTTTAGCCATGTGTATTAGCTCCTGCTACACGATGCCAACTCTGCATGTTGACGTCTTGAAACCGCTCGCAGGACGCAAGCAGAAGTACGTGTCATGTTGTTTGATCGAGGGTGGCTCAGCGATGCGATAGTATGAAGCTGGAAGTAATCTCGAGTACACCTCCTTTCCTGAAACCGAAATCGTTTTAACAGGACCTGACAGATTGCTCAGTTTCACTAGGAGAACAAAGATACCTTTAATGTTGTGTCTGTTGATGACTATTCAGATACTGATAAAATACCGCAAAAGTATGACAAGAAATCTGTGATCGTGTCTGCTTCCTTTCATTTATTTTTTTCCCTCAAACGGGCTTGTTTTGTTTCGAATTCTAAATAAATTTGTCTTTCAGAAGAACTATTCAGCTGGAAAACCGTCGCAAGGTGTTGAAGATTGTGTGATTTACAAAACATGATCCGACGGCAGACCCGATAGCTATATATCGAACATATCCGCCGGAAAAATGGTGCGTAGGCGTTGACTGAAATAAACTTTATAGTTAAAAGTAAGAAACCGATTCTCTCCGACAATGACACGATGAGAAGTAACAAGTTGCAGTCTGATTGAAAGAAATGTAGCTCATTAATGGTATGTGGCATTTAACATGAGGTAACAGCCATCATCTTTTGTGTCCAGTTGCAGATCACCACGACATCCCGCCACAAGGAGCGCTGCATGACTGTCTTAGAGATTAATAGCGACCACGGAGTCGAGTTCGGGCCCAACTGACGGGTCTCCTACCTTCCAAACTTTTCAGAAGCTCTCCTGTGAACCTTGCAGAACCTGGAAAGGTAGGAGACGAGGTACTGGCAGAAGTAAGGCTGTGAGGACGGGGCGTGAGTCGTGTTTGGGTAGCTTGCGTGCTGGATACGGACGACCATCGGTTGGTCTGCGGCGAGGCATTGGCTGTCTGGACTCCCGCAAGAAAGATAATAGCGTTCACGCGGCGCACTATCTATACCGCAGTCTGTTCTGACATAGTATTTTTTCCAGAGGAAACGTATTTTCCGCGTCATAAGACGAACGCAGTGGCGTGGATCACAGGTATGACGGTCCATTACATCTATAGAGACACACGTACGAACTTACTGAACGTCCTGGATTACTGGCAATACTTGCAAGATGGACACACGAAACTATTACGGCTACAAAAGTACAAGGATTGGTATGCCAGTTTCCTAGTAACGGTTTTTGCGGACCCGCCAAATACTTGGGGTGTGCCGGGTGCGCAAAGATGAGCGGCGGTGCTTTCGTTGTGAAACCGACCAAGTAATGTGATCGACTAAGAACACTATGCGAGTATGCGACCTACGAAAAACTCACGCTTGAACAGTTAGCAAATGGATGTACTTCAAATTTTGTTCTTATATCCAAAATACTTTTCTTTAGGGTGCCGGAGGTGGCCCCACTTCGATTTTGTTGTTCTTTCATGCTGCATGGTAGCACGGCAGCGAGGTTCCTTCCAGAACAGTTATCATGTGTCAGGACGTACCATGTTTATTCTGTGAATAATAAAGGTTTCTGTTTCTCCTAAAAAAGAAAAAAGAAAAAAAAGAAAAGAAAAAGGTGGTAGAGCACTTGCCCGCGAAAGGCAAAAGTCCCGAGTTCGAGTCTCGGTCCGGCACACAGTTTTAATCTGCCAGGAAGTTTCATATCAGCGCACACTCCGCTACAGAGTGAAAATTTTCGGACTTTGGAATCCCGGAAGATTGTGTGTGGAATTATGTCATTCTAAACCCGTTACCGATCGCATTTCGTACACTTTGAGCTTCCTGCGCTGGATATCAGTACAACAGCATGCCATTTCGAAGCCTGTATATCAGCCTGAAATGTGAACAGCTGTACTGCAAATGCGTGCTTACTATGTGAGACAACGCTGCAAGATTACTTAAATAAAAGTAAGGTTCATGTGTAAACTGAGGTGAGTAGTTCTTCGTAGTTGCTTTTATTCATACTAATATTAATTTTGATAAAATATAAATAAAGTACACTTGTAATATTCTTCTACAATGCAAAATATGATTGGTATTTAGCAGTCCCGTCAGGTGCAGGGCAATGACTTCACAAAAGTTCAGGCCACATTGATTTTTGGCTGCTTCCCTTTGACGTTTACAGCTTTTTCTGCTTTCAAGACCTTTTACATATAAAAACATATACATAATAAGGCATTGCATTTTATAAAAAAACAATAGAAATAATCCATGACTTGTAATAAATTAATGAACTTAGAAACATTTTGTTTTGTTTCAAGCCCCGGCTGCCTAGTACAGAAGAGGCCTTACAGACGAAGAAATTCATACTCAAATAGAAAATTCTCAAGATGATATGACACACCATCTAATATAGTGATGTAGCGAAGATGAAATTCTGATATTACTCTGCGGGATAATAATGCAAAAACTTTTCAGGCGTGTGCTAGTACTTCACAAAATATTACAGAACCTGAACTAAGTACTAATAAGGAAGAGGCAGACAATGAAGAAAATTTTCAAACTGTATCTCATGAGGTACGTGCAAGAATTACTCAGAACGCGGATGGGCCACTGTGCAACTCACTATCTTTAAAACAATTTTGGAAATTAAATATGCAGTGTACCCAAAACCCAGAAATATAGAACAAAGATTGAAGTGGTGGGACAGTTGTGCAAGATTATAATGTACACATGAGTGGCGTGGATAAAGCTGACATGCTGACATAGTTAGGTCCCCTTAGGAAACGGATAGAGAGTCAAAAAGTATTAAAACAGACTGATTTTTGCAATGGTTGGAATGACCCCTGTGAATTCCTATATTTCATACTGTGACTTAAAAGGGATATTTCGATTGATTGATTTCAAACCTGGGACTACACTTGGTCTACCCACACTTGGAAAGCAAATCTTCAGAAAACTGCGATCAAAATTCTCCTTTCTCCACTCCAGGGAGAACAAAGACAGCATTTTCGGTACCAAACGACATACGTTTCCAGAATACAGGATCTTACTGGCTAACTTCTCTCTATTCAAAAGGTAGATGTGAACTTTTCTCAACTACAAAGCTGTAATCAAGAACAAATTCGAATTGTTCGTATAGCAATGTTAATGAAAAAAAGAACTGTTTTTAAATGTATCACGGGAAGCAGTAATAGTAGCTGTGTGGTTCTTTCCGGACTTCACATTCTCTTAATGTAGTTGACTTGTATAATCCTAAAGGGACTTACAAATTGTCTGAACATTTTACGTATTTTAATGTCTCTGTATCATGTTTTAAATAATTTGCTATTAATTCAACAAGCGGTCATAAAGCATTAAAGCAAGCATTTTGAACCCTGATTTTATATTTCTACAATCACAGTAAATAACGGTTAAGTTTGTCAGTCACATGTGAATGATAAGAAACAATAATTGTCATATACAGTGTTTCGGCCAAATTTTGACGATTTTCGGGGGCAACAATCTAGAATGGCGCTAACCGTAGTGAAAATGGTATTGTACCAGTACTGGAGAGTGCAGCTGGGAGCAGCGACTGACAGGGGTTAAATGCTTGTGAAATGAACTGTGAAATTTTTTACGTATTTTGCTCGTTATGACTGACCGAATATAGACCATTCTCCGACTATTGACTAATTAAATTAAAATTAATAATGATCTAATAATAATCAAATTGTGTTCAAATCGAAATAGGAACAAAGAAGGGGTACTGAAACTTCCTGGCAGATTAAAACTGTGCGGCGGACCGAGACTCGAACTCGGGACTTTGCCTTTCGCGGGCAAGTGCTCTACCAACTGAGCTACCCAAGCACGACTCACGCCCTGTCCTCACAGCTTTACTTCCGCCAGTACCTCGTCTCCTACCTTCCAAGCGGGCAAGTGCTCTACCAACTGAGCTACCCAAGCACGACTCACGCCCTGTCCTCACAGCTTTACTTCCGCCAGTACCTCGTCTCCTACCTTCCAAGCGGGCAAGTGCTCTACCAACTGAGCTACCCAAGCACGACTCACGCCCTGTCCTCACAGCTTTACTTCCGCCAGTACCTCGTCTCCTACCTTCCAAGCTGTGAGGACGGGGCGTGAGTCGTGCTTGGGTAGCTCAGGTGGTAGAGCACTTGCCCGCGAAAGGCAAAGGTCCCGAGTTCGAGTCTCAGTCCGGCACACAGTTTTAATCTGCCAGGAAGTTTCATATCAGCGCACACTCCGCTGCAGAGTGAAAATCTCATTCATTCAAAGAAAGGGTACTAGTCACATGATCACCTTCATGTTCTTACTTGCATCTTAGTTCTATCCCTAACTAAATAAATTCCACTTGCATGAGTTAAACTTGCGATCCATAATATTATCGAAATATGAACCAGAGTGGCATTGTAAGCTAACACATAATAATGGAATATGAGAGGAGAATCAAATGCTGAACAAACTAAAAGCAGAATTGTAGTGAAAAATTTATTAAAAGTGAAATTTATTTTCGTGAAAACAAAGTCCTTTCATCGAGTTTACACTCACGTTTGTACATTCTCTGTATGTATGTAAAACAACGAATGAAGATTCTCTTATTTAAAAATCTTTTGCTAGCGCTTCAGATACGAAGCAATAAGCTTTCAGCGCCTCTCACAGTGAAAAAATTCCTAACAGTTTTGTACTGGCTGCTGCAGACAGAACGCGCTACCCCCTGAAGTTCACCCGACGCCCTCCAACGGCGACAGTGGGCGCAGGCGCTCCGAAAGAGCCGAATGCCGGACCTCCCGGGATGGAGAGGTCGCCGCCGGTAGGGCCGAACGAAGGAGCCTCCAGGGTGTTCCCGAAGGCCGGGCCCGGAGCGCCTCCTCTGCCCGTGGCATCGAAGCCCCCAGCGCCGAACCCTCCGGCCGAGGCGTCGAACTGCTGGCCGCCGCCGCCGAAGGCGCCACCTGCGGTCTGTCCCGGCAGAGCTCCCACCCTGGGGGCGGCCAGGTTGCCGTCTGGACGGACCGAGCCAGATGCGAAAGCGTTACCGGGCGGCGCCAGAGCGAGTCCGGAGGCGGTGGGGGTGGGTGCGGGGGCGGGCCTCGGTGCCAGCGACCGCGGCTGCTGGCTGCCCACCACGCGCCCTCCGCCCCCGCCGCCACCGCCCCCGGGCGTGGGTGCGGGCGGGAAGACGGGCTCGCCCTCGTAGATGACCTCGGCGTGGAAGCCCGACTCTTCGGTGGCGGAGTACTTGACTATCTGGTTGCGGCCGTCGGGCAGCTGCACGGCGTACTGGCCCTCGATGCCCTTGCCGTCGCTGTTCTCCTGCTGGCGGAAAGCGGCGCCGCTCTCCGCGTCGCTCACCGAGTACTGGAACTGGTACGGCTCCGGCTGCAACAGTGGCGTCGTCTTCTGAGGTTAAACAAGCACACTGCATCACTGTTCGAACATCATTTGGACGGCTCTTGTTTACTGGAAATGGGTGGATAAACGGGCAGGGGAAGAATACACGAATCGCCACAGGAAGTTACTGTGTAGGACGCTAAAAGGAAAGAGGAACGATACAAATTTTGTATATTCACATACACCTTTACCTTTAACCCAAATAAATAGAGATTCATTTTGATTAATTTTTCTTTTGCTACGAGTATACAAGACGAGAGGCGATGTTCAGTCATAAGCGGATTTGCCAAAATCTTTACTACCAATTTCAAACATATGATAAGTACGACAGGCAATTACATCTCTATCATTAAAACTTTCAAGACCAGGTACACTCGAAACTCCGCTACCACCTCTTATCTTACTATGGCAACGGTGAACCATCCATTTCCACGTGAGAAAGTGTCGTTAATATCCAAACTAAAATTAAGAGAACATCCAAGAAATACACAAGGTCCATCGACGAGGGCGTGTGCTGCAACACTCTTCACTGGAATGCGATTTTTCTTGTCTCCTGATGTTGTTGTAAGTTCAATGTTTTCTATAGTTTTGTAGACTGTTGTGCGGGTACGACGATGCCTTCTGTAGGGCATGTTGGCGGCGTTCAATGCAGTTGCCTGTAGTTAGTTGGCAATTGCATCCTTGCCTGTAGCGTCAGCCACTAACCGGACAAGGGTACATCTAGAACCGGAGGCTCAAGGATGCAACAGTTTTGTTATGTAAACACTCTTATCGCTTAAAGTTGGCGGCGCGCCAGCGGGGACGCACACACGATGTGAGTAAATGGCAAAGAAATAAATTGCATTAAAAGGGATGGATGAGGAAGAAAAGTCCAATTAACGAGAGGTTTACAATCTTTTGACTCAAAAAATCGATTTTTTAAACTGCATATATATATATACTCCTGGAAATGGAAAAAAGAACACATTGACACCGGTGTGTCAGACCCACCATACTTGCTCCGGACACTGCGAGAGGGCTGTACAAGCAATGATCACACGCACGGCACAGCGGACACACCAGGAACCGCGGTGTTGGCCGTCGAATGGCGCTAGCTGCGCAGCATTTGTGCACCGCCGCCGTCAGTGTCAGCCAGTTTGCCGCGGCATACGGAGCTCCATCGCAGTCTTTAACACTGGTAGCATGCCGCGACAGCGTGGACGTGAACCGTATGTGCAGTTGACGGACTTTGAGAGAGGGCGTATAGTGGGCATGCGGGAGGCCGGGTGGACGTACCGCCGAATTGCTCAACACGTGGGGCGTGAGGTCTCCACAGTACATCGATGTTGTCGCCAGTGGTCGGCGGAAGGTGCACGTGCCCGTCGACCTGGGACCGGACCGCAGCGACGCACGGATGCACGCCAAGACCGTAGGATCCTACGCAGTGCCGTAGGGGACCGCACCGCCACTTCCCAGCAAATTAGGGACACTGTTGCTCCTGGGGTATCGGCGAGGACCATTCGCAACCGTCTCCATGAAGCTGGGCTACGGTCCCGCACACCGTTAGGCCGTCTTCCGCTCACGCCCCAACATCGTGCAGCCCGCCTCCAGTGGTGTCGCGACAGGCGTGAATGGAGGGACGAATGGAGACGTGTCGTCTTCAGCGATGAGAGTCGCTTCTGCCTTGGTGCCAATGATGGTCGTATGCGTGTTTGGCGCCGTGCAGGTAAGCGCCACAATCAGGACTGCATACGACCGAGGCACACAGGGCCAACACCCGGCATCATGGTGTGGGGAGCGATCTCCTACACTGGCCGTACACCACTGGTGATCGTCGAGGGGACACTGAATAGTGCACGGTACATCCAAACCGTCATCGAACCCATCGTTCTACCATTCCTAGACCGGCAAGGGAACTTGCTGTTCCAACAGGACAATGCACGTCCGCATGTATCCCGTGCCACCCAACGTGCTCTAGAAGGTGTAAGTCAACTACCCTGGCCAGCAAGATCTCCGGATCTGTCCCCCATTGAGCATGTTTGGGACTGGATGAAGCGTCGTCTCACGCGGTCTGCACGTCCAGCACGAACGCTGGTCCAACTGAGGCGCCAGGTGGAAATGGCATGGCAAGCCGTTCCACAGGACTACATCCAGCATCTCTACGATCGTCTCCATGGGAGAATAGCAGCCTGCATTGATGCGAAAGGTGGATATACACTGTACTAGTGCCGACATTGTGCATGCTCTGTTGCCTGTGTCTATGTGCCTGTGGTTCTGTCAGTGTGATCATGTGATGTATCTGACCCCAGGAATGTGTCAATAAAGTTTCCCCTTCCTGGGACAATGAATTCACGGTGTTCTTATTTCAATTTCCAGGAGTGTATATCCACCCTGAAACGGTTTTTCCCAATACGGAACGGAAATGTTTGTTACTAGCGGTTGAACAAAAAACGCTCCTGCCTGAAATCGGCCTTTTTCAAACATAAGTTTCTTTCTGTAGGAGAACGAGTTATTGTAGCGGTGCTTGGGAAGAAGCACACAAAATTCAAATGAAAGTTGAACGCGTGTGTTTGGAAGTTAGCCCCCAGGCATTTGCATTCTGGTGCGAAGACAGTGGAGACTGCGACTTTCCTGGCAGTGAGCACCTTCAACGAAGGGTATTCAGCAATTCTGAAGACCATGACAATGATGGACGTCACCCTGGGATTCTATTCGACGCAGTTCGCCAAGCATTCGGACGACCACCGGATTCAAGCGGCCGAGCACCGCTTGTCACCGGCCGTACGAGCTGCTCTGGAGCAGCGCAGGATGGCCCAGATCGAGCAGAACGCCCTTTATGGGGAAGAGGAAAGACTAGTTTATGGACCCGCAATAGCAGATTGAACGAAAGTTGCATAATGTTGCATTTATATGTAGTCAAAACTTCAAACGCCTTTTTCTCGAAATGACGTATTCTTATCGCGCGGTATGGTAACTTCAAATCTACAGAACCGATTGGCATGATTCTTTGTTTCCGACGAAGCTAACTAAATTGTCTAGGAGTTGTACCACTGTTATTCCGACCCATCAATTATAAATATTTTTACTTGGCCGACGAAGTCGAAAAATCGATGAAAAAAACCCTATTTTACTTCAAATGTCCGCCATTTTGTTTCCTATGGTCCAAGTAACTTAAGCGAAGTACAACTCCTAAAGAATCTTATACACTTCACTAACGTCAACTTTGATTTCAGACGAGCCGACTAACCTGTGACATTCCGCGCGTGGAGGTCTACATCGAAATTTTGTTTCGTTCCGACGGCACTTCCGCCTTTGCTCTTCGACATTTCCGGTAAAAAAATTTCCAGTTTGTAAAGGAAATATCAAAACACATTTTGACCAAATTTGACATTGATATCTAAAGCCAAAGATAGTAAACACTTAAGTTTTATGAGGTCCTTTCGGGTGCGCAGACTTGTGTAAGGTCTTGCTTTGTCGTGCAGGAGTAGATCCTTTGCATTTTTGTGACGACGAATACATCGCAGGAGTTACAGCTGTGTGCGGCCGGCCGGCCCATGAAAGATCTGGCAGGTCTGCGCCACATTGTTACGATGATGACAGACGCCTCGCCCAACGACTCACCATGCTTTTGTTCACTCCAGGTCTCCGTTGACATTCTCCAAGCGCATATGAATATCTTCAATATTCTGGTTTTCCGCCGAAAGAAACTCAATAACAGATCTCTGCTTGGAGCGCACCTCCATTACAGATGCCATATTGAAGGCTACGTAAAGTGCCGCCACCAATCGGAACTTCATGACAGTATAGTGGCTGATGCGGGAATATTTCAGAATGCCCCACGACAAATTTCACGTTCTTTTAACCGCAATTTGCCGAGAAAAAGAATGTATTTCATTACTTATCGAACGCCCTTCATAAAATAATCAAGGAAAAGAAACGAAAAAGAATTTGTTCTGCGCAGCCGGCCGGAGTGGCCGTGCGGTTCTAGGTGCTACAGTCTGGAGCCGAGCGACCGCTACGGTCGCAGGTTCGAATCCTGCCTCGGGCATGGATGTGTGTGATGTCCTTAGATTAGTTAGGTTTAATTAGTTCTAAGTTCTAGGCGACTGATGACCTCAGAAGTCGCATAGTGCTCAGAGCCATTTGAACCATTTGTTCTGCGCAAAAGTAGAACCAACTCTACGCAGTACCAAGGGTGAAGATGAGGTCTGAGTATAAGACCAGCTGGAGTTATGCGGAAGCAGGAGCTTACCGTGTAATGAAGTTTGTATAGCCGTAGAAGACAATACGAGTAGACTGGAATTGGCTCTTTTTTCAAAGAAGGTTCAAAAAATGGTTCAAACGGTTCTAAGCACTATGGGACTTAATATCTGAGGTCATCAGTCCCCTCGACTTAGAACTATTTATACCTAACTAACATAAGGACATCACACACATCCATGCCCGAGGCAGCATTCGAACCTGCTACCGTAGCAGCCGCGTGGTTCTGGACTCAGCGCCTAGAACCGCTTGACCACAACGGCCGGCCCAAAAAAGGTAACAAGAGAGAATTTAAGAACTATAAAGACGTGATAAGATGTGCCACTGTGAAATGGGAGATAATTCTTGAGAAAAGATTAAGGGACAAAATTGAGATGAAAATGAAGAAACCACATTACGGCTTCAATCTGACGAGATCAACGACTGATTTTATATTTAAAGTAAGGCAGCTCTACAAGAAAACGTTATAAGTATGGGGTTTGACAATATGTGCTACAATAATGTATGGGAAACCCTGGAGAGCATATGCGTGTAAACATGCGCAGTTGACAGGGTGACGAAACTTGCTGATGAGGTTACAGAATAGATAAAGCAGAGGAAGCGGTTTAAAATATTGAAGTGTACTTCCATAAAATGTTGAAGTGTTCTTCCACTTTTTATGGCTTGCATGTTGACAAAATGGTTCAGATAATTGGAAGGATATTTATATGTTGATAGTGTAGCTTTTGATGATGACCGAGCGAGGTGGCGCAGTGGTTAGCACACTGGACTCGCATTCGGGAGGACGACGGTTCAATCCCGTCTCCGGCCATCCTGATTTAGGTTTTCCGTGATTTCCCTAAATCGCTTCAGGCAAATGCCGGGATGGTTCCTTTGAAAGGGTACGGCCGGTTTCCTTCCCCATCCTTCCCTCACCCGAGCTTGCGCTCCGTCTCTAATGACCTCGTTGTCGACGGGACGTTAAACACTAATCTCCTCCTCCTCCTTTTGATGATGAATTAATGAACTGGTAAAATAAGGAAAATGTTCAACATGAATTAGTTGTATGGACTGACGTGGGTAGGTACGTGGTATATAACATGTGGAATAGTGAGTTTGTGACTGTGACCAGGAAGAGAACGGCAGGAAAGAATTTAGAGGTCAACAGCTGCAAATATCTTGAAAGTGCAGTGGAAAAAGTTGGGAAAAAATGTATGAGGAAGTCAATGTGAGACGGAGACAAGAAGCAGCATTTCTTACAAGTCTCAGGATACTGGCGTGGAATAAAGATGTCCTAAGGAAGACCAACTGAGAAATGTATCGACCCTACTACATGAGGTTACACCTATCGCGACATATAGTTCCGAAACCTCGACGAAGCAGTACAGAGGTTTAAGCAAGATATAGGTTTCTGAAATTAAGTTTCACTGAAGCAGAGTGAGAGTACCAAAAATGTTCAGAATGAAAGTGAAGAGATCTGGGAAACATTAAAGTAGATATACCTACAGGAGCGAATATAATCGACAAGGGATAAATGGTACGGAAATAAAGGATGATGTTTGACTTCGAGGTTCCAGTGTAAAAGATCGAGGGATAGTTGGATGAAAGGAGTAAAGAAGGCATTCCGAGGAAAGGCGAGGGCAGTGACGGAGGATAAGGGGATAGAGGAAAATAAATAGGTAAATGTGTAAAACAGCCCCAACTAGCGTGTGGGAGCTGTTCTTGATGAAGATGGTTATGCTGATGATGATGACAACCATTTAGTAGGAAGAAAAGTCGCGAACTGCAGATTGCACTCGCAACAAATTTATAAAATATTCTGTAATACTATTCAGATTTGTGAAGTCTATCTACACTGACGGAAAAAACTCTCACCACCAAGAAATAATTAATACAAAGTAATGAAATTCGGGAATACATTTATCTAGGTAAAATATTTCAGTGATAGGCATTGCAAGATGTTAATGTAAGTTCGAGATAAGTCACTGCAAAAGTGAAATGCTGGTACTTATTAACTTGTGTAAGCGCGCGAATGTTTTGTGCAAGCATGAACACGTGCGTGCATTTTGATGTACATGTATCAGAAGTCTGCATACAGGGCCACTTAAAGCTGGTTGTGAATGAGGCTGGAGCTATCATCCGATGATGTCCCATTATTTGCTTGATTGGAGACATATTTGTTGATCGAGCAGGCTAGCCAACATGTCGATACTCTGTAGGGCATGCTGGGTTACAACAGAGGTACGTGGGCGAGCTAATGTCCTATTGGAAAATACCCCCTGGAAAGCTGCTCATAAATGACAGCACAATAGATCGAATCATTAGACTGACGTACAATTTTTTTTTTTTTTGCATTCAGAGTGTGTGGATAACCACGATAGTGCTCATACTATCACGCAAAATCCCATCCCGGACCATAACTCCAGGTGTAGGTCCAGAGTGTCCTAGCACGGAGACACGTTAGTTGCAGGCCCACAACTGGCTTCCTAACCAACACACGGCCATCACTGGCACCGAGGCAGAACCGGCTCTCCCAGACAACGCATCAGACCTTCATCCTGCGCTCCAATGAGCTCTCGCTTGACACCACTGAAGTCGCAAATGACTGTGGCTCGGGGTCCGTGGAAAGCACGCTGCAGGGCGTCTGGCGGCTCGGGACTGTCATTGAAGCAACCGATTTGTAACAGTTCGTTGTGTCACTATGGTGGCAAGTCAGATTGCTGCTGCAGATGCAGTACGACGTCTCAGGGCCATGATGGTCTTCCCTCTCGGTAATGCCATTTTACCGTCCGGACCCCGATCTTCTTGCGACCGTTCATTCTTGTGACCACGGTTGCCAGCAGTCATGTACAGTGACTACATTCCTGCCAAGTCTTTCTGCAGTAACGCAGAAGGAACATCCAGCTTCTCGTAGCCTTATTACACGATCTCGTTCAAATTCAGTAAGGTTTGGATAACGGCTTCATTGTCGGCTTAAAGGCATTCTTGACTAATATCAACTCACCATATCCAATCTCATACGTAACTAACGCTTGTTACTATTATAAAGTGTAGTTAAGGCAAACCTGATATGCAATCTCATATTGGCGCTACTAGCGTCACTCTTATGCGACATCCGTGATGGAATAAACATCATCTTTCAGATGCAGTAACACTTCTGTTTATGTCGCACAACTCCTCAGTGTTGCGATTTTTTTCTGTCAGTGTATAGAAGATCAAAAATGTAGGAAAAAATAAAAAAGGAGCAAATAAGAGAATACCGTCATTACACTAACATTTATTCAAAAAATGGTTCAAATGGCTCTGAGCACTATGGGACTTAACTTCTGAGGTCATCAGACCCCTAGAACTTAGAACTCCTTAAACTTAACTAACCTAAGGACATCACACACACCCATGCCCGAGGCAGGATTCGAACCTGCGACAGTAGCGGTTGCGCGGTTCCGGACTGTACCGCCTAGAACCGCTCGGCCACCCCGGCCGGCTTCCTGTGAGGCTTTTGAAGTGGTCCACATCTATACTTTAAACTTGTACGAAGCGGTTTGAACGCTGCACTACACTGAAGCAGGTTTTCAACCTGGATGAAATGGGCTTGTTTGGAAACGGATACCTAATCGCACATTCATTTCTAAATGGTTCAAATGGCTCTCAGCACTATGGGACTTAACATCTGAGGTCATCAGTCCCCTAGACTTGGAACTACTTAAACCTAACTAACCTAAAGACATCACACACATCCATGCCCGAGGCAAGATTCGAACCTGCGACCGTAGCGGTCGCGCGGTTCCAGACTGTAGCGCCTAGAATCGCTCAGCCACTTCGGCCGGCTAACATTTATTTATTTTATTTTATCATTGCTGTACGCCTATTAATGTTTCAATACGGCGGCGTACCAGCGAAACCAGCAGCCGCTCCTAACAATACGAGTCATTTTTATACTATCAATGCTGGCTGCACTGTTCGCGTGCCACAGCGGATCGAGGAGGATTGAGGCTGCGACGTAATTTGGCTCGCTCTGCTCTAATGGTAGAATTTCATATTGTATATTAGCGAAACTATTCAGGTATAGTATTGCATACAGTATTTTTATTTGTTGTTGAAAATAATTTAGATCTTTAATAAATCGACTTCACCAAGATAGTTTTGCGTTCGCCGTTTCAGGTAGCAAACTTTGACAGCCACAATAAAGGTCCTAGAGCTTCAGTTAATATCGATGGACACAAAAATTTTGCTATAAGATTTACGCCAACCGCAATTATTAGAACATGTAAGAAAATCAGTTAGGTGATTGGGAGCGCCACTTGCTGTGTAATGTATTGTTTTGTTCATTATATGCATTTCCAGTTTAGTACATTAGTCACCATATTAGGTATCCTCCAGGGGCACGTTGCTCAACCTCCTCACAGTAGCAGCTGTTAGGTTGCATAGCTTATGAGGACACCAAACACAACCAGAAGACACCGCCCGCAAACTTCGAAATCACCCTGGATAGGGGTCTCCACTTTAAATATGACCAGTTTTTTGTTGTGCATAGTTTATTGAGCGCGGTCGATATTTTTTTCTACTTGTCATGGATTAGACTTTTACTAAGCACATTTGAAGTTTCTCAATTGTTGTTAGCTTTTTTTATGTCGCTCTGAGTTTGAGTAATATATAATAACACAAAGTATGCTGAACTAGACATGTAGTACGGCTAGGCATTGATATATAAGATGAATTTTTTTTGCATTTACATTATATTAAAACTGTTGATTCTCTTTATTGTTTGGATTAAAATCGAAGAACTAAAACATAAAGATAAGAATAGAACTGTATTTAAAATGCGTTGTAGAAACGGCGATGTCATTTTAGAAAAGAGCATTGAACTTGTACTAAAACGCTGGAGGACCTCGATGGGGGGGGGGGGGGGGGAAGTTTTGAAGAGGAAAAAATGTGCTCTGTATAGTTGAAGGTTGTGATAAATATCAGGTCCACTACCATGGAAATGGATAGTTGGTAGAAAGTGGGAAAAAGCCTTGTGGGTAAGCACGACCACAGTGTAACCAGTTGTTGCTGTTTTTGGGGTAGGAGACCAAACAGCGAGGTCATCGGTCTCATCGGATTAGGGAAGGACGGAGAAGGAAGTCGGCCGTGCCCTTTCAAAGGAACCGTCCCGGCATTAGCCTAGGAAAATTTAGGGAAATCACGGAAAACCTAAATCAGGATGGCCGGACGCGGGATTGAACCGTCGTCCTCCCGAATGCGAGTCCAGTGTGCTCACCACTGCGCCACCTCGCTCGCTCGTAGTGTAACCAGGAGGACGGGTGGGGAAGATATAGAAGGAAGACGGAGAGGGAACATTAATTCGAAATCGAACAGGTGAGGAGAAGTTATAGATGATAGGATGATTAAGTATAGAGGCTAATTTCATTGTGTGGAAGAGAGAGCCGTTGAAGTTGCGCTGGGACAGGATATAAAGTGCGTGTAACTGTAAGAACAGTGAGATGTGCTGTTATAGGAGCAGCAACATACCAGGATCAGTGATCAGAGTGGAAACAATGGGGTTAATGGAATCTAGGTTGCGGATAGTGTAGGGCATACGAAAGTTAATGAAAAGGGATGTCAATTTTATGAGACAGTAGAGGATCCATGTGGGGGGAAGGTAAATGGATGTGGAAAGCATGATGGAGTGCAGGGTCTTTGACAGAGATGAAAGAATTTGGAGGAGTGGATTTTTAGGCAACATTGGTGTGCGAGAGGATGGAACAGAAGGAGATTTTGCGGTTGTTGACTACAGTGGAGCGCGATGGTCCTAATTTTCGGCCAGTCAGTAGTTTTATTCCAACGTAGACATTCTGTTGGGTGGTTAGGAGGCGAATTTTCGCTCTTAGTTGTCGCTTGAGGCTTGGTCCAACATATTTTAGTGTATTAGTTAACTGGATAGAAGGTAGTAAATTCAGAGGTAAAAATCATTAATGAAGAAGCTAAAGGTGGTTCGTTCTACAGTTATTGCCCATATTAGAGGAATTTTTCTTCAGGAGCCACTAATTATATTAGGAGGTTCAAATGGCTCTGAGCACTATGGGACTTGACATCTGAGGTCATCAGTCCCCTAGAACTTAGAACTACTTAAACCTAACTAACCTATGGACACCACACATATCCATCCCCGAGGCAGGATTCGAACCTGCGACCGTAGCGGTCGCACGGTTCCAGAGTGAAGCGCCTAGAACCGCTCGGCCACACCGGCCGGCACATCAGGAGCAAACCTGATTGAGATGGAGGGATCGTTGTGATTTCTGGAGTGTTGGGTAGAAGGCTAGGAATGCAGGAGCATCGGCATACTGAAGGAGATAGATTGGAAGGATGCTTTTGGCAGATCATCAGTGTAGAGGATATAAAGTAGAGAAGACAGGAATGAGCCTCTGGACACACCTGCAGGATAGAAAGTGCGGGAATTGGTATTACTCGTATTAACTATAAGATGGAGGGTCAGATGGAAAGGAACCAATTAAGCAGACATAGTTAATCTGGAACACGTATGTCTGGAGTTTGAAGAGGAGATTGGAATGTTATTCACAATCATAATCTATATCGAGGGCGAGAGATGCGAAAATTCTAAATACCGAGGTGGGACTAATGGGTAGATATGAGGTATAATGCTCCAGAATGCCTGTCAGTAATGCAGTTGCGACTTGCAGCAGTGTTGTGTGTTTTGCCTAGCACTTGTTTTATATCACATACTGTAACGGATGTGATCAGTTCTCTCTGTGGTACGCCGTCCAAATAACAGAAATTGGGAGAAAGTGGTGTGACAATGATGTCCATACGTTCATTGACTGTGGGGATTAGGGTTTAATCGAGATTAGGGTGATTAGGAACTGTGAAGATGTCGGAGAGACAGGATGTCAGGTGGTTAGCTTTGCCTAGGTAGTCAGTTAGAAAGCTTTGCAGTAACTGGAGAAGCTAATGTAGAGAGTATCAAGCCTGGAGCTCGTTTGCTCCCACTCCCAGGCTATTTTGTCATTGAGCAAATTTCTGATGTGTCTCAATGACTGCCGGTGGTGTCAGAAAGTATACCGGTTCTGAGTCTGCAGGAACGAAAGGCATAAGCGACGGAACTCAGTACAAACAGTTGAATGTGTGGAGGGAAGGGTGGGTGATTGAGATACACTGGTTTACTAGTGATGTGGGTGGATACGACGTTTAACATGGTCTGCTGCTGGAAGAAGGTGACATGAGGTATACCATGACGGTTTTGAAAGGTCTGTGGCTTATTCCTGTTATGGGTGTCTGGATTTCCAGTAGACATTGCAGCTGGATTACGAAGACTCTTGGATAAATTTTGAGCGAATATTGGGATGGGGTACAAGGATGTGAATAAGATGTGTACGTGGTCATTTATTATTGGATCCAGGACGCACGTGGTGAGCCGGCCGGGGTGGACGAGCGGTTCTAGGCGCTACGGTCGCAGGTTCGAATCCTGCCTCGGGCAGGGGTGTGTGTGATGTCCTTAGGTTAGTTAGGTTTAAGTAATTCTAAGTTCTAGGGTACTGACGACCTCAGAAGTTAAGTCCCATAGTGCTCAGAGCCATTTGAACCATTTTGCACTCACGTGGTGATACGTATATGGCGGTTATGAGATACTAGAATAAAGTCTGGGGCGGCTGTGTTGTGGGACGGGAACTACGTCACCTTGGAGGTTGGGAATAAACTGATGCCACGCAGGAGTTCTACCAGAAATTGGCTAGGAATGGTCAGAAGCAGTATTAGAAGTGGAAAAGTTACGGTCTGTGTGGTGAGGACGTCATAGAGGATGTCGGTGTGAGGACGGATTTGGCACTGGTACTGTGGAGGTTTTTCAGGAGAGGATTTGAATAAGGTATTCATTGGGAAAGTCATAAAATGCCTGTGGTCGAACAGAAGTGTTCTCTTGGTGCCCCACTGCAACTCGGCCTTCGGCCAGGGGAATGGGTCGTTTACACTATGTTATAGTGAAACGTTCGGATGGACGAGCGGTCTAAGGCGCTGGAGTCATGGACTGTGCGGCAGGTCCCGGCGGAGGTTCGAGTCCTCCCTCGGGCATGGGTGTGTGTGTTTGTCCTTAGGATGATTTAGGTTAAGTAGTGTGTAAGCTTAGGGACTGATGACCTTAGCAGTTAAGTCCCATAAGATTTCACACACATTTGAACATTTTTTTGGTTCGGATGGAGTGCTAGAGTTGGGGGAGGTTCTTGTTTAAAATAAAGGTATGGACATTGTATTGCGACATGGTTTGCGTAAATAACAGTTTATTTGTTGTGTGTGATGGGATGTTGCGGAAGAGGATACCGTATTGCTGTCGTGCCATTGTAAGGTTTTGGAAGTGGTTTATGTGAGTGAGAGATAGAGAGGGTTTACCTTGGGGTATCGATGCGGTTGAAGACGAAGTGGACTGGACTAAGAGGGTAGGTGGCCTGGGTGTTTGGATGGACACAGAGCAGGCAGCGAAGGAGAATTTCTCGAGGGTGTGTGGTCACTGGACTGCGTGAATGTTTTGATGTACGATCGCCATGAACTTTATAACGTTTATAGCAGTGAGAGGTGGACGGAGATGATTGGATGAATAGGGTTATCGATGGAATGGATTGGCACTGTCAGTTTTTTAACAATCTCCTGTCTCTTTTAATCGCAACAAAAATGGAGGTATGGAATAAGAACTGCTGATGAAGTTCAGTTACATAATTTGTTGCACACAATCACACATTTAACTGTGCATGGTACTCACTCTCAGTTGGGCAATTTTTTATTGAAGCTCCATGCCTGCACCGGCTGCTGTGACAGAGTGGTTCTAGGCGCTTCAGTCCGGAACCGCGCTGATGCTACGGTCACAGGTTCGAATCCTGCCTCGGGCATGGATGTGTGTGATGTCCTTAGGTTAGTTAGGTTTAAGTAGCTCTACGTATAGGGGACTGATGACCTCAGATGTTAAGTCCCATAGTACTTAGAGCAACTGGAGTAAATGCCAGAATGTTGAACGCAATCATGCAAACGTGCATGTAGTGTGTTGCGCCGGATGTCATTCTGTGGGATGAAGTTACATGCCAGTTGCACTTGGTTGGCCAATACAGGGACGGTTAACGCTGGCTGCGTATGACGCTGGAGTTTTCGTCTGATGGTGTCCCATATGTGATCGATTAGAGACAGACGTAGTTGATCGTGCAGGCCAAGGCAACATGTCGACACTCTGTAGAGCTCGCTGGGTTACAATAGCAGCATTTGGGCGAGCATTGCTCCTTGCAAAACACACCCTGAAATGCTGTTACTTAATGGCAGCACAACGGGACGAAACACCAGATTGAGGTACAGATTTTCAGTCAGGGTACGTGGGATAGCCATACGAGTACTCTTGATGTCATACGATATCACACCTGGAACCATAACTCCAGGTATAGGTCCAGAATGTCTAGCACCCAGACAGGTTGGCTGTAGGCCCTTGAGTGGCCTCTTTCTAACCAACACGTGGCCATCATTGGCGCCGAGGAAGAACCAGATTTCATCAGGAAACACAACAGACCTGCAACGTGGAATGGTGGCGACTTTTTTCCATCACAACAGACCTGCAATGTGGAATGATGGCGACTTTTTTCCGTCACAACAGACCTGCGATGTGGAATGGTGGTGACTTTTTTCCATCACAACAGACCACTCTGCCCTCCAATGAGCTCTCGCTTGACACCACTGAATTCGCAAATGGCGGTGGTTTGGGGTCAACTGAATGCAAGCTGCAGGGCGTCTGGCTCGGGGCTGTCACTGAAGTAACCGGTTAGTAACTTGTCACTCTGGTTCTGACTGCTGCTCAAATTTCTGATGCAGTACGATGCCCCAGAGCCAAAAGCCGAACACGATGGGCTCCCCCCCCCCCCCCCCCCCTGTAGTGGTCAAGGACTACCGTCAATGGGGTGTATTTAAAGTAAACATAATTTTCATCCTTCTAGTGACGCCACTAATATCACTCTTAGGCGGCTGGCACGAAATTTGAATAGACGTCGTCTTTCAGGTGTAGAAACGTACCTACCAATTTTGTTTATTTCGCACAACTCCTTCTGCGGGTGTCGACTTCTTTCCGTCAGTGTATGTCATATCCGCAAATTGCATTCTGTCCGGGCAGAGCTACTAACGGCTCACTGCGGCAGTGTGGAACGGTTGCGACTGAACGATCGGAAGGAACGAATGCGCTACAGGGAGGCCAATAACACATCACCTTGCCGAGCTACCTCCGCCTAATAATTTGCGAGAGGCAACTCGGGGGCTGACCATTATGGTGACAAGGCACGAGTGGTATTGGGCTATTTCAAAAAGTTATTGAAATTGTAACAGTGAGAAGAGATACGTAATAAAAACTGAATAGATTTGTCTTTGCTATTCAAAACCGAAGTGCTTGATGGAAAGAAGCTTTTCCATTGGTAAATAGTACACTATTAAAAATGTAATAGGGTCCAGCGAGGAATACTTTTTCTTCATAGATACTACTGATGATATTGTTTCAATACTTAGTTATCTATAATTCCAAAAAAATGGAAGTGACAATTAAGAATATTACCAAAGCACCAGTTTAATCAGTCATGGTTACAAAATACTGACAGGAATTATTTACAGAAGAATGGAAAGACTGGTAGAAGCTGACCTAGAAGAGTATTTTGTGTTTTGGGGAATAGTAGGATCACAAGAGGCAGTACTGATCCTACGATTTATCTTAGAAGATAGGTTGAAGAAAGGTATATCTATATTTATAGCATTTTTAGATCGAGGGTAAGCTTTTTACAATGCTGACTGGACTAAATTTGAAATTCTGAGGTAACAGGGATATAGCATTATGAGTGCAAGGTCATGTGCAACTTGTATAGAAATCAGTCTGCAGTTTCTAAGAGTGAAATGGCATCAAAGGAAAGCACTAGCTGAGAAGAGAGTGACATAGGGTTGTAGCCTATCCCGATATTATTCACTTCCCACAATGAGCTAGCTATGAAGGAAAAGCAAGGATACATTTGGAAAAAGTTCGGGGAGTAGATAAAAGAATTTGAAGTTGGCTGATGACACTGTAATTCTGTCAGAGACATAAAATAACTTAGAAGAACAGTTGAATGAAATGAATACGACCTTGAAAACAGGTTACGAAATGAATGTCAACAAAACTAAGAGAAGGATAATGGAATGAATTCGAATTAAATAAGGCGATGCTGTGGTACTAAGATTAGGATAGGAGGCACTAAATGTAGATATGTTTTGTTACAGGTCATCAAAAGAACTGACGAAGGCTGGAACAGAGAGAAAATAAAATGCAGATTGGCAAGAGGCGGAAGAGCGTTTCTGAGAAGGAGATTTGTTAACATCTAATCCTGGGTGGTTATAATTAAAGTGCAGATACTCACAGACGTTCATTGTGGACTGTTATCATCGTATGACAGCGGAAATTGGTAGAGATTCTAATGCGTTAATACGGAACCGATGTACACGGAAAAAAATTAGTTCCAACTTTGGCCTCCAGATACAAATCTTGAGCTGTGAATGCAAGAAAGATTTAATAGATATGTTTCCATATGTGTTGGAATAGGAACGGGATGGGGCTCAAAAGGCAAACAGGTGAGAAAGCCATAAAGTTGATTTTATTATTAACCGCCACTAATAGAATTTCTTCAGTCTGATCTACAGAGGCGTCGGCGAGATGTTGTACAGTGTCAAATTGGCACCTGATGGGCAAAATTGGAACTAATTTTTTTCAGCGTAAATCGGCTTCACATTAACGCATTAGCATATCTGCCAATTTTTACTACCATACTAGTTGCAGTCCACACTGGACCTCCGTGAGTAGCTACAATTTAATTATAACCACATGGTATAGGGAGTCTTTTCTGAAGACATTTGTCAGGAGTGTAGCGTTATACGGAAGGGAATGTGGAAATGTAGCGTTGTATGGAAGTGAAACGTGGACAGTAGGTCGGACAAGAACAGAACAGGAGCTTTTGAAATGTAGTGTTACAGAAGAATGCTAAAGGTTAGAAGGGTAGATCAAAAAACTATGGAGGGAAAAAGAAATTTATGACATAATTTGATTAGAAGAAAGGTTGACGTATCCTGAGCGGACAAGGAACCGCCAGTTTGGTAATGACGGGAAGTGTGGTAGGGGGAGGTGGGCGTGAAGAGGGAGACCACGGCTCGAATAGAGGAAACAAGTTCGAATGGATGAAGGTTATAGTGGTTACGCAGAGATTTTATAGGACAGAGTAGCACAGAGAGCTGCATCAGATCAGTCCTTGCACTGAAGAACACAACAACAGTATCACTCATCCCTACTATGTAATGGGGATGGTGCAAATGGTGCAAATGGCTCAGAGCACTATGGGACTTAACTTCTAAGGTCATCAGTCCCCTAGTACTTAGAACTACTTAAACTTAACTAACCTAAGGACATCACACACATCCATGCCAGAGGCAGGATTCGAACCTGCGACCGTAGCGGTCACGCGGTTCCAGCCTGTAGCGCCTAGAACCGCACGGCCACCCCGGCCGGCGGGATGTCGGATATCGTTGAAACAACTGGTTTTCCGTTGCATCGGTTTTTTCCACGCCAGTTTAACGTGCCTGTTAAAACCGCCGAAAATAACCGGTTTCTGAAATAACCGATTTTCGGTTTTTTATTCCTATTATTTCCTGTAGTATAGGTAGCAATCGAAGTTTCATGATACATAGAATCAAAATATTAAATTGAGAAGACAAATAAAAGAAAACTTAGTCTGTACACCGTTCGCTGCTTTTCTCTGAGTGTGATAATTGGTTGAACACTGCAAAAACTCACCAGTATTCTCCTACTGATTGTAATTTTTTGAAACGCTGCTCAAAAATTATGTTGTAATGGAGAATCATACCACTATTTGGACGTTACGAGTAGTCAGTACTAAATGGTGAAACTACCGTTGAGTAACTTCGTTTTTGATGTTAATTTGTCCGTTTTCAAAGGCTACGGTAAAGGCACATTATGTTGACACAGGCAACAAAAAATGGATCAAATAACTCTGAGCACTATGGGACTTAACATCTGAGGTCATCAGTCCCCTAGAACTTAGAACTACTTAAACCTAACTAACCTAAGGACATCACACACATCCATGCCCAAGGCAGGATTGGAACCTGCGACCGTAGGGGTCGCGCGGTTCCAGATTGAAGCGCCTAGAACCGTTCGGCCACACCGGCTGGCTGACACAGGCAGCAGATCAGCTACTTTCAATTTTTATTGTTGTTCAGCTATTAATTTGTTACTTACTGTTAGCACCCTCTTTTCTTACTTCATAGAAATGGTAGACAAATCTTTAATTTTTCAAAGCAAATGAAACTTTGTACTTCATTCCTACTTGACTTTGTAAAGATATTTCCAGACTGGTTAGAGCCATAATGCAGTACAACGGATGTCTGGCGACGACAGCGAGAATCTAACGTACAGACCAGGAGTGTCCAACCTTTTAGGTTGGGCCACACATAATATACTTGTCTAACAATAACCACTGACCAAAAAAACAAACAAACAAAAAACAAAAGGGACAACTGAGAGAACAGCATCGCGTGCCCGAAATTTAAAACTGGCGTTTTTTTTTCTTTTTTTTTTTTTTTTCACTGATCGTGTGATAGATGCTCACTTCTCGGGCTGAGACTGAGAAAGAGTCACCAAACGTATCGTATCTACCTTATGCTGGCCAAGTATCCAGAAAGATTGATAGTCTTGTATGAAAGCATAGCATCTAAATAAAAAGTATTCTTTGTAAAAGACGATCTAGGTCTCTGTAATCTGGGTGTGTACTGCATTCTATGCAACTGTGACATCCTCTTGTTTATAGCAGACCACAGAAACAATCAAGGAAAGATGTGAGATACATCAGCGACCCACACAACTAAAATATTCAAGCAAATCAAATCAGCTGTCACGCGAGCACTGCCATGAATATAATCATGAAATGTAATACAATGAGACCAATGTTGTGGTGTAAATGTCTAGTTTCTGTGACTGCATGATTAAAAAATCTATCAAAATAAAGTTGTCAGAAAACCTAACAAACAGGGATATAGGTTTCAATTTAAATAACCCTTGGGAATGGCACTCAATTTATTAATAGCCATCGCATCCACTAGAGTAGGGAAATGCTGTGCAAATTTGAGTTTCAAGGAATACATGAGAGATCTGGAAACAAAAGCATGAAAGGGTGTAGGGAACATTGGGAATTGAACTTGGCTATAAATAGCAGCACAAGAGACAACAGTAGTTCAGTCTGGTTGGAGTCCAGCCAGAGAATATACACACTTAACAGCGAAACTCGTAGAACCTGAAGAAGATGACTGGCTCAGTCATCAAAATATTGTGCGTAAAATGGAAACAATAATTTGGCAGAACACCTGGAAGCACACAATTAACCGCAGAAATTACTTTCACCTACCAACAGAATTTACACAGTTGGAATTAAATACCTCATGTCAAAAAGGATTTTTGTTAAACAGAATATTTGCTGCAGCAGTTATATGTAAGAAGTTGAAACTGTGTGCCTAATGAGGATTTGATCCTGGCTCCCAGACTTTTTCTGGCTCTACCCCATTTATAATTACAGAAGGGGTACGCCCTGTGACAAAATTTAACACTGAACTACTTTGTGAGGCTTGCTTGAATGGTGGTAATTGGTAGTGAACTGCCCAGAACAAAGAGTTAGTGAAGGTGTCCTGGAGTCTCCAATTTTCATTAGAAAGAATTCTTTTGTTTTGGAGGTTTGGAATGTTGAACACCGATTAATTTCAGTACATTAGCGGTTGTTGTTCAGAGAAAATTGTCTCATAGCTGGAAGAAAAAAATTGTTTGACAAGCTTTGGTTGGTGTAAATCTTAGGTGTTTGAAACATTCTGAAAAGGGTATGAATAAATGTGTAAACTGGTATGCCATACAAACCCACAATGATTTAGGTATTTGTTAACAGTAAACAAGAAAAAGTTCCTTATAATTTATAAGATAGCATCCATATTTTCATGGAATGGAGTTTCAACTGTTAATTTCCTTTTTTAGTCCTGGACCATTAGAAGAATATTCTCAGTCACCAGACACTTCACGACCTAATCATATTTTAGAAAATTTTCTTCTTTCCTTAGCTTGCCTCTCTGAATCCCCTTTTTTGCTCTCTGAATACCTCTTTCACTAACCGATGTAGAATGATAATTACGTATTTTTCTTGATAATTTGATTAACTGCAGCACATCATGCTTACTAATACATGCTTATTATGTTTTACTACACAGTGGCCATTCTTCTATAGAATCTGAAATTTTCAGGGAGCTAGGGAGCATTTGTCTGGTATAGACCACACCTGCACACCTACACACGTACCTTAAGCCATGACACACGGGAAACCCGACATTATTGTCTCAGCACTGCTGTACCAGTTCTTATGCCATGTGCTCGATTCTGTCAATATTATCTAAATAGTACAGAGTGCTTTTCCCATTTTCTATAATATTGCAATATTTTAATCCGTTGCAAAGTTGACGAAAAAAGTACTTCTTTCCTAAAAAAAGGTTTATTTAAAAACGAGAAATTTTACTCTGCCGCTATGGCTAATTGGTTTTTCGGCTCTTTTACTCGGTTATTAGCAAAAAATAAAAAAAGAACCTTTTTTTAACCGAGGCCAAATTTAATACCGGAAAATACCGGTTAGTCAGAAACGAAATATCGGTATCCACTATAACTGGTAGGTTTTTCCCAGGCTCACCGGTCCGAAGACGTCGTCAGCTAACCGGCCAGAGACGTCGGGCCGGAGTCCGACGGCCGGCGACCGTCGAGGAGGAGGCGGCGGCTGCGGGGGCGGCGGCGCCGGCGCCGCGGCGAGTGGGAGGGTGCCCGGGGGCACGCCGGCCGAGCGCCCGAACGCGTCCAGAGCTCTGCCGGTCGCCTGCGGCTGTCCGAAGCCGGCCAGCGGCCTGCCCTGGGCCTGGGAGAACGCGTCCTGCGGCCTGCCGCCCTGCAGGGGCCCCGAGAAGCCTCCAAACGCCAGCTGCTGCTGCTGCTGCGCCACCGCACCCCACAGAGCGGACACGCTCACCAACACCTGTTCACAGTAGTTGCAGTTTTCACATTCGATTCGGTGAACTAATGTCAGACAGTAAGTCAAGAAGGGTATGGGAAGGTGCGTATTAAATGCGTAAGGCTGCTCACCACTTCCCGTTTGGGCAGTGGAAGGCGCTCAGCCTTCACTGCCACAGCACCAGGATTCTACATCTACATCAACATGTGTTCTCTGCAGAACACAGTGCAGCGCCTGCCAGAGGGAATTTTTTCCTTATACCACGCTTTGCAGCTGTTCCTCGTTCCATTCGCGTACAGATCAGTGGTAGAATAATTGCGTAAACGTCTCTACACGCGCTTTAATTAGGCTTATCATTATGATCTCTACGAGAGCGATACATAGCAAGTAGTAGCGTACGCCTAGATTCCTCACCTAAAGATGATTATTGAAATTTTTCAAATAGATTTTCGCGGAATAGTTAGCGTCATTATTCAATCGCTTCTTCAGCATAACCGTGACACTCACCTATGTGTCTTACAAACCTGTGACCATTCGTGCTGCCCTTCTTTGAAGACTACATATATCCCTATATGTCCTACTTATCGCGGATCCCAAATACAGGGTGATTCACGAAGAAATGCAAAGATTATTACACAAGTAAATTTATTTATTTTGTAGGTCTTATAATTATATTTTTCCCTGAGACATTTAAGCCTCTTCTTTATCTACGACATTGATTGAAGCAGAAGAAATGAAATAAAATTTGAGCTGCGGCCGGACCTCGAGGTCCGGCGGCACCACAAATTTTATTTCATTTCTTCTGCTTCAAGCATTATCGTAAATTTGTTTACTTTCCGTTAAGAACGTAGAAACGTTTATGTCATTCTTGGCAACCGTTAGTGAGTTGTATCAGTCCTTTCCTAACCTTGAAATGGGTTAGTTTTCTGTGTTTTTCAGTGAAAGAGCATAATAATACTAGTGTATTTAAGTTCAACATGGATTCACATGTGTTATGGTATTAATAAGCGCCTATTATCTGACACATGCAGTTTTACTTAACGTTATTAGCATCATTTTTACAAAATTAAATTCTCTACAATTTCTATTGAAAACTTTGTCTGCAATTTAAAAAACAAATTGGGCCATTAGTTAATAAGCTAAAAATTTTACGAAATTACTTCTTTTCTTCTCTGGATGTTCTGGAAGACTACTGCCGGTACACACTTGGGACATGTTTTATTAGATTCACCAGATCAATAATAACAAAATAAGTGGAAATCGTGCTTTACTTTAACCTCGTACAGTTTTGCAATGGCTTCATATTAGCGAAGCTGCTAAATTTCAGGCAAAATCTTTTATTAGCCGTAACTAAACATTTGCGGACCTATGTTTATATCAACTTTTTCTTTAGTTTTACTTGTAGAATAACATATTAAAATATTTGCATTCCTTCGTGAATCACCCAGTATATGAACAACCTTTTATGGACAGACTTTCAATTTTCCCGTATCCTGCTAATGAACCAAAATCTGCTTTACCTGTTAGTAGAGTTCCGCTCCTACATTTCGGTAATTTTGGGTCAGTACGTAAATGACATAGTACATGGTAGGATTACCGGTAGTATTGGCAGCACTGGTAAGGAAAGAAACATAAATGATTGTATGAGAAAGAAACGGGAAGCCAACGACTTCTCTTTAATTTTTGTTTGCATGTTTTCAGCGTAATTATAACTGTTCGTCGTCTAGTGTTAGTCCATTGTACATTTTATATCCTTATAAAACATAAATTTCATTTTATATATACGGAAAATTAGTTGATACAAACAAATCAGTTACATTTGAAGCAAGTACAGTTTATATGCACAAACATAAAAAATTATATACTTACTTGAATAGTACCTAAATTAAACATTCAAATTTTTTCCATGTTCTTATAATACTCTTTATTTTTAAGTAACAGATAGGAGGACATCTACGTAGAGCAAAACTGTTTCGTAGGCTATGTGACCAAAACGTAATTTAAAATATAAGTAAACCCACTGCATAGCGTGCCCTCCTCCAATGCAAGCGAACCCGGGTTCGATTCCCGGCTGGGTCGAGGATATCTATGAAGTGGAGATTTTCCCGTCCGACCATTTCACGAGTGTACCGTGAATATCAGGAATTCGGTAAAACATCAAATCTCAGACATCGCTGCGGCCGAAAAAAGATAATGCAAGAACAGGACTAACGACTACTCAAGAGAATCGTTCAGCGTGATAGAATTGCAACCCTTCCGCAAATTCCTGCAGATTTCAGGCTGGGCCATCAACAAGTGTCAGCGTGCGAACCATTCAACGAAGCACATCGACTTGGGCTTTCGGAGTCGAAGGTCCATTGTTGTACCCTTGAAGACTGCATGACAGAGCTTTACGCCTCGCCCGGGCCCGTCAACACCGATATTGGACTGTTAATGACTTGAAACATGTTGCCTGGTCGGACGAACCTCGTTTCAATTTGTATCGTGTGGATGGAAGTGTACCGGTTTGGAGACAACCTCGTCAATCCATGGACCCTGCACGTCAGCAGGGGACTGTTCAAGCTGGTGGAGGCCCTGTTATCGTATGGGGCGTGAGCTGTTGGCGTGATATGGGATTCCTGATTCGTCTAGATACGATTGTGACAGGTGACATGTACGTAAACATCCTGTCTGATCACCTTCATCCATTCATGTCCATTGTGCACTTTGACGGACTTCGGCAATTCCAGCAGGACAATGCGACACCGCACATATCCAGAATTGCTACAGAGTCGCTCCAGGAATACTCTTCTGAGTATAAACACTTCCCCCGGCCAGCAAATTCCCCAGACATGAACAGTATTGGGCATATCTGGGATGTCTTGCAACGAGCTCTTCAGAAGAAATCTCCACCTCCTCGTACTCTTACTGATTTATGGTGCCAATTTACTCCTCCACAACTTCAGTTATTAGTCGGGTGTGGGAGCCCTACACGATATTAGGCAGGTGTACCAGTTTCATTGGCTCTTCAATGTAGTAAGACACTGATCACATATGTAAAGCAAGCTATCTAAATTAAGTAACGCCTAATAGTTATGCCTCAAGGCTAATGTGGAGGAACCGCAGTCATGATCTGAACTGACCAAGGCAACCAGGAAAACTATTCTAGTCTCTGTTAACTTATTACAGTTTATGGTAGCCTACACTTGTTTAACAATTCTACCTATCACTTATGCTATGTGGTCATTCCATTTAATATCCCCATTAAATATTACAACGAGACATTTGTATGAGTTGACTGGTTGCATTTCTGACTCACATTGTAGTCATATGGCACTGCTTTCCTCCGTTTTGTAAAACTCACAGTTTTATATTACTGAAAATTTAAAGCAGTTCCTCAGACTTCGCATAATTTCAAAACCTTATCAGAATCTAAGAATGTTTTGCAGTTTTTTTCAGATAGTACTTCACTATAGATAACTGCATCTGTAAATAGCCTGAGGATACTACCGATACTGTCTGCCTGACAACGTGGAAAAACGAGGGTTCGCACACACTACCTGTTGCACTCTTGAAATTACAGTGATGCGCAAAACTTAAAGATAAAAGTAACTTTCACATATTGCGTCACTGCTCAATAACATAGCTCAATGAGACTTGGACCGTAAATAGAAAGAAGTGCTACAGCATAGTACGGAAGGCAAGCTAAAGGAATAGGTAATGAGATGAATAGAGATCACACTTTTATTCAACGATAGTAATTATAGTGAAGTCAGTGTGATTTATGGTGGTACCATGGTCATCACAAAATAACGGGTCATGGTTCTTGGTACAGTGTGTGATCACCATGGATAGCAAAGCATTCTCTGCAACGTGTTTCCACACTGTCCATAAGGATGGTAAGGAGCTCCTGTTATAGGGTTTTCCATTCCTCCACTAACGCAGTTGATAATTGCTAATTAATCGTTGGTTTCTGATGTGCTGCCATACGTCTCTGGATCGCACCTCACACGTTCTCGGTAGGACTTAAGCCGAAGAACGTGCAGGCCAGTCCATTGGCCGAATAGCCTCTCATTCTAAGGGCTGCTCTACCTGCACTGTTCGATGCGGTGGCGCATTGACATCTATAAAAATGAAGTCGAGGCCGAATGCACTCATAAAAAGATGCACATGGGGAAGTAGTACAGTGGTTTAACAACGTTTACATGTGAAGTAACGTGTTCAAAGATTTGGAGATCAGTTGTCGCATGCAACATTATTCCCTTCCACACCATAATAAGTGAACCACCAAAGCGATCATGTTCGACACTGTTGCTGGATATATTACGTGCTCAAATATGGGGAGAGTGGTAGCATGGATGCATTGGGGAGGCGTACTGCATCACGCCTACATTCAGTTGTTAACCGCGCTTGTGGAGGAATGAAACTCCGGACCACAAGAACGCGTTATCAACTTTGTGGCCATGTGGCATGTTGCAGAGCATGCATTGCCGTCCGATGTGCCACGGACCCTATTAAGAACCATTTCCCGCCATTTGTAATGTCCAGGGGTCCACCATGAATCGCGGTGACTTCAGAATAATTTTTGTTTTTGAATAAAAGTGTCATTTCTGGCCGACCGGAGTGGCCGAGCGGTTCTAGGCGCTTCAGTCGGGAACCGCGCGACCGCTACGGTCGCAGGTTCGAATCCTGCCTGGGTCATGGATGTGTGTGATGTCCTTAGGTTAGTTACGTTTAAGTAGTTCTTAGTTCTAGGGGACTGATGATCTCCGCTGTTAAGTCCCATAGTGCTCAGAGCCATTTGAACCATTTGTCATTTCTGTTCGTCTCATTGTGTATCTCTCCGAGTTACATTTTGTAGTATAGTGTAGCTGTTCTTTGTATGTATAGTCCAAATTTGTTCGGGCGATTTTATCTGGTAGTGACACAGCATAAGAAAGTTTCTTTCATCCTTAAGTTCTGCATACCAGTCCGAGTTACATTTTGAACTATAGTGTAGCAGTTCTTTGTGTGTATGGTCCAAATTTATTCAGGCTATTTTATTTGGCAGTGACACATCATGAGAAAGTTACTTTCATTATAAAGTTCTGCATACCAGCGTACTCTTACATTTACACTTGGCTCTCCATCCAAGATACGCTACGTCTTCCTTACCAAGAACCGAGCTACAAATTTCGTTTTTTACCCCATATGATCGTACTTTCATTAATAAACATTGATTTGGTACTGAGACGAACGCTTTTCGTAGATCGAGGAATGTTGCATCTACCTGACTGCCTTGATTCAGGACTCTCAGGGTGTCGTACGAGAAAACACAAGTTGTATTTCGCATACTGATTTTTTCGGAATTGGCATGGTCGAGGTCATTCTGTTCGAGATACTTAATTACTTTTAATATGAAGCAGAGTAGCTGCGCAGGGAGAAAGGAGATGTATGGCTGATGCAAGTGAAAGGAGTTCCGACTACCAGCGTGCACAGTGAAAAATGTTCGCTGCAAACGTTGAGGCGATTTAAGCCCTAGAACATTGACAAAACACGCGTGATATGTAGTCGTGAGGGATCGTTACTTTTGATCGATGGCAGTTGTTTAGGAAAACGTTTTAAACATTTAGACTAGGTAATCGGACATTTTCTGTATCAGCAAGAGAAAGTCTTGGTGCATAAAGAACGGACCGCTGTACACTACCCAGAGATTAAGTGCTGGAAGTTAGAAGTCATGCATGGAAAGCGTCTTGGAACGATCATCAGATACTCTATTATACCGCGATTCAAGAGAAAAAATTTCTGCTAAGGACTATGGGACCAAATGGCTGAGGTCAGGGTTCCCTAGGCTTACGTACTAATTAACCCAACTTAAACTAACTTACGCGAAGGACAACACACACACCCATGACCGAGGGAGGACTCAAACCTTCGACGAGAGGAGCCGTGCGAACCGCGATTAGGTGCCTCAGACAGCGCGGCTACCCCGCACGGCTGATTCAAGAGACATGGTGACAAATTCGCTGAGTGGCAACTATTTTATTTGTTCGGCACGTAATTCCGCTTTCGGCTGCCGCGAAAGAGGTCGCCGAAACCTCATGACATGGCTATGGTCATTGACCCACCCCACGGTTGGATCGACATTTCGTATCTAGCCATTGAAACATTCGGAACAACTGTCATCTCGATTTCTGGACCTAGAATTTGTCATGGAACTCTGTGATTGTGTGTTGCTTAAGATGATCCTGGCTTTCTGATTTGAGCTCACGGCAGTCTCAACGTTCCCTCTCTACTGGCCATTGACTTAGCATTGATCTTGGTTTACAGACGATAGGTAGTCCACGGAATTTTCCTATCTAGTCTACGTCAAGCTACGACTCCAAACTACGACTCCAAACTACGACTCCAAACCATGTTAAACAACATTGCATCGTTGCTGACAACCGTGACAGATTTCGAAGACTTCCATCATGCGAAGTGGAGCTCGTCTGTTTTTCAAATTAAAAAATGGTTCAAATGGCTCTGAGCACTATGGGACTTAACAGCGGAGGTCATCAGTCCCCTAGAACTTAGAAATACTTAAACCTAACCAACCTACGGACATCACACACATCCATGCCCGAGGCAGGATTCGAACCTGCGACCGTAGTGGTCGCGCGGTTCCGCACTGCAGCGCCTAGAACAGCTTGGCCACTCCGGCCGGCTTTCTTCATATTATGTACATATTTTGAATATCTTGAATCAACCTACTAAAGAGATATTGTGGCATGGAAAAATTAGGACTTGGCAAGACGTAAACATCTACTGGAAAAAATTTATTTGTACCATACGGCCGGCAGAATTTTTAACTAAAGTGATACTTCCCCAACAGGCACGTCACGTCTATTAATCCTGGAACCGACACATAGGCACACGCACGAATTTAGGTATTCCCTCAGAAAACCGAACATGGTCCCGGTGTTCATTAAACGTCTTAATGCCAGTGGAATGAAGTGTGTGTGACCTCAGATAACGCGTTAACGTGTATAACATTAACGTAGTTAAAACTGCTTAAGCTTATTATGAGATTCTGAGGAAATTTTAAGCTTCATCTATATCTACGTCTACACCGATACTCCGAAAACCTCCTGGCAGTGTGCAATGGAGGGTATTTTGTGTGCCACTACCGCTTACCCCCCTTTTCAGTTCCAGTCACGAATTGATGGACAGGAAGAGCGACTGTTGCCAAGCCTCCGCACGACATCGAAACCAACTGACTTTACCCTCACACTCTTTTCGCGAAATCTACACAGGAGGAAGCAATATTTTCATTGACTCTTCCAGAAACATATGAACTCGAAATTTTAAGAGCAAGATTTACATCCGTACAACCTGATCGATTTGAAGCTAGCAATGCCAGAAATATGCAATGTCTTGTATTTTACTGGAGTAACAGTTGTGCCTCTAAGTTAAAAATGGAGTGTAGTATAGTACAATTAAAAGGAAGTAGCAATACGTGGATACACGTATTCATTAACTGGTTAACTGAAAATTCTGAAGTTTTTACAGGTAAAAAAAGAGATTAATAATGTCTTTGTAGGACAGCGCAGGACGCATACGCAGCTGGATAAATACGGATATCCTGTGTAGACAAAGAACAGCATTGTGAATGGTTACCGGTTTGTTTGTCTCAAGGCAGAATTTCACAGAACTGTTTAAAAAACTGAATTGGTTACCGGTCAAGGAAAGGCACTGAACAACTCACAATACTCGCCAACTAAATTTGCTTTCATTGTGTAATCAAGAAATTAATTTATTAATATTTTCACGTGTCTATGCTACTTATTAAATGCAATAGATTATATTCTTCTTCTGCTAAATTGTTCTTCATCAGTAATGCTACCACTTTCGGGGGATTGTTCCTTTATCTTGACACATTTTGACCCGAACAGTCACAACTACAGCGAAAAATTTTAACTGCTTCCAATTCTATTTCAGACATGGAACCAGCATCAAGGGCGAATAATACAGTATGCCGTGTCCCACTTTCAAAACTTACAAGAGTTGTTAGTTTTGGAAAGGCGATACAACATGTCTAAAACAGGTAGTATTACTAACAAAGGACTTTTTGCTGAAGTGGTAATTTATTAGCTACTTCTAGAAATATTGTAAAAACCGTGGGGAGAGATTTGTTGCTGTCAGCTGACACAAGATCACATAAAACAGCTGTTTCCTCATACCTCCATTCATGAATCTGACTTAGGTGAGACACGGTCTTTCTTACTACACAGCTCGATATTAAAACTACAATAACATCTGCGGTATGCAACAAACGTGGAATCCATATGAGTTGCACTACGCGCTTGGACATGCAAGTGATTGGCAATGCAGTGCAACCCTGTGAAGTGAGTAATTGTGACGCCATGTCCTCTGTATGCAAAGAAAGATTACGCAGCAGATTTCCAACTCAGAAATCGAATTTCAGTATGTTTTGTGAGGAGACCGTGTTATGCCTCGTGTAAGAAGCCGATAAAGAAGTAGATAATACGGATATAGGAATTTTTATAGAAATTTGTTGCCTGTCATCAACATGTTTCAATAATTGTGTTGAGAATCTAACAGAAAAAGTTTTTTGAAAAGCAGGAGGCGTAGGAGGAGAAAGGACAAAGACAATTCAGCGTGGAAATGATCAAGCAATCTTGATAGAATCATAGGAAGAGGGTTGATAAGTGGGAAAATATTATGGAATGAGGTTAAATGTAGAGACCATCTAAGTGATAAAAATCAGCAAACTTGTAAAATCCGCCAAAATATCATAGGAAGGAAAGATCCAGGAATAAGCAATGTGTTTTAGGTACTTTGGGAGTTTCTTAGAATAAATGCGTATGGTAAAAAGACAGTTGAAATGAGAAATATTTTTGGGCCGGCCGGAGTGGCCGAGCGGTTCTAGGCACTACAGTCTGGAACCGCGCGACCGCTACGGTCGTAGGTTCGAATCCTGCCTCGGGCATGGATGTTTGTGATGTCCTTAGGTTAGTTAGGTTTAAGTAGTTCTAAGTTTAGGGGACTAATTACCTCAGAAGTTAAGTCCCATGGTGCTCAGAGCCATTTGAACCATTTTTTGTGATATATTTGTTGACATCAGAAATGATTTCAACAAAACTATGAAACAGATCTGAGAAATAGTTTGTCTAGGCTGTAGTGTTAAATGCTAGTGAACACGGGCAACTAAAAAGAAAGAGGAAAAATAGTTTAATAGATCTTAAATGTGATAATGAAAGAAAGTGCTTAATGTGAAATGTGCTGACAGAATGAGGAATAAAGAAGTATTTCTATGAATAAGAGGGACAAGAAAGCTGATAGAAACGAGATGAATGAGGAAAACATCTTGGATGAGCATGTATTGCAAAAAAGTTGCCCTCAACGGGGTCTCATCGATCGTAAGTTGACAAAGAAGAAACGAAATAGAAGGAGAAGGCTCGGAAAACCAGATGACCGTAAAAACTGCAGAAGTTAGAAGTAGGTTAAGGACGGTGCACAGGACAGAGGAAATTAAGGAGCGTCCAGTTGAGATCAGTAGCGACAGAGATGTACCAAAGAAGAGAGGAAAGTTTTAGTTTACCACGCCCCTTCTCGTGTGACTGCTGCCTGTCTCGCGACAGCAGGTACTCTACCTTCAGGCACAGCATCGCCGCTTCAGATGTGCCGCACTCAGCAAATACAGTCCGCAATTACGGAGCGTTTCATTTGGGAGGGCGGTCTGGCAACTGAGACGGAAGAGCGAATGTAGACCGCTTATATAGCGCCATTTCGGTCTGCTCGAGGCATTACAAAACGGGCCTTTAAGTTAACGGCATACTGGGCGTGAGTTGACAGGCGGCTACAGGCAGGATGCGCCGTGAAGGGTCACCGCGAGGCCAGCCAGATGGTATCAGGGCCGCCAGGGAGCCCTGCCCTCTGGCGAAACAACTCCGTCTTCTGCTCCACTCTGCTGACTTACGTTATGAAACTCACTCGCTTTCTGCATATTTGTTGCATCTTTTCGGTTAGGCAGATCATCGTCTCCACTTCCAGAGCTACTCATAACATTTTAATTGTCGTTGGTGTTGTTCTTGTTCTTGTTGCAGTCTTCAGTCTGAAGACTGGTCTCATACAGTTCTCCATGCCACTCTATCCTAAGCAAACCTCTTAATCTCCGAAAAACTGCTGCAGCCTGCATCCTTTCGAACCTGTTTACTTCATTCATCGCTTCATCTTTCTCTGTAACTTTAACCCTCCACACTTTTCTCCTGCACAAAATCGTCGAACCCTTGACGTCTCAGAACGTGTCCTATCAACCGATCCCTGTGTTTAGTCCAGCCCTGCCAGTTCTGTTTTACCTCCAAAAAAACTTGATAACACTTAAATCAATATTCGATATTAACAAATTTCTCTTTCCAGAAATGGCTTTTTGCCATTGTCAGTGTACATTTTATATCCTCTTTACTTCTGTCGTCATCGGTTATTTTATTGCCGAAATAGCAAAGCTCATCTACGATTCTTAGTATCTCGTTTCCTAATCTAATTTCCCCATCATCGCCTGATTTAATTCCACGAATTTCCATTACCCTCGTTTTGCCTTTGTCGATGTTCATCTTATATCCTTCTTGCAAGACATTGTCAATTCCACCCAACTAACTCCTCACAAATCCTTTTCTGCCTCCCACAGAATAGGAAAGAATAGCAATAATCACAAACTTCAAAATTTTTATTTCTTCTCCTTGAACTTTAATTCCCTTTCTAACTTTTGTCTTTACCTTCCTTTACTGCTTGCTCGGTGTGTAGACTGAATAGCATCGGCGATTGGCTAAAACTATGTCTCACTCTCTTCTCAACCACTGCTTTCCATCCACGCCCCTTGACTTTTATATGGATGTCTTAAAATGGAACTGCGACCAAGAAAGTAGATGATGGTTTTAGTCCTTTCCTACGTATTTATTCTGCAGTGCTATACATTCCTCCCAGTGCCAGATTTGGCTGGGACTTTTATCGTTCGAGACTGCGTTTTGGCTGTTCAGAAAACCGCTTCGAAATCATTCAGGAAATTCCGATCACGCAATGATTTCTTCATTCGAGGAAAGAGGAGGGAGTCACTGAGTGTCATGTCAGGATAATATAGAAGCTGAGGCATAATTTGACAGCCCAAAAATACGCAATTTGTGAGGCTCTGTATAGATTTGTTCGTGGAGTGTCCCAATTAACTGCCTATCAAAATTAATAACAAATTACAAGGATCTTCTACAACAAAAGAACTCGCCCGTTCCCTTGGATTATTAAATTTCAGTGGACAGAACACGCATAACTACGTGTCACTCATACACATTGCTACAATTCACAAACCAAAGTCCACTTATTTCGAAGCAGTCCCAGTCCGTTCACGTTAGTTACTTACAAATGTGATTAAAATTCTAGTAACCTCACTTATAAACAACAGCTAATCAGACGAATCGCGTATATCGACACCTGGTCCTCTAAATTAACTTATGTCAACCCGAAACCCTCTCGAAGTCACGTCTTCTCTTTAACATTCATATATCAATTATATACACCCCTCGAAACAAGGCTAAACACTTGCGATTCTGACTTCACGCTTTCAGTTCCCGCTACATTTTCATTAGCTGTTAACTCGACCGACTCAGAACCACTACTCACTCCGATCGCTCTCTAATGCTAGCGCACGCAACTAGGCATATTGCTGGTAAGAATAGCGATAACACTACCGTTATTACACCTAGAGTAAGAACACACCCTTCGACAACTTCTCACGACGCTTCGTCTTGACTTACTACAAAACACGCGAATATGTTCCTTTTTAAAAGACTCGGATATTAAAGTGGGAAACCAGCATTCTTAATCTTCATTCCGCCTACCTTACTAAAAATTTTGTGACTCGACCATATTCGCGCCGTTTTAACGCAGAACGTTATACATCCAATTACCCAGTTTCTCTTTGCAGCTAAGCCTTCACACACAGCATCTCCCTCTCACTGCCACTATCTATATACGTCTCCCCCCTTCCCTCGCTTTCTCCTTTTTCCTCCATTTGTTTACAGTATAATCCACTACCACTGCCTCCTCTCTCACTTACATTGTCTTCTTTTGTCTTTCTATCCTACTGCTCATATCCCCACCATAATCCGACAGCTCAAAAATTCCCTCGGGTCTAATCTATGTTTCCCCTAAACTCAAGTGTTTAAAATTTCTGTCCGAAATGCGCCCTCTGCTGTGCTGGGAAGGTCCAGGCCCTCTTCCACAAGCCTACATATGGGTTCCACTCATCTGTATGTTTCGTTTCCAGTGTCTTCTCTCTCTTTTATTCGCACTGCTACTATCTCCATCCTTCTTTCTTTCTTTTTTAGTGTCTCCCATTGACCATCAGTATCTCCTGCTTGGCTCTCACTGCTATTTTCAGTCATCTCTCTTTTTGTTTCACTGGTGCTTTTACTCTCACATCATCACTGCCACTCCTTTATCTCTCTCCTACTGTTACTGTTTTCTTTCTCTTCCACCGTCACTGTCTCTCTGCTCCTTTCTAACACTAAAAAGTGCAAATATGTTCGCATGCTAAAATTTTTGGTGAGTAAGGCGGAATGAGGACAGGCAGCTGGTTTCCCAATTTTCTGTCAGTCTTTTAAAGAGGAACAAATGCGTCTTTTTTTTAACTGCATCAGAGGCACTTTTTCGTTGGTTCCCTTCTTTTTCCTGCTACAGCAACGTGTGCTGCTTATGTAAAACGAATTCTACAGGTCAGTAAAGTTTTGACAGTTGTTTTTATATACTTCGACGCGTTTGTATACCTTGGCACATCTCTCTCTAGTCAGCAGCCGTGAGGCTGGTTAGCAGTAGCTCCCCCTTCTTTTATTCTTCTCACTTGCCCGCCTACCTTTCCGGCTCGTGGTACTGTATGAAGGATAAGCCATATCTCCGTTATTTGTTTAATGTACTCTAGACTGGGACTTCCTCTATAATCTCTGCCTTCTACTGCTCCCTCAATTATTCTTTTCAATAGACCATCATGTTGTAATATATGGCCTATCAGCTGAGGCCTTTTTCTTCTTATGTGTTTCATGAAGTACCTTCTCTCTTTCCATCTATGAAAACTTTCTCGTCCGTGATAATTTCTTTGCAACTGATTTTCACCATTCTTCTGTAGCACTATGTCTCGAATGCAGCGAGTCTCCTCTCTCACTCCTATCACCCAAACTTCGCTGCCGTACGTTGCACTGCTCCAGACATAGGTCTTCAACATTTGTTTCCTCATGTCAAGGCTTATATTCTTTATAGGGAATATGTTTTCCATCTCGTTAAAAGCGTTCTTGGCCTGGGCAACTCTGCATACTATCTCCTTGTATCTTCTTCCATCATTCGTGGTTTTACTTCATAAGTAATTAAACTTGTTTACTTCCTCAATTGTTTCATTTTTCAAGTTTACCGATGTCTTGCTTTCTTTGATTCTATTGCAGACTACAACTTTTGTTTTATGTGTGTTTATTGTCATATGGAATTCTCCTCCATTATTCTAACCATTGTGTTCAAGATATTTGTAGATCTCCTACACTTACTACAATTAGTGTTCTATCATCAGTAACACTCAGCATGTCTACCTTATCTCCATAAATTGTTACTCCTATGCCTTCAGTATGTACAGATTAAATAAGTATGGGTATAGGGAGCAACCTTGCCATACGCCCTTTTGAATTTTAGCTGATTTCACGTACGCAGGTGTTATGGTCTCCTCTTGCTACAGTTTATTTCTGATTGGCGAAGGCTCCTGACTAACACATTTCAGTTGACGTTGTCAAATGCTTTTTCAAGATCTACAAATGCTATGAATATACTATTGGCCTTCTTCAGCTGTTTCTCTAACCACCTGCCTCAGTGCCAATGTTGCTTCTCTTGCACACATCCCTTTTGTAAAACAGAACTGGTCTTCAGATAATGGTCCCTCTATTTGTTTTTCCTCTTTTCTGAGAATAATTTTGGTGACTACTTTCGATGTATGGCACATCAGGTTGTACGTCCTTGCATCTGTCTTCTGGTAATTCTGCAGACCTGTAAATACCACATATCAAGTCGTAAAGTGCCATCTTCGCTTTTTTACCAATGTTTTTAAGTATTTCTCATTGTACGCCATCATCTCCCGAAGCCTTCCTTTCTCTAAGTTCAAGTAGTGCTTTCTCATACTTCAAAAATGGTTCAAATGGCTCTGAGCACTATGCGACTTAACTTATGAGGTCATCAGTCGCCTAGAACTTAGAACTAATTAAACCTAACTAACCTAAGGACATCACACACATCCATGCCCGAGGCAGGATTCGAACCCCCGACCGTAGCGGTCGCTGGGCTCCAGACTGTAGCGCCTAGAACCGCACGGCCACTCCGGCCGGCATTTCTCATACTCTTCGTACCTAAAAATCATGGCATTTCGGCGTTTTCTCAAGAACCGTCCATGAACAAATGGTGTTTTTATACACCGCTTAAGGTCCATTCTAGACCACACATATTGTGGAAGAACTTGCCAGTTTTCTCAGTTTGCCTGAGCTGGGCGAAGTGTGTAGTGCTTAAATTTTGACCAAGTACTATAGGATAACGACAGTATTCCCGTTCTTCAGACAGATATACACATCCTTGATAGGCCAAGGTCTATAAAAAAATCTTGACCCGTTTATCACTTTGGTCAAGAGAATGCGAGATATGGTCACATGAAAAATAGCATTTTCTCGCGTAGCTGATTGGACCATACTGGCATCGTCGTACTGCCTTGTACGGAAGGATTAGCACCATACCATTACAGTCATTAAAGCACTCAGCATCGTCTTCCTCGATTATTGCAGGCTCTTCATCTTTTCCTGTGGTGGTGAATCCACATGTCTGCGTTACTTGCTTTGCTCCTCCGTTTCTGGGGTGATAGTGATATACCCAGCACTGGTCCATGCTGTTTAGGCGGCTAAAGAAGCCATCTGGAGTGAACTGATACAGCTGCAACATTACCGCTTCTGCCTCGATTCGACGAGCTTTTTGGATGACTGGAGCAGTCACGCATCCCCGCGGATGGCGACCTTTGTCGCGCAAGATGTTGAAAACTGATCCACGACTGATTGTCACAGTTTCCATTTCCACCAAGACTGTTATTCGCCGGTCGTCGAGCCCAGGGCCTGCTCTACTCTTTCAGTTCCTGGTTCTTCATATAGAAACATAGTCTGTTATTTCCTTCCTCGCCATGCAGACTTGTTTAACAATTCTGGAAGCATCTGCGCCTGCTAACCACTGTGTCACGTGATGGTGCAGTGCACGGGGGTGACAAGTCATGAGCCACCTCCTAATATCGTGTCGGACCTCCTTTTGATCGGCGTAGTGCAGCATCTCGACATGGCACGGATTCAACAAGTCGTTGGAAATGCCCTGCAGAAATACTGAGCCATGGAGCCTGTATAGCCGTCAATAATTGCGAGAGAACTGCCGGTGCAGGCTTTGTGCACGAATTGACCTCTCCATTATATCCCATAAATGGTCGACGGGATTCATGTCGGACCATCTGCTGGCCAAATCATTCGCTCGAAATGTCCAGAATGTTCTTAAAAAAAAAAAAAAAACATGAACAATTGTGGCCTGGTGACATGACGCCTTGTCGCCCACAACATGAATGACTGCAAATGGTCTACAAGTAAGCGAACAGAAGCATTTACAGTCAATGATCGGTCCAAAGGATCCAGTTGGTTCCATTTAAATGCAGCCGACACCATTATGGAGCCACCAACAGCTTGCACAGTGCCTTTTTGACAACTTAGTTAAACGACTTTCTAGGGTCTGCGCCACACGCTAACCCTATCAACGGCTCTCACTAACTTAAATCGGAACTTATCTGACCAAGCCACGGAATTCCAGGCTCCAGCCGATATTGTTACGAGCCCGGGAGAGGCGCTGTAGGCGGTGACCTAGTGCTAGTGAAGCCACTCACGTCTGTGATCTTCTGCCATAGCTCATTAACGTCAAATTTCGCCACACTGTCCTAAGGGATACGTTCGTCCTCCGTCTCACATTGATTCTGCGGTTATTTCACGCAGTGTTGCTTTTCTGTTAACACTGACTACTCTACGGAAACGCCGCTGCTCTCGGTAGTTAAGTGTAGACTGTCAGCCACTGTGTTGTCGGTGTTGAGAGGTAATGTCTGAAACTTGGTAGTCTCGTTACACTCTTGACATTGTGGATGTCGGAACACTGAATTCCTGACGAATTCGGGAATAGAAAGTCCCATGCGTCTAGCTCCATTCCGCGTTCAAAGTCTCTCAGTTACCGTCGTGCGGCCATAATCACGTCGGAAACCTTTTCACATCACCTGGATAGAGATCACAGCTCCGTCAGTACACTGCCCTTTTATACCTTGTGTACGACACTACTGCCATCATACATGTGCATATCGCTATGTCGCGGCTTTTGTCACCTCAGTCTACTGCCGTACACTTCCGCCATCTCAGCATTGATTGTCACAACGTTACTCCCTTTCAAATGCAAAAAAACAAATATCATGCTTCATAAATGAGCAGCACCACATTGTTTTGGGTCCTTAGGTGGGTTTTCCAGTGCTGTGGCGCGATGATCTCAGTCTGCACCAACTCTACAGTCACGTATTGCAGTGACTTCAAAATTCCTTGATCTCTTGCATAAAATGACATACAGGTTGCCTAATATGGTGAATTCTTCAAAAGTCTGTGATATCACATAGCGTGCAAATTACCAATGGGATCACTCCACCCTGAGAGTTAATAATCAAGTGACATCAATAATTTAATTGAAATTTATGATAAAGCGATTGATAAGCATATGGAACAAATTAATTAAAGCATTAAAACATGAATTTTTGCTTTCATTGCAGTACCCTTCCACGAGGGGCATTCCATAAGTAATGCAAAACATTTTTCTTTTTTGGGCAATTTCGGTTGAAGAAATGAGAAATTTATTGTGGGGCATCGTTGAATTTTCCCGCTCCAGCCCCTAAAGTTTCATGAAGTTGCGATAGGTGACAGCGCTGTAAGTAGCCTTCAAACTGGCTTCTTTAAAGAGATCCGCTCAGAGCAAAGAGCTGTCATTGGTTTTCTTTTGGCGGAAAACTAGAGCATCGTAGACATTCACTGGCACTTGCAAAATGTCTATGGAGGCCTGGCAGTGGAGTCGTTGAGCGAGGCGTCTGTCATCATCGCAAAAACACCTCGCAAATCTGTCCTATTTCCCGGGTACTGTCCAGCCGTACACAACTGACTCCTGCAGTATTGGAACATACGGACACGCTTATTCGAGGTGATAGACAGATCACGATCACACTTCGATGCTCAACTGGATGGCTGTGTCCGTATTGCTAACATACTCGTCCACCAGTTGGAGTCCTCAAACATGGCAGCCTGCTGAGTTCCTCGCCGTATAACACAGAACCATAAAGAGCAACGAAGGACCATCTGTGCGGAATTGCTTGCGCTTTACGAGCCTGATCGTAACAATTTTTTGACGAATAGCCTTGTTGCAGTGGTAACACCGGTTCCCGTCAGATCACCGAAGGTAAGCGCTGTCGGTCTGGGCTAGCACTTGGATGGGTGACCTTCCGGTCTGACGATCGCAAGCGAAATGCAGTCAGCCCTTGTGAGCCCACTCGGCTAGCCGCGCGGTCTAAAGGGTTGCTTCCCGAGCGGGGAGGCGTGACGATCCCCGGAACGAATCCACCCGGTGGATTAGTGCCGAAGTCCGGTGTGCCGGCCAGCCTGTGGATTGTTTTTAAGGCGGTTTTCCATCTACCTCGGCGAATGCTGGCTGGTTCCTCTTATTCCGCCTCAGTTACACTATGCCGGCGATTGCTGCGTTAACATTGTTTCCATGTACGCGTACACCATAATTACTCTACCACGCAAACATGTGGCGTTACATTCGTCTGGCATGAGACATTCCCGGAGAGGGGGAGGGGGAACCGCTGTGACCTGTTGTAGGGTTGTGAACCACTGAGGGCTACGACGGGATGAAGCCTCTCGTCGTTTCTAGGTCCCCAGTTGAACACACACACAATACACACACAGCTCTTGTGAGGCAAACTGAGGAGCTACTTAATTGAGAAACAGCGGCTCCGGTCCCGGAAACTAAGATACGGCCGGGAGAGCGGTGTGCTGACCTCATGGCCCTCCATTTACGCATCCGGTGACGCCTGTGGGCTGACGATGACACGGCGGCCGGTCGGTACAGTTGGGAGCGCCAGGGCCTGTGGACGGAATTAACGTTGCGTTTACATTATCACAAACGATAAGACATGGCTTCACTCTTCGAATCGTAAGGAAAATAACAATCCATGGTGTGGCGCCATACCACATCTCCTTTGAAGAAAAAGCACAAAGCCGCACCTTGACCTAGTAAAATCATGGCGACTGTCTTCTCTGTACTGTATTGTGCTGTCCTCAGGGACATCAGGAAACGGCTTCCACGGTTTCGTCGTCAGTAAAAGGAAAACGATCTTCTCCATGACAACGCGAGGTCTGCACAGCCCAGAGGTGCTCACAAAACTTGGACTGTTTTTCCTCATCCAGCCTACAGCCCGGATCTCGCAACTTGCACTCCATGGAAAGCAGTACGTAGATTATATGGAGGTTATTTGCTGCAGCATGATGTTTGCTCCGACATCGACCAATAGGGCAGTACTGTCCGGGTAAACAGGCTCTCCCGGTAAAGCAGCGTAAGGCTTTCGCATTGAACATAGATTATATTGAAAAAAAGTGTTTTGTAGCCAAAATAGTGGGCAATAGTAAGGTGTATTGGAATCTTGAATAAAAACCTGCTTTCAAAAAAAATGTGTTGCATTACTTATTGAACTGCCGTCGTACATAAAATTACACTAATGGCCATTAAGATTGCTACACCAAGAAGAAATGAAGATGATAAATGGGTATTCATTGGACAAATACATTATACTAAACTGACATGTGATTACATTTTCACGCAATTTGGGTGCTTAGATCCTGAGAAATTAGTACCCAGAACAACCACCTCTGCCCGTAATAACGGCCTTGATACACCTGGGCATTGAGTCAAACAGAGTTTGGATGCGTGTACAGGTACAGCTGCCCATGCAGCTTCAAAACGTTACCACAGTTCATCAAGAGTAGTGACCGGCGTATTGTGACGAGCCAGTTGCTCTGCCACCATTGACCAGACGTTTTCAATTCTACATCTACATCTAGATCCATACTCCGCAAGCCATCTGACAGTGTGTGGCGGAGGGTACCTTGGTCATAGATCTGGAGACTGTGCTGGACAGGGCAACAGTCGAACATTTTATGTATCCAGAAAGGCCCGTACAGGACCTGCAACATGCGCTCGTGCATTATCCTGCTGAAATGTAGGGTTTCGCAGGGATTGAACGAAGGGTAGAGCCACGGGTCGTAACCCATCTGAAATGTAACGTCCACTATTCAAAGTGCCGTCAATGCGAACAAGAGGTGACCGAGACGTTTAACCAATGGCACCCCATACCATCACGCCAGGTGATACTCCAGTATGACGATGACGAATACACGCTTGCAATGTGCGTTCACTGCGATGTCGCCAAACACGGATGCGACCGTCATGATGCTGTAAACAGAACCTGGATTCATCCGAAAAAATGACGTTTTGCAATTCGTGCACCCAGGTTCGTCGTTGAGTACACCACCGCAGGCGCCCCTGTCTGTGGTGCTGCGTCAAGAGCAACCGCAGCCAGGGTCTCCGAGCTGATAGTCCATGCTGCTGCAAACGTCGTCGAACTGTTCGTGCAGATGGTTGTTGTCTTGCAAACGTCCCCATCTGTTGACTCAGGGATCGAGATGTGGCTGCACGATCCGGTACAGAAATGCGGATAAGATGCCTGTCATCTCGACTGCTAGTGATACGGGGCCGTTGGCATCCAGCACGGCGTTCCGTATTGCACCCCTGGTTCAAATGGCTCTGAGCACTATGGAACTTAACATCTATGGTCATCAGTCCCCTAGACGTAGAACTACGTAAACCTAACTAACCTAAGGACATCACACAACACCCAGTCATCACGAGGCAGAGAAAATCCCTGACCCCGCCGGGAATCGAACCCGGGAACCCGGGCGCGGAAAGCGAGAACGCTACCGCACGACCACGTGCTGCGGACTTGCCCTCCTGAACCAACCGATCCCATATTCTGCTACAGTCATTGGATCTCGACCAACGCGAGCAGCAATGTCGCGATACGATAAACCGCAATCGCGATAGGTTACAATCCGACCTTTATCAAAGTCGGAAACGTGATGGTACGCATTTCTCCTCCTTACACGAGTCATCACAACAACGTGTCACCAGGCAACGCCGGTCAACTGCTGTTTGTGTATGAGAAATCGGTTGGAAACTTTCCTCATGTCAGCAGTTTGTAGGTGTCGCCACCGGCGCCAACCTTGTGTGAATGCTCTGAAAAGCTAATCATTTGCATATCACAGCATCTTCTTCCTGTCGGTTAAATTTTGCGTCTGTAACACGTCACCTTCGCGGTGCAGCGATTCTAATGGGCAGTAGTGTGTAAATCTCGCGGTCATTAGACTGAGCGTGGACAGGATTGAGTTATTAAGGGGACGAAGGAGCGCAAGAATCAACTCTCCATCTTTGGCAGCCATTTGTCGTTTGGTGATGTCGACTGCAGACGCTGGGCCGGAACGGCGTGTCGCCTCGGAGCTGTGCGGCGGTGAGTCGTCGTCCTCTTCGGTGTCCCGTGGCTTTAAAGCGAGGCCCAGGTGCCGTCCCCGCGTTCTCGCTGCGTGTTACCGTAACAGAAAAGCGTTGTCACGGTGTCTGAAGGAGTATTTTAGGCCAGGAAATTGCAGCGCCGAGTATTCGATTCTCAAGAATTGTATTCTTCCATTCCAGTTAACCTGGAACGGGAAAGCAATAAGTCACAAAGTGACGATGAACATTCGGGTGGGAGAAAGTATCAGATGCAAAGTCAGCAGACCCAGTCGGCGATGGACGGAGGAACCACGTCCTCCTAGTTGCGCGTTGTCTTACTGACTCTTCATTTCTCATTATTCTGCTCATCTCACCGACTCCTCGAATTTTTCCTTTTCTCGGCGTTGTCAGTGACAAATTGAATTTGCAAAATCCGCCCAATGACTGATCGCCGTTTCTTGACCATGCCTCCCAGAGCAGGAGGGAACTTTTCTGTGTTGCGTGTGTTGGTGTGTGACTCGAGAATTGACATCTTTCTCATGTTTACACCGTCAAGGCTGTTCCCAGCATTGGTTCCACATCGTTCCGAGTTGGGTTTTTTTTGTGCCCATTTTAATACGTTTTTCTCTATAGCATTAACAAGTTAGTTATTTTATTCAAAAACTTTCATAACCTTTATCGTTTGGATGTCTCAACTCAAATATAGTAGCATGATAATATTGTGACAGATTTATAGCAATGTACCTCTTGCGTAACTCCTTTTTGTGAAGTGGTTTGCTATTGATTGATATAGGTTTGTTGAGAATATTCCGTGTGGCTAGGTAATATATCTCTGACTTCAAATCCAAAGAGGCGTTGATCATTCTTACGTTGACCTATGGATTTTATTCTTTTACTTCTTTGTCCTGGGGGTGAACTGCCAGCCATGCATCACATTATCTATGAACATCGTAAATTTCAAAGAGCATTGATCCCTGTGCTGGATATGGCATATGGTACCTGACAGCCCGATGGGATACCACCAAAACCTTCTTGGATCATTACCAAAGCTCTGGAGGCACATGAAGCCCTCTGCTTGCTGCTTCAAACCATCAACAGAGGCACGACAGCGACCCTCATCGACCTCATAACGACTGAGCACGACACCGATGCCCACCGCAAAGCAGCAACTAACAAATCTCCAGGACCAGATGGTCCTCGAATTTTTCCTTTTATCGGCGTTGTCATTGGTGAATTGAATTTGCAATGCCGCCAATGACTGACCGCCGTTTCTTGACCACGCCTCCCAGAGCAGGATAGAACTTTTCTGTGTTGCGTGGGTTGGTGTGTGACTCGAGGATTGACTTGTTTCTCATGTTTACACCGTCAAGGCTGTTCCCAGCATTGGTTCCACATCGTTCCGAGATGTTTCTTTTTTTGTGACAGCAGCCATACAACATTTCCTTGTAACTGATACCTCTGTGCGGCTCCTGGATTATCTCAGGTCTGTCCTTTGTCTAAGAATCTGCTAGCGTTTGTCATTTATGAGCACCTTCCTTACGTTCCTGAAAATCTTCCTTTTTTAGCAAACTGACTCTTTCAGCAGTTTTTCTGTTTCACACGCCCCTCCTTGCGAATTGACACTTCGTGTCTATGCTCCATCCGGTTGCCTTCAGCGGTCCATCAGCTGTCGGCCTGTGTCTCACTTTGTAAGGTAGGCGAAAACGCCTGGTGCCAAAGAGAAGTTCCGCATGCCTCCAGGTATGCAGTCCTGTCACTTTTCTAGCTATACTTTATTTTAGTGTCTGCAGGCATCCACACTTACCTGTGCATTTGGCATCGTCTGCCAGCCTCTTCGCAAGATGTCCATTCTCGAGCGAAACGAGGGCGTCCGCCAGACTACCCCCCAGCGTCTTTGCAGAATGCGTCTCTGGTGCTCGCTGCACGACGTCCAGCTTCGCCTCGTCCTGGGTAGCTGGCGCTTTGAGCCGGCGAAAGTGGCCCCCGGCGGAGGTGTCACAGTACCTGAAAATAAGAAAAGTTATTTACTTTACAAAACAATCAACAGTCTAGATCGCACAAATTTTGTCTTTATTTAAGACAACATGTTTCGCAGACTTATCTGTTATCTTCAAGTCCTAAAAATTCTTTTTGTTGTGAAATGTGTTAATCTTATGTTGGACCTCACGTCACGTGGATGAAAATCAGCACATTATAAAGTGGCTGAAATAACTAACTTGGTGTTAGGTCCAACGTAAAATTAACACGTTTCATAACGAAGAGGTTTTTTAGGACATGAAGATGACAGCAACATCTATCGAAACCGCTTGTCTCAAATAAAGAAATATTTATGCGACCTACGCTGCTGAATGCTTCTGGTAAGTAAAACAGGTCACTTCTTCAGTCTTCTCAAAATGAGAACATTCAGTTATTTACATCAGTTTTTCGAGGTGACAAAACTTTATGACTACCCCTCGTATTTTATGAAACACTGGCTATGGGAGACACTGTCACACACTTTGTTGTGGTTGCAGGACACCAACCGAAGGAAATTCCATTATTTGGAAAAACAAAATGTGAAAGTTAATGTAAAACTATCTTGACGTGAACTAGTCGTCTGCAGATGAACCTTTCGGTTCGAAACCGGTAATATTGGGTGGTCCGACAGGGATGCGATTCCGCAACTTTTCAGTTTTCTCAGGGATGCACTTCAGTCACTACATGACCAAAGCAGACACGGATCAGAGCAGACATGGATCGGGTTGTAACAGCGGGTAACTACGCCAGTCCAGTGCTAGCAGACATCAGTATGTGAGCGGCGATACTGATCGGAATTACCTCTCTGCTGTGTTATACAGAAACCACAGTCCCTCGGCTATGCGAACTGCACATGGCGCATACATTTGCTGTAGGTGGCCTAACGACGACGTTGGATCTATCAGACTCTTTTATGTTGTCTCTTAGTCTACGCGCACATAGGGCCATCCCTTAACTGAACTACAATCTCCAACAGCCACAGTTCACTGTTTTGTGGCCGCAGATTAGCATAACTTGTAACACTTATGTCGGTTATCGATACTGTAGCAGCTGTATTCCGTAACAGTTTTGGCTTAAGATGCGTATGAATGATTTCTCTCATTCTCCAGCTGTATGTAATCACAAATAGTTAAGTAAATGTATTTTCTAAAGCTATGTTATTTTATTTTATGTACAGACAGACCTCGTTATGTGCGGATTCATTATGCACTTTTCGCATATTACGATTTTAGTTTTAGGTCCAGTTCTGCAGTCTGTCGACAGTATGCGGAAGCTGCAGTCCGGTAGCACATCTCAACGAGCATCTTCCATCGTGTTTGTCGAGATGTGAATAGCAATTTAGGTCTCTAAAGTTGTGAAGTTACACTTGTCAGGTTCGTTACTTAAAATGTCGGGTAAAAGGAAAGAATTTAACCGTCGAGGGAAAGAAGCGTGTGCAAAGATCGTATTCATTAGAAACAAAGTTAGAAATTATGGATCGATACGAAAAAGGTGAGCGTATTGTTACTATCAGCATGCTTTGGGACTTATTGAATCCACAGTGAGAACTATTCATGACAATGCGGAATCAATTTGAAAATCTGCTCAATCTTCAACTGACCGAGGTGTGACTAAAGCGACCAAACCTGAGAACCACAACCAATAGCACATGCCTCTCTGGAGCTGCTATTCAAGCTAAAGCCAAGAGCTTGTATACAACAAAAGAAGAGGATGATCCAGCCCCTTTCTCGGCCAGCTCAGGTTGATTTGATTGCTTTAAGCATCGTTTTGTTTCCCACAATATTAAAATGACAGGAGAGGTTGCTGTGACAGATGCAGTTGGAACCGAAGAATTTAAAAAGTGTTTAAAGAAACTGTCACAGATAAAGGCTACACTGCGAAGCAGGTTTTCAACCTGGATGAAACGGGTTTGTTTTGGAAACTAATACCTAATCACACATTCATTTCTAAATGGTTCAGATGGCTCTAAGCGCTACGGGACTCAACATCTGAGGTCATCAGTCCCTTAGACTTAGAACTACTTAAACCTAACTAACCTAAAGACGTCACACACATCCATGCCCGAAGCAGGATTCGAACCTCCGACCATAGCAGCAGCGCCGTTCCAGACTGAAGCGCCTAGATCCGCTTGGCCACAGCGGCCGGCTCATTCATTTCTATTGAAGAAATAACAACACCGGAATTTAAGGCTACCAAGACCGGCAGACCCTTTCTTCAGGAGGAAATGCCGCAGGGGACTGCACCTTATGATCTACCACTTTCAGAAACCCAGGACACTAAATACTTTCAACAAGAGCAGGGTTGAAATCTTCTGGAGCTGGAATAAAAAAGTTGGTATGACCTCTGCTATTTTCAGTGTCTATTTTGTTTCTGAACTGGAGAACTGAAGGCGTACCGTGAGAAAGAATAAATTCCTTTCAGAATCCTTCTCCGTCTTGATAATCTTGCCAGCCACCCGCTTTACATTATAAACTGATATAAAGACTTTGAAATTCTGTATCTGCCACTGAACCCTACACCTATCCTGTAACACATGGTCCAGGTTGTTATCTCTACATTCATACTTTCTGCAGTTTCAATGATGAATGCTATTCGAATGACGAACTCACCATCAAGATTTTTGAAGCGATCAGTGATAGCACCGTTGCAACGAGAGAAACTGCGGACATGGCACATCAGATTCCATGCACTGATATCAATGAAAAGAATGCGTGTGACTTCCTAAACTCTCATTCCGAGGATCTGAGCAACGGAGATTTGATAGTTTTCAGTGAGAACAGTAATAAAAAAAGAAACAGAAGTTGATGAAGTTCAGCCTTTTAGACATCTAACAACGAAGAAACTCGCCGAGGCTTCAGAATAATCGACGCTGCAACGTCAATTTTTTTGAGGAACATGATCCTCTAGACGCAAAGAGTGCAATAGTGAAAAGAAGAGTTGAAAATTGTCTTAAATGTTACAAGGAGCTGCATAATCAATCGGCAAAGAAGACTATACAGTAGAAAATTAAACTTTTCTTTGCGAAACAGTATGGCACTTCAGATGAGAGTCAAGTACCTAACGGGAACACTTCAGCTACAAAGGAAAGTCGTAATGGAAACTGAATTGACTCTAGCACCACCAGATTTTTCCATTGTAGATGATCCAGAGGCTATTTATGATGAGATAGACGTAATGAAAATGATTTGTGTTCTGTTATGTTTTTCAGTGTTAAATTTTTCATAAATTTTCCATTAAATGCATTTCAGTATGATGACAATGGCTATTTTTGGTAAAATTCGAAAAACACTGCTATTTTAAACCTAACATGTGAATAAACAGGAACCTAACTCCATATGTTGCGTATACAGTGACTCTCGATTTACGCGAATTCGGTATGCGCGGCGATTCCGCGAAACGTTTAACGAGATTTACCTGTATGTACTAAATTGTAACGTATGTAACTGATTCATGCAAAGAGAATGCAGTATTGTACGAAACAGAAAAGCTGGAGGGAATTCCCTCCGCAACAGGAGGAGTTAGGTAGGAACATAAAAGGTGGATTGGCGCAAAGTAGCACGAGAGATCCTTCGTGAAGATATAGTCTGTGGCTAGCCTTCAAAGGCTCAACACCCACAGTGCTCAGGGAAGCAAGGATTTGATTAAAAATATCCCGGATATGAAGTGTTATTAGTCATGGCATCATGTTATTCTTTGGAGGACTCTGACGACGTGAAGAAATATTCAGAAGACATTACACCTAGAGCCATGATTGCATCATACGACGTTGTTCTATTGCCACAAAAGATCGTCTCTAAATCCACCTAGTGGCAAAGATAATATTTAGTTTTGTAGACCTCATGCATGGACCAATATTTGCTGAAGAGTTTGCTTTATAACGATTTCTGTTAATTTTGTGTCACAAAACTTAATTTGTGCCAAGTCACTCACAATAATGGGATCCTGTTCCTTTTACAAGAGGTTTCCTAGTTTTAAAACAAAGTTAAAATGACCAACTGAAATAACTGAAAGATGTGTTAATTTTCGAGGAGCAATATTTTTTGACTTGTCACGTAGTCTTTTGAGTGAAATGCTCCACGTGGTAGTCAGAGATCGTAAGCTCAATACATAGTAGAATAAAATTCAACTGTAATTTCTGTCTGAAGTGAAACTTTCAAGACTTCTTAGAAACGTTTCACTGTATCTAAAATATCCTAATAAAAAACTGGTTACATAACAAGGCCACGACAGTATAAAAGCCTACAGCATTTCTACTTACGTGTATAACCTGTTTGTAAATAGTACATTTGCGTTTTTGTACTTATGTGAAAGTGTTAGAGTTAACTAATGTTGGAAGGGTCAATGAGAAAGCAAGTTAGACATCATAAGAGTTTTAGGGTTCCGCCCTATATTAACAATAGTGTCTGTAAATCAGCAGTAAAAGTTTTTGTTAACCTCTGTTAACTAATCTTGAAATTTCGTGCTCTTGAAATTATGAACTGCAGTAGTTCATCTAAGCTATCACAGTTTCAGGGCTCTCACATACAACTCATGATCTATGCAGTGCTAAGGTCTACAACCAGGCAACGAATATAACTGGCGTTTGTGTTACTTAAGCTTTGTAACTATATTAAAATAACTGTTCTTCAGAAATGAAGTTTTTGAGCTACCTCTTGTCCAAATTGTGAGTAATTTTCTCTGGTTAAGTTGGATAGTGTAATCAGTATTATTCTTTACACATTACAGCAAGCAGTATACGTTATTGTGAAGTACTTTGTTGCCAGAATATTTAAACAGAAAATTGGTTAGTTCCTGGCTGGTTACTTGCTAGTGCATGTTAGTGTTTATCGTGTCCTGTTACCGCATAGAATCCTTATTGAAGTGAAGTTTATTACAGTACTTACTTTACATGATTTGCTTCTCGTTCACTTAAAATCACTTTTGCCTACTTAGGCTGGCGACTGTATTTATTTGGCAAGAACATAAATTTTTCGTCTTATACAAATTTCTAGTAGCCGGCCGATGTGGCCGAGCCGTTCTGGGCGCTTCAGTCTGGAACCGCACGACCGCTACGGTAGCAGGTTCGAATCCTGCCTCGGGCATGGATGTGTGTGATGTCCTTAGGTTAGTTAGTTTTAAGCAGTTCTAAGTTCTAGGGGACTGATGACCTCATATGTTAAGTCCCACAGTGCTCAGAGACAACTTTCTAATACGTTTGCCTTCTTTCAACACGTGTCCCTCCAGGTGACGAATTATAGTTCGATTACTTGTTATTAGCATACACTAAATCCTGTCAAAGGGGTAGCATTTTCGTGTTTTCGTATCTAATAACCCCTCTAGAGTGCTATAAACTCTCTAAAGGTAGGTGGATATGCTGAGGATGAACAGAAGAAATCATGCTCAGTCAGCTGGGGTGTGGGATACAAAAAACTGATGTCATCGTTCACCGTAGTGGTGAAAAAGAAATCGATGAGGCTGTCTGCCCATGGGCTTCACCATAATCTTCCCAACACGGTACTGTTAGAAATCTTTGTACAGGAGCGTCGGCTCTTGCTCATTACAACTTGCTTTCGACGTTTTCCATATTACTTACAACACACATAGCCTTGCTAGATGCGAGGCGTGTTTTTTATGTAAGTACCGCTTTGAAATTAAAAAAAGACGTGCTAAGATTTCTCAATAATTTTATTTTTACATGACAGCCTGTACCTTAATCTACTTTTATACGTAATTTCCGTCAACATTGAGGCACTTGTGATAACGTTGTACCAGTTTTTGAGTACCCTCCTCATAGAAGTCTGCCGCCTGACATAACCACTACATCACCACTGTTTTGACTTCGTCAAGGTCTTGAAGACGCTGACCGCCCAGGTGTATCTTCAAGTGCAGGAAAAGATGGTAGTCACTGGGCGCAATATCGGGGCTGTACGGAGGATGGTCTAGAGTTTCCCATCGAAAATATGTGATGAGATATTTGGTCTGATTCGCCACATGTGAACGGGTACTGTCTTGCAGCAAAATGATGCCCTTGCTCAACTTCCAAGGACTGTTGCTTTGATTCTGGTGTGACATAGGCCACCCATCTTTCATCGCCCGCAACAATTTGGCTTAAGAAATCATCACCGTCGCTGTGGTACCGCTCAAGGAAAGTCAATGCACTGTCTAAACGTTTGGTTTAGTGCACATCCGTCAACATTTTCGGTACCCAACGTGCGCACAATTTTCGGTAATTCAAGTGCTCGGTCACAATTCCATACAAAACACTACGAGAAACATTAGGAAAGTCCTCCCGCAAGGAGTAAATTGTAAAGCGTCTGTTTTCTCTCACTTTATTGTCCACTTCCTGCAGCAAACTTTCATTAACGACCGAAAGACTCCGTTGTTCATCATGCACATGTGTGCGGCCATCTTTAAATGCTCACACCCACTTTCTTACCATTCCATCACTCACAATGTTTTCTCAGTAAACAGCACAGATCTCACGATGAATATCGATCTCTTTTAGGCCTTTAGCACTAAGAAATCTTATAACAGCCAGTACTTCACAGTCGGCGGGACTCACGATTATCGGAGGCATCTTAAACACTCAGTACACAACGTAAACAAGGAAGAATCGGACTGTAATTGGGACAGTTTGTAGATTAAGGTACATCTACATCTACATTAATACTCCGCAAGCGACCCAACGGTGTGTGGCGGAGGGCACTTTACGTGCTACTGTCATTACCTCCCTTTCCTGTTCCAGTCGCGTATGGTTCGCGGGAAGAACGACTGTCTGAAAGCCTCCGTGCGCGCTCTAATCTCTCTAATTTTACATTCGTGATCTCCTCGGGAGGTATAAGTAGGGGGAAGCAATATATTCGATACCTCATCCAGAAACGCACCCTCTCGAAACCTGGCGAGCAAGCTACACCGCGATGCAGAGCGCCTCTCTTGCAGAGTCTGCCACTTGAGTTTATTAAACATCTCCGTAACGCTATCACGGTTACCAAGTAACCCTGTGACGAAACGCGCCGCTCTTCTTTGGATCTTCTCTATCTCCTCCGTCAAACCGATCTGGTACGGATCCCACACTGATGAGCAATACTCAAGTATAGGTCGAACGAGTGTTTTGTAAGCCACCTCCTTTGTTGATGGACTACATTTTCTAAGCACTCTCCCAATGAATCTCAACCTGGTACCCGCCTTACCAACAATTAATTTTATATGATCATTCCACTTCAAATCGTTCCGCACGCATACTCCCAGATATTTTACAGAAGTAACTGCTACCAGTGTTTGTTCCGCTATCATATAATCATACAATAAAGGATCCTTCTTTCTATGTATTCGCAATACATTACATTTGTCTATGTTAAGGGTCAGTTGCCACTCCCTGCACCAAGTGCCTATCCGCTGCAGATCTTCCTGCATTTCGCTACAATTTTCTAATGCTGCAACTTCTCTGTATACTACAGCATCATCCGCGAAAAGCCACATGGAACTTCCGACACTATCTACACTATCTACACTATCTACTAGGTACAGGCTTTCATGTAAAAATAAAATTATTGAGATATCTTAGCACGTCTTTTTTTAATTTCAAAACGGTACTTACTTAAAAAACACGCCTCGCAAATCAGTCTTGGTGTGTAGCTCCTCCTCAGTCACAGCCACCAGATAAGCACACGAAACTAAATTCTATTTTTAGATATATTGCTGAAGCTGGATTGTAAACAGAAACCATTTATTTGATTTCGTGATGCAGTGGTTCCGAATTCCCCCCCCCCCCCCCCTCTTCTTTAAAGAGCGTGAGAAGTTATGCTAGTCATCTATGATGCTAGTCATCTATCTAGATTTCTTCTCCAAAGAACCACGCTAATTAAACTGTGTGTAACTGAATTAATAAACTCTGTTTGTTTGGTCCAGCAGTGGATCAATGGTTGGAAATTCAGAGATACGATAAAATCCTGAGTTTATTAGCACAAGTTGATTTTGTTAAAAACGTTGTCTAATGATTCAGTAAAAGTTGCTGCAGATATAACAACAACAATAATAAACGCAAAAAATGAAGCTATTTATGCTTGGCAAAATTCAAGAAGGGAAGCGCGTGATGGTAAGTTCAAGTCTGTGAGATATCAAATTTTAACTGACACGGATCCGCGACTCGACAACAGTGATTGAATTCGTGTTTCCATTATAAGTAAAGTTGTTGAGCAACTACGCCAGCCCCAGTGGTGAGGTGTTCAACAAGGCCACTGGAAAATCGTATTACACGTTCAGTATGTCTACTGTTTTGATAACACGTAACGAAAGGAAAATTAATGATGATGGAACCGTATTTCTTTGGTGTAAAGGAACTGGATGTTGTGCACAAGTTCCTGTTAATAGTGATCTTCCATTGTATTTATTTATTATGCAGACTTTTCCCGCGCGGATTAGCCGAGCGGTCTTAGGCGCTACAGTCATGGACTGTGCGGCTGGTCCTGATGACCTTAGCAGTTAAGTCCCATAAGATTTAACACACATTTGAACATTTTGAACGCACTTTTTCCCTATCTCAAGCATCAGTTGCCAATCAGAAAGTAATTCGTTTTGTTACATCCCTGTACTCCATCCACCGTAGGGAAAAAGAGGCCCTCCCGATCAAGTGTACTAAAACCCCTCTCCCAGGAACCTATCTATAAAAAGAGTCATGGTACTCCAGCCAATCCAGATTTCTTATATTTGGCACACAAAAAAATGGTTTTAATGGCTCTAAGCACTATGGGACTTAACATCTAAGGTCATCAGTCCCCTAGACCTAGAACTACTTAAACCTAACAAACCTAAGGACATCACACACATCCATGCCCGAGGCAGGATTCGAACCCGCAACCGTAGCAGCAGCGCGGGTCCGTACTAAAGCGCCTAGAACCACTCGGCCACAGCAGCCGGCACATTTGGCACGTTCTGCCGCTTTTTTTAGTGTGAGAACAAAAATTTAAAAAACTAAAAAATACAAATGATGGGCTAGATCCCGATTAGGTGGCCGAAGTGTGTGACCGTCATTTCCTGGAACTGCTCCAGTCTTTTGAAAAGATTTCGAGATCGGTATCTGCTCTAGAAAGTTTTCTCTTAAGAATGGCTCAAAAAATTTGCTATGTTGTTTATAAAATGCTTTTTCTACCAGAGAAACGTTTCGCAGCTTATCCTTAGAAGGAAAATGTAACACAGTGCGCCTGGTCGATAATGTCTCTTCACGAAGAAATAGGTTAAAAAGACCGGCTATCTCCAGCAACCGTCCTCCTCTGCGTAAGTCAGGCAGTCGGAGCCGACACTTCCCCCGTCTGCTAAACCAGCGGGGATTGGGAGGGTTCTGCTGAACTGCTCTTGTTGCTCTGTGACTGGCACAACACGCAGCAATCGCTCATCTCGTACCCAGCACGGGCAGTGGAATACGTACAAGCGTCGAGATGGAAGCAAAGGAAGTAATCTTAGGCCTACTTAACAGTGAGATTAAAGAGGAAATGTGTGACCGTGATGCACATTACCAACACAGGCACGATGCTTCGGTAAGTCTCAGCCCTTCGAAAGTACGCTCATACCAACTGTTGGCGGTACTTACGAAAATCAGACTGCAACCAAACGGTCACAGGTCTAAAACGAACAGGTTCATCACACACTTTGACCAACAGCGGCCGTCTGTCGCCAGAAACCCCTGCGACAAATGACACTCTGCCACTATCACTTTGAGTGAAATTAAGTAACTGTGTGTTCCATTAATTGTAGCACCAAGGTGATAGGACTGAATACTTTAGGAACGTCTCGGAGTATTACAGATAGCAAACTTTTTCGAAGCATCGATGCTGAAGATACAAAATATGGATATCCCCGATGTATAGGATTCTCAGTTCATAAGAAAAGGTGATTCTTAATTGAAAAATAGTTGTCAGTTTCAAAACACAACTGTTATTATTTAAATTAGTTATGTGGCCTGTCACTGTTGATTTACGCATGTGATTTATCAAGAAGATAGTTTAATTTTTATTAAAGAAAGTATCTTATGCTCTCACTAAGTTTCAACTGAAGAAGCTTCATATAGGTGGTTAATTATACAAAACACACATTAATAGAAATATTAGAGAGAAAACAGTTTGCAGGACTTGACTAAAAGAAGGGATAGGTTAATATGGAAATTGATGAGGTATTATGGAATAACTAATTTGTAAAGGAGAGAATCACGAGGCTAAATTTGTAGATATCAAGGACTAAATATACTAATCAGATACAAATGGACGAAAGTTCCAACAATGCAGAGATCAAGACTAGCACAGCATACACTAGCGTGGAGAGCTGTGTCAAACCGGTCTCCAGACTGCAGACCACAAAAAGAGAAACATTTAATAGGAGGTGCAAAAAACAATGGTCACTCACATCCAGTACCCACTAGAAGTACGTAAAAGACAAGGATATGAAAGCCTCGAGCATTGGATAAAGGCAACGGTGTTCTTTGTATAAATGAATATCTGTATTTCCTGTACAGGGGTGTCTCAAACCTCTTGGGTCAAATTGAAACAGGTGATGGTGGGTCCACAATTGATTATACTGAGATAGGGAACCAGTGGTTGGATGCGCATATTTATTCTGTTACCGACATGAGCAGTCTACACTGCATAACAACAACATAGCTCATAGAAACTGTTCAAAACAACGACTGACAGTCTTAGCGCATGTACTGCAACGCCGCATGCAATTCTACCGCACTCTGGCAAAGATACCGAGTAACTGCTGTCCACTGGAACACGCAGCGAGTAATAAATAGCGTACACGCCTAACCACCACACACACATACTGTACACAACTTAACTCACAGCACGTGTGTCACGTGACGACCTCATGCCTTGCACCGGCGCATTAACCTGCTCCGCATACACACCACTGTCCCTGGCATCAGCTGTCCATGGCACCAGACAGCTAGTGATGTGTCCGTGGTCAAGTGTGTTCCTGTGTACATTACATAACACGTAGTCAAAGATGGAACATTGCTCGTCACGAGAGTTAGCAGATATGCATTTACTGTACGGTGCTGCGGATGTAGTGCACATAAAGTACGATGAATGTACATAGAACGCTTTCCCAACAAACGTCATCCTAAGTGGAAGAAGTTTATCTCCGTTGATACTAACTTACGAGAGACGCGGTCGTTCGTAGCACATACAACCGGACAAGGTTCCCACCAAAGTCATGTCCAAGCACCAGACTTTGAGATGGTGTTTGATCGTGTGACCGACAACCCAGCAATAAGCATTCGTCAATATGCCCTTGAAACGCACACTTCGAAGGATACAATGTCAAGAGAACTGGTGGAAAAGTTATTACCCCTGACATAAAGAACGTGTACAAGTACCGGGACCAACGGATTTTGAGTCCTGCGTTCGTTTCTGTCAATGGATTATCCACATAAGTGCTTTAGTGCCAACTTCGTACAGTTTTTATTGTTCATGCATGAAGCCTCATTCACCTGTGACGGTGTTTCCAACAGCCGCAACAGCCATGTTTGGAGAGAGGACAGTCTCCACACCATCTACATCGGTGGCCACGAGCAACGGTTCTGTGTCACCGTGTGGCGGGCACTGATCAAGATCACCTAATAGGATCTTATTTGCTGCCTTTCGATTGGACTGATCCACGTTACTGGTGTTCCAGTGAGATGTGCATTGTTCTTGGAGACTGTATCCACTGTTGTCCGCGAAAGGATGTGGTTTCAACACGACGGTGCACCAGCCCATTTCGATGTTAATGTTCGCTAGCACGCGAACAACGCATATCCTCGTCGTTGAATTGGAAGGATAGCTCCTGTCCCACGGCCAGCGCCATCACTGGATCTCATACCTATGAACTTTTCCTTCAGGATTTACGTCAAGACGTTGGTGTATGAAACCTCCGTGGAAAGGTATGAAGAGCTGCTTGCTAGAGTCAAAGCTGCCAGCCTCCTGGTACAACAGACACCAGGGATCTTTGTGAGAGTGCGGCAGAACTGCATGCGCCGTTGCCATGCATGCACTGAGACTGACTGTCGTAACTGTGAACAACGACCGTGACCTAGGTCGTTATGATGTGTAAGCTGTTTACGTCCAGCCACTGGTTCCCTACCTCAAAATAATCGGTTGTGGACCTACTATCACATTTTTCAGCTTGAACCAAAATGTTTGAGACAACCGGTATATGCTCGCCATCTCTAAGAAGAATGCCAGGGCGATAACTCGCTTTCTACAGGAATGAAACAATATTTCAAAAATGGTGCCGTAAACAGGAATAAATAATTCTTCGTTGTACTGGTGTCTGTAGGGGATTCCCATTGCTTTTTCTGTAAATGAAGATCTCCAGCACTCCTGAATCCATGACTCCTGTGACAGAGGCGAAGGTAAGCAATAGTACAAACCCGTATTTGACGATAGTGTATGAGGTCAAGTCACAAGGTAGCGCCGGCCTCGACCTACATTATGTGTCTGAATTACCTTTGGTCAAAGAAATCATTAACAAGAATCTAAATTGAATGGTATGCACAAGAGCAGAAAGTCATAAGAGGCTGAAAGTCATAAGAGGCTGGGCATAAGCAAGAAGGAAAAGAATGGCCAAGTTCTGAGATATATCTAGGTTTAGTTTCTGGTTCCTAGTCCCAGTTTCGTGAGTAGTTACCAGATCCAAACGCCCATGGATATTCAGCCCTAGGGTTGATGGGCTGCACGAGATGCACTATACGTGAGCAGGTTTGCGGACGACGATGTTTTCGATCCTTTTATGGTGTTGATTTGTCGCAGAGGAGCCTGATGACGGTGGAGTGGACCACTGAAACCAGTCACAATTAAATAAGTAATAAATACCGACACACAGCTGACGGTGTCACTCATTGCTTCACATACATTTATCAGCTGCTGTCCCACCTTCCGATAGCAAACTTATGTACTATTACAAAGTTTATGTCTTTTGCGGTAATTACTTTATTTTCCGTATTGTTGGATTCTATAGGACCCTTTTTATATTATTATTCACCTGTAGCTGCTCATCTGGAACTAAACGATGTTGCCGTGATTTTGATTGGATAGTTAACAAATGACTTTAGCTATAGAAGTAATTTTACTGCGAATAAATGTTTGTAGACCATGTTTGGTGATTACTTTCTGTTATTTTCGTGGTGTCCGCCCCATCTGCATCCTTCTCTGTTGTGGAAATGCACACAGAAACGATACGTATTTTTATGTTTACGTCTGTTGTAGTCATTATCTTATTTTCTATATAGTTGAGTTCTGTAGTGCCCTGTTTATAATTACTATGCACTGCAACTAAATAATGTTACTTTCAATTTACTTGGAGAGTTTATCTATAAACGCAATTTTGTTGCACAAAAATGTTTCGCGACCGTATTTTTCGGCTACTCACAGTTATTTTCGTAGTATTCGTCCTTATTTGTGTGCTCTTCTGTCGTGGAAATTCACACAGAAGCACGATATTTTTTAGGAACTTTCCTCGCAGGTTATACTTCTGCACTTCAAATAGCGTAACGTTTATGTCCCTGCAATGTGTTTAGTCCCTTTTAATTATTCACTATCATACAATGCTATGCTCCAAAAGTACGTTTTCAGAAATTTCTTTCTGACTGAGGCCTGTGTTTGACACTAAGAGACTTCTTTTCGACACAAACTCCCTCCTTGCCTGTGCCTGTCTGCTTATTATGTCCTCCTTGCTTCGCCCGTCATGGGTTATTTTGCTTCGAAGATAGCAGAATTCCTTAGCTTCATGTACCTCGTGACCATCAGTTTTAAAGTTAAGCATCTCGCTGTTCCCATTTCTACTACTTCTCATTATTTTCGTCTTTCTTCGATCTACTCTCAATCTATCTTCTTATACGGTTCTTGGATAGTGTGTCATTGCTTAGTGTAGTGCCGTTGATTATAATTTGCTTTCCTTCTACTAATGGAATTCGATGTCGAAAGTTTTCTCATATTGTACGTTTTTGGTGCAGGTTGTGGCTGGATTTTTTAGTATTTAAATCTGTGTATTTTAGTTATGTTGTGGTTGTGGGCTATTAAGACATCAACAGATGTGCTATGAGACCTTTGCCTAGCCAGTAATTCTACAATTAATACAAAAACACCTCACTGAAACGTCGGAAGACAATCCTCAACCTACAGTTTCGTAACAGTTGTGTAGCTCGTAATGTACCGAGAATGTAAAGAAGGTCCTATAGAACGCAACTGTTCCTTAAAATGTAATTCTATTTCACAGAACTGAATAAAAGAACACAAGGATGATGGCCCAAGGACGCATCTGAATTTCCGTAATTTATTCTGCAAACACAGCTACTGCTAGACCCTTGACACCAAAGAATGATAATAACCAGAATGAAAAATGCTCCTAGTACAGCGCATAAAAAGGAGAATATGTCCTGGCCAGAGTTAGGGATATAAAAGAAGAGAACTTGATTTACGAATTATCTGGCAGCTTTTGACATACTCGCGCTTTTTCATTTATTAGTATTAGTTCTGATGTCATGTAACACAATGCATTGCGTCACGTAAGGTAACTTGAAACATAATGCCACCCTCTCCCCCCCAACCAGGAACCTATCCTCCTCAGAAACTTTATTCCCAAAGAAATACTTTTTTAGTTATTATACATATGCTCTTCAGCCATGGTACATTATATACATATTTTTTATTGTGGGTGACGAACCTTCTGGATTTTGGGCAATAGATCACGGCCTTTATCTTGTAAATTGCAAGATACAGGCGTGCTAACAGCTTGTAGCTAAGAGAGCTCACTGCACTGGGAAAGTGGAGTTAACTCATAAAGACGCTAATATGTCAAGATGTTATGATTTTAAGCTGCCAGTTAAGTAGAAATGCTTGTTCCCTTCATTTACTTCCCTATCTCTGTGCAGGGACATATTCACCTTTTTTCTGTTATGATAGAAGCGTTTTTCTTTCTGGTCCTCAGCTCTTACTCTGATGATTTTGATATCAGACCGCCACAGCTTGGCAAACGATGTATATTTTTGTTAACTCAGCCCACGACTGATCCAGTACAGGTCTTTTTTTATTGCCTTTCGAACAACGTCGCCTACGTCGTGGCAATGGATAAAGCTTTCTCCGCTGCAATCATGGACTGTGCGGCTGGTCCCGGCGGAGGTTCGAGTCCTCCCTCGGGCATGGGTGTATGTGTTTGTCCTTAGGATAATTTAGGTTAAGTAGTGTGTAAGCTTAGGGAATGATGACCTTGGCAGTTAAGTCCCATAAGATTTCACACACATTTTTTGAAAGCTTTCTCAAAACAACATGGCGACCATAAATTCATGAATTTGTCTACCTTCTAACAAAATTTGAAACGATTTTCACAAGTCTTAAACATTGAGTGGAGCGCGTAAGGAAAACTCACAAAAAACGAGTTTTTTGCACGTAAAATCAGAATGAAGGTAGATTTTTGAAAGAAAGTTTTCAATTTTATGGTAAGAACGCATATTTTATTTATTTGAACCACTTTAAACAGTTACCGAGCATTCAATTCATGCAAGAATAAATTTTACGTGCTACACTTAGCTCGACTTTAAACCATGGTATCTTGACAGGATTATTGGGTCAATAAACATAGTTTCGAGTTTATTCATTTATCTACCTTAGTGCAGCGTTCAAACCGCTTCGTACAAGTTTAAAGTATAGACGTGGTGCGCTTAAAAAGCATCCCAGAAAAACATGCTTTTTGCACGTATTTGCAAGTAAAAGGCCGTCCGCTGTGGACGAGCGGTTCTAGGCGCTTCAGTCCAGAACCGCGCTGCTGCTGCGGTCGCAGGTTCGTATCCTACCTCGGGCATGGATGTATGTGATGTCCTTAGGTTATTTAGGTTTAAGTAGTTCTAAGTCTAGGGGACTGATGACCTCAGATGTTAAGTCCAATAGTGCTCGTGCTCAGAGCCATTTAATCTTTTTTTTTTTTTTTTTTTTTTTTTTTTTTTTTTTTTTTTTTTTTTTTTTTGCAAGTAAAATCCGAACGGTACAAATACAAATGGTGCCATTAGCTTTTATTTCAGCCCAGGTAACATCATTTGCAAAAGGAATTAATCGATTCGCACAATTTGCCTGCATGCCAGCTTCTATTCGTCATTCAAATCCTGATTAACGTACTGTAACATAGCTACACTAAGAAATATGTTCGAATGGCTATAAAATGGCCACTGGTCCGACATAAACCAAAAACTTTTGCCCATTCCTAGCTCAAGTAGGAACCGAACACCATGACCTCCCAAACCGCGATTCTCCTCACGGCCTTCTCAAACATATTTGTTACAGTGTGAAAGCGGTGTAACGATACTGGGGTCGATTCCCAAACCTGAGACAAAATGCGGAACTTGAAAGCTGAAGCTGCAAAATACACTACTGGCCATTAAAATTGACACACCAAGAAGAAATGCAGATGATAAACGAGTATTCATTGGACAAATATAATTTACTAGAACTGACATGTGAATACATTTTCACGCAATTTGGGTGCATAGATCCTGAGAAATCAGTACCCAGAACAATCACCTCTGGCCGTAATAACGGCCTTGATACGCCTGGGCATTGAGTCAAACACAGCTTGGATGGCGTGTGTAGCTACAGCTACCCATGCAGCTTCAACACGATACCACAGTTCATCAAGAGTAGTGACTGGCGTACTGTGACGAGCCAGTTGCTCGGCCACTATTCACCAGACGTTCTCAGTTGGTGAGAGAACTGGAGAATGTGCTGGCCATGGCAGCAGTCGAACATTTTCTGTATCCAGAAAGGACGGTACAGGACCTGCAACATGCGCTCGTGCATTATCCTGCTGAAATATAGGGTTTCGCAGGGACCGAATGAAGGGTAGACCCACGGGTCGTAACACATCTGAAATGTAACGTTCACTGTTCAAAGTGCCGTCAATGCGAACAAGAGGTGACCGAGACGTGTAACCAATGGCACCCCATACCATCACGCCGGCTGATACACCTGTATGGCGATGACGAATACACGCTTCCAATGCGCGTGCATCGTAATGTCGCCAAACACGGATCCGACCATGATGATGCTGTAAACAACACTTGGATTCATGCGAAAATATGGCGTTGTGCCATTCGTGCACCCAGGTTCGTCGTTGAGTACACCATCGCAGGCGCTCCTGTCTGTGATGCAGCGTCAAGGGTAACCGCAGCCATGGTCTTCGAGCTGATAGTCCAAGCTGCTGCAAACGTCGTCGAACTGTGCGTGCAGATAGTTGTTGTCTTGCAAACGTCCCCATCTTTTGACTCAGGGATCGAGGCGTGGCTGCACGATCCATTACAGTCATGCGGATAAGATGCTCGTCATCTCGACTGCTAGTGATACGAGGCCGTTGGGATCCAGCACGGCGTTCCGTATTACCCTCCTGAACCCACCGATTCCATATTCTGCTAACAGTCATTGGATCTCGACCAACACGAGCAGCATTGTCGTTATACGATAAACCACAATCGCGATAGGCTACAATCCGACCTTTATCAAAGTCGGAAACGTGATGGTACGCATTTCTTCCCTTTACACGAGGCATCACAACAACGTTTCACCAGGCAACGCCTGTCAACTGCTGTTTGTGTATGAGCAATCGGTTGGAAACTTTCCTCATGTCAGCACGTTGTAGGTGTCGCCACCGGCGCCCAACCTAGTATGAATGCTCTGAAAAGCTAATCATTTGCATATCACAGCATCTTCTTTCTGTCGGTTAAATTTCGCGTCTGTAACACCTCATCTTCGTGGTGTAGCAATTTTAATAGCCAGTAGTGTACAACTGACTAAAAGAGTGAAGAAATCAGTAAGAATTAGTTGTTATTTTTCGGCTTAAAGTGATCTACGGAATCGGGATTGCCAGACTAGAATTTTAAGCCCAATATTTCCCGGCGGGGGCGCGGACTGGCCAGGCCTAGCGGCGCAGACGCTTCTTCACGCGAGCCTGCTCCAGCTGAGGACGCCTCCAGCCCGTGGAGCGAGCAGCCTTTGTTTGCTTCCTGGAATTCGCAACTCGGCGCGAGCGGGCGGTGTCGCAACGCCGGCAGGCGAGGCTATGCGATCGTGCCCCGGCCGCTCTTCTGCCCACCAGGAACTGGCCGACCCTGCCCGGAGCCTTACTTTCCCCCGGCTGGCCCCGCCCTCGGCGAGCCAAGTTCAGCGCATCTCGCCGGCGCTCGCTAATACGGTGCGGCCACGCTGACTGACAACTCGTCACTCCGGAGCCAGTCTCCCCGTCTGCAGTAGAGTGAACGAGTTATGAAACTTTCTCATAGGCTGGATCTATGTATGGCATCGCGACTTGAAGACAGTGCAAAGGTCGTCTATAAAACATAAATATGTGTCTTCTTCAAATGAAACTATATGGTTCCAGAGAACTTTTCAAGTATCAAACATGTATGATATACTGGGTGGTCCATTGATAGTGACCGGGCCAAATATCTCACGAAATTAGCATCAAACGAAAAAACTACAAAGAACGAAACTCGTCTAGCTTGAAGGGGGAAACCAGATGGCGCTATGGTTGGCCCGCTAGATGGCGCTGCCATAGGGCAAACGGATATCAACTGCGTTTTTTAAAAATATGAACCCCCATTTTTTATTACATATTCGTTTAGTACGCAAAGAAATATGAATGTTTTAGTTGGACCACTTTTTTCGCTTTGTGATAGATGGCGCTGTAATAGTCACAAACGTATAAGTACGTGGTATCATATAACATTCCACCAGTGCGGAAGGTATTTGCTTCGTGATACATTACCCGTGTTAAAATGGACTGTTTACCAATTGCGGAAAAGGTCGGTACCATGTTGATGTATGGCTATTGTGATCAAAATGCCCAACAGGCGTGTGCTATATATGCTGCTCGGTATCCTCGACATCATCCAAGTGTCCGGACCTTTCGCCGGATATTTACGTTATTTATGAAAACAGGAAGTGTTCAGCCACATGTGAAATGTCAACCACGACCTGCAACAAATGATGATGCCCAAGTAGGTGTTTCAGCTGCTGTCGCGGCTAATCCGCACATCAGAAGCAGACAAATTGCGCGAGAATCGGGAATCTCAAAAACGTCGGTGTTCAGAATGCTACATCAACATCGATTGCACCCGTACCATATTTCTGTGCACCAGGAATTGCATGGCGACGACTTTGAACGTCGTGTACATTTCTGCCACTGGGTACAAGAGAAATTACGGGACGGTGACAGATTTTTTGCACGCGTTCTATTTAGCGACGAAGCGTCATTCACCAACAGCGGTAACATAAACCGGTATAATATGCACTATTGGGCACGATGGTTGCGACAAGTGGAACATCAGCGACCTTGGCGGGTTGATGTATGGTACGGCATTATAGGAGGAAGGATAATTGGCCCCCATTTTATCGATAGCAATCTAAATGGTGCAATGTATGCTGATTTCCTACGTAATACTCTACCGATGTTACTACAAGATGTTTCACTGCATGACAGAATGGCGATGTATTTCTAACATGATAATGTCCGGCACATAGCTCGCGTGCGGTTGAAGCGGTATTGAATAGCATATTTCATGACAGTTGGATTGGTCGTCGAAGCACCATACCATGGCCCGCACGTTCATCGGTACTCACGTGCCCGGATTTCTTTCTGTGGGGAAAGTTGAAGGATATTTGCCATCGTGATCCACCGACAACGCCTGACAACATGCGTCAGCGCATTATCAATGCATGTGCGAACATTACGGAAGGCGAACTACTCGCTGTTGAGAGGAATGTCGTTACACGTATAGCCAAATGCATTGAGGTTGACGGACATCATTTTGAGCATTTATTGCATTAATGTGGTATCTACAGCTAAACACGCCGTAACAGCATGCGCTGTCAGAAACGGTAAGTTCACAAAGGTACATGTATCACATTGGAACAACCGAAATAAAGTGTTCAAACGTACCTACGTTCTGTATTTTAATTTAAAAAACCTACCTGTTACCAACTGTTCGTCTAAAATTGTGAGCCATATGTTTGTGACTATTACAGCGCCATCTATCACAAAGCGAAAAAAGTGGTCCAGCTAAAACATTCATATTTCTTTACGTACGATACGAATATGTAATAAAAATGGAGGTTCCTCCTTAAAAAAAGAAGCAGTTGATATCTGTTTGACCTTTGGCAGCGCCATCTAGAGGGCCAACCATAGCGCCATTTGGTTTCCCCCTTCAAGCTAGACAAGTTTCGTTCTTTGTAGTTTTTTCGTTTGTTCTTATTTCGTGAGATATTTAGCCCGGTCACGATCAATGGACCACCCTGTATACATGCAGACGGAAGTGACGAATGGAAATTTTTACCAAGGCCAGGATTCTAACCTGGGTCTCCTGCTGACAGGCAGATGTGCCAACCAACACGCCACTCTGGCACAGTGGCTTTTCACAACTGCCTTAGCGCACCCACCTCAATACAAATTCCCATTCTTTGTACAAATATTTATTCATTGCTTCAGTCATAGAAATTTTTTAGATCTGAGAAGGTCTCTGAAACCTATGATTGAAGAACCTATGCCTGGGTTTCAGGCAGAGTCCCCCGCCACATCCCATGTTGAAAGTGCTATTCCAGTGCTATTGGACAGCCTCTGCAGTGCTTATCCCAGTTTATAGGGGAATACCAAGTGGCTAAAGCGTGAATGAGAATTTGGCTTGAGGAGGGATGAGCGCTAGAGTAGCCCGTACAATTGGGCAAAGCCGCTGTGCGAGAGTGGGGCAGTGGTTAGCCCCTTTGCCTAGTGAATAGAAGACCCGGGTTCGAAACTGGCTTTGGTACAAGTTTTTATTGCTTGCTTTAGTCTGCATCTAAATATGTGTCTTCATCTTTCCGTTTCATCCTGTTTCTTATAGCCTTGCAGTAACATTACATGAAATGCATCCGCAGTTCCGAATATGGACAACAATCATTTGTCTAATGGAATGACGACAACAAAAATTTCTACAACTACATGGATACTCTACAAATCACATTTAAGTGCCTCGCAGGGGGTTCATCGAACCACTTTCACAATTCTCTATTATTCCAATCACGTATAGCGCGCGGAAAGAGTGTACACCTATCTTTCCGTACGATCTCTGATTTCCCTTGTTTTATCCTGGTGATCGTTCCGCCCTATGTAGGTCGGTGTCAACAAAATATTTTCGCATTCAGAAATGGTTCAAATGGCTCTGAGCACTATGGTACTTAACAGCTAAGGTCATCAGTCTCCTAGATATTGTTGTTGTTGTGGTCTTCAGTCCTGAGACTGGTTTGATGCAGCTCTCCATGCTACCCTATCCTGTGCAAGTTTCTTCATCTCCCAGTACTTACTGCAACCTACATCCTTCTCAATCTGCTTAGTGTATTCATGTCTTAGTCTCCCTCTACGATTTTTACCCTCCACGCTGCCCTCCAATGCTAAATTTGTGATCCCTTGATGCCTCAGAACATGTCCTACCAACCGGTCCCTTCTTCTCGTCAAGTTGTGCCACAAACTCCTCTTCTCCCCAATTCTATTCAATACCTCCTCATTAGTTATGTGATCTACCCATCTAATCTTCAGCATTCTTCTGTAGCACCACATTTCGAAAGCTTCTATTCTCTTCCTGTCCAAACTATTTATCGTCCATTTTTCACTTCCATACATGGCTACACTCCATACAAATACTTTCAGAAACGACTTCCTGACACTTAAACCTATACTCGATGTTAACAAATTTCTCTTCTTCAGAAACGCTTTCCTTGCCATTGCCAGTCTACATTTTATATCTTCTCTACTTCGACCATCATCAGTTATTTTGCTCCCCAAATAGCAAAACTCCTTTACTACTTTAAGTGTCTCATTTCCTAATCTAATTCCCTCAGCATCACCCGACTTAATTCTACTACATTCCATTATCCTTGTTTTGCTTTCGTTGATTTTCATCTTATATCCTCCTTTCAAGACACGGTCCATTCCGTTCAACTGCTGTTCCAAGACCTTTGCTGTCTCTGACAGAATTACAATGTCATCGGCGAACCTCAAATTTTTTATTTCTTCTCCATGGATTTTAATACCTACTCCGAATTTTTCTTTTGTTTCATTTACTGCTTGCTCAATATACAGATTGAATGACATCGGGGAGAGGCTACAACCCTGTCTCACTCCCTTCCCAACCACTGCTTCCCTTTCATGCCCTTCGACTCTTAAACTGCCATCTTCTTTCTGTACAAATTGCAAATAGCCTTTCGTTTCCTATATTTTATCCATGCCACACTCAGAATTTGAAAGAGAACATTTTAGTCAACATTGTCAAAAGCTTTCTCTAAGTCTACAAACGCTAGAAACGTAGGTTTGCTTTTCCTTAATCTATCTTCTAAGATAAGTCGTAGGGTCAGTATTGCCTCACGTGTTCCAACATTTCTACGGAATCCAAACTGATCTTCCCTGAGGTCAGCTTCTACCAGTTATTCCATTCGTGGTGCAAAGAATTTGTGTTAGTATTTTGCAGCCGTGCCTTATTAAACTGATAGTTCGGTAATTTTCACATCTGTCAACACCTGCTTTCTTTGGGACTGGAATTATTATACTCTTCTTGAAATCTGAGGGTACATCGCCTGTCTCATACATCTTGCTCACCAGATGGTAGAGTTTTGACAGGACTGGCTCTCCCAAGGCCGTCAGTAATTCTAATGGAATGTTGTCTACTCCCGGAGCCTTATTTCGGCCCAGGTCTTTCAGTGCTCTGTCAAACTTTTCACGCAGTATCGTATCTTCCACTTCATCTTCATCTACATTCTCCTCCATTTCTATAATATTGTCCTCAAGTACATCGCCCTTGTATAGACCCTCTATATACTCCTTCCACCTTCCTGCTTTCCCTTCTTTGCTTAGAACTGCGTTTCCATCTGAGCTCTTGATATTCGTACAAGTGGTTCTCTTTTCTCCAAAGGTCTCTTTAATTTTCCTGTAGGCAGTATCTATCTTACCCCTGGTGAGATAAGCCTCTACAACCTTAAATTTGTCCTCTAGCCATCCCTGCTTAGCCATTTTGCACTTCCTGTCGATCTCATTTTTAAGACGTTTGTATTCCTTTTTACCTGCTTCATTTACTGCGTTTTTATGTTTCCTCCTTTCATCAATTAAATTGAATATTTCTTCTCTTACCCAAGGATTTCTAGTAGCCCTCGTCTTTTTACCTACTTGATCCTCTGCTGCCTTCACTATTTCACCCCTCAGAGCTACCCATTCTTCTTCTACAGTACTTCTTCCCCCCCCCTCCCCCCTCCCCCTGCTGTCAATTGTTCCCTTATGCTCTCCCTGAAACTCTGTACAACCTCTGGTTTAGTCAGTTTGTCCAGGTCCCATCTCCTTCAATTACCACCTTTTTGCAGTTTCTTCAATTTTAATCTGCAGTTCATAACCAATAGGTTGTGGTCAGAGTCCACATCTGCCCCTGGAAATGTCTTACAATTTAAAACCCGGTTACTAAATCTCTGTCTTACCATTATATAATCTATCTGATACCTTTTGGTATCTCCGGCATTCTTCCATGTATACAACCTTCTTTTATGATTCTTGAACCAAGTGTTAGCTATGATTAAGTTATGCTCTGTGCAAAATTCTAACAGACGGCTTCCTCTTTCGTTTCTTACCCCCAATCCATATTCACCTACTATGTTTCCTTCTCTCCCTTTTCCTACACTCGAATTCCAGTCACCCATGAATATTAAATTTTCGTCTCCCTTCAATATCTGAATAATTTCTTTTATCTCATCATACATTTCATCAATTTCTTCATCATCTGCAGAGCTAGCTGGCATATAAACTTGTACTACTGTAGTAGGCGTGGGCTTCGTGTCTATCTTGGCCACAATAATGCGTTCACTTACTGTTTGTAGTAGCTTACCCACACTCCTATTTTTTATTCATTATTAAACCTACTCCTGCATTACCCCTATTTGACTTTGTATTTATAACCCTGTATTCACCTGACCAAAAGTCTTGTTCCTCCTGCCACCTAACTTCACTAATTCCCACTATATCTAACTTTAACCTATCCATTTCCCTTTTTAAATTTTCTAACCTACCTGCTCGATTAAGGGATCTGACATTCCACGCTCCGATCCGAGGAACGCCAGTTTTCTTTCTCCAGATAACGTCCTCTTGAGTAGTCCCCGCCCGGAGATCCGAATGGGGGACTATTTTACCTCCGGAATACCCAAGAGGAAGCCATCATCATTTAACCATACAGTAAAGCTGCATGCCCTTGCGAAAAATTATGGCTGTAGTTTCCCCTTGCTTTCAGCCGTTCGCAGCACCAGTACAGCAAGGCCGTTTTGGTTATTGTTACAAGGCCAGATCAGTCAATCATCCAGACTGTTGCCCCTGCAACTACTGAAAAGGCTGCTGCCCCTCTTCAGGAAACAAACGTTTGTCTGGCCTCTCAACAGATACCCCTCCGTTGTGGTTGCACCTACGGTACGGCCATCTGTATCGCTGAGACACGCAAGCCTCCCGAACAGCGGCAAGGTCCATGGTTCATGGGGGAGGGGGGGGGGGGGGGCTAGAACGTAGAACTACTTAAACCTAACTAACCTAAGGACATAACATACATCCATGCCCGAGGCAGGAGTCGAACCTGCACCGTAGCGGCCACGCTGTTCCAGACTGACGGGCCTAGAACCGCTCGGCCACACCGGCCGGCATTTTCGCATTCGGAGGAGAAAGTTGGTGAATGGAATTTCGTGAGAAGATTCCGTCACAACGAAAAATGCCTTTCTTTCAATGATGTCGAGCCGAAATCCTGTATCATTTCTGTGACGCTCTCTCCCATATTTCGCGATAATACAAAACGTGCTGCCCTTCTTTGAACTTTTTCGATGTACTCCGTTAGTCCTATGTGGTAAGTATCCCACACCGCGCAGCAGTATTCTAAAAGAGGACGGACAGCGTAGTGTAGGCAGTCTCCTTAGTAGGTCTGCTACATTTTCTAAGTGTCCTGACAATAAAACGCAGCCTTTGGTTAGCCTTCCCCACAACATTTTCTATGTGTTACTTCCAATTTAAGTTGTTCGTAATTGTAATACCTAGGTATTTAGTTTAATTTACGGCTTTTAGATTAGACTGATTTATCGTGTAACCGAAGCTTAACGAGTTCCTTTTAGCACCCATGTGGATGACCTCACACTTATCGTTATTTAGGGTTAATTGCCACTTTTCGCATTATTCAGATATCTTTTCTAAATCGTTTTGCAGTTGGTTTTGATCTTCTGATGACTTTATTAGTCGATAAACGACAACATCATCTGCAAACAACCGAAGATGGCTGCTCAGATTGTCTGCCAAATCGTTTATATAGATAAGGAGCAGCAAAGAGCCTATAACACTACCATGGGGAACGCCTGAAACCACTTCTGTTTTACTCGATGACTTTCCTTCAATTACAACGAACTGTGCCCTCTCTGACAAGAAATCACAGATCCAGTCACATAACTGAGACGATATTCCACAAGCACGCAATTTCACAACGAGCCCATTGTGCGGTACAGTGTCAAAAGCCTTCCGGAAATCCAGGAATACGGAATCGATCTGAAATCCCTTGTCGATAGCACTCAGCACATCATGTGAATAAAGAGCTAGTTGTGTTTCACAGGAACGATGTTTTCTAAACCCATGTTGACTGTGTGTCAATAGACGGTTTCCTTCGAGGTAATTCATAATGTTCGAACACAATATATGTTCTAAAATTCTGCTGCATATCGGTCCTTAGGTTAGTTAGGTTTAAGTAGTTCTAAGTTCTAGGGGACTGATGACCACAGCTGTTAAGTCCCATAGTGCTCAGAGCCATTTGAACCATTTGCTGCATATCGACGTTAACGATATGGGCCTGTAATTTAGTGGATTACTCCTGCTACCTTTCTTGAATATTGGTGTGACCGGGGCAACTTTCCAGTCTTTGGGTACGGATCTTTCGTCGAGTGAACGGTTGTATATGATTGTTAAGTATGGAGCTAATGCTTCAGCATACTCCGAAAGGAACCTAATTGGTATACAGTCTGGACAAGAAGACTTGCTTTTATTAAGTGATTTGAGTTGCTTCACAACTCCGAGGATATTTACTTCTACGTTACTCATGTTGGCAGCTGTTCTCGATTCGAATTGTGGAATATTTACTTCGTCTTCTTTGTGGAGGAATTTCGGAAGGCTGTGTTTAGTAACTCTGCTTTGGCAGCACTGTCTTCGATAGTATCTCCATTGTTATCGCGCAGAGAAGGCATTGATTGTTTCCTGCCGCTAACATACTTCACATACAACCAGAATAGAATCTCTTTGCATTTTCTGCCAGGTTTCGAGACAGCTTTCGTGTATATATAAACTGAAGGGGGTCACTGCTACCAGCTGCAGCGGGACAACGGAATCAGCGGCAAGGAGCGAAAATGGGTATCGAACTGGGATTCGAACCCGGGGTATTCTGTTTACTAGGCAGGTGTGGTAACCACTGCGCCATCCCGGATACAGCATTATGGCAACTGCACGGACTTTCTCGGTACACCACACTCCCACCGATCGCCACCTACCCACGCATTTTCGCTCGTCGCTGCTGATACCGCTTAATGTCCCGCTGCAGTTGATAGCAGTGATCCCCCTTCAATTTACATATGAGTGTTTCACAGCTGCAGGATCTGCGTGATGTCTGTTCTTTCGAAGGAACAGACACTATGCATTCAAATAATAAAAATTTGGGCAGGACTGGGAATCGGATCCGGATTTCCCGCTTATCGCGAACATTCGCCTTACCATTAGGCCATCCGAGCACGACTGAAAGGAATATCCAAACTTCCATACGTCATAAGTCAGTTTGGATCTCGTAGTCAGTTGTCCTCAGACAGACTAATGGTAAGATGGCCGTTTGCGATAGGCGGGAAATCTTCTTTCGAGTCCCAGTCCGGCACAAATTTTCGCACTCATCATTCCAATATACAGCTGATAGTTGTCCATATTCGTAGCTGCAAATACATTTCATGTATACGGTTGCAGTGTCTGTTCCTTGACATATATGCATCTCCGAACATTTCTCGTATTTCTGAACAACATAGCCACTGCAATATCCAATCGTGTGGTACAATAACATTGGTGGCTGTGATCTCTCAGATTTTCTGCGCGTGACCGATTAATGGTGTGCTTTTCAGGTGTTCGCCCACATTCTTGATTTCATATTTATGCTCAATATCATGACCGCGCAGTCAACTTAGCGGCTCATGCATCCAAACTGATGGCAAGAGTAATATTCAGAAGAATGAAGAAGAAACTTGAAGATCTGTTAGATGACGATCAGGTTGGCTTTAAGAAAGGCAATGACACAGACAATTATGACGTTGCGGTTGATAATGGAAGCAAGACGGAAGCAAAATCAAGACACGCTCATACGATTTGTCAACCTGGAAAAAGCGTTCGACATTGTAATGTGGTGTAAAATGTTCAAAATCCTGAGAAAAATAAGACTAAGCTACAGGGAAAGACGAGATGTACAATATGTACCATAACCAAGAGGGAACAGTAAGACTGGAAGGCCAAGAACGAAGTGCTTGGATTAAAAATGGTCTAAAAGAAGGAACGCAGTCTTTCGTTCCTCCTGTTCAACCTATACACTGAAGAAGCAATGATGGAAATAAAAGAAAGGTTCAGGAGTGGGATTCAATTTCAGTGTGAAAAGACATCAGTGACAGCATTTTCTAATAAATTTGCTATCCTCACTGAAACTGAAGAAGAATTACAGGATCTGTTGAATGGAATGAACAATAGTGACTGCAGAATAAGGATTTCAGAGTAAACCGAAGAAATATGTAGCAGAAACGAGAACAGAAAGAAACTTAACATCAGAATGAACGAAATCAGCTACCTAGGCAGCAAAATAACCGATGACGGACGGAACAAAGAGAACATGAAAAGCAGACTAACACAGGCAAATAGGGTGTCTCTGACCAAAAGTTGTCTGCTAGTATCAAATATTGGCCATAATATGAGAAAGAAATTTCTGAGAATGTACTACATTTGGAGCACAGCATTGTATGATAGTGAATAATGGTCTGTGTGAAAACCGGAACAGAAGTCAACCGAAGCGCTTCATATGTGATGCTACGGAGGAATATAGAAAATTACGTGGACTATAAAGGTAAGGAATGACGAGGTTCTCCGCGGAACTGGTGAAGAAAGCAAAATATGAAAAACACAGACAAGAAGAAGGGACACGATGACAGGACATGTGTTAAGACATCAGGAAACAACTTCAGCGGCACTATATGGGGCTGCAGAGGCTAAAAACTGTAGAAGACAGTGACTGAAGTACATCCACTAAGTAATTGAGGACGTGGAGTGCAAGTGCTACTCGGAGATGATGAGGTACGCACAGGACAGGAATTCGTGGCGGGCCACATGAAACCACTTAGAAGACTCATGACTCGAAACAAAACAAAAATAAATAAATAAATAAATATAATCGACCCAGTCACCTTCTTCAGGTTCTGCAAGCTGTATTGTTATGCGTGATGACTGTCTAGTTGGAGATCACCCACAGATTGAGAATAAAAACCCAGCTCGTAGTACCTGAAGAGGACAACTGGGTGCTTCACAATATTGAGAATAAAATGTAATCAATAACTCAGCTAAACATTTGAAATGCACACTGCTAATCTTGTAAATATTTCGTAGATTTTGTAGTTCTGAATATGTCGTACTTTAATCGCCAGCAGTGTTTCAAAGTCTTTGCATCAAACGTCTAAGGTGACAGATCGCGTTAAAGGGCAACAACTTTCGTTAGAGACAAAATATTCACTGACGCATCCCAGTAACACTAGGGTTCCTTTTCCCGAATTCGTCGGTCCTGCAGTGACGAGAATTCGGCCACCTAGTACGGTCAGTTAACAAGTTGTGCTGCGTACTACCTACTCCAGTAAAATGATTGAATGATTTTCAACAAGAAGAACTTAAGAATGTGTGTCGATAAGAGAAGAAAAGTATTTTAGAAGCTCCACAGAAACTTTAATTTTGCTAAGCCTATCTCCCTTTCACGTGGAGCGGATGAGTGAATTATAGACGACACTCATTACCCACTGTGTCCTGTGGCCACTCAAGAGCGCAAACAATAATAAAAGTACCGTCAGCAAACATTTGGTCCCTAAAAAACGTTGTTTCCCATGGCATAATCTATCACCCCTAGATGTCTTATGCAAAGGATTTGAAACGCGTTATGTACATAAATGGCAATCAAAAAGTTTCCATTCGAAGGCCTGCATTTGGTTTTTATACACCCGCATCAGGTCACGCTGGGTTGCATATATGCTGCAGCAACGCTCTCTAACGGAAGCTTTTTGATCGCCCCCCTTATTTACGTACACGGTGATTCAGCAGCCCCTACCTTTGGGTCTTAAGCTATCAGCAACACCTTTGACCCACGCACGAGATTTTCACATTCTATAGCTCGCTACGCCCAAACTGTTACTCCTACAGGAAAAAATTAACTGTCTTTTTTTCTAGGAAACTTAATATAGTTAAATTTTGCAGCCATTTTCGCTAGAGGCCACGGTGTTCGAGTTATTTAAGAAAAACGCGATTAAGGGTCACTTTCGTAGGTTTTTATTGAATAATTAGAAAACTACGGCCTCTAGTGAAAACGTATCCCCGGTACGAAAAGTAACTACATTATATTTCCTACAAAGAGGTCCTGTTCAATTTTTCTCCAGGACTAATAGTTTGTGCAAACGAGCGAAAGAATACGCAAATCTCGCGCGTGGATTTTAGCGCGTTACGAGTTTCATAAAATCGATGGAGGCAGCTGAATCGCCCTATATGTACTGGGTAAACTAAACTCCGCCCGAACAGGTCTCGAAAGACACTAAAGGTACTGGCCGACCACCGTGTCATCCTCAGCCTATAGGCGCCACTGGATGCGGATATAGAGGGGCGTGAGGTCAGCACACCGCTCTCCCGGCCGTATGTCAGTTCTCGTGATCGGAGCCGCTACTACTCAATGTAGTAGATCCTGAATTTGCCTCACAAGGGCTGAGTGCGTCCCGCTTGCCAATAGCGTTCGACAGTGCTGACGGTCATCCAATCAAGCGCTAGCCAAGCCCGACAGCCCTTAACTTCGATGTTCTGACGAGGACCAGTGTTACCATTCGGCAAGGCCGTTCGCCCATATATACTGGGTGGTTATAATTAAAATGTAGCTGCTCACAAACGTCCAGTGTTGGCTGCAATTACCGTAAGGCAGCGAAACTGGGTAGATATTCTAATGCATTAATGCGAAACGATTTACGCTAGAAAAAAAATAGTTGCAGTTTTGGCCACCAGGTGCAAATCTGGCGCTGTGAATGCAAGGAAGCTGTATAGAAGACGTTTCCATGCGGAATGGTTGCGGAAGGGGACGTGTGCAGAAAAGGTCAAACGAGTGAGGACGGCATCATGTTGATTTTGTTATTAACTACCGCTAATACAATTTGTTCAGTATGAGCACCAGAGACGACGAGATACAGTGTCGGTAAAAGGACATGATTAACAGTTGTTCACACCATTTCCGGTGAAATCTCAGAGAAATGTTCCAGTATACTGTTATTTAGTTATAAATAAATACATGACAGTCCCTAGTTCAGTTTCCTAACGCCAGAATAGTTATCAGGGTTTTAAGTAAAAGTTTATATCTCGAAAAGTGCTAAGTATATTGATTTGAGATTTTTAGAGTATTGTTGTATCATTAATAAAAGTTTGTATGTGGAATATGAAAAAGAACGAATATATTTTAACATTATTGTTTCAGATTACTATTGGACGCACGCGGTCGCCAGCTCACGCTGCCCCACCAGCCAGGGCGTCGCGGTGCTGTTGTGAAAACTAAAAAAACTGCTCGCCTCCCAAAAACTCCTCTTCCCCGGAAATATGGCAAGATCAAATGCATAAGACCGCATACTTCACAGGAAGGTGTGAAATTTCGGAATAATTTGCTACGTTACGAATAGAAGCTATTGAAACGTGATTATACATAAGAATGCTAGCTGTTAGACAGTATATCGTTCAACTATTGAGTAGGTACTTAATCTAATTGAGAAAAAAAAGAATTCCGGTACAACGTGGTTAAACAGGCTCGGTTGATGGGACACAACTTTAAATACAGGGGCAGACAGACTGAGGTTTAACAACAGTTATGCAGAGATGAAGAGGCTTAGCGAGCAGGTCCTTTATATATCTGTAACATATACAACATTTTATGCTTTGAAGCGATTAAGGTCCAACTGTGTACTATAAAATTAAATGCAGGACAATTCTGTTATGCTGTAATTTGCCAAAATTTGTATCTTTATGCTGGGACTCGCCCTTTAAACAGTGCGTCACAAATTCGTACAGGAGTTAGTATTGCACAAAACCAGAAGAAAAGTTCCTGTTATGATTCGTACAGAGATCAGAATCTGTTGAGATATGGACCAATCCGTCCTCTCATTCCCAACTGTCTGTTGCGTAGAAGTAGACGCGATAGGCAGTCTTCATGCGGCTATTACGCATCCTGATACCCTCCAGCCTTTCACTCTAGTTAATTACGCACCTTTTCAAATACATCCGCTTCCATTCGTGTTGCATCACACGTATTGCTCACATGCTCATGTAACGTCAGCACACCGTCGATGGGTTGGGCAAACACCAATGCTTTTAAATGTCGGCATAGTCAGATATCCATGGAAATCAGGTCTGGTGAGTGGAGAGGCCATGCTACCGGGCTTTCTCGACCAATCCATCGCCCATGATACGTTACGGGGAGATACAGTCACGTGATCCGAAGAAAATGAGGTGGTGATCCGTCGTGACTAAACAACAGTAGTTCTCTTTCTGCAAGGGTAAAGTTTCCCAATAGCTCTGGTAGCTCATCGAGCAGAAATAGTGATACAGAGCACCAGTTAACCTGTTTTATGGCCCTATCAGTCTGTCACCGAAGATTCCTCTCCATACATTAATGCTGAATAGATGCTGAGCCTCACCTCCATGATTGATCGAATATATGTAAATGCCGTCTTTTGTGTGTCCTGCCTCATCTGTAAATACTGCACTTAATTCGTCACAGGTATTGATTTCCGGATATATTACTATAGGAGCTTTTCTTTTCGTTTTGACCATTATTGCTTCTTGTAGGAATATGGGACATTTTTAAACACCAAATAGAGTCTGTTTCACAAGAAATGGTAAACATTTTAGGAGGTGGTAGTATAGACGAATTACAACAAAAAATGACATATAGCATGGGTCCACTTTTATTGAGTGTAGAGATACAGCTGAGTTCATTGCATTTTCGTTTCGTGTGTTGGTACACAGGTTGCTATGGCTTGCTGTGATCGTATTTATCGAATGTCAGCAGTAGAGTGTTGATGTTCACACTGGGAAGTTGTGCTTTATTTTACACTGAAGTTTTCTTTGTGATTTGTTGGCCAAGTCTACAGTACAGTAGCGTGTAAACATGCCGCACGTATGTACACATGCTGAGTATGCCCATATGGTATTTGTGTGTGGATATTGTAATGGAACCGCTGCTGCTGCTTGTAGAGAATACGGCATACGATTTCCTAACCGCAGTCTACCAGATTCAAGAGTGTTTACTCGTGTGTTCAATACACTGCGTGACGATGGCACAGTGTCGTATTGCTTCTGAACGTATAAATGAACAGACTGTGGATGAAGTAGAAGACATTATTCAGTTGGTAGAACGTAGTCCTTCAACAAGCACACGTAGAATTTCTGCACGTATAAGTGTTCCACATACAAGAGTATGTTCAAATGTGTGTGAATCCTAAGGGACCAAACTGCTTAGGTCATCTGTCCCTAGACTTAAACTAACTTAAACTAACTTATGCTAAGAACAACACACACACACACACACATGCCCGAAGGAGGACTCGAACCTCCGGCGGGAGGGGCCGCGCAATCCGTGACATGGCACCTCTAACTGCACAGCATACAAGAGTATGGCGGACATCATGTAAGCATGAGTTCCAACCGTATCATTTACAGCTCATTCAAAGCTTTCGAGCACGAGATAAAGGTAAACGATTGGAATTTTGTCATTGGATACTTAAAAATCGCCAGGTAATTACATTTTTACTCTTCACTGATGTAGCCACTTTCACTCGTGACGGCATCAATAAGACCCGTAATTGACATCAGGGGTCTGTAGAAAATCCACATGCCATTGTAGACACACATTTTCAAGAACGCTTGACTCCAAATGTGTGATGTGGTTTGATAGACAATCTGTTGATTGCTCTTGTTGTGTTATCGTATCGTCTTACAAGACTCCGTTAGCTATACTTACTTGAAAATGAGCTTCCAGCATTAGTATAAGAGATTGCTTTGGTTACGATAATGCGTATGTTCATCCAGAATGACGGAGCTCCTGCATATTGTAAAGTGACACATCGTCTACACCTAACATTCCCTGGAAGATGGATCGGTAGATATGGGTTAGCTTCTTCGCCATCAAGTCGCCGGACCTTACCCCTTTGGATTTTTGCCTGTGGGAATGGTTGAAAGGTGAATCCTACAAATAAAATGTAATCACAAGAGCCGATTTGATCGGATTATGAGTAGCGCAGCCATCATAAAAGAACGCAAATACGACCTCAGAAGAGCTACACATGGTGTTATCAAAAGAAGTCAAAAGTATGTTGATGTTGGCCATGGAATTTTTGAAAATCATTTGTGAACGTCCTCATTTTCCTTTGATTTAACTTTGTTTGTGATACATACTAATAACTGTATCTCTGTACTCAATAAAAGTTCGACACATATTATAGGCATTTTTTTCTGTAATTCACCTATATTACATCCTAAAATACTGTTCCTTCTGAACCACCCTGTATGTTGTTTTTCTACAGGAGCACTTGAGAAAGGGGCTACAACCCAGAAAGCATCAGAAAATAAAGGTACATGTACAAATAATACAAAATCACTATTGTGTAGCTGCAGAACTGCTGTTCCCAAGAAATTACTTCGAAAAATGAAAGGAACAAACTGAAGAAGGGAACCCATGCCCGGAAACGACACATAACGACGCTACAGAGCGACGAAGTTACGGGTGCTACTGTCCACTGCTAGACCAGTCTTTCTGCAGCTAACTTTAATATTTACGCTGCCGGGCGGCAGGAGATGTTGATGTGTCAACCACTGTCACTATGACCACCTACCGACAGCCACGTTTGGCACGGGTAACAGCGGAAACTTGTTGTGACATGGAAGCAATGAGGCCTTGGTACGTCGCTGGAGGGACTTGGTACCGTATCTGCACACACAACTCACCTTATTCTCGTAAATTCCGGGGAGGGGAGTGACAAGTGACGCCACATTCAATCATGTTGCAAATGTGTACGATCGGGTTCACATCTGGCGAGTTGGGGGAGCAGCAGATCCATTGGAACTCGCCACTGTGTTCCTCGAGCCACTCCAGCACACTCCTGGTCAGGTGTCATGGCGCAGTATCTTGTTGAAAAGTGCCACTGCCGTCTGGAAACATGATCGTCATGAAGGGATGTACGTGCTCTTTAACCAGCGTACGGAATTTCTTAGCCATTATGGTGCCTCGCACGAGCTCCACTGGACCTATGGACGCCCACGTGGGTGTTCCCCAGATCTTGTCTCCGTCCAACAGTACGGGCGTCAAGGAGCTGTTCCCTGGAACACGACGGACTCGCGCCCTCCCACCGGCATGATGAAGAAGGTATCGGGATTCATCAGACCATGCAATGCTCTGACACTGCGCCAACGTCCAGTGCCGATGATCACGTGCCCATTTCAGTCGTAGTTTCCGATGTCGTGGCGTTAACATTGGCACATGCATGTGTCGTCGCCTGCGGACTCCTCGTTAGGAGTGGTTGGTAGACTGTGTGTTCAGACGCACTTGTACTCTCCTCAGCATTAAATTCTGATGTCAGTTCCACCATAGTTCGCCGCCTTCCCTGTTTTACGAGCCTGCCCAGACTACTACGTACGACATCTGTACTGAGGGATAGCCGCCCAAACCCACACCATCTGGACGTTGTTTCACCTTCGACATCTTCAACTTTTGTAGTCCTGTCTTCCTCAGTTGCGTGTAATATTACGGTATATTGATAATTTTTACTTACGGACCGTCTCGTCTGACAGCAACTTAATAAAACACAATTGCATTGAAACAAGCGTTCAGTTCATAGTGCTGTGGAATGTGAGGAAAAAACCGCAAATTGGCATTCATAAGAAGAGGAACAACACCAAAAATGCAACAGGAGCGTAATATATCAGAAATTGTCCACGCAACCTGCCACTGATGATGCCTTGCAGAAAATAAAGGCGAAACGCGTATGGCACTAAAATTGTGTTTTATTCAGTTGCTGTCAGACGGTCCATAAGTAAAAATTATCAATATACCGTAATGTTTCACCTTGGTTTCGCCAAGTATTGAAGACACTCGCCGCAGCACTCCTGGAACACCCGACAAGTCGTTCAGTTTCCGAAATGTTCGTGCCTAGCCTCCGGGCCATCACAATCTGCCATCGGTCGCTCAGGCCGCCCGCCTCCGCGTTTCTACACGTGGAGAGCACGCTCACTGATACTCCATGCACCGTGCGTGTGTCTGACTAGCAGTCATTCCTCGCCAGGTGACGCTGATATCGCCTGGACGGGATTTTATCGATAGTAAGTCGATGGTCATCATGTTCAGGCTGACCACCGTAAATTACGTTTGCGGTCCGTTGGCGTACAACCTCAAGTTTACTGCCGTATATGTGACCCAGAGGCAGGCTTCGTTCCTTGTAGGTTCATCGTTCTGGAGCGTCTTTGGATGACGTTTCCAGGCGTGGCTTCCAGTCCACAGTGCGTGCCTCTAGGCAACCTCTAGAACAGTGGTCGTCAAACTGCGGCCCGGGGGCCACAGGCGTCCAAGCATTCGTGCGGCCCACGGTAGTCAGCAGTGTTTTATAATAACATGAACCTCGTACCTAACAGTTGAATACAAAAAGTCAACAAACGTTAAAAGCTGTTTAAAAGATTAATTGGTTTAGCCGAGTGATCTAAGGCGTTGCAGTCATGGGCTGTGCGGCTAGTCCCGGCGGAGGTTCGAGTCCTCCCTCGGGCATGGGTGTGTGTGTTTGTCCTTAGGATAATTTAGGTTAAGTAGTGTGTAAGCTTATGGACTGATGACCTTAGCAGTTAAGTCCCATAAGCTTTCACACACATTTTTTGGAAAGTTTAATTTTCCGGCTCTGTAACAAACAAAAATACTTTCAAAGACAGTGTATTTTAAGATGGGCTACATTTTAATTGAACTGATAAATTCGGTCTTGAATTAAGTGAAGCTGGCCGTTTCCCTCTTTTTTTTTTCTTTATTGTCATTTTGAAACCTGTATTACAGGCAGGCCTGCAGCAGCATACTACGCCGCTCTTTGGCCGCAGAGATACACAAATATACAAATGGAGACATTTAGAGAAAAAAAAAACGTGGAGGACATAGAAATGGAGACAAACACTGTTTAAAATACAAGGTGCCGTTCACGGGCATAGAGTCCAAGATAAAATTGTTCATACACTTGGACACAGACAGAGACGAAAATTGTCACATGTGAACGTAGGAGCACAAAATGAATAACACTGAAGCACTTAAGCACAAAACGACGGCACACACAGAACACGAGGCATTGATCTCTGGCATGCGAATGTTCACTAACCGTGTACGAGTCCAGGGACCTGCCAAGAGAGGAGGAGGGGGGTGGGATAGGGAGAGGGGAGAGCAGATGGCACGGGCAGGGGAGATATGGGGAAGGGAGGAAGGCGGAGGGGAAGCCCGGGGGATGAGGGAAGGAGGGAGGGGATTTGGGAAAAGGAAAGAGAAGGGAGAGAGGTTGCCTAAAGGAAAGGACACAGGAAGTGGGGGGGGGGAGGATCAAAGTTGATAGGAGGGGTAGATGGAGGGGAGGAGGACATCATCAGGGAGGTGGAGCTGGCGGAAGCCACCTTGGGAGAGGGTGTGGAGGGTGGAGAGATGGAGACCGGGTGGGACGTAGGAATACAGGCGCAGCAGCGGGCGGGGGTGGGAGAGGATGGGTGAGACAAGCGGATGAGGAGGACCGTTTCCCTCAGGGACAAAGGAGTAAATAACGTAACTGCTGTGTTAGACGATGCGTGAAGAAGAATTTTGAATTGTTTGCTTTCCAGAACTGACAACTCACCTACGGCACGACTAGTACCGATCAGCTGCTATAGTATAAATTTTGTCACAGAAGTAAACTAGATTCGTGATTGCGCATTACAGAGATGGCTACTTCAAATGCGGCACTTATTGTAAGGCGGTCAGGTCGTTTTGGTTTTTGTATATTACCGATGCGCACGCCAAAGAGACAGCAAGTTACGTTACTGTTAAACGATCTTTAGTCTTGTTGTGGCACACTCTTTGCCTCTGAGCAGTCTGATACATTCTTAGTTGACGTGTGGTAGGTAATGGAAGTATTTAGTAGAGCTGTGTTGACTTGTGGCTATCTGTTGGACAAAGAAAGATTTAATGTAAAGGACAGCAATGATGAATATGACGTATATATTGGAAAGCGAAAGGAATATAAAATTTGAATAATGTTAACTGTTTTTGAAGAGAAGAAGTTTTAGGTAAGATTACAGCACTGCGCACCTAATTTGTACAAATGGTTATTGGGAGCTAGTTAACTTAGTTCACTTACTCAGAGCTGAGTCATGCATTAACATTTAACTGATTAAGCTCTTTGATTTCTATAGAAATTCAAAATGGCTCTGAGCACTATAGGACTTAACATCTCTGGTCATCAGTCCCGTAGAACTTAGAACTACTTAAACCTAACTAACCTAAGGACATCACACACATCCATGCCCGAGGCAGGATTCGAACCTGCGACCGTAGTAGTCGCGCGGTTCCGGACTGCGCGCCTAGAACCGCTAGACCACCGCGGCCGGCTATAGAAATTCTCTTTTAATATTGTACCATTTTTAAATCATTGTTCACTTTGTTAATCATAGTATTGTTCAGACTTATGTTATGTCTGGAGGTCACGCGAACTTTTACTCTGTCTTTTTGAATACATACTTCATTCTAAAATCGTTGACTTGGAATATAATTTCATACGAATAGTTACTCTTCCCACCACACTGCTTATCATTACGCATTAACTCATTTGGTATGCAATAGTTGAAAATTTTCTAGCTTAGACGCTGCCTGCTTGCTGTTTGCTGTCGTGCTTTCGAGACATCTGCAACAGTGTTGTCAAGACGTGTGGAAATTTTGATTAGGGCCAGATAATTGTTTTACTTCAATTGCGCATTTAATATAAGACAAGTTGCATTCGGATCAGTTACAGTTCAGTTCACATTCTGTTCTGTTCAGTCAAAGGTTGGCAAACGAGTTTAGGTTGGATAACAGTTTGTGGGGACATAGTTTTGGTAATATGTAGACTTTTATAGAATGAGCGGTAAAGTTAGTCTAAATTTCATTCAGAAACAAGTATTGTGGGGATGTTACATTATTTGTAGAAAGAAACATTAAATTAAGGCTGTTTTGATACAATGAAGTGAATAAAAGAAATGAAGATAGTATCTGGTCCCGAAAGAACAGATACCATTGATGACCGTGCAGCTTCTCTAGAATAAAATGATAATTAAATCGAAACCCTTAGCTGCCGACAGGTGTTGTTGATATACATCAATGGGGACAGCTGAAAATGTGTTCCCCGACCGAGAATCGAACCCGGCAGCTCCTGTCGGCAGCTAAGGTTTCGATTTAATTATCATTGCGAATAGAAGAAACTTGGCATCTAGATCAGGGATCCCCAAACTATTTCGGACAAGTGACCCCTTTTCCAAAATGAACTGTTACCTCAGACCCCCATGGCCAAATTACCTACTTTTAAGATCAACCCCCTTATTCATAATGGTCCGCTAACTTAAAACAGCTGCTACAGAGTGTTATTTTTCATTCTGACTTAGGTCAATAGAAGAAGACAGAGTGAGAATTAGCAATGCTTTAAGTTAGTAGACTATTATGAATAAGGGGGCCTATCTTTAGTCGTCGACCCCCAAAATCACTTTTCGTTCATGTCGACCCCTAGGAAACCGATATCGACCCCTTGGGGTCGATATCGACCACTTTGGGAATCCCTGATCTAGATCATGTCTCAAACTTCTGTGATGGTATTCATACTGAACAAATGCAAGTATAAGCACTATTACTATTATTCAAAGTCTCCAGAACAAATTTTCACTTTGCGGCGGAATGTATGCAGATCTGAAACTTCCTGGCAGATTAAAACTGTGAACCGACCGGAACTTGAGTATGGGACCTTTGTCTTCTGCGTGCAAGTGGTGTATCGCCATCAAGTTTCAAATCAGCGCATACTGTACTGCAACATGAAAATTCATTCTGGAAACAGTCCCCCAGTCCGTGACTAACCCATTTCCCAGCAGTATCCTTTCTTCCAGGAGGGCTAGTCCTGCAAGCTTCGCAGGAGGACTTCTCTGGACTTTGGAAGGTATAAGATGAGGCACTGGTGGGATTAAAGCTGTGAGGACAGGTCGTGGGTTGTGCTCTGGTACCTTAGTCACTTGGCAGTGAAAGGGAAAGGTCCTGAATTCCAGTCCGCCACACAGTTTTAACCCGCCAGGAAAGTTCATGTTAATCAAAAGTACTCACACACACATAATAAAAGCAATAATACTTCACCACGCAACTATAACATCACCATTATTAGGTAGCTGAGGTTCGCAGCAATCTGAAACACAACCAGTGTTCCGGTGGTAACGATTTTTAACGATGAATACTTTTGGACTGACGGTGAACTTACTGTGCTTTACTGTAGTTTGTTGGTGGTGGGCTTATAACTTACTAATTTGTGTAGATTACCAATTGATAATAAGATTGGTAGATGCGTGGCCCGCGGTGCCGTGTCACAGTATCAGTACGGCTCTTGAGCGAAAAAGTTTGACGACCCCTACTGTAGAACTTCTCAAAGTTTGTCGGTGTCGTTTTGTTAAAATCTGTGACGCAAAAGCACATATTGGTTACTGATAAGGCTCTCTGCGCAGAGGTCGAGTACTGAAAACACCCCATTTAGCCCCTCAGATGGCTGTTACAGCGTGCAGGTGCTCATTTTAATACCAGTGAGAGATATGTGGAGAAATTATGGGCAAAGTTTAAACATATTGTAAACTGTGCTCTGGTGAAGTATGTGCCTAGTTAGTAGATTAAGGACGGAAAATATCCACCATGGGTGTGCCATTCACCTACTGTGTTAACCAGGAACAGCACTTACCCTTTTTCTATGCGTCCTTCCAGATCGGGTTCGCCCGAGCCGCTCTTCCTGTGGGCAGCGATTTTTATGCACGTATCTGTATCTTCTGATTTTGTCCATTATAAATGGTTTTTGAAAGCCTGCGACTGTGGTTATAAATATCTTTTCTGCTACCAATCACGATTTTGTTTTATTCATATTTTACACTACGCGTTTCGGGAAATGACTCTCATTTTCAACAATATGCAAAGTAACATGCCTGGAATGCTCCACCGACAAGTAGGCCGGAATTTCACCACCAGTTACACAGAGCACATTAAAACCTACACACGCGACAGACACACAATATCAGTAGTAGCTACACACACACATGACAGGGGACATCAGTTAGGAAAAGTAGAGCAAAATATCAAAGTAATCCACCGACTAAATAAAGAGCATAAATTGGATTTGTTAGATGAACTCGAAATATATACGCACTACAGAAAATACGAAGACAAAACTAAACGAAAAATTTCTCCAGATGCTTCGAAAACACATTTAAATAAAAGTAGTAACACAGAAATACATGTAAGCAAATTATAATCCATATCGTTAAAATAAGTACGTTCCGTACAAAAGCATATCTGTGGAGGACCTCAAACATTATCTCTATCAACTACATCTAAAAACATTTTTGTAACTGTTTGTTTATGTAAGTTATTCTCGATGTGAACTGTGCATTGAAAGTTGTGAATGATGTTTAACATGTGTGAGACTCAGCATAAATGGACCATAAGAAACCTGTAAGAAAAAGTTCTTCCAAATTTCGTCACTAACTACATATAAAAATCGATAACTAACTAAAAATTGCGCGATTTTTACATATTCCAATAAAATCAACAAAACAAATCAGTATCTCACACCTCAAATACATTACATAAAATGGCATAGTACAAAAAAGAACACACTAGAGAACGGGAATCATGTCCCGAAACGCGTCGTGTAAAATGCGAATAAGAAAATCGTGACTGGTAGCAAAAAGCTATGTATAAACAAAAATGTATCTTCATCTTAAATTGCGCGTATATTTTAATAGTGCTGCTCATCAAACCTGTTGAAACGTGCCGTCCCTGTTATGAAGATTGAAAGTACCCTCAAACGTAAAACTTGCCAAGTTGACGGTGGTTTCGCAATATGCGCCGAGGTGTCGGTGGACACAAATGCAAAAAATGAGACACGTATTCAACATTTAACCGATTTGATAAGTATTTGCATTCTTAACTAAACCCTATGTCACCTGTATTTATACAGATTCCTTTACAACGTGTTGGTAAGGAATCTCACGATTTTGTAGAATGGCCGAATGAGCTACAATGTTCTGATCAGCAGCAGATTTGTCAAACTATAAAAGGCGATTGCGTCACTGAAGTTCAAACGCCCTCTCTGGTATCAGTAAGTATTTGATCCATGCGTAGAAGTTCAAATTTTTTTGATGGAACGAAAAGAGCAGCAACCCTCTTCGCTCGATGGAATATCACTTTAATATGGCATTTCTTCCGAGATAGAATTGAGTCTGAACAAATATTTCCGCCTACTGGGTAACAGGTTGGATCAAATCCGAATAAACAATTCCGACTTACCGAAAAGAAGAGGTAAAACACAAGTGCTCCAGTCTGTTCCTTGACCTTGCAGCTGTCCACGAAAATTTTCTAGTATGCTTTATGAATATGATACAAGGAATACGCGTTGCCACTGAAAATTGCTTGTCATTATTGGAATACTCAGTGGAGCATTCGAATGTCTATAGCGGTGCGTCCAGAACTCTTAGTTTGTAAGAACACGGACAGCTTGGAAAGAATAATAGGCATCCGATGACATTAGTTGTGATTACTGAATAGTCGTAGCGAAGTGCAACAGAAAGTTCAAATGTAAAAGGACAGCTCAACACAATGGTGCACAAAAAAACTCGAGCGGTTCCAGGCGCTTCAGTCTGGAACCGCGTGACCGCTACGGTCGCAGGTTCGAATCCTGCCTCGGGCATGGATGTGTCTGATGTCATTAGGTTAGTTAGGTTTAAGTTCTAGTGGACTGATGACCTAAGATGTTAAGTCCCATAGTGCTCAGAGCTATTTGAACCACAAAAAAACTACCATAAGAGGACACTGTTGAGGAGTTAACATACCAAACAAGAGAAGGGGAGAAAACTTGAATTGGCAGAAGATGAGAAATTGCGTAACAGAAGCAGCAGAGAGCATATTACTCGAAACTCGAACCAAACAAACGGAACAGATTAAGAAAAACAAACTCAGATCACGCAAAGATGTCCAAAACAATGTAACTGGCATTTGACGCACTGCAAAATATGACTGAATGAGGTGGCAAGCTGGCAAGAGCGGTGAGGAAGTGGACATCCGGATCAAGGTGATGGAAAGAATAATAAAAAGTTAACTGCCAATACGTTCAACAGGTAATGCAAACTATTATTTTTCTTGCCAAATTTCTGTTCAAAAAATGCGGAATTTGTTGTGAGACATCATGGAATATTCCCGCTTCAGCCCCTATAGTCTCATGAAGTTTCGATAGGTGGCGGCATTATACATAGACTTCAAAATGACGTCTATAGCCGGTCGGGGTGGCCGAGCGGTTCTAGGCGCTACAGTCTGGAACCGCGCGACCGCTACGGTCGCAGGTTCGAATCCTGCCTCGGGCATGGATGTGTGTGATGTTCTTAGGTTAGTTAGGTCTAAGAATTTCTAAGTTCTAGGGGACTGATAACCTCAGAAGCTAAGTCCCATAGTGCTCAGAGGCATTTGAACCATTCTTTTGACGTCTATAACGGAAGTGCACTCCAAGCAGACTTTCTTTTGGCGGAAAACCAGAATATCGAAGATATTCATATGCGCTTCGAGAATGTCGACGGAGACATGGTTTGAACAGAATCACGGTGAGTCGTCGGGCGCGGCGTCTGTCATCACCGCAACAAGGCGGCGCTAACCTGTCCGACCTTCCGCGTGCCAGTCGGCAGCACGGTGCTATGACTCCAGCAGTGTTGGAACGTGCTGACACGCTCACTCGAGGTAATGCACGGATCACAATCAAATTCTTCGCTGCTCAACTGAATGTCTGTCTTGGTAGTGCAGACACACCATTTGGCGCACTCGGAGATATGTGCCCGCTCGGTTCGTTGCTCTCTAACAGCAGGCCTTAAAGAGTAACGAAGGACCATCTGTGCGGAATCGTTAGCGCGTTACAAGGCTGATCGTGACAATTTTTTGTACAACATCGTCACTTCGAATCGGAACAAAACGGCAATCCACGGATTGGGGCCACACAAAACTCTTCCTCGAAGAGCTCAAAGTCTCAGCCCCAGCGGGCAAAGCCATGGCGACGGTCTTATGACACTCTGAAGGGGTTTTTCTGTTTGCTGTCCTCCCTCACGGTACAACAACCAACTCTGAAGTGTACTGTCCGACCCTCAGGAAACGGAAGAAAAGCGTGCTGGTCGCCACAGAAATGGAAATCATCTTTTCCTTCTCCATGACTTCGTAAAGCCTCACACAAATCTGTGCACCTGCGAGGAGCTCACCAAATTTCATTGGACTCTTCTTCCTCATCCACCCAACATCTCAGATCTCACACCTTCCGACTTCCATCTGGTTGGCCCAATGAAGGATGCACTCCGAGGAAAGGAGTACGTGGATGATGGGGAGATTATTGATGCAGCAAGGCGCTGGTTCTGATATCGACCAGTAGAATAGTACCTTGCGGACATACAGGCCCTCACAGTAAGGTGACGCAAGGCAGTCGCACTGAACGGAGGTTATGTTGAAAAATAGGGTTTTGTAGCCAAAAGATCTGGGAACGGAATCCTGAATAAAAACAACCTGCTTTCAAATGGCTCTGAGCACTATGGGACTTAACATCTGATGTCATCAGTCCCCTAAAACCTAGAACTACTTAAACCTAGCTAACCTAAGGACATCACACACATCTATGCCCGAGGCAGGATTCGAACCTACGACCGTAGCGGTTGTGTGCTTCCAGACTGAAGCGCCTAGAAGCGCTCGGCCACACAGGCCAGCCAACCTGCTTTCTAACAAAATTTATTTCTTAGTTATTGAACGTCCCTCGTACATTGGTCCCTAGGTAAGTGGGGAGGTGGCCACTAATACCAATAATGTGGGGGAGCGTTAGTGGTACGTGTTAGCGGTACAGGCGCCGGCGAGGAAGAGCGGTGCGCATTCTCGCGCATTCCTCTGCGCAACCGTACCTGTGGCACCAAGTGATCCTCGTTTGCTTTCCCATTCGCCAAGAAGAGTTAGCAAAGTCCACTGAAGGCGTCATCCGTTCAGCATCGCTTACTGTGAGAACGCTAACATGTCGGCATGTCACGCTGAAGACGTGAGACCCTGTGAGGTCTGCCCAGCATCCAAAATTGTAGTGAAGTGCGATGTCTCAATAAAGAAAATGTTGAAAACCTCTCCAGGTGGGTGGCGGGGGGGGGGGGGGCAGGGGGGGAGGGTTACCCACGAGAAAATAATCAATGGAATCGAAGAAGATCTAGTACAAGCAAACATAGCAAAATATACTCCAAAATTAACTGTGTCCCAAATGCAAGGAACCATAGTTAATGAGTGCAGTGGATGTGGAATAATCCTGAGCCTCAACTCCATGACCGTTCGACGATTTGTGTATGTTTAAGTGGGTGTGTTGTGGCAGTTTACCATGCTGTGTCTTGTGAATCCAATTTTCCCATTTTACCAGCTATCCTGCCTGTACACACCTCACCGCCCACTGTGTAACCTACTCTGTGTGGCTTCATGTGTGTGTAACGATGGGACCCAGCATTTCATTCCTTCAGCCGTGTGGGGAAAGCGCATAAAATATGTAGAATTCATTGACTTTAAGCCGGCTTATGAAGGCACTGTTCTTGTGTCTTACCTCTAAGTCAAGCAACGTGAGGCTCAACACTTTACGTTATGCTAATTCTCACTTTATAAACATCCATTTGTTGTTGGAATGTACAAACACTTGTAAGTAGGCTGTTTAGGTTTTTATGTTGGTAACGCCACGTAGCGCTCTGTATGAAAATCACTGACTGTGCTGCGTGCAGTCTGTGGCTGATTTGCATTGTTGGAATATTTGCTATTGTAGTGTTGGGCAGTTGGATGTGAACAGCGCTAGTGTTGCGCAGTTGGACGTGAGCCGCCAGCAGTGGTGGATGTTGAGAGAGAGACAGCAGTGGTGGATGTGGCGAGAGAGATGTCAGAATTTTGAGAGCGGAAAACCTGGACGTGTGTCCATCAGAAACACTAAATTTGTAAGACCGGATGTCATGAAATGATATATATATTATCGTGTACGATTGGTTGGTTGATTTGGGGGAGGGAACCAAACAGAGAGGTCATCGGTCCCATCGGATTTGGGAAGGATGGGTAAGGAAGTCGGCCGTACCCTTTCAAAACAACCATCCCGGCCTTTTCCTGAAGCGACATAGGGAAATCACGGAAAACCTAAATCAGAAAGGCTGGACGCGGGTTTGAACCGTCGTCCTTCCGAGTTCGAGTCCAGCGTGTACGATGGTGCTAATGGCAGCCTACGCATGGGGCGGTAATTTCCTAGTCCGGCTAGTCTCGAACCAATAGCGTGGGCTGACACAGAACGTCGCTGTGTGTCCATTACTTGTATTCCGGGCACAGATGCGAAGGTGTCACAGTGTGCATGATGCACAAGACAGTGTCGTCCCTTGTGATGGTTAGGCGCGGTCGACCAGAACCTTGACGAAGAATATGTCTGCCCTCGCGTTACCATGCAGTCCAACGTCGTGCCGCCGTTAAATCCGAATGTTCCACAAGTCTGGATACTGTACGAGGTCTATTTAAAAATGCTGGAGCGTTCGTAATTTCACGCCAATGGTGTGTTGGAGCGAAATGAGGTTGGCATCCCTGCATACGCCTGTGTTTCATGTGTAACTGCCGGAAGTTTCGTTTTTGTTTGTCTGTTATTGTTCAGTACTGAACTAACTAGAACGTTGTGTAGCACAGTTTGCGAATTTTGAGAGGGTAGAGTTAGAGGAGTAGTGCGTCTGCATTAAGTTTTGCGTGAAACTCTGGAAAATCTTTACTGAGACATACTACATGACGCCAGAAGCCTTCGGTGATGAATGCTTAAACCGCACTCAGTGTTACGAATGGTTCACACAGTTTAAAAATTGTGGGACAGAAGTTAAAGTTGACCCGCGTTCAGGCAGCCCTTCGACGTCCACCCTAATGTCAAGAACGCCAACGAAATTGTCCGTTCCATTCGAAGAGTGACTGTCCCAGAGGTTTCAAAAGAATGTAACATTTCAGTTGGATCACGTCATGAAATCCTGACACCGTATCTTGGAATGCACCATGTTGCCGCCAAGTTCGTCCCACTGGTCATGACTCAAGACCAAAATGACCTCCTCCTCTCAATCTGTGAAGAGCTTTTCAACCACGCAAATGATAATAAAGTATTCCTTAAGGCAATGACAACTGGTCGGGAAAGGTTCTCCAAGAGTAAAAAAAGCTCGTCTGGTCAGGCAAAAAGTCAGTCATGCTGATAGTTTTCTTTCACTTTGAAGAATTACTTCATCTTGAATTCGTGCCATAGGGACACACTGTCAATCGATGGTAGTGTCGGGACGCCTGCGAGAAAATGTGAGAAGGAAACGCCCTGAAATTTGGCGAGACAATTCATGGCTTTCGCATCACGATAACGCACCGTACATTCTTCGCTGTTGGTGCGTGACTATTGCATAAAAAACGAAATCACTGTGCTGCCTCGTCGTCTGTACTCTCCAGACCTGGCCCCTGCGGACTTCTCTTAGTTTCAAGAGTTGAAAATCCCGTTGCAAAGAGGAAGATTTAGAACGATAGACGAGATAAAGGGAAATTCACAGAAGGCGCTTTGCGCGTTCATGCAAGAGCCCTGCCAGGACAGCTTCCGGAAGTGGAAACAGAGTTGGGAGCGGTGTATCAATTGTGGAGAAGAGTATTTCGAAGGCGACCATGCACAACAAGTAAAAGGTAAACGTAGAAAAACTTGCGAACGAAGGTCCGGAATCTATTGCACAGACCTCGTACTATAAGGCCAGCCGAGCAAGTGGAGACCCACAATGATGCCCCTTTTAATTTTGTGTCAGGTACTGATACCGTTGTCTCATACGAGTACGCGGCATCTTCACGTTCTTCTCCGTGATCACTCAATATCTGACGCTCATCACGCCCTTTGTATACCCTGTCAGACCTGGTAATAATACTAAACATGTAGAACGCTAATGCATTCTTGTGGTCGTTCTACAAGTCACAGAGAATTGTAACTCTAATCATGTACTTATCTGCTGATGGTGTGCCTCCTCCTCTCTCCCTCTCTCTCTCTCTCTCTCTCTCTCTCTCTCTCTCTCTCTCTCTCTCTCCAAGACTGCGCTCCACTCACAAGCAAAGGTTCTACTAACAGTGTTTCGCAGTGCAACCTCTTTGGTAGAGATGTTGCCTGCTATTACTCAGATACTATTGAGCCTTTACTTCTAGGTGTGACATCCAAAGTATTACCAAAATTACATTTTTCAGTATAAAACAAAACCCTTACAGCAGGTCTTCCTACGTGTGGACCACTTTTTATGGAGCTACGTTACGTTTTAGTTATATGTCATGCGAAAGTTACTTTCATCCTTACTTTCTAAGCACCGATGTACTACGAGCGTACGCATCACTTTTATTTTTCACGACACGATGATGAAGCCATCAGACCTTCGAAGTCTATCGTAATAAATAACATCATCAAATGCTGTTTCGATTTAATTTCAAAATAAAGCGAATAAATAGTTATTGTACACAGTAATGGTTATCAGCTGATGTCGCACCTCTTCTGCAAAACGGAAAGTGAAAGGCACATGATAGTAACCTGTCGGGACGTCTGAACTGTTTGCGTAGCCTTTAACAAAGTCTCTCATAGCAGGAAATAAAAGTTATGGCAGGAAAATTTTGCTTAAGGTCGGTAGCCTGGCACACAAAAGCCATATGTTATCGGAAAATTCGGTCACAAATATGCTACGAGACTTACGTAGACTCTTGTGAAGTAAAACGGGATGGTGTGTTATTAGCAGTGTAGGTTTTGCAGCAACATCAATTTCTACACAATCCTTCAACTTTTACAGCTGTCACCGACGCCATCTCCAAGTTTTAAAAGTATGTCGGAAAGGGTAAGGTGTCCTCATATGTGCGAAGTATCAGAATCCAGAACTTTTCAAAGGTGGGCCGCATGTACGCACGTGTAGGGAAGGGCTCGAGTGAAGCAGAGCGCAGTGGATTCGGCACAGTGAGGAACTGAGTTCAAAAATGGCTCTGAGCACTATGGGACTCAACTGCTGAGGTCATTAGTCCCCTAGAACTTAGAACTAGTTAAACCTAACTAACCTAAGGACATCACAAACATCCATGCCCGAGGCAGGATTCGAACCTGCGACCGTAGCGGTCACGCGGTTCCAGACTGCAGCGCCTTTAACCGCACGGCCACTTCGGCCGGCAGGAACTGAGTGATGTCACGTACAGCTACGGCCAGTTCTCTCTTAGAAACTAGTCCAACAGCCGTCGAGCATAGTTCTTTGTTTCTGCGAGGAGTCAAAAGCCTATCTCATATTCCTGATCAGTCCTGAACTTTTGTTCAATGACACTTCGTCAGCTACGTCACCCTGTAAATGTCGTTTATATGCCGATGACCCTTAGCTTTACCTAACTGCCAGACCTGAAAATACAAATGCTATGGTCGTTCAGATGAATGATGATCTGACTTCAGTCGTACAACAGACGCATTTTTTATGAGGGAAAAGTACCAAGTGATCATAATTCCGCGAACAAATGCGTCTTATTCTTCTCTCCTAAAACCATAGCAGAACGCACTGCTGCGTAGCCGTGGGGTCAGCGCAGCGGATTTATGAACGAAGACGGCCGAATTCGATTCCCGGCCGGCTCGGATATTATCACCGCTCTGGGACTGGCTGTTATGTAGTCCTTACGTTCGTATCGTCGTAACATTACTACTGAGGTGGCTGAATGTCCACGGCCCAAAAGCCAATGATCCGAAAAAAAAAAATCAGAAAATAGTGAGGAAGTTGGCTATAACTTTGGATGGGTACCTTAGCTGGGCAGAAAATATTGTCGCCACATTCGAATTTCCGTTCGCCTCTATGACTTCAAAAAGTTTCGGAATTTATTTCCACACAATTTGAAACGTGAACTTGTGTGATCACTAGTTCTATCACACCTCCACTATTACCGAGCGAGGTGGCGCAGTGGTTAGACACTGGACTCGCATTCGGGAGGACGAGGGTTCAATCCCGCGTCCGGCCATCCTGATTTAGGTTTTCCGTGATTTCCCTAAATCGCTCCAGGCAAACGCCGGGTGGGTTCCTTTCAAAGGGCACGGCCGACTTCCTTCCCCGTCCTTCCCTAATCCGATGAGACCGATGATCTCGCCGTCTGGTCTCCTTCCCCAAACAACCCAACCCCCCCCCCCTCCACTATTGTGACGTAATCCATCACGGCACGCACGAGGCTGCAAGCACTAGACGGTTGGATCTCATTGTGCATGTGTGTGTGCGTTACATCTGCAACACTCGTCGATGTGACTACGTCAGTCGATGTGACTACGTCAGTGCTCCACAGACTCACTTAGGCTGCTCGCGGTCAGACAAATTACGTAACTACCATATATTATGTAAACTCCATTGGATCCTCAGAGCGCAAGCACAATCATAATCGAAACAAAAGGTCTCATTTATCAAGTATCCTAGCTGTGCCCATTCATAAAACATAAACAATTTCTAAGTCCTTGTCTGATGCTGCTATTCTTTGCTGGAACAAGTTACCCCGCATTTTGCGCACAATTCAATGCCGTCTTGCTTTTAAGAAGATCAAGACATTCCCCGAAAAATTAACGTTTATGGTTAATGTTCCCTCTGTCAAATATTAAAGCCAATACTCCCATATCCTCCCATTTAGGCGCTTCAATGTGGAAGCTCGTGACTGCTACGGTCGCAGGTTCGAATCCTGCCTCGAGCATGTATGTGTGTGATGTCCTTAGGTTAGTTAGGTTTAAGTAGTTCTAAGTTGTAGGGGACTGATGACCTCAGATGTTAAGTCCCATAGTGCTCAGACCCATTTGAACCTCCCATTTACGCTTCCTTTCCTTTCTCTTTCTCTGTGTGTGACACTACTTTCTTTTCCTTTATCTTCATTCAGTGTATCCTATCACGTTCCTCTTTCTCTCCTTCTTTTACACCATTCTCTGATGTCCATCGCTGCTAGCGCTTATGGTTTAAACTTACCTTCCCGATATTTGTTTTTTGTGTTTAAGGTAGCACTTACCATGAAAGATAGTAAACTATATGTTCCTAACTGCGCTGTTGTAATTTATAAATGTTGTATTCCATACTACACCTGTTTGATGACGTGTTTATCGTAATATATAAATGTAAAATGTGTATAATACTTCAAAAATGGTTCAAATGGCTCTGAGCACTATGGGACTTAACATCTATGGTCATCAGTCCCCTAGAACTTAGAACTACTTAAACCTAACTAACCTAAGGACATCACACAACACCCAGCCATCACGAGGCAGAGAAAATCCCTGACCCCGCCGGGAATCGAACCCGGGAACCCGGGTGTATAATACTTGGTTAGATGTAGGAGACAGTATGATGGCCCTAATCTTGACATTGTAAATAAACTACCAAGTAGAAAACTAATAAAATATAGAATATCGGCTTGTGCCAAACCCATGTACACTCATATATACATCTTGTTACTCCATATGTAACCATTTTTCAATTATGTCTACACTATTTGTAAACGTAGGCTTCCGCGGCCGTTGCCACAGTCAACAAAATTCTTCTGGGTTTGTGATCGCATTGTTAACGATAAAATTGCAACATTCCGGCGACTATTGCAAGACGCTTTCTTCGGAGTGTATTACTAACAGCTGAATGGGCTAGTTTAATTACTTATATACTGTATTGCTGTCATTGGATACGAGGGTGAGCAGGAATGGTTTTAGGTGTTCTTTTATTGGTATTTGCACTGCGTATTGTCATTGGCGGGAAAATAAAAGATGTTCTGGGCTCGACGAAAGATGCAACTGACAAGTTTCATGCCGCCGGAGTTTATGAAATCGGGTGCGAATCTGGACTGCTGTATGTAGGCAAGACTGGGCGTCCAATAATCACAAGGTTATTTCAACATGAGAGATGTATCCGCCGCAAATAATACAACAAATCAGCGGTCGCAGAACACTAGGAACACTGCAGGATGAATATTGAATTTCGAGAGGCCGCGTACTGACGTAACAGCCGTTTAGCTTGAGGAAGATCAGAGAGGCCATGGAAATAGCCAAGCGACCCCACAACATGAATAGAGAAGACAAGTACCGACTCCCAGCTTCTTGGCTGGCAGCAGTGACGCTTTGCGGAAGGACAGCTCTCGCTTAGCAACAGGCGCGCGGTAGACCTCAGCGGCGGAGGGTACACAGGATGCTGAATCGCCCTAGTCGATACTAGGCAGTTAGTAAACAGCGCTACGCTACAGTCACCGCTCAGTTTCCTATTCGCCGATTTCCACCAACGGCAAGCAATAAAGGAAACTCCAATGGAAAGCACCTATTTTCACGAACGACAAGATGCAATGCAAAGACCAATAAAAGAACACCTAATACCCTTCCTCCTCAACCTGGTATCCAATGACAGAATTTTTTTCTACCATTATTCAATTTCGATTCCCCCCATAGGGGGGCGAGATGACAGCAGCTTAGTACGCCACTCTTCAGCCTACAGAATAGTTAAAAACATAATAAGGAGACAGTAAACAATAAAAACAGGCGATAAAACGGTGACTTTTTAAAACTGTACAATGGTGGAAAGTTATGGATGTTAAAATATAAAAACAGAGGGTTGATGATGCTAATTAAGACACACAGTAATTAGACAGGAACAATAGTAGACAGACAATTAGAAAACACGGCGACAATCTGGTTTCTATTGGCTAGAGATAAAAAGTCAACACCTAGCGACAGCATGGTTTCTGTTCGCAACACTTCAAAAAAAAATAAATTAATAAATAAAAAGCGCACGACACTTAACACTAATTTAAACACTGCACTGAAGATGACTCACCACAGCCTAAGGCAGATGTGGTTGTGGGGTGAGGGGGGGGGGGGGGGGGAGTACCCGGACAGATGAGGGGAAGAAAAGGGGGAGAAAAAGAGAGAAGAGGAGCAACAAGGGGATGGGTTGATCAAGTCAGCGGAAGGTCGGGAGGTGTAGAGGACTTGGATATGTTCGAGGAAAAAGTGCAGATGGAGGAAAGGAATCAGGTCATAGAGGAGCCGCTTGGGGGACGAGAGGCTTATACGGAAGGCGAGGCGGAGTGCATTTCAATGACAGCGCTCCTCTATAGTATACAAGTAATTAAAATATCTCATTCAGCAGTTAGCAATACACCCTGAGGACGGTATCTTGCAATAGTCGCCAAAACTTCGGAATTTTATAGTTGACAGTGCGGTCACAAACCCTGATGAATTTTATTGACTGTTTACACTATTTTATAAAAAATATCCAAACACCTATTACAGGACATTAATGTGGGGAGTGTCCACCCTTTGCCTCTAAGAAGCGTTTTACTCTTCTGGAGACAGTTTCAATGAGGTTTCTGTATGTCTGTAGGGGAATGACAGCCTTTCTTCGTCTTCTGTACCAGAGACGCTGCTGTAGGAGCGAAGTCTACGTTCTGTCTCATCCTATATGTATTCCTCTGCGTTCACATCGGGGCTCTGGGTAGGGCGGTCCATTTCAGGAATCGTATTGTCCACAGTCCAATGCCTTGTAGATGGTGCTTCATGACAGGGTGCATTGTCATGCTGTTCCAGTCATCGCCTCTGAACTGTTCCCCTACTTTATGCAGCACACAGTGCTTCAAGATGTTTTCATATCCTTCAGGCACTGTCCAGCTAGTGCAGCAAGGTGGAGGTTCGCTGTTTTGGGGTAGCATTATATGGGGCCGACGTACGCTGGTGGTGGTCATGGAAGGCGCCGTAAAGGTTGTGGGATACGTGAATGCCGTCCTCCGACCGATAGTGCAATCATATCGGCAGCATATTGGCGAGGCATTCGTCTTCATGGACGACTTCCTTCAGGATAACGACATGGCTCGACTAGAGTGGCCAGCGTGTTCTCCAGACATGAACCCTATCGAAAATGCTTCTAATAGTTGGAAGGAGAAACAGCATTGGTTGTATTTTTTGTTTTACTATCCGCAAAATCGATTTTCGGTCACTTAGTGACCATCCTCAGTGCTGTAATAAACATTTAAAATTGGTAGGCACTGGTATCAACAAGCTTAGAGCGTTCACATAAACTCAACTGAGGATGGTCACTAAGTGACCGAAAATCGATTTTGCGGATAATAAAACAAAAAAATACGACCAATGCTGTTTCTCCTTCCAACTATATCCATTATCTGGTCGTGGTGCACAGAACACTCCATGGAGTAGCCAATCAATGCTTCTAATAGATTGAAAAGGGCTGCTTATCGGCGGCGTGACCCTACAACCACGCCTAATCGCCGTTGAGGAGTGGGACAATCTGGACCAGCAGTGCCTTGATGAACTTGTGGATAGTATGCCATAACGACTACAGGAATGCATCAATGCAAGAGGATGTGCTACTGCGTATTCGAGGTACCGGTGTGTACAGCAGTCTGGACCTCCACGTCTGAAGGTCTCGCTGTATGGTAGTACAAAGTGCAATGTGTGGTTTTCATGAGCAATAAAATGCGTGGAAATGATGTTCATGTTTATCTCTATTCCAGTTTTCTGAACAGGTTCCGGAACTGTCGGAACCGAGATGATGCAAAACTTTTTTGGATGTACTGCATGTATATCACGTCTTCTGTAAACCAAATTAGTTTCATCGTGAAGAGAACCATTTCAGTGGGAAAAGTGGATGATTTCAAGTGCTCATTTACTGATTAGTTTTTATCGTCCACAGTGGTAGCTGGAGCCGAGGAAACGAAGACCTAATATTGCGGGGTTTAGCGGTCTGAAGCCTTTTCCTGAATCATGCAGTTGATAAAGATACTGCTTAGTTTCTCTGCCAGGACACGACATGGAAAGGACGAGGCCGACACTTGTCCTGAAATGGAGCCATCTATTTTTCGTTATTAAAGCGTTATCATCATGGAAAACGAAATAGTGTTAAAACTGCAAAAGATCGCCTCCAGTAGTAACATTATTAAATGTTAAAAAGTACCTGACGTGAAAGAAGATACAGAGGAAGAAATAACCTCAGGGTGAAAGGAGCCGTCAGTGTCACGTCCCCACTGTCTGCTGTCCCAAACCGACCGCCCACAAATGAGGTGTGCACAGTAAACAGCCGGTCTGACGCAGCCGCGAACTTCACTGGTACAAGGTCAGGAACAACTTCTGCTCTCGTTTTCTCTGTCGGTCACGCTTGTAGGCCGGCTGTCTGGGACCGCAGGCGTCCAACTGCCTGTGTACGTACGAGCTCTGCGGCGAAGGCAGCACTTACTACTTTTCTAGATCTGCGGGGCAGCAACTCAACTAGAGCAGTTCTTTCTTTTGTAACCACTGTGGACTGTGCTCTCATTCCAGCAATCTTTCTGCCAGTACTTGACAGCCCGTACTCACTGTGATGGTCCCCGTCAGGGGATTACACTTCAAAGGTCAAAGCAAAGGGCATTTCAAATAGAGTCCTTCGATTTCACAAGACAATATCTTCTACATGAAAGGAGATGGAATCTTGGGGCAAATTTTGACTTCCTCGTCGACACTAAAGGTTTACCTTCTTGTCGTCGCTCTTGCGTGTCTCCGTACAACTCGGTCGCTCATGCATTACCTATCGCGCGCGTCACGATGGCGGTAACATAGCAACAAAAAAAACGTTTTGAGTTCTCTTTTTCGACAGGTGCGATACACTTATTGTGCGACGCGACTTTCGGCGAGGACAGTACAGCAGTACAGCTCCAACAGCTGAAACTTTCCACGATGGCACCAGCAATTTCAAGACACTGATGGTTGACGTGAGAGGAAAGTCCACAGATCACTCTCGCGTGCTCTTTGAAGACAGACTGCGCATTTAACAATTTTATTCTTACAAGGGAACCTCCCCATCGCACCCCCGTCAGATTTAGTTATAAGTTGGCACAGTGGATAGGCCTTGAAAAACTGAACACAGATCAATCGAGAAAACAAGAAGAAGTTGTGTGGGACTATGAAAAAAGTAAGCAAAATATACAAACGGAGTAGTCCATGTGCAAAATAGGCAACATCAAGGACCGTGTGAACTTAGGAGAGCCGTGGTCCGATGGTTAGCGTGAGCCGTTGTGGAACGAGAGGTCCTTGCTTCAAGTCCTCCCTCGAGTGAAAATTTTACTTTCTTTATTTTTGCAAAGTTATGATTTGTCCGTTCGTTCACTGACGTCGCTGTTCACTGTAATAAGTTTAGCGCCTGTGTTTTGCGACCACACCGCAAAACCGTGCGATTGTTATTGAAGTCGCGAGCTATATTTGCTGGATTCACATTGCCCACGGAATACATCTCACGTATTTAATGCACTCTCGTCCAAAGTAACGAACAGTTAACTGCCAGCCAGGGAGCCTCGTTAGCAGGAATACTCTCTCTTCCGTGCGCTGTAGTCGACTGACGTCGTGTGTTTCGATGTTTGTTTAGGTGTAGCGTCCCCATACTACGGCGCAGTTACCTCGCATCGGACGGACGGACGGACAGATAATAACTGTCTGAAAATAAAAAATTAAACTTTTCACTCGAGGGAAGACTTGAACCAAGGACCTATGGGTCCGCAGCCGCTCACGCTAACCACGGGACCATTTTTTTTAAATCTCCTCCTCACATGGCAGACGCTCTATCCATCTTTTTTTCTTTTTTTCTTTTTTTTAATTCCTTTTTTTGTTTTTTTTGTTTTTTTTCTTTTTTTATTGCGAAAATAAAGAAATTAAACTTTTTAGTCGAAGGAATACTTTTTTTTTAAATTATGAGGAATAACCAAGGAAAAGTTTTTTTTATTTTTTTTTTAAAAGAAAACAAAGACTCCAATTATACTGGTTTCTCCTTCCAGTAAACAAAATGAGTCTCCTCCGTCTTGTTGGCGAAGAAGCAATCTTGTGGAACAAAAAAAAGTTCCTCAAAGCCAAAATCAAATTTCGTTTTCCTTTTTTATTTAAAGTCGTAGTTAAAGACCAGTTCTTACAGGAGCTCCTGAAGTGTCTCCGCCTACAGCATGCCAGCTCGTCCAAACGTGTCTTCTCATGGCGTAGGCGTGGGTTCTGGGTAGCAGATCTATTCAGTTCGGTTCGGTTTATACAGTTTTCAGCTTCTCAGGGCTTGGACGTTCCAGCTACTAGGTGGGTCATCGAAAGTGCTCCGTAAGAAATTGGAAAAATATTGCTTATAGCGTGGGTTGCGTATCAGGACGCAGTGTCGTTCGTTGAGGTAAGTCCAATATCCTAGCGTAGACTTGACGCCAGAAGTAAAAAGATAGCGGATCGTGTGGCCACAGATCCAATTCACAGAGTGAGTTTTGGCGGAGGGGTAGAAAGTCTTATCGGGGTACAAAAGCATGTGGACGTCGATCTGAGCCGGTGTCTGGCGAGTAAGAAACGCCAAAATTCGCAGCGCAAGTGTCCAGACGTCGAACGCTGTGCCACAGTGGCAACGGTGGACATCCGTGTCATCCACTCCACAGTGGGTGCAGAGGGATGAATCGGCGAGATGGATGCGGTGCAGACGATCTCGGTTAACTTGTTTGCCGTTCACGGTGATGTACCACGCTGATTGAACGTCTGATTCGAGAAAACGGGCATGGATCGCCTTCCATATGTGTCGCCACACGTACTGTGGATACTTAAACGGGCGGCACGGTTGTAACAATTCGGAGACTGTTTCGTGAGGTACAAAAGTGTAAGTGGTAAGGACCGGTAGATATAACTGAACTGCAGGAAAAATCGTTGGATGTAATAAAAGGGGGTTGCAATGGTCGATACCAGTACTGGGGCGGACAAGGAGGCCGGTGCAAAGTTGTGAAGCAGGAGGCTAGTAAGGCTGTGCGGGCAACGATGCCAAAGTTTTAGTTGGGAGCTGACGTATAGTGCCTTGACACGAGTCGGCACGTGGATGAGTCCCACCCCGCCACGATCTCGTGGAAGTGCAAGGGATTCATACTGCACCTTAAATAACATCCCCGAGCTGACGAAGGAGCCGAAAGTCATCAACAGTCGTCGCGCCAGGAGATTTGGGACTGGTAGTACTTGAGCCACGTGTGGTATACGGGAAGCATGATACATGTTCACGTGTTGCGCGCGTTGGATAACGTCAAGAGCTCGTAGCCGGTGATCTGCGAGATTTGCTCTGATTGTCTGTAGCAAGCGTGTACCATTGATAGTCGCTGAGCGGCGCAGGTCTGCCGTGAAATCAAGTCCAAGACACCGTATGGTGGCGGCGACGCTGAGGGGGGCGGCGCATCTCTCCGGCAAGCCCTCACCAATGAGCAGGACCTTGCATTTTGACACGTTGAGGCAGCTCCCCGAAGCTTCGCCGTAAGTCGCCACCCATGTCAGTGCTTACAACACCCGAGCAAATCCGCTATTGCAGAACACTGCCTTGACACCGGTCATCCTATGGAATACAACAACACGAAGATTCTGGCTTGCACGTCCAGGTATTGGGATAGTGTTATTAAGGAAGCTGTTGAAATCAAACTATCAAGCAACCTTATTAACAGAGATGGTGGGTTTTGTTTAAATGCTGCTTGGAATCCGGCTCTGTCTCTCATCAAAAAACAAAGAGACAGAATTAGTGCTACCTCACCTGTTGATTAGTCACTATCGATATATCTGGTGTTGGTCATCTTTGTTTGTGTTGACACTTGTTCTGTGTGTGGTATCTTCCTCGTTTCTCCTCTGTGAACCGAGGTATTAAATTTCCTTGCACATTTCTTCCTCCTTGCATTTGTGCCTTGAGAATGGCAGAGTGTGTTCCTGTCGAAATACCGGCGGTGGTCGACGACGTCACCTGGCAGCAAACCCGTAAGTTATTCGAACATTCGTCTAGATGTTTGTCGTGCATCGTGCAGAGGGCACGCTGAACGTTTCCGAAAGATACATGAAAACTTTGATTCTAAACTATATTTACAAGCAGTATCCCAAAGTTATATGAGCATGCATGTAAAATATACTCGTTCGTAAAATTGGATGATTCTTTTGTAGATAGAAACTTTATAGTTTTATGTGTAAGTTACAGTTTGTTCCAGTTCCCTATCTTCATTTATGGACAAGATAACAATCTCTTAAAGTCGGATGAGCCTATGTGAAACATCGAGTACTTTGTATTATCAGTTTTGTTTAGGAAATATCTATATAACGATGCTGAATACATGAAAGTTGACATAGTCCACCAATATCGTCATTTACTTCTTCCTTGTTTGTGCTGTCTCCTTTGACAAGTTTCTAAGTATTAAGAAACGCGGCTGCCACTACGATCTTCCGCTATTATTCCCTGAGAAGTCTAGAAGATTAATCAGGGTGCAGCGTCAAATGGTTCAAATGGCTCTGAGCACTATGGGACTTAACTTCTGAGGTCATCAGTCCCCTAGAACTTAGAACTACTTAAACCTAACTAACCTAAGGACATCACACATATCCATGCCCGAGGCAGGATTCGAACCTGCGACGGTAGCGGCCACGTGGTTCCAGACTGTAGCGCCTAGAACCGCTCGGCCACTCCGGCCGGCGGTGCAGCGTCAAAATCCATTACATCGTTCCTCCTCCTCCTCCTCTTCTTCTTCTTCTTCTTCTACTTCTGCCCTTGTTATCTGTTCTGGCTTCAAAGGATTTATTTCCATCGTTTGGCCTCTCTTCTTCTTCTGACTGGCTTATGTCTCATTGCTGTTTTTCGTAGCCTTCAAAAATGGTTCAAATGGCTCTGAGCACTATGGGACTTAACATCTGAGGTCATCAGTCCCGTAGAACTTAGAACTACTTAAACCTAACTAACCTAAGGACATCACACACATCCATGCCCTAGGCAGGATTCGAACCTGCGACCGTAGCGGTCGTGCGGTTCCAGACTGAAGCGCCTAGAACCGCTCTGCCACACCGGCCGGCTGGTAGCCTTCTTTCACTCAAATGTTCTAGAAGGTATTTCCGTTTTTTGTGTAGTTGTATTTTATCGTTTAGGTGCATATTTGTAATTCTTATCTTCTACGTCGATCTCGTTTAGAACATCATTTCACAAATCTTCAAAATTTCTTCTAGGTGGCTTTTATCTCTCTCTTTCTTATTACCTTTGACTCACTTCCATAAAGTAGCATAGGGTCAACCATTACGTCATAGAAATCGAACTCAGTTTCCTTCCGGGTTTTGTTTTTTTAATGTTCTTCTTATGGTACCGCATATCGTTTCGAACTTGTTTAATGTAATATCCATGCCTCACGTGTCAAAAGACGTATTACATCTAAGGTACATAAAGTTAGAGAGGTATGTTCAATTAACTGACTCTAGATCATTAAGCTCTTAAGAGTTTTCTTCCTTAGTAAGCCATCACCTTTATTTCGTTTATAGGAACATTCAGAGGATATTGCGTTGAGCACAGGTGCACCTTACGTAATGGTTTTTGCAAATTCCAACTTCTGTTTTGTCTATACGCCACAGATCGTCAGAAAATAATAAATTTTTAGCTTAATACCTTTTGCTGCAAGTGTACTTTGGCACATAAGAGTGGTATCGTCTATGTGTACATCAAACAGTCTCGGAGAAAGACTACGTTTTGGCTTACCCCCTCATTTGTGAGTAATATTTGCTGCTCTCCTTTGTTTTGCGGAACTATCTGTATGTCCACATACAGGTTCCTTATCGCTGGTATAAAATGTTTGGTGTTTACACGTTTTTGTAATATTTCCCATACTATCTTCCTATCTATCTTCTCAATTGCCTTTTCAAAATCGACGAACGAAGTATATGTCGGAAGGTTATATTCTCTCCGCTTCTCCAGTGTTCTGTTTATTGCTCGTATATTATCTGAGCCAGACCTTCCTTTCCTAAATCCATTTCGAACTTGGCCTCTGCTATCGGTTGCAAACGAGCGTTTAGAATATATTTTCTATTTGTGCTGAAAGTTCTTATTCCTCTGCAATCTACTGCCGTTCTTGAAAACTGGTACAATGTTTGCTATCCTCCACTGCTCAGGTATATTAATATTGTATTTTTTTTTTTCAAATTACTGATAGACACAGCTCCAGTATTACAGGTACCCAAGCCATGTGAGAAGTCGATAGTCAGTCGGATAGGTCGCACAATGACTCTTTTTATAACTAACTTCGAATCAGGCAGGTCAATGTTGTCTTTTGTAACTATATGTAATACGAGTTCGGTACGCAGTTAGTATTTTCACCGTCGGAGGTTAATAAGTCCCACCGCCACACCTGCGAAGTATATTGCAGTGTCGCAGTGTCACTGCCCTGTGGATAAGAATACTACCTCATCAATACAGTTGGATCGCTAAAGTCCGGTGATGATGTATTGTTACATATCACAAAAATATCCGCAGTGTTTTGTCACAGCCGATTTGACAGTTCTCGTGTCATCAGTACAGCGCGTGTCTTAGGCTCATAGACTGAAGACGAAGAGAATAATTCGTACCATTTAAATAGTGCACTAAACAAAGCTCACGCTGGACATAGTCCAAAATCTATAGCCCACACTCTTCTTAACTACGCGTTACTAATACCTAATTTTTGGACTGGGCCACTGTCCTACGAGCCTCCTACGACCTCTGGAGGAAGATGTAAAATGAAAATCGCATAAGAAATCGTAATACCAATGCCTACGGGAGAAGGTGTGATTCCTACACAAGAGCGCTGAGGACTCAAACTCGCTGCGAGAGGGACATCTACGTGGCGACAGAGGGAGCACTTGTATGTGTCGATCGTCCACTACGCTCAGTCGTGCTCAAAACGAAGAAATGGAGGCTTCAAAAGAAAAAGTAAAGAGATGTAGAGTGTTTCATGACTATGGAAGGAACGACGGGAATGGAAATTCATCGAAGAATGGCACACGTGGACAGAGAACACTGAATGTCCGTTGCAATTCCGACGCTCAGTCAGGCCTCTGGGGCAGTGGCTGGCGGTCTAACTCGTCGGTTTCCAGTGGTGAAGACATCGACTTGCTGGAGAATCTTATCGGTAAAGCGACGTGGCGTTTCAGATCGTGCGTCGTCAGCCAACGACGTCAGCTCTCATCAACCAAAGTCGGGACTGATCTGACCAGGCCAGGGTTATGCAGTCGTGTAGGGTTCACCCGCTATGGTCACGAGTCTGTGAGAGGAGCTGCAGGCGACGTCGTGCTGTTATCAGAGGCAGTCAGGTCGGTCGTCTGCTATCATAGCTCAACGCCAAATTTCATCGCACTTTCGTAACAGATACGTCCAACATAGATTTCTCAGAGCTGCTTGTCTGTTAACACTGAGAACTCTAAGCAGACGTTGGCGTTCTCGATCGTTAAGAGAAAACGATCGACCAGTACATTATCCGTGTCAAGAGGTAATGACTGAAATTTCATATTCTTGGCACACTCTTGAAACTGTGGATCGCGGAATATTTACCACCCTAACGATTTAAGAAATATAATGTCGCATGCGATTAGCTCCAATTACCATTCCGCTTATATAGTCTGTTAATTCCCGTCGTGGGTGGCCGAGTGGTTCTAGGCGCTACAGTCTGGAACCGCGCGACCGCTACTGTCGTAGGTTCGAATCCTGCCTAGGGCATGGATGTGTGTGATGTCCTTAGGTTAGTTAGGTTTAAGTAGTTCTAAGTTCTAGGGGACTGATGACTTCAGAAGTTAAGTCCATCGCGCACAGAGACATCTGAACCCGTCGTGCGGCCATAATCACGTCGGAAATCGTTTCACGTGAATTATCTGAATACAAATCACAGCTCCGCCAATGCATTACCCTTATATATGTCGTGTATGCGATACTACCGCCATCTGTATATGTGCACATCACTACCCCACGACTTTTGTCATCTCAGTGTATTTCCAGCTGTACCCATTGTTCTAAAGCAAGAGTCTTACGTGGTTTAGTTCAGAGTGAAGGTGCTCGTGTCGGAAATAATTTCAGCTCTATGTATTAATCGTTCAAGACAGCTTGCTTTTGTACCGGGTCATCAACGGTATGGGTAGGCTTCGTATGTGTTGAGACCGAGAGATATAGCGAAATTGTAAGACTGGACAATCATACGGTAGGCCGGCAGTTCAAATCCCAGTAACGCCATCCAGATGTAATTTTCAGTGGTTTGCCTACTTCACTTAAGGCAAATGTCGAATCGTTCCTTTGAAAGGATATATCCAACTCAGAACTTGTGCTCTATCTGTGAATAAACTCACTGTCGTCGGGACCTTAAACCTTCAAGCTTCCTTTCTTCTTTCTCTCCTATGTACTGAAAGACCAGGCCGATGGTTCATCCTGTGCTCAACTAGTTCATCCAAGATGTAACAAAGGGATGACAAATTACGTTTGTTGGTAGTGACAGCTGTCGGAAGTTCGGAAATTTGATCCTAATTTAACTGATTTCGTAATGGAAAAAATTTGTCGTACGCGGAGTAATAGCTCCCATACGTCCCAGGTCCATTTTGTGTGGTGTCAACGTTCGATACCACACTTGTTAGGGGTTGCAGTTTTTCGGCCGCGGTCCGTACTAGTATCGCTGCTGGACCCGCGAGTCGAGACAAGCGCCGTTAGCGCCGCTCCGCGGCTTGCAACAAGTCTCGGCCACTCTTGCTCGTGACATCAAGTAGTAAACTAGCATAGCCTTCAGCTGATAGGAAGCAACCTCTAACAAGGCGCTTAGTTAAAATACGGCCTATGTGATGCCTATATGGCTCTCTGTTTGTAATTATGTTCCTCCTGACTACGAATACTCCTGTACCACCAGTTAAGTACAATATATTATTTTTTACCAACGACTTTTAATTATTTTAGTCGTTGTAGACCCAAATCATTCAGCCAGCTCCTTATCGACTTCACTGACAAACCTCATGTATATGCAAAGAAGAGATTTGTATGTTTCTATTTAGCATTGGCCACCAGTCATTCACAATGGCGACGATTCGTTCGTCGTCATCATAACATTTGGTACCATTGATTGATTCTTTCATCAGGACAGTACTCTACTGCAAGAATCACGTATGTGCACTAAATTTTAGCCGGCCGCCGGTGGTCGTGCGGTTCTAGCGCTGCAGTCCGGAACCGCGGGACTGCTGCGGTCGCAGGTTCGAATCCTGCCTCGGGCATGATGAGTGTGATGTCCTTAGGTTAGTTACGTTTAAGTAGTTCTAAGTTCTAGGGGACTGATGACCTAAGATGTTAAGTCCCATAGTGCTCAGAGCCATTTGAACCATTTGAACCACTAAATTTTAGCTACAGTAAATTAAAAGTCTCTTCTCCATCTCAGTAACATTTATCTCGCTCACTGCTTCTTAGGCCTGTTCCAACAAATGAAGAATAGGTGTAAAGTGTATTCTGCCTGACAATGGCTCTGCAGATGAACTTTCCGAGTTGAAAAAAAAATTGTTTCATGAACGATTTCAAAGGATGAGTAATGCATTTCATGTATGGGAAATTATTTTGTTAAAGAAAAACAACAGTGACAGCAGCAACTACTACCACCTGAAGAAGTCGAGCAGCTGCATCAATGAAACACCGTGCGATTAACACAGTGCGATCCGGCGGCACCCCCAAGAAGTGTATTTGCAATAGATACGTCGGGAAAACCTGAAAAGTCACATCTGGTGCCTCTACGGGGAGGAGATGGCCAATGAAGTACTTGGGTTTGACAACTTACGTAGTAAGACAGATGGACTGCTGTGCACTATGGCGTTTTTATTGAGATGCCGTAACAAGCAAACTGTACCAACGTTTGCTAAATTTAAACGTCATATTGACTCTGCGGCCGCTGTTAGAAACAATCAAACGACGGGCAAGTGCGGTCTTAGTGAGAGCGAGGGTACGTCGTACAAGACGAGAACTGCACGTGGTGTCCATGAAATTACTATCAATGCATCTGCATATCTCTTCGAAACTCTCAGCTGTATCCTGGGATTGCGCAGATAGCGCCACCTGACTGGTCAAAACGACAAGCCAGTGTTCGCCAAACGTCAAAGTATACTTATCTCGAGGCCCAAGCCAAGAAGGGAATGCATCACGTTGAGGCACGGTGTTTAATCTCACGGATAGAGTTCTGGACGATGCAGCTCTTGCAGTGCTCGAGAAAGGCTTCTACATCTACATCTACATGGATACTCTGCAAATCACATTTAAGTGCCTGGCAGAGGGTTCATCGAACCACCTTCACAATTCTTTATTATTCCAATCTCGTATAGGGCGCGGAAAGAATAAACGCCTATTATCTTTCCGTACGAGCTCTGATTTCCCTTATTTTATCGTGGTGATCGTTCCTCCCTATATAGGTCGGTGTCAACATAATATTATCCTCATTCGGAGGAGAAAGTTGGTGAATTTCGTCAGAATATTCCGTCGCAACGAAAAACGCATTACTTTTAATGATGTCCAGCCCAAATCCTGTGTCATTTCTACGACACTCTCTCCCATATCTCGCGATAATAAAAAATGTGCTGCCTTTCTTTGAACTTTTTCGATGCACTCCGTCAGTCCTACCTGGTACGGATCCCACAGTGCGCAGCAGTATTCTAAAAGAGGACGGACAAGCGTAGTGTAGGCAGTCTCCTTAGTAGGTCTACTACATTTTCTAAGTGTCCTGCCAATAAAACGCAGCCTTTGGTTAGCCTTCTCCACAACATTTTCTATGTGTTCCTTCCAATTTAAGTTGTTCGTAATTGTAATATCTAGGTATTTAGTTTAATTTACGGCTTTTAGATTAGACTGATTTATCGTGTAACCGAAGTTTAACGAGTTCCTTTTAGCACTCATGTGGATGACCTCACACTTTTCGTTATTTAGGGTTAATTGCCACTTTTCGCATTATTCAGATATCTTTTCTAAATCGTTTTGCAGTTGGTTTTGGTCTTTTGATGACTTTATTAGTCGATAAACGACAGCTTCATCTGCAAACAACCTAAGACGGCTGCTCAGATTGTCTCCCAAATCGCTTATATAGATAAGGAACAGCAAAGGGCCTATAACACTACCTTGGGGAATGCCAGAAATCACTTCTGTTTTACTCGATGGCTTTCCGTCAATTACTACTAACTGTGACCTCTCTGACAGGAAATCACAAATCCCGTCACATAACTGAGACGATATTCCATAAGCACGCCATTTCATTACCAACCGCTTGTGTGGTACAGTGTGAAAAGTCTTCCGGAAATCCAGAAATACGGAATCGATCTGAAATCCCTTGTCAATAGCACTCAGCAGTTCATGTGAATAAAGAGGTAGTTTTGTTTCACAGGAACGATGTTTTCTAAACCCATGTTGACTGTGTGTCAATAGATCGTTTTCTCCGAGGTAATTCATAATGTTCGAGCACAACATCTGTTCCAAAACCCTGTTGCCTATCGAGGTTAACGATATGGGTCTTGAACTATGCACCACCACCACGGACAGCTCCTACCCGAGATGTCATAGCTGGCATAGGACAGGCAATTTTGAAGCTTCCCAGTGACGTTGTAGAAGAGATTAGGAGCGACACCTGCCGAATTTTAACACAAACTCCACCAAGAAAGTTCAACATCAGCTCAGCAGAAAGGAAGGTTCTGCGAGACTTGAGAGCGGAAAAACACCTCCTCATTTTACCTACCGACAAGGGGAACGCCACCGTCCTTCTCTCACGAGCTGAATACAACAGCAAGACGGAGGCACTCCTCGACGATCCTGCTTATCGCAAGCTAAGAGATGATCCGACGCAATATAAGGAATACAACATCAGATCGTCTCAAGAAGAGTTCTATTTCTTCTAAAGTCATTAAGAACCTACGCCAATAGGTTTCAGTCCCCCTAATATTGCGTAGATAGCGCCACCTGACTGATCAAAACAACAAGCCTCCTCTTTGCTAAATTTAAACGTCATATTGACTCTGCGGCCGCTGTTAGAAAGAATTAAGCTACGGGCAAGTGCAGTCCTAATGAGAGAGAGGGACTCCTCTTTGCCCATTAGTGAGCAATATCGGAGCTCCTACCTATTTTCTGGCCAAACATCTTATTAGCTGCTGGGATCTCTGATATCAAGTGTGATCACCATATCCAGGATTCAGAGGACTTCGTAGGACGCCCCAGGCACTCAAGCTACAACAGTCGGATCTTTTGTTAGCTTTGACGTTGTATCTTTATTTACGAAAACACCTCTGCAGGACTCGTCAGATCTTATCAGCAGTCAGTTGGAGAAAGACATTGTGTCATTGTTTATACGTGTGAGGACCTGAACTTATTTCTTATTCAACAACAAGTGGGCGAGGTCGCCATGGTTAAGTCCTCTGTCTCCCATGGTGACCACCTATTTTATGGAAGATTTTGAGGAAAAGGCACTGCAGTCGGCAAGTCTCAAACCTTGCTGCTTCTGGTGGTATATGGACGATACGTTTGTGGTGCGGCCTCACGGAATAGAGACATTACCTGTGTTTCACCGGAATCTGAACTTCCTCCATCCGATACCCAGTTCACAATGGAAGTGGAAAATGATGGCATTTTACCATTCCCGGATGTCATTGTCAGAAGGAAAGCTGGTAGTGCACTGGAACATAGTGTCTACCGAAAAGCAACACACACAGAGGTATATATGCAGGCTACAAATTTTCATCACCCCGCACAACGCGGTAGTGCTGCGCTCCTTGGTGCATACAGCATGTCTTCATCTACATCTACATCTACATACATACTCCATAATCCACCATACTGTGCGTGGCGGAGGGTACCTCGTACCACAACTAGCATCTTCTCTCCCTGTTCCACTCCCAATCAAAACGAGGGAAACATGACTGCCTATATGCCTCCGTACGAGCCCTAATCTCTCTTATCTTATCTTTGTGGTCTTTCCGCGAAATATAAGTTGGCGGCAGTAAAATTGTACTGCAATCAGCCTCAAATGCTGGTTCTCTAAATTTCCTCAGTAGCGATTCACGAAAAGAACGCCTCCTTTCCTCCAGAGACTCCCACCCGAGTTCCTGAAGCATTTCCGTAACACTCGCGTGATGATCAGACCTACCAGTAACAAATCTAGCAACCCGCCTCTGAATTGCCTCTATGTCCTCCCTCAATCCGACCTGATAAGGATTCCAAACGCTCGAGCAGTACTCTAGAATTGGTCGTATTAGTGTTTTATAAGCGGTCTCCTTTACAGATGAGCCACATCTTCCCAAAATTCTACCAATGAACCGAAGACGACTATCCGCCTTCCCCACAACTGCCATTACATGCTAGTCCCACTTAATATCGCTCTGCAATGTTACGCCCAAATATTTAATCGACGTGACTCTGTCAAGCGCTAACTTCTAACGGAGTATTCAAACATTACGGGATTCTTTTTCTTATTCATTTGCATTAATTTACATTTATCTATTTTTAGAGTTAGCTGCCATTCTTTACACCAATCACAAATCCTGTCCAAGTCATCTTGTATCCTCCTACAGTCGCTCAACGACGACACCTTCCCGTACACCACAGCATAATCAGCAAACAGCCGCACATTGCTATCCACCCTACCCAAAAGATCATATACGTAGATAGAAAACAACAGCGGACTTACCACACTTCCCTGGGGCACTCCAGATGATACCCTCACCTCCGATGAACACTCACCATCGAGGACAACGTACTGGGTTCTATTACTTAAGAAGTCTTCGAGCCACTCACATATTTGGGGACCAATCCCATATGCTCGTATCTTAGTTAAGAGTCTGTAGTTAAATTCTTTCCAGAAGTCAAGGAATATGGGATCCGTCTGATACCCTTCATCTACGGTTCGCAAGATATCATGTGAAAAAAGGGCGAGTTGCGTTTCGCAGGAGCGATGCTTTCTAAAGCCGTGCTGATGCATGGACAGCAACTTCTCTGTCTCAAGGAAATTCATTATATTCGAACTGAGTATATGCTCGAGAATCCTGCAACATGATCCTTGTCTCAGATGCCGACAGTCTACCTGGTGAGCCACAACACCTAAGAACGATATTCCAACAGAATGGCTATTCCAATAGACAGATACACCATGCATTCCTTTCTAAGCAAATTCAATGCAGGGATGCAAATGAAGATGCGGAGGCACCTATTGCAGCGGCGATCTTACTCCATTTTGGCGGCATGTCTTCAAGAATAGAAACAGTCCTCAAAAGACACATCAAGAGTGTTTTTCGGACACCAGCAAAATTGAGGACTTCATTGTGTTCGGTCAAATTCGATCTTGGCCTTAGGAAACGTGGAAACGTGGCGTGTGTAAAATCCCATGCCAATGTGGATAATCTTATATTGGGCAGACATGCCGAACCGTGCAAGAATGTTGTGGCTAACACCATTGTCACACACGTCTGGGGCAACCTAATAAATCAGCTGTAGCGGAGCATTGCCTGAACACGGGGTATCGTATGTTTTACGAAAGGACTGAAATTTTATCCCCAGCGTCACCTTTCTGGGACTGTGTTTTTAAGGAGGCCATACATACCCGTAAGGCGAACAATCTTATCAACAGCGATGCAGGTTTTCAATTAAGTGCCGCCTGGAATCCAGCACTGGCTGCCCTTAAATCAAAAGAAGGAAAACAAAAACTTCCGATTCATGACTCGATGCAACACACTGGTGAGATTTAATTCAGCTTTTAGCCACAGGAGCACGCGACAGCACAATCATTGCCCACAGCGCACGAGCGGAAGGCCTTACTGCGGCTTCCAGCAGAGGGCACCAGAAGCGCCGCTTTCCTCCAACTGTGAGCGTCTTACTGCGCAACGCCTATTGCCTGCTCATGTCCTGAAAAATTTCGACGCCACTGCTTGCTTATCGTTCACGTGTGTCGTTTCTGTCATCTATGTTCGTGTATCAGTGCTGGACGTTTTTCATTTCGCTACGCCTCTGAACGGCTCCATGTGTTTTACTTTGTGCGTCTACTGTTTGTTATCCATCGTTTTGTTTGTGCTTTTCTATGTCTTCATCTATAGTAATTGTAATGTCTGTGGCCGACGAGCGGCGTAGTTTTGCCGCTGCCAGCCTACCTTGCATAAGGTATTAAACTGACAATAAAGAAAAAAAAAAACTTCCTTATCACCAGTCGCGTCTTGCAGCAGTGACTGCAGCAGTTTTCTCCTCCCGAAAATGTACAGCAGTTGCATCGATGAAATGCTGTGTGATTTACGCAATACCATCCGGCGGCAAACCCGAGAAGTGTATTTGCAACGGGTCTGTCGGGAAAGCCTGAAAAGTCACAAAAATAAATCCGATTAGTTGAACGTAACTTCCTAGCATGCTTTATAACTGTGTTTTTACTCCAAGATACTGTCGTTTGAAATATCATCTCCAGCACTTTACGAGTAGTACGTGGTGATTTCGGGACTTCAGTTTGGTCTAAAAGACAACAAGGGAACATTTTCCTCCACAAAATCAATCATCATACTATCCTGTAAAATATAACATTTCTCTAAGTGATCAAATCAGCTCAAGTCTGATATTAACGAGAGTGCTGATGTTTTCATTAACAACACGCATTCGAGAATAACTAACAATAACAACAGGCATTCCAGGAATGGCTGGACATCAGATATAAAAGCGGCTCTCTGTAGTATTAAACAGGAACAAAAACACGATGACTTTTGTACTTAGAAAAGATAAAAAATGTGAGTCACAGTTTTATGAACTCCGTTAGTTATTAATAAATATTTGTAAGAGCTTGATAAGATCTGTAATTCTTATAAATTTTTTATATGCTGATTTATATAGGACAACAGATTAACATCGCAAATAACTTCTAGCAAAACCTCCGTGATGTGAGTATATTCTTGTTTACAATAAAGTAGTTCGGTGTACACGAGTATCAATAATGCATCTTGCTTCTACCTATACCTGCACAATGCCTTTTAAAAATTTGTTCATATACTCCATTTAGTGGCAAACTAAGGTTGCCTGTTTTGTTGAACTAAAATGTTTTATATTTTTCATGTACGGTCATCAGAACCAAGTCCGAGGACCTTCTCTTTTTTTTAACGCAGTTCGAACACTCAAAGCCGGCCGAAGTGGCCGAGCGGTTATAGGCCCTACAGTCTGGAATCGCGCGACCGCTACGGTCGCAGGTTCGACTCCTGCCTCGGGCATGAATGTGTGTGATGTCCTTAGGTTAGTTAGGTTTAAGTAGTTCTAAGTTCTAGGGGACTGATGATCTCAGAAGTTAAGTCATATAGTGCTCAGAGCCAGTAGAACCATTTTTTTAACACTCAAAAGGAGAAAAAGTTACATTTCTTGACAATTTTCTGTGAAAGGTTTTTCAATAACAGACTGAAAGAAAATATAGAGTTCAGTGGACACTTCAGGTTAATTTATAACACACCAAATCGAACTTCTTTGAACATATCTGAAGTTATTTATTCACCAAAAGGCAGGAGTCACACAGTTATTAAATACATAGACATCACGAACATTTTATCAAATTTCCAGAAATCGGAAAAGGCCTTCAATCAGTCATTAAACTATATTTGACTCTTCAATGGTCATTCAATTCATTCATAGTAATACTGATAATTATAGATGACCAAAGAAAAACCGAACTAGGTTGAACTCACTTTCCAACTAGTTTCATTCTCACAGAACTTACAATCACACATCCAGGACAATAATTTAAGCACCATCGAATAGTGGCACAAACAGAGTACTGAACATAAAATTGATTATTAACATATCATAACTATACATTAGAATGCTAATAAAGCAGAGATCTTTATAATGAGTTACAGAAAGCAATAGACATCTGCATTCCATTAGTAATGGATTGCATTCCATTTAAAGCTATAAGATATACATCTGTCAGCAGGGTCGGCTTATCTCTTGAATGGCGGCAGGTACGAGCCAGATGGGCCACCTCCACCAGCTCCTCCACCAAATCCTCCAGCGCCGGCGCCGCCAAACCCTCCTGCACCTCCAGCTCCTCCGTATCCACCACGTCCTCCGCCGAAACCTCCGGCTCCACCTCCTAGACCTCCAGCTCCACCTCCAAACCCTCCAGCTCCTCCACCGAACCCTCCAGCGCCACCTGCTCCGTATCTTCCAGCACCACCGTAGCCTCCGGCGCCGCCCGCACCTCCACCTCTGCCTCCTCCAAGTCCGCCAGCTCCACCAAAACTTCCAGCTCCTCCTCCGAGACCTCCAGCTCCAGCGCCGTAGCCTCCAGCTCCACCGAGACCGCCAGCTCCACCGCCAAATCCTCTGCCTCCTCCGAGACCACCAGCTCCACCTCCGTATCCTCCAGCTCCGCCTCCTATACCACCAGCTCCGCCACCAAAGCCTCCAGCTCCTCCGAGACCACCAGCTCCACCACCGTATCCTCCAGCTCCACCACCGTATCCTCCGGCTCCTCCGAGACCGCCAGCTCCTCCACCGTATCCACCGGCACCACCGGCACCAGCACCGTACCTCCCGGCGCCACCACCGAATCCACCGGCGCCGCCGCCGGATGGGTACCTAGGCTCTCCCTGGTACTGAACGTCTGCGTTGAAACCAGTGGCATCACTGGCTGCGTAACGTACGAGCTGATTGCGGCCGTCGGGAAGTTGGACTTGGTACTGGCCCTGTACACTTCCACTTCCGTCACCAGCTTCCTGCCGTCCGAAACTCGTTCCCGTGTAAGCGTCGTTCACGGAGTACTGGAAGTTGTACGGTGTTGGCTGTGGACAGACGGATAAGATTGTATGATCTAAGGCTTCTCTATGTATTACATATCTGAGTGCCCATCGAGATGAAATGACGGAATGATTCAACAACAGAGAACGTCGAATCAAAACACCTTTCAGCCGTCTTAATTTCCAATTGTCATTTTGTTGAACGGCCAGTTTTGGTGATACATTACCCCTTCTTCAGGTCCCCTGATCGACGTGTGGGAAGATTCCCACCTTTGGTCCAGTAAAAATAGGGGCCACCATTCAACGACTGGTATCCATTGGTCTCTAATTGACACAGCGATCCCTTCGATCTTCACTTGGTGACTGTTAACAGGCGGCTGAAAGGTGTTTTGATTCGGCACTCCATACTGAACAGCCAAGATCCCGCAGCTATCTATATAAAGATGGACGTACAGAGACTTGACTGAACAATTTTCGGCCACTCTGTGATGAGTATATGAAGTGAAGTGACTACCGCAAACGTAATTATCTCTTTGGTGTATCAGACCGCCTGATAGCGACAGCATGTTGTGTTATCGAAATAATGTGCGGGTTCTATGACTTCATCTGGTTGAACACTCCAAAGCCACTCAGATTAATAGGTAACATTTCTGCTGTACTCTAATTACGCATTTTTATATTAAATGATGAAGTAAGTATTAAATGGAATCATTATAATACGTATATAATGATTTATCGAACAGTTCAGTTTTTTATGGCCTCAACAGACTACAGAGTGATTCATTTGTGCTCTGTGAGTCGAGACCCATTACCACTAAATAAATTTCATGGTACTTCTTGATGATTGAATCAATTTTGCTACTTCCGTCTTTTCAAAACTTTTAAAACGCATATTTCTTACTTCATCCTTTACTTACGCACAGACAACGCATTTCGGCACATGAGTGTTATCAACTGATTCAAAATCAAAATTCGATTTACACTTCAAAGCTCAGATTTTTGAAGCGCTAGATATGGTCACGCTCGAAAATGGCCGACATTGCACAAATAACAGGTGAAATAAAGGAACATCCAGTTTCAAAATTTTTAAACATGCGAAAGTGAAACAATAATTTTACCCTTCAAACAACTTACTACGGCTGTGGAACCATGCAAAAGAAGGGAATGAAATTCTAGGATAAATTAAACGTTCGCTTAAGCTGTTAATAGTAATGCGAATGTACTGCTAATCTGACGACACTTTATTCGTTTTATGAAGAGCAAACGACATTTTGCTTTCTGGACAGCCTTGGCTTTTGTCCATTGAAAAATTACCCCCCGATCCCTCCTACAGCTTAATTACAGTGAACATTCGAACATGTGTGCCCTCTTTGTTCATGGTCCAAAACACAACATATCTACTGTTTATTGACGCAAACGATGAATACCTGCTTCTCTGACTGAGAAGTTCCCACATTTTTTATAGGACATATCTGTAGTGCAATTGGAAAAAGACCAGATGAACTAAATTTCAGGAAGTTTGGCGAACTTATGCTGGTCTCATTCCGTGTGTAACGGACTAGACCACCATCACATTGTCAACGAAGTTCACCAGTATACGTAGTACGATGTAAACTACTGCTAAAGTGTGAGGTATAGAAAGGAAGCAGAACTGATGTTCGCGTTAGTTTAATGTATTGTCCTTCTTCAGATTAAAAAACACAGCGTTACTGTTGTCCATCCACGTCTAACCAAAACTACTTTCTATCAAGTACCCGTAATTATGCCACGTAATAATTCTAGTCAGATGAAATAAACTGGAGTAACTGTAATACATCCAACATCTGAACAACTAAGTAGGACTTCACCCCTTTTGAAGAATGAATTCGATGTAAAACTATTACAGATTATCGTGACGACGTGTTACTGTAACTGATATCTTGGCAGCCACGTGAACGCAGCGGATACCAAAGATCACTTTAGGAATTCGGGGACGATTTCTGTACGAATTAAGCTGCAGCAAAGAGGTGACAGAACGTCAATGAAATTTCCATGTTATATATAACTTTACAGATCACATGATGTGAAACGTGGTAACTGCAGCTCAGAAATCAACTCGTATATTCAAAGACTTCGGAGATATGCTCCCTCCTGAAGTGGGAGAGCGTGTAAGTCCCACATGTTGATGATCGTACTGTTCGTTGAATGCTACTGATGGATCACCCTTGTTAACGGCGGAAGACATCTACAAGTTGAAAAGAGCGATGTAATCTGAAAGGTCCTTAAATGACCACATTATTGGTTCGATAAAATATAGCACTGTGGACTTATTACTCTCCATGTGGACTCCGTGCTACTCAGTAATTAACTGTAGCATTACTTCGTCTAGCATCAGGAGACTTGCGAGAGAGGCCGCAGCTCGTGGTCGTGCGGTAGCGTTCTCGCTTCCCACGCCCGGGTTCCCGGATTCGATTCCCGGCGGGGTCAGGGATTTTCTCTGCCTCGTGATGCCTGGGTGTTGTGTGATGTCCTTAGGTTAGTTAGGTTTAAGTAGTTCTAAGTTCTAGGGGACTGATGACCATAGCTGTTAAGTCCCATAGTGCTCAGAGCCATTTGAACCAATTTTGAACTTGCGAGAGATCCGTTTCTCCGACTCGACTTGCAACCTTCTTCCACATAATCAGAGGTTTTGTTTTCTCGTAGAAGAATGTTGAGCTGCACACTACTTTCTCGAGCGCTGTATTTACGCATGAGCATTCGCTAGAGTTACCTCAGTCCAACGTTACAAAAACGCGTCTGCGACTGAAGTGACGTCTACGAGCCTCGTTAGCGAACTCCTTTGCTGGAAAGCTTTGCGGAAGAGCAGTCACGTCAATTTAAGAACATTCCACATAAAATCGTCCTCTTGCGTGATGCGGGTCTACGGTGATAGAAAATATATGTGGCAGTTCTAGATCTTGCACTTTCAGTTCTAACACATAGGTACATGTTTAGAATACGCTCCTCAACGCATGTTCTAACTCTTAGTTCATACACAGAGCCCCCCACATGTATGCTCACTTTCTCTTTCTGTGTGTTTTTCTTAAAGACACAGTAAACATGAATTCTAGAGGCTGAGATATCGGCTTTTCGCAATGACAGTAAACATAGTAAGTGATAAATTATGACACGCCCATGACGGAGGACTATGAAAAAAGAAAAATTAACTTACAGCCTCGGCTCTTTATCACACTGCCAAAAATTTCAGTATACATTTTGTTAATAGGTTTATTTACATGTTATGCTAGTCGTGCGTATATCAGTTAATTAAACTCTGTCTCTTAAAGGCACTGAACGAGTTACGACTGAGCTGCAATAAATTTCGTGTCATCTTAGTCATTCGCTCCGTTGTCAGTATACGAATCTCAAAGTTTAGAATGAAGGAAAAACTGTCTTTCGTCAACATTACAGAGAGGTGTCAACTATGGTACTTAAAAAAAAGTAAGATTCTGTTCAATACTGTAGACTACGATTAAAAGGTGTGAGAGTGTATAAATGTTTTATTAACATAATGCACGTTAGACAGGTAACATAATGCTACCTAAATCCATTCTGATAATCACTGAAAAGTGCATGACACTGAATTTTACTTTCTGTTTAGCGTGTCGTTAATAATACTCCCTTTTACATGTACCGATCAAGCACGGAAAATCTCAGTGCAGTAATGCTATTGTTACTGTTGTTAGATTCTGTGATACATTTCGCTGTTGTTTTCGGCCTGTTCCAGCTATAAGCAGTGAAGGAGTGTCTGATCTATCTCGGCTGCTTGACGAAAAGAAGGAAGATCAGGCTTTGATTGGCCCGTCGATGTAGACGTCCTTAGAGACTAACCACAAGCTTGGAGTCAGGGAATGTTGGGGAAAGAAATCGGGCGTCTCTCTTTCGAAAGAGCTGTGGCGACATTTGCCTTAGCACCTTAGGGCAACTATAGAAAATTTAAATTTCTATAAGCAGACAATGATTTGAACTGACGTCCTCCACACCTAAGACTTGTACTCGGAGATTAAACTTATTATTCACAGTGAAGCTAGTGGCTGTTTGAAACGCAAAACACTGTTACAGCGGTCGTACCAGCTGCCTTCGAGCTGACTTGCTTCGACTTCTCCCTGCAACCACTCCTCCAGAAAAAATTACGCTCGGGATTGTCGTTCCTTTCTACGTTTGTTAACACCTTTCTGGAGCTCTGTGCTCCACGTCGATGTCATTTCACGACGAGAACTTACTTGTCCCAAGTCTCCACCACCGGCTCCGCCTCCGTAACCGCCGCCTCCGTAGCCGCCGCCTCCGTATCCACCAGCTCCGCCACCACCGTAGCCGCCGAGAGCACCGCCCCCAGGAGCGCCGCCCCCGAAGGCGCCGCCGCCCCCAGGGCCCCCAAAGCCGCCGGCGCCGGGTCCTCCGAAGCCTCCTGCTCCACCCCCGGGCGCGCCGTACTGGTAGCCGCCGCCGCCGCCGCCGCCCCCGGCGCCACCTCCGCCCAGCAATCCTCCGTGGACGCGCTCATGGGCCAGCGCCGACAGCAGGCAAAACACTCCCAACAGCTGGAACAACGACGCGGACGCCCTTCAGAGTGAAGCTCGCTTCGTGATATGTCACTCTTACACGGGATGCTTCTGGGGCGATCTGGATAGATCCGATACCACTGCCACTATTATGTGTTTGATTTTCAATGAGCACAACGTCAGGAAGATGCCAGTTGATGACCTTACAGAAAATATTTCACTCCTCTTGCAACTTATTTAGAATTCGTACTTAAATTTTCATATCCGAGCGTAGAATCAAATATCTCCCTCCAGTCGCTTTCCACCTACATTCAAATGTCGATACCTACTTATCGTAGCAATACATGTAGAAAATGCAAACGTCTTTCAGCTGTTCTGCTGGTATTCGCGATACTTACTTCGCAACTGTTAAAGTACGAGGTCTTTTTTTCCAATCTCTGATCGGTGGCGAAATCAAAACCACGGTGAAAATCAGGTGAAGCTTTAAGCGGATGGTTTGCACAGTAGGTGTAGTACGCCTGTTTGTCAAATCACGTGGCACTTTTCAGTTCTGAGCGCACAACGAGCACATAAAGATGCCTAGAAAACAGTGTCTGCCGCCAACTCTGAAGTACTGCTGGGGAATTCCACCTGATTTCCTGTAGCCTCATAACGTAACTGTCATCTGTTTTCTTCTTCGTGACAATCCCGGCCGCACACTGCAGGGGCAACAAAGACGCTCCTGCATGGTTTTCGATGGGAAGTGTTTGATCACACTCCATACAGCACACACTTAACTCCTCCTGATTTTCATCTCTTCGGACACTTGAGCGGAACCGTTGGCAACGAGGACAGCATTATGGCATAAACAACGAGCTGCGGACCAGCATAGGACACTGGCGAAAATCACAGGCTGCCTTCTATTGTTAGGGTATTAGAAAGTTAGTACCACGCTATGGCAGATGCCTAAGTCCTAGCAGCCACTATGTAGAGAAGTAGCTGGAAGGTGTAGTTAAATGTTGCAAATAAAATATTTTTGATTTTCATTGTGGTTTCCATTTCGCACCCGATTGGTGGTAGATCAGCGTAGGACACTGGCGAAAATCACAGGCAACTGCTCTCTATTGTTAGGGTATTAGAAAGTTGGAACCACGCTATGACAGATGCCTAAGTCGTAGCGGCCACTATGTAGAGCAGTAGCTGGAAGGTGTAGTTAAAAGTTAAAAATAAAATATTTTTGATTTTCGTTGTGGTTTCCATTTCGCGACCGATTGGTGGTTGAAAAAAATAGCACTTTTATTTGCCCTTAATCGAAATCTGTCTATCTTGAGATAGTCCTATGATCTGACGATCGTTACGATAGCAATAAGGTCCCCTACGCCGTTTGGGGAGGGGGGATGGAGAGGGGGAGGCAACGATGGAGCGGATTCTTTATGTGTAGCCGAGGTCGATACCCTATGATGGAGGGGAACGTATGGGTAAGTGCTGACATCATGGACAGCCATCATCACATTTTGCTACATGACTTTATTCGGTTTGCTGCTTCTGTTTTCATTACTTCGTAGCTTCGGTTCCCCCTACGTTAAAAATTGGATCAAATTTCAAGTTGAAATGATGCTAACGACAATATGCATTCATGGCATAACTGTCCTCAGCGACAATTAGGAAGATCTACAGGACCTGTTGAACAAAATGAACAGTGCACTGAGCACATAATACTGTTTGAGAAGAGGCCAAAGAGACAAAAATATTGAGAATCGATAGAAATAAGATTGGCTACGAACTTAGTATCAAAATTGGGAACCTTGTAGAAAACGAAGTGACGTAGTTCTGCTACGTTGGAAGCAAAATAATTCTTGACCGTCTTCGAGAAGCGGGACTCATCACTGAAGACAATTCTATTCCAGTCAACGACATTCTGGAGGCACCCCGGACAGTGATGGGATACCAACCCGACTCTCGCCCGCCGTACGGCCCGACAACCAGAAATGGTGGTCTGGAATGTCATTTCTTTCCATAGAAGGGCCCCTTTTATTGTCATCAGCGACACCCTTACAGCGAAGCGGTACCTCGACGATATTCGACGCCCCGTTTTGTTATTCTTCATGCCAAGCCTTCCTGTACTCACATTTCAGGAAGACGATGCTCGCCTGCACACGCCGAGAATTTCTACTGTCTTTGTGCTTTCCAAATACTACCTTGGCTAGCAAGATCACCGGACCTCTCCCCAACCGCGAACGTTTGCAGCATTATGGGCAGAGCCCTCCAACCAGCTCGGGATTTTGACGATCTAAGGCGCCAATTGGACAGAATTTGGCGTGATGTCTCTCAAGGGGACATCCAAAAAGTCTGTTACGCAATACCAAGCCGGATAACTACTGGCATTAGGGTCAGAGGGGAACCAACGCGTACCTGCTGGCTTGGTGAATTTGTGAAGCTCTCCCTCTTGCTTAAATCATCAATTTTTTCCTGAAATTGCAATCATTTGTTTGTCTCCACATTTATATCATACTTACCGATTTCCGTCGAAATCGGATAATGCCTTCGTGGTGTCTTTTTTTAGCATAATTATTTCTGGAAGCCATGATAACAGTACAGGCAAGGAAATTCCAAAGGTGGTACATTCCCTCTCATTTCACAGAACGATTTTTTTGGTTGAAATTTAGAGGCTGGTATAGTGTGGTACTTACTCTCAGGCAAAACAAAGTATTTTTATGGTGCTAATTTTAGCATTTCAAGTGAAGCTAGCTCTGAAACTTGGAACCTATTTTTTACTGCATCTTCGAATCCGCCACATTTAACGTGTTGCGTAGAAGTCATGTTCGAAATGAAAGTATTATTTCTCTTGGTTTTAGCCAAAAATCTTTTCTGTTTATCGCTATTAGGATAGAAGAAGAAATATACAGAATTACGGACGTATATCATAAACGTCCGTTTGTTGTAGGTCCCTCGAGCCCGTTCTAAGCTTAGACATTATGACATCTTTGGCACAAAAGAGCCTTCATTCAAAAAATCAACACGAGTTTAAGTAACACGTCTCCGGTAAAACACAGACCTCATTTTTTTTATATACGCTATTTTTTATATGTAGACTTAAGTAAACAGCTACATTCCACTTTTTAATCTTACGAAAGGAGTTCAACATTCCACTTCAGTGTTTTATTATAGCCGAAATGCTATTGCACGGAATGTATTCACAAATGTACGATTGTTTGGGAGAATTTTTTGTTCTTAGCAGCAAGCATGGAACACCGTACTACGAATGCCCAACAGAGGCACCATTAACGTTCGACGTACACTAAGAAGGTAATAGCACTATTCTCAATAAACATATGCGATTTATTTTCTATAGCGTCAGCAGCAAACATATTGTTCGTGTCTAATGTTGTTGTCTGCAGGAATTTTTCATCACTGGATAATAAACAGCTGATGCAGTATTTTCGCCTGTTGTATTAAACATCAGCTTTCTTTAAATGTGGATTAATGCGGGATAGCACCCACAAGCAACAGGAAGACCCCAAGGTATCCGATCACAGGATTAGAACCTGTTACTTCGTTCAAAGAAGTGGAGGTAAGAGGACAAAACGATATGAAATGGACCAAAAACCACAAAATCAGCAGCAGAGCGAACAGTGCGAGGCATCTGTAAGGGAAACCACTTGCAAGAGTCCAGTGGGACATAGTCTAGAAATTTTAGAGTGCAGCTCTCATCAACTATGCCTCGCAGCAGTCGTCGAAGGAATTCAGATGCGTGCGGTTTTGCTAACAAAGATCCGTATAGAGCAAAAAAGTAAAAAGAGCAGAATGGAGACAATAAATGAGAATCTTTTGGAAAAAAGGCAACGTTTTCGCATCGAAAAGTTGTTGCCTGAATTAGGGTAATCATAATTTGTTATGGCTGTGGATAGATCTGCTGCTACCATCGCACAGCTCACGTAGGAGTCGTGAGGACAGGAGAGGATAGGACGCACACAGGCAGTTACCTCTCTCCCGTTTTCTCAAAACGAATAAAATAGGATGGACAATTGTCTTTATTAGTACGAATTAATTTTCCTCGGGCTCTTTCCAGTATCTTGGGAGCGTATACGTAGATATGAATGTTTACTTCATTTGGCAAAAGAGAAACGTCTAGAGCTTCAGAGCGAGCTAGATGGGAGTGTTGAACACGAAGCGATCCTCTGTGGAATTAAGGTTAGCGCTGTATTAAGGAAGCCAACACATGTGTTGTTTTTCGATTGTTTCAATATCCGTCTCGCCTTGCAGCCAACTAGTACCTCGGATCTGCAAAACATAAATCGTTAAAATAGGCGCTGTTGTAGGATATATATTTCACTGTTCACTAATAGATGACGCTCACTTCTCCCATATCTGAAGATAAATTAATGTTATGGCAACGGGGAAGATATATACCCATATTACAAACATTCCAAATACCAGCTAAACAAACTCCCATTATCTACACAGCGTTTAAAGTACGAGACAACGAAAAAAAAGACTATCTACTAATGGCTTCTTTCTTTCATTTGTTTCTATTCCGAATCATTCTACTGATTCTGCACACATGCTATTCTTCAAGTTGTTCCAGATATGTACTTATTATTACCACCGTTCCATTCCTCACCAGTTTTATCTTTTACTGGTGCTTCGAATGAGAACTACCTGCCCCGAGATACCTCACCAAATGCTCCATTAATCCAGCCCTATGGTAAGAAGCTGATATAGTACTGGAGTCCCTTATCTACTATATTATATCCCTACATACCTTACTTTCTCTTCTTTTGTGTCGGTTTTATCGTCTCTTACGACTCCTATATATAATCTAATTTTATATTTTAGACAGTATCGTTCACTCCGTCGTATTACAGGAACAAGTTACTCAACAGAAAACAAATAGTAAACTGTAACGAAGCGACTAAAAATCCTCTGTAATTTAATAAAGTGTCGAATTCAGCAATTTTAGGCATTACTCGAAGATTTTTTTTTATAGAACACATACAAAAAAGCAGTTAATGAGCAATGCCAAACCTAGATAGACGCTTAGCAGCAAACTAAAAGATAATTTTTCAAGGTTTCGACACACCCTAGCGCGAGTGTTTCGTGGATAAGTGCAAGTTTACAAAATCAGAAGCTGCGGAAATTTTCTATGGCCCTCAGACGAAATTTTATTCATTCATTTGACCGCAAGGCTATTCATTTGCACATTACAAATTCTGGTGTTTGGTTTTTAACGACCGATTAATCGTAGAATATTTATAGCAGTCGATGAATTTCAGCACTGGTAAAGGCTTTTTATATGTCTAAAATGCCAAGTATAACTATGGTTCCGATTTCACACCATCTTACAGTATTCCAAGAACAGACCATGGCACAACAAGCACATTGGAATTCAAACCACCCTTCGTGTTGGCGCAAGTCTTTCATTTTTTGTTGTTACTATTCAACGTGAAACATCTGACCAACACAAATGTGCTCGTCACACGAAAGTTATGAAGTGGCGAGAGTGCAACATCCTAAAATAGTACCTTCTCTTCGCAAAATAACGATATACGCCTGTTTCGTAAAATTCCTAATCCAACTTAAACATGTATGAAAATTTTACTTCGAGTATTTGTTTCTAGTGCAGCCATATACGGAAATGAAACATAGAAGATAATCGGTTCAAGCGATAAGACAATAAAAACTTCTTAACCCTACCCAGCCCAAATTTTATGTTGCATTAGAAAAATAAATATTATTTTGAACTGTAAACTTTTTTAGCAACACATTAAAGACATTTTCAATTTTTTGGAGAAGTGCAGTTTTTTTCTAATAGGTCCATACTGACGCAGTATTCATTATCCTGCTGGTGCTGCCATCTAGTGGTCTAGTCTACACACTAGAATTCAATGGTGCCACAAGAAACCAGTAGGCTTTCGTGGATATTGCAGAAATATCTAAAAACTGTAATGTGTCCAACTGGACCCACTGGGCTGCTAAGGGTTCAATGCGGTTTTACAGAAGAGTGTTGAAAATTTGAATGAAAACTGTAATATGTCCAACTGGACCTAATGGGCTGGTAAGGGTTAAATGTGGTTTTACTGAAGAGTGTTGAAAATTTAAATGAGTAGATCAAATAACTAATGAGAGAGTACTCTGTCGAAATGGAGAAATAAAGTGGGCGTCTGGGATTGTTGGCCCGGAGGCCCCAACTGGAGAAGTTCGGCCGCCAAGTAGAAGTCTTATTACAGTCGACGCTACATTGGGCGACTTGCGCGCTGGTGATGAGGGTGAAATGATGATGAGGATAACAGCACACACAGTCCAGGAGTGGAGAAACTCTCCAACCCGGACGAGAATCGAACCCGGGTCCGCTTGCAGGGGAGGCAAGCGCGTTGCCACCCAGATGAGCAAGTGAACTTCGAAATGCAGATAAAAGAAATTTATGGCATCACCTGGCTAGAGGAAGGGTTCGGTATTAGGACGCAGCCTGAGGCAGCAAGGAATCTTCTCTTCAACTCAGTAATGGTGGAAAGTGTCTGCGTGATTTTGTGTGCCGACAGACGGCGGCGGGCAGCAACAAGGTTAGAAATTATAGAGGGAGACGCTCGTTACTGTAAACAGGTTCAAATGTGTGTACTTTGCAGCAGTAGTTTTGCCAAGATGAAGAGACTTTCACTAGTGTGGAGAGCTGTTATCAAATCAGTCTTCGGATTGAAGACTACAACGCCGGCCGCTGACGCCGAGCGGTTCTAGGCGCTTCAGTCCGGAACCGCGCTGCTGCTACGGTCGTAGGTTCGAATCCTGCCTCGAGCATTGCTGTGTGTGATGTCCTTAGGTTACTTATGTTTAAGTAGTTCTAAGTCTGATGACCTCAGGTGTTAAGTCCCATAGTGCTTAGAGCCATTTGAGCCATTTTTTGAAGACCACAACTTCTATGAAAGTTAACTATGGAAATCTAAAACCGTAAGGGAACATTTCTTGGCTTCCACAGATAATATATTGTAGTTCAAGACAGAAGGGAATTATAAGACGCCCGATGGTAACTTTTAGTCTGAATTATATGAAGTTAATAATTATAAAGCTTAAACTAAGACAAAGTAATGCTGTATATGTAATTCAGATCCCGTTCAGCATTTCTTATCTCAATTTCTGTTTCGTTCTCACATGCGAATTCTATACTTCCGTTGGAAGAGTAACACTGGGCGGAATGAAAAGTGTACTGCAGGGCGTAATGTTGAACGTACCTTCAACAACGACATACTGGTGCGGCTGGAAATCAGATCACTGGATTCCAGGAGGGGTCTCGAGACCGGTGTTCACCGTATGGAGGCTGTGGATGAACTGATGGTTTCCGAGCCGTCCCGGTTGGCTTTTATAGTGAGCAGTCGCTGTCCAGTTTCCCGGATTGTACGAGACGGTTGTGGCCGGCAGAGCCATGAATCAGTCGGCTGGTGGGGGTGGCGGGGGTGGGGATCCGCCCGTCCCGTGTCCAGGCGGCGAGCTGGCGAAAGGCGAGCGAGCGAGCGGAGATCCGAGCAGAGGATGCCAGAGGTCGGCCGGCCGTCCAGGGGTTGCCTCACAGCAGCGAAAGTGATGCTCAGATCGCATCGAGGGGAAAAAACAAAGCTGAGGCAGTCGTCCGCCTGTGGGGCAGCCTTAGTAGACGGCCAGCAATTACCGGGTGGCCGGCCGAGGTCGCGGCCGTCCGCGGGGGCGACGGGGGCGGCGGCGGCGGCGCGCTGACCGCCGTGACGCGAGCACAGTGGCGCTCTTGTTCTCGCAGCAGCCGCGTTCCCACGCAGCTCCGGCTGACATCAAGGAGAACACGTATGTGTGTGTGTGTATGTGTGCTAGAGGTAGAGCTCCGCACAGTGGGCGTCCACCTCTCGACGAGCTGGTCTCAGCGTTAACACAGTCCGGCTTCGTTTCGCGATTTACAAAGGGAAATTTGCAATAAAAAGTGCACGTCAAGAAACGGAAAAACAATGCATTACAATACAGTAGTGCAGTGGTTCCCAACATTCCTGAGACGCTTACCCCGGAGTGTAATCCGATATTAGGTAGTCCCAACTCCCTTCCCCCACCATCATCAACATCAGCACCTAACTAAATTTTAGAATGAAAACTGTGGTGTCACAGCCTGACACCACACTTGCTAGGTGGTAGCATTTAAATCGGCCGCGGTCCGTGAGTATACGTCGGACCCGCGTCTCGCAACTATCAGTGATTGCAGACCGAGCGCCGCCACACGGCAGGTCTAGTCTAGAGAGACTCCCTAGTACTCGCCCCAGTTGGACAGCCGACTTTGCTAGCGATGGTTCACTGTCTACATACGCTCTCATTTGCAGAGACGACAGTTTAGCATAGCCTTCAGCTACGTCATTTGCTACGACCTAGCAAGGCGCCATATTCTTCAAGAATGTATTCTGAACTGATAATATTGTGAATCATGTACCGTCAGGAGCGACGTTCATCATTAATGGATTAAAGTTAAGTATGAAACTAATTACGTCCGCGTTCGGAATGCTCATTCCTTGTCATGTTCCAGACCTCACGTTAGTATAGTTCTTTCCTCCTCACGCCAGCCCGCGTGAGCTAAAACGCGTGCATTTCGGCCTCCCCTAGTAGCTCTTGAGCCAACACAACAAAAACGATTCTTTGGACATTTTTATTCTTAAAATGAAATAACATTGCTATCCTCAGTGCAAGTGAAGAAGAATTACAGGATCTGCTGAATGGAAAGGATAGTCAAAGGAGTGTAGAATATGGATTAAGAGTGCGTCGAAATAAGATCAAAGTAATGAGAAGTAGCAGAAATGGGAACAGAGAGAAACTTAACGTTAAAATTGGTGATCAGGAAGTAGATGAAGTTAAGCGACGGACGGAGCGAGGAGGACTTAAAAAGCAGACTACCATTGGCAAAAAAGGGCATTCCTGGCCAAGAGAAGTCTACTAGCATCAAACATAGACCCTGATTTGAGGAAGAAATTTCTGAGAATGTATTTTTGGAGCGCAGCGTTGAATGGTGATGAAACATGGACTGTGGGAGAATCAGAACAGAGGAGAATCGAAGCATTTGAGGTGTGGTACTCCTACAGGAGAATGTTGAAAATTAGGTGGACTGATAACGTACGGAATGAGGAGGTTCAGCGCAGACTCGGAAAGGAATACAGTAAAACTTCATTTATACGTTTTTCACTTATATCTTTTTCTCACTTATATGTTTTTTTTTTTCGTGTCCCGGCACAGTGTGCACACGTTATGATGCAGTGTTTCAGAGTAGGTTGCCGGGAAGTAGACTGGTAAGGCCGATATTAGACTATTATAAAATTTGATTGTGTAATAAAGTTAGACATTGGTCAAATTTTCTTTGATCAAATCTAGCGTCTCGCCTTAGATTTGGTCGAAGGAAGCGTACATCTTAAGTTTACTGCATGAAGAAATCAATCGCTTAGAGCGCTAGCATCGCTGCAGCTGTCTGACACACAGTGTTTATCAATATGACTCCCAAATTGACATGGTGCGTCGCATATACGGGGTGTAAATTTTAAGTTGACAAACCAGAATAACTCGAAAAATAAGCTTCACACGAAAAAATGTGTACAATCCAAAGTTGATTATTTTCGTGGTGGGAGATCTGCTGGTGTTAAAATTAGCCCGCCACACCGCCTCACCTCCGAGGGGCTGGTGGGCTAATTCTAGCACCAGCGGGATTCTACACATTTTTTCGTTTGAAGCTTATTTTTCAATTTATTCTGGTTTTTAGCCTAAAATTTACTCCCTGTATAACGAAATTCATGGAAATATTCGAGGCAGATGAAGCACTGTGTAGCTTACGACATCCCGAATACAAAAACTGAATAAAAAGTGAGGCTATAAAAAATTGCGGATGCCATTTGCCACGACGTACGACCAGGATATAACCCCCAGAATATAAAGGAGAAAATCTACAACTTCTGTGGAAATCAAAATTTTTCATAACTGCAGTACGTACTAAATTTATTTGCCTTCACATATTCCTCCTTCAGTGCGTTATAGATAACTTCAAACGTTTCTGAGATTATTTTCGCCAGTGTGTACTGCAACATTAGAGCTCTATACCGGTTCTGTAAACTAGAGTAGCTAGAAATCGCAGTATTATGGTAAGTCCGTCTTTTGCGGATTTAGCATTTCTGAGGAGAGTGTTTAGCTTCATAATATGAGGAGCCACTTTCTTGAGCACATATTGAAAAGTACTCTCGTCCATTCCCGAAATGGATTTTCATGCGACTTTACGGCCTCGACTTGCAGCTCCCGTAGAAAATTTTGCCAAGACCCATTGTTTTAAGAACATTGCCACGTTTCCCACAAAATACACTAGTAACAAGAAATCGTGGATTACGAAAAAAGTTTTCGAAAGCTGGCTACTAAGCGTCGATGCGAAAATGGGTGCAGCAGGCCGGAAGATTTTATAGTTCGTAGACAGGCGTGCGGCACATCCTCCCCTTACTTCCTATTTGAGAAATGTGACCGTGGAATTCTTTCCAGCGAATAGCACTAGTGAGCTCCAGCCACTTGACCTTGGAGCAAGACATAATTTCAAGTTGCATTATCGCAAAATGCTCGTGCAGCATGCCATGTGCTGTGTAAACATCGAAGAAAGGAAGAAATGAAAATAAACACTTTACAGGTAAGATTTTTACTTGCCGTTTATTTCGTGTTGTACTACCGGAGCCAAAGAACACTTCGAGAAATTATTGATGAATTTGTCTCTTCTGATAGGAAATGCACTACATTGCAGCTTGTGGCACAGAGTTTCAGACGATACCATTCGGAACTATTTCCAAAAAGCCGGATTTGGAAATGAAGTCTATGATCATGGTGAAAATGATCATACTGACGATATTTCACCTAATGATGAAGAATGGAACGACTTGAAGAGCAGGCATCATTTGAGGATTACGTGAACGTCGATGTAAAACTCGTCACTACAGATCCCATAACTATCGCTGAGATAGTTCAATGTGCATCGCGGGATCTGGACGAGGAAGAAACTGACGATGAGGATGATACAGAAGAGTCTCAGCATTCCTCCGTGACGTTTAACGATGCAGTAAATACGTTAGAAATAATTAAACAATTTGTGACGCGCCACAATGTTTCTGACGAAATAATGACAGAGTTATCCCGTTTTGAGGGTACAGTGTACGCTATTGCCGCGTCAAAGAAAAAACAACCAAAAATTACGGACCTTTTTACGAAATGACGTTTTCTTCTGTGTAGAGGTTTACATTTTTCTTTATATCTTTGTTAAGTATGGTACCTAGTAAACCTATATAACGATTTGTAGAATGTAAATTTTTATTTACTGGATTTCTCGTTTGTGTTTAACCAATTAATTTGATGGTATGGTGCTACATTTCATATATGCGTACTTCACAATTATACATTTTCTTCTGTAGTCCTTTGAAAAATGGATAAACGAAGTTTTACTGTATATGGAGTACACTGACAAGCAAAAGGGACAAGACGATAGAATATCTATTAAGACATCGGGGAATAACTCCCATGGTGCTAGACGGAGCAGTGGAGGGTAGGAACTGTAGAGGAAGACAGAGATTAGAATACATCAAGCAAATAATTGAGGAATTAGATTGTAAGTGTTTCTCTGAGATGAAAAGGTTGTCACAGGAGAGGATCTCATGGTGGGCCACATTAAACCAGCCGGAAGATTGATGACTCAATAAGAAAAATTCTCCATCTGCTACTTACGACGTTGCCATGTATATCTGAACTATCATCGTCGGCGCTGGTTTGTCGTCGAATCTGATGAGAACAACCCTCCTTCTGAGCAGTTCACAGGCGATCACTCTCTGGCTTACCTTCCCATTGATACCGAATCCTACTCCCGTAACACCATTCTCGTCAACTGTTGATATCACCCTATATCTGTCTGACCAGAAATCCTTATCTTCTTTCCACTTCACTTCACTAACTCCCACTATATCTAGAGAGAGTGTCCCTTTGCATTTCCCTTTTCAGTTTTGCTAGCTTCCTACCAAGTTCAAATTTCTGAGGAAAAAAAAAGATATGAAATAATTGTGTGGCATTAATTTCCGTGAGTCCCCACCTGGGGAAATTCGGCTGCCGAGTTCCAAGCCTTTTCAGCTGGCGCCACATTGGGCGACTTGTGTATCACTGATGATGAAAACAGGACATCAGGCAGTCCCCGAGCGGAGAAAATGTCCGACCAGTCCGGTATCTGAACACATTGACCACTTTCTTTTTACGGAAATGTGCTGTCATTTACTAACAAATAAATATTTCGGATTTTAATATTCGGCAAACTGTATACTTATGTTGCTTATTATACACTTCAAAACTCTACCAAAGTATAGTTCATAAAATAAGCAATATTCCGTATCAGACAAATCGGAGTTGGAGATTTGGGGGGAACTTCTCCAATTACACTGAACGCTGGCAGACGCCTTTTCTGGCACCTGTGGCGTCCATCTTTCTTTTGCCTAGTCCAGATCGTAGCCGGTTTCCTACATCTCCATTTATTATTGTGCTCCCAACTGCAGTTTTCCATGCGTAACATTACATAATCTGCCAACGGTTGCCATGCATTCTTGAGCAAGAGACTTCTCGTTTTGAAGGCAATTGTATAATTACTCTGTCACCTCTTTTTCGTAAAACTGTTGCATATGTTCCAGTAGCATGAAAGACAAATCCACCCAAAGCAGGGTATTTCTCCACAAAGTGAAACTGTGTACCAACTTACAGTGCACCATTGGGAAAGGCATCTCCTTCGAACTGCAGTCCTTGGTGTATCTGATGATGTTTCTATCAGCCTACATTTTTTCTTGTTTTCTATAGCAAGGATGTGTCTATGGTTATAGCTACCATCATCAAGATCAATGTGTGCTGTTCTGGAACCATCTACCAAAATCTGGAACGCTCTTTTTGAAACAGAGGTGGCCCTGAGAGAGGGCCTACCCTTTTCCAACCAATCCAGTGATATTTGTGTTTAATTCCTCCGCTGATACCCTTTGCAACAAGGCGATCTGTAACGTAATCACATCCACCCAAATTTGTGACTCTGAGAGGTTTAACAGCATACTTTTTCTCATAATGAACTATCTGACGCCGACCGCTGTGACAGAGTGGTTCTAGGCGCTTCAGTCCGGAACCGTGCTACTGCTACGGTCACAGATTCGAATCCTGCCTCGGGCATGGATGTGTGTGATGTCCTTAGGTTAGTTAGGTTTAACTAGTTTTAAGTTCTAGGGGACTGATGACCTCAGATGTTAAGTCCCATAGTGCTCAGAGCCATTTCAACTATGTGACGGTATGATTTGCCTTTTATTTCTTATTCTGGACACTGGACACTGACATTTGATTTCCATCTTACGGCACATTTTCTTAAAGATTTTAGGAACTGATTTAGTCCGAATACTATGCTTTGTAAAGAGCGTCCAGAAAGTTTCTGAAACCACGACATTAGCGGGAAGTGGCAAAATAATTCTGTATAAAAATGCTTCCTTAAATGCCAGCCCCTAGTTCATAAAATAGTCTTTGCCAACATATAATTCATCCAAACACAATATTTCAGATCACTTAACGATACATAATGACCATTCTGCCAAGGGAGAGAAATTTTAAAATGACGGAAGATAAATTATATTTACTTTTTGTTCAGTAGGCGTTTTATTGAACCTGAGATTAAGGACTGAGAGACTATTGATACTGCTTATTTCAAAAAGCAATTTTTTACTTCAATTCTCGGTTCGCAATGACTGCTAATTACATCTCCTTCTTAGAAAAGAAAAGCTAATTATCCGCATTCAGGGTAGACACTAGTTACAAAACATGCTTCAAAAATGTTCAAATTTGTGTGAAATCTTATGGGACTTAACTGCTAAGGTCATCAGCCCCTAAGCTTTACTTAACCTAAATTATCCTAAGGACAAACACACACACCCATGCCCAAGGGAGGACTCGAACCTCCGCCGGGACCAGCAGCACAGCCCATGACTGCAGCGCCTCAGACCGCTCGGCTAATCAAGGGCTACAAAACATTCTTCCTCCACAGCACGCTTCTTCTTAACAACACTTGTTTAATTCACATTTTTCACCCCGTTTAAACTTAACCAAGTTAAATGTTAGTACTATGCTTATTGTTCGTAAATCATTTGATTGTTGGACTCCTTACTTTTGAACTGATAGAAATTGTAAGACTTCAGGAAGTCAATTCCTAATACATAATCACTGGCATTAACAAAAATAATAATAATGAAAATACTAGTAATAATGATAATACAGTGTAGGCCGTACAGCAATGTTGTAGCCATTACATAGTTGTTGGTCTATTCTGCTATGAATTAGATGTTGCGAAATGCACAAATCTAAAAAAATTTTAAATGTGTGGTAAGTTGCTATGGGACCAAACTGCTGAAGTCTTCGGTCCCTAGGCTTACACACTACGTAATCTAACTTAAACTAACTTAAGCTAAGGACAACACACGAAGCCATGCCAGAGGGAGGACTCGAACCCCCGACGGGGGGAGCCGCGCAAACTGTGGCAAGGCGCTTAGACCACGCGGCTACCCGGAGGTGCGAAGTGTACAATAAAGCAAATTCTGGTCCATTCTGGGAACTATCTACGACTCGAAGACATTTTCATGAGATATATACGTCACATATGCTGAAGTGTCTCAATTTTACTGTCGTAGATGCACGGTACAAAGTACAAAATGGCTCTGAGCACTATGGGACTCAACTTCTGAGGACATTAGTCCCCTAGAACTTAGAACTACTTAAACCTAACTAACCTAAGGACATCACACACATCCATGCCCGAGGCAGGATTCGAACCTGCGACCGTAGCGGTCTCGCGGTTCCAGACTGCAGCGCCTAGAACCGCACGGCCACTTCGGCCGGCTACAAAGTACAAAGTATGTGTGTAGTGCACGTACTGTCTGAAGAATATGATGTTCATACATTCGATTCACAAGCTGTAACCACCACGACGTTGCGTCACAAGTCAAAGCTAGTATTTTTTTAAAATGTAATTATGACTAACTTATGTAATCAGTATTAGAGCCTTAGGGAATAGTGGTAATAGTAACGATCTTATAAAAATAATTTAGTCTTGTGACTGAAACACAAGCAAATGCTTTTGTATTTACCCTTCAAAAAATTTCATTTTATCCCTCAGGTGGGGAACCACTGCTGTAGTAAAACCTGGACGTCTCTACGTAATGAATTTCTAACACTAAATTATAATTAGGCAAACAAGAAATACTAGAGACAAATAAGACGCGAAGCTGCCTGGAAATTAAGCAATAGTAACGAAATATATTTAAATAGAGAACATTACTATAAACAAAAGGGAAAAGTTTGAAAATTTCTCCAATGTTTTGATAAATGATTTGTCTTAAAATAAGAAATAAAGCAGATTACAGAAGCATTTCACCCACCTCGGAATTATGCTTTGTAAGGAGGCCAGTGAGTGAAATTTTACCAGACAAATATCCTATAGTGCACTTTAAAATTCTAAAATCCTATGTTAAACATTGAACTTTAATTCTCAATCGGCACCTCATTTGCTGTACGTGATTTAGAGCATCATTGTAGCACGTCAAATGTTTCTCTAATCTGTTTTGCTTTTTAATTTCAGACAAATCGTCAGAAAACATGTCTGTCTTTTATTTTTAGTTTTTTTAATTTTCAAGTTTGCTTCAGAAATCGTAAAATGGAAAACTTTTGAATATCGATCGGTATTCCGTTATTGTTAAGGGTATGCAGATCAAGCGAAAGCGAAGATATTTCACTTCATCTTGCGACTGGATATTTTTTGACACTTCATTTATTCGTACATAGCTAGAGCAGTGTTCGTCAGATATTTCAATTTTTCTCTCAAATCGCTAACTAAGTTTATATTAATTACCCTTATAATTCTCAATCAATTACACTTTTTTTTCAAAACTACAACCGGTCGGAGTTGCCGTGCGGTTCTAGGCGCTACAGACTGGAGCCGAGCGACCGCTACGGTCGCAGGTTCGAATCCTGCCTCGGGCATGGATGTGTGTGGTGTCCTTAGGTTAGTTAGGTTTAAGTAGTTCTAAGTTCTAGGCGACTGATGACCTCAGAAGTTAAGTCGCATAGTGCTCAGAGCCATTTGAACCATTTTTCAAAACTAGATCTCACTCTGGTCAGTCTGAGACCCTCCTGTCAATTTATCTATCTTTCTTTGGCTGTGAAAATTCGGCTAAAAATCCATTGTGAAATTTTCCCACAAATCCCTAAATAATTTTTTCAAAGCCATTCTGTTTACTTTCAAACAATTTTTTTTCTTTTTTGCAAAATGAGACCTCACGCTGATCGATTTTAGACCTCATTTGCTGATTCACTACTCTTCATTTGGCTATAAAAATTCTGATAAAAATCCATCGTGTAATTTGTATGGGGTCCTGTTCTTGCTCCACTTAAACATTTTAATAGTGAGAAAAAGAAGGCTGGTTTTCGTTTGTTCGTTTATACATGATGAGTGACAGTACACTGAGAAAACAGATATTGAAGCATCTCTCGGAAAAACGTTAAGAATGGACTGAATCTGAGAAGTTAAGGCATTTAGATATGCACAAAATAAAAGTAAAAGAAGCAGCAGAAAGAGATATTTCCAGAAGGAAAGTGTTAAATCTAGATGTATCTGAATCCAGTAGCAGCCTGAGAACAATTATGAAATAAGAAAGAAAAAAATATGGTGGAAAGACTAAAGAATATTGGCGGCAAACAAAAAAGCAAGCCGCCCAAAACAGAATGAAAAAAATTACAGAAAATGTTGCAACATCACAAAGGGTGTAAAATAGACTACATATCTCAAAAAAGGGAAGGCTTAGGTTATTAAATATGACAAAGTCCTTACCAGGAAGGGGGAAGACTTAGAGATGATCCGAAGAAGAGCTGCTCGTTTTGTCAAGGAATCGTGTAGTAAGCACAAGATCGCCGCGGAGGGTCTTATCAGATTCCAGGAGTATACGCTACAACAGGAAGGTGATACGCTTTCCTACACCGTAAAGACCAAGAAACGTCAGGCAACATATTACTCCCCACCCCTCACTTCAACGGGAAAATCAGAGAAATTGGCCCTCTTAAGGAAACTTACCAACATTTCTAATTCCTTCCACGTACCATTCTCGAATGGAACAGGAAAGGGGGATATGGTAGTGTTAGCCCTTTTGTACCATAAGCTGAGTTGCGGAGTGTGGAAGTAGATGTGGATGTCCAAGAAATTACGGCCATACTCGAAGAACTGAATATGCTGAAATCACAGGTTATAGAACAATTACTATTTCCCCCCCACCCCCGCACCACACCGCCATGAACCATGGACCTTGTCGTCGGTGGGGAGGCTTGCATGCCTCAGCGATATAGATAGCCGTACCATAGGCGCAACCACAACGGAGGGGTATCTGTTGAGAGGCCAGACAAACGTGTGATTCCTGAAGAGGGCCAGCAGCCTTTTCAGTAGTTGCAGGGGCAACAGTCTTGTTGACTGACTGATCTGGCCTCGTAAAATCAACCGAAACAGCCTTGCTGTGCTGGTACTGCGAACGGCTGAAAGCAAGGGGAAACTACGGCCGTAATTTTACCCGAGGGCATGCACCTTTACTGTATGGTTAAATGATGATGGCGTCCTCTTGGGTAAAATATTCCGGAGGTAAAATAGTCCCCCATTCGGATCTCCAGGCGGGGACTACTCAGGAGGACGTCGTTATCAGGAGAAAGAAAACTGGCGTTCTACGGATCGGAGCGTGGAATGTCAGATCCCTTAATCGGGCAGGTAGGTTAGAAAATTAAAAAAGGAAAATGGATATATTAAAGTTAGATATAGTGGGAATTAGTGAAGTTCGGTGGCAGGAGGAACAAGACTTTTGGTCAGGTGAATACAGGGTTATAAATACAAAATAAAATAGGGGTAATGCAGGAGTAGGTTTAATAATGCATAAAAAAATAGGAGTGCGGATAAGATACTACAAACAGCATAGTGAACGCATTATTGTGGCCAAGATAGACACGAAGTCCACGCCTACTACAGTAGTACAAGTTTATATGCCAACTAGCTCTGCAGATGAAGAAATTGATCAAATGTATGATGAGATAAAAGAAATTGTTAAGGTAGTGAAGGGAGACGAAAATTTAACATTCATGGGTGACTGGAATTCGAGACTAGTAGGTGAATATGGATTGGGGCTAAGAAATGAAAGAGGAAGCCGCCTGGTAGAGTTTTGCACAGAGCATAACTTAATCAAAAAAATGGCTCTGAGCACTATGGGACTTAACATCTATGGTCATCAGTCCCCTAGAACTTAGAACTACTTAAACCTAACTAACCTAAGGACATCACACAACACCCAGCCATCACGAGGCAGAGAAAATCCCTGACCCCGCCGGGAATCGAACCCGGGAACCTGGGCGTGGGAAGCGAGAACGCTACCGCACGACCACGAGATGCGGACCATAACTTAATCATAGCTAACACTTGGTTCAAGAATCATTAAAGAAGGTTGTATACATGGAAGAATCCTGGAGATACTAGAATGTATCAGGTAGATTATACACTCCTGGAAATGGAAAAAAGAACACATTGACACCGGTGTGTCAGACCCACCATACTTGCTCCGGACACTGCGAGAGGGCTGTACAAGCAATGATCACACGCACGGCACAGCGGACACACCAGGAACCGCGGTGTTGGCCGTCGAATGGCGCTAGCTGCGCAGCATTTGTGCACCGCCGCCGTCAGTGTCAGCCAGTTTGCCGTGGCATACGGAGCTCCATCGCAGTCTTTAACACTGGTAGCATGCCGCGACAGCGTGGACGTGAACCGTATGTGCAGTTGACGGACTTTGAGCGAGGGCGTATAGTGGGCATGCGGGAGGCCGGGTGGACGTACCGCCGAATTGCTCAACACGTGGGGCGTGAGGTCTCCACAGTACATCGATGTTGTCGCCAGTGGTCGGCGGAAGGTGCACGTGCCCGTCGACCTGGGACCGGACCGCAGCGACGCACGGATGCACGCCAAGACCGTAGGATCCTACGCAGTGCCGTAGGGGACCGCACCGCCACTTCCCAGCAAATTAGGGACACTGTTGCTCCTGGGGTATCGGCGAGGACCATTCGCAACCGTCTCCATGAAGCTGGGCTACGGTCCCGCACACGGTTAGGCCGTCTTCCGCTCACGCCCCAACATCGTGCAGCCCGCCTCCAGTGGTGTCGCGACAGGCGTGAATGGAGGGACGAATGGAGACGTGTCGTCTTCAGCAATGAGAGTCGCTTCTGCCTTGGTGCCAATGATGGTCGTATGCGTGTTTGGCGCCGTGCAGGTGAGCGCCACAATCAGGACTGCATACGACCGAGGCACACAGGGCCAACACCCGGCATCATGGTGTGGGGAGCGATCTCCTACACTGGCCGTACACCACTGGTGATCGTCGAGGGGACACTGAATAGTGCACGGTACATCCAAACCGTCATCGAACCCATCGTTCTACCATTCCTAGACCGGCAAGGGAACTTGCTGTTCCAACAGGACAATGCACGTCCGCATGTATCCCGTGCCACCCAACGTGCTCTAGAAGGTGTAAGTCAACTACCCTGGCCAGCAAGATCTCCGGATCTGTCCCCCATTGAGCATGTTTGGGACTGGATGAAGCGTCGTCTCACGCGGTCTGCACGTCCAGCACGAACGCTGGTCCAACTGAGGCGCCAGGTGGAAATGGCATGGCAAGCCGTTCCACAGGACTACATCCAGCATCTCTACGATCGTCTCCATGGGAGAATAGCAGCCTGCATTGCTGCGAAAGGTGGATATACACTGTACTAGTGCCGACATTGTGCATGCTCTGTTGCCTGTGTCTATGTGCCTGTGGCTCTGTCAGTGTGATCATGTGATGTATCTGACCCCAGGAATGTGTCAATAAAGTTTCCCCTTCCTGGGACAATGAATTCACGGTGTTCTTATTTCAATTTCCAGGAGTGTATAATGGTAAGACAGAGATTTAGGGACCAGGTTTTAAATTGTAAGACATATTATAACTGAAGAAACTGCAAAAAGGTGGGGAATTAAGGAGATGGGACCTGGATAAACTGACTAAACCAGAGGTTGTACAGAGTTTCATGGAAAGCATAAGGGAACAATTGACAGGAATGGGACAAGAAGTAGTACAGTAGAAGAAGAATGGGTAGCTCTGAGCGATGAAGTAGTGAAGGCAGCAGGCGATCAAGTAGGCAAAAAGACGTGGGCTAGTAGAAATCCTTGGGTAACAGAAGAAATATTGAATTTAATTGATGAAAGGGGAAAATATAAAAATGCAGTAAATGAAGCAGGCAAAAAGGAATACAAACGTCTCAAAAATGAGATCGACAAGAAGTGCAAAATGGCTAAGCAGGGATGGCTAGAGGACAAATGTAAGGATGTAGAGGCTTATCTCACAATGGGTAAGATAAATACTGCCTACAGGAAAATTAAAGAGACCTTTGGAGAAAAGAGAACCACTTGTATGAATATCAAGAGCTCAGATGGAAACCCAGTTCTAATCAAAGAAGGGAAAGCAGAAAGGTGGACCGAGCGAGGTGGCGCAGTGGTTAGCACACTGGACTCGCATTCGGGAGGACGACGGTTCAATCGCGTCTCCGGCCATCCTGATCTAGGTTTTCCGTGATTCCCCTAAATCGTTTCAGGCGAATGCCGAGATGGTTCCTTTGAAAGGGCACGGCCGATTTCCTTCCCAATCCTTCCCTAACCCGAGCTTGCGCTCCGTCTCTAATGACCTCGTTGTCGACGGGACGTTAAACACTAACCACCACCACCACCGCAGAAAGGTGGAAGGAGTATATAGAGGGTCTATACAAGGGCGACGTACTGGAAAGCAATATTATGGAAATGCAAAAGGATGTAGATTAAGATGAAATGGGAGATACGATACTGTGTGAAGAGTTTGACAGAGCACTGAAAGACCTGAGTCGAAACAAGGCCCCGAGAGTAGACAACATCCCATTAGAACTACTGACGGCCTTGGGAGAGCCAGACAAAACTCTACCATCTGGTGAGCAAGATGTATGAGACAGGCGAAGTACCCTCAGACTTCAAGAAGAATATAATAATTCCAATCCCAAAGAAAGCAGGTGTTGACAGATGTGAAAATTATCGAATTATCGGTTTAATAAGTCACAGCTGCAAAATACTAACACGAGTTCTTTACAGACGAATGGAAAAACTGGTAGAAGCCGGCCTCGGGGAAGATCAGTTTGGATTCCTTAGAAATATTGGAACACGTGAAGCAATACTGACCTTACGACTTATCTTAGAAGAAAGATTAAGGAAAGGCAAACCTACGTTTCTAGCATTTGTAGAGTTAGAGAAAGCTATTGACAATGTTGACTGGAATACTCTCTTTCAAATTCTAAAGGTGGCAGGGGTAAAATACAGGGAGCGAAAGGCTATTTGCAATTTGTACAGAAACCAGATGGCAATTATAAGAGTCGAGGGACATGAAAGGGAAGCAGTGGTTTGGAAGGGAGTGAGACAGGGTTGTAGCCTGAACATCAACAAAAGCAAAACGATGATATTGGAGCGTAGTCGAATTAAATCGGGTGATGCTGCGGGAATTAGGAAATGAGACACTTAAAGTAGTAATGGAGTTTTGCTATTTGGGAGCAAAATAACTGATGATGGTCGAAGTAGAGAAGATAATATGTAGACTGGCAATGGCAAGGAAAGCGTTTCTGAAGAAGAGAAATTTGTTAACATCGAGTATTGATTTAGTGTCAGGAAGTCGTTTCTGAAAGTATTTGTATGGAGTGTAGCCATGTATGGAAGTGAAACATGGACGATAAATAGTTTGGACACGAAGAGACTAGAAGCTTTCGAAATGTGGTGCTACAGAAGAATGCTGAAGATTAGATGGGTAGATCACATAACTAATGATGAAGTATTGAATAGAATTGGGGAGAAGAGGAGTTTATGGCACGACTTGACAAAAAGGAGGGACCGGTTAGTAGCACATGTTCTGAGGCACCAAGGGATCACAAATTTAGCATTGGAGGGCAGCGTGGAGGGTAAAAATCGTAGAGAGAGACCAAGAGATTAATACACTAAGCAGATTCAGAAGGATATAGGTTGCAGTAGGTACTGGGAGATGAAGAAGCTTGCACAGGATAGGGTAGCATGGAGAGCTGCATGATACCAGTCTCAGGACTGAAGACCACAACAACAACAACTATCTTCTCGCAGGTATGTACCGTCTATGCAACCAATTAAAGGCAGTTTGTTTGTTGCCATACGCGTTTCGCTTCATTTTTTTGGGAAGCATCATCAGCGGCCTGTAATACATGCTTTCTTTTTTTTACATGCAATAAACGTATAATGTGGTAGATATAATAAACTGTTGTTTTACATTTTGTAATGTCTTTCTCTTGTGTTTTAGGTTAAAATCAACTTTTGTAGCACGAATTTCGTAGTGTGAACTTATCGTTTGGGTTACTTACGAGCTTTATGCTACAAAAGTTGATTTTAACCTAAAAAAAGAGAAAAAGGCACAACCAAATATTAATATAGCAGTATATTATATCTACCACATAATACGTTTGTTGTATATAAAAAAAGGAAACAAATAATACAGGCCACTGATGATGCTTCCCAAATAAATGAAGAGAAACGCGTATGGCAACAAACAAACTACCTTTAACTGGTTGCATTTATGCCACCTACCTCCAAGAATTTAAAGCAACTAAAGGAAAGACGGAAAACAGAAAAAATGACATATTAGGCCTATTGTCTTCTTTTCATTCGGAATTGATAATTTAGTTGGCGAGCTAAGTTGTTATTTGGTTCAATAAAATAACAAAACCCTCGAAGTTGCACATACCTTAGGTTCTGTTTAAATGGCGACCAGTTTCGGACCTTTATAGTCCATTATCAAGCAATCAACATAATGGACTACAAAAATCCGAAACTGTACGCCTTTAAAATAAAATCAAACTTCTGTGCAACTTTGACGTCTTTGTAATTTTATTGAGTCATAGTAAGTTGCTTTGTAATTTTATTGAGTCATATTAAGTTGCTGCATATTCCCATCTATCATGCTGGAAGTAATCAGTTTCTTGGTCTTTCAAATACTAGTACAGGTTGCAGAATTACTTCCGCATCTACAGAGGGCGTTCAATAAGTAATACAACACATCTTTCTCTAAGCCTATTTCGCTTGAAAATATGCGGAATTTGTTGTATTAAGTTCCGATACGAGGCGGCGCTGCATGTAACCTTCAACGTGGCGTCTGGTACGAAGCTGCGTTCCAAGCTGAGAGCTGTCATTGAGATTCTATTGGCGGAAAATCAGTGCATCGCAGATATTCACAGGCTCTTGCAAAATGTCTAAGGAGATCTGAGGCGGTGAGTCGTTGTGCGAGGCGTCTGTCATCATCGCAACAAGGCCGCGCAAACCTCTCCGACATCCCACGTGCCCGCCGGCCGCACACAGCTGTTACTCCTGCAATGTAGGAACGTGAGGTTGTCGACGGATCACAATGAAACGCCTAGCTGCATTGCTGGACGTCTTTGCTGGTGCTGACACACTCGTCCACCAGCTGGGGTACTCAACAGAAGACTGTAAAGCGCAACGAAGACCATTTGCGCGTAGTTGCTTGCCCGTTACAGGTTTATCGTGACAATTTTTTGTCGAATATCGTCACCGGCGATGAAACATGGATTCGTCCGCCGAGAATTCTTCCGGGTTGTATGGCCGTGGTCCATGGAACTCTTCTATGCCCGACGTTTCGTCCAAAGCTACGTTGGACATCTTCGGAGGTGCTCCTAGTTCTGCTGAGTCTTGTCGACCTACGAGTCGGATGTCGAAGAACGGCCTAAATACCGTGGAAAGTGGGCGTGATCTGGATTTCACGTCATAGCAGAGATAAATCTTGTCAAGGATAAAATATACCTATCGACCATAGTACGTCAAAGATAAAAATTTATCGATTCTGTAGCGCCACTGTCCACATATCGCTGAGTTTAATAGCTTTCTCTTTTTTGTTAAAATTATCCCCATGTTTATATATTTCGATGGCTTCTCTATATAGCCGTGGATAATAGTTCGTCATAGTACGTAAATATTTAGTTTCCGAAAATTTACTACGTGATCACCCGACTGAAGAGCATGTTCCGCCGCCACTGACTTGTCTGTTTTCCCTAGTCGGCAAAGACTTTTATTTTCCTTCAACAGTGTATTCACACTTCTCTTTGTAACTCCAATGTAGACCCTACCACATGTACACGGAATCTTGTATATACCACTTGCAGACAGAGGGGGACGTTTATCCTTAACGGAACGAAGTGCTTGGCCTTTTTCTTAGTTGGTCTGAAAATCGGTCGAACGTTATGTTTCCTTAAAATCTTGCCCATTTGATCCGTTAGTATTTTGGTGAATGGTAGAGAAACCGTGTTCTTCCATCGCTGTGTCCTATCGCTGTCCTTAAGTCTCCTGTTACTCGATCGCAAAATTCTATCTATTTCCTTTCTAGAGTACCCATTCTTCTCAAAAGCCTGCTTTAGATGTTTTAACTCGGCGTACAGGTATTCCGGCGCACAAATCCTTTTAGCTCTGTCCACAAGGCTTTCAATTACACCTGTTTTCTGTTGTGGATGATGATTGGAATCCATGTGCAAGTATCTGTCGGTATGTGTAACCTTCCGAAAGACTTGATGTTTCAAACTGCCATCGAAATATATAAACATGTGGATAACTTTAACAGAAAAGAAGTTGCGATATATGGACAACGGCGCTACACAATCGATAAGTTTTTATCTTTGACGTGATATGATCGATAGTTATATTTTATCCTTGACAAGGTTTATCCCCGCTATCACTTGAAATCCAGACCACGCCTACTTTCCACGGTATTTAGGCCGTTCTTCGACTCGTCAGTCGGCAAGACTCAGCACAACCAGGAGCACCTCCGAAGATGTCCAACGCAGCTTTGGACGAAACGTCAGGGATAGAAGAGTTCCATGAACCACGCCCATACAACCAGGAAGAATTATCGGCAGCTAAAACATCCGGTCGTGAGTTCGCCGACAGCTGTGGCCGAGCGGTTCTAGGCGCTTCAGTCTGGAACCGCGAGACCGCTACGGTCGCAAGTTCGAATCCTGCCTCGGGAATGGATGTGTGTGATGTCCTTAGGTTGGTTACGTTTAAGTAGTTCTAGTTTAAAGATGCACCCTTAGCCGGAAAGTCATGGCAACTGTCTTCTTTGACTCTGAAGGGTTTATTCTGTTTGATGCCCACCCTCATGGTTCAAATGGCAACTGCTGAGGTCATTAGTCCCCTAGATCTTAGAACTAGTTAAACCTAACTAAGCTAAGGACATCACAAACATCCATGCCCGAGGCAGGATTCGAACCTGCGACCGTAGCGGTCTTGCGGTTCCAGATTGCAGCGCCTTTAACCGCACGGCCACTTCGGCCGGCCCCACCCTCATGATGGAACGATCAACTCTGCAGTGTATTTTGCAACTGTCATGAAATTCAAGAAACAACTTCAACATGTTTGACGCCACAAAAATGTAAACGAACTTCTCTTTTATCATGACAATGTGGGGCCTCTCACAAGTCTGCGCACTCGAAACGAGCTCACAAGACTTAATTTGATTGTTCTTCCTCATTCACCCTACAGATCTCGCACCTTCCGACTTACATCTGTTTGGCCTAATGAAGGATGCAATCCGCACGAAGCAGTACATGGGTGATGGGGATGTTATTTATACAGTAAGATGTTAGCCACGACATAGACCAGCATTGTGGTACAATGCGGGTATATAGGCCCTCCCAGTAAGATGGTGTAAGTCCGTCGCATTGAACGGAGACTAAATTAAAAAAACAGGGCTTTGTAGCCAAAAGAGTGGTGAATTACATGCTGTATTGGACTCCCGAATAAAACCAACCTTCTTCCAGAAGAAAATGTGTTGCATTACTTACTGGACGCCCCTCGTACATCTACACTCTTCAAATCATTGTGAAGTACAAGGCGGAGGATAATTACCTCTGTACCACATGAATTAAGGCTTTTAATTGCCTCTGTGCGGGGGCTGCAATTACTCTAATCTTGTTTTCGTGATGTCTATGTACCTATGCATTTGGCTTTGTAATATATTCCTAGATTCTTCACTTAAAGTTGGTGCCAGAAACTTTGCAAGCATTTTTAAGGGATACTTTACGTTTGTTTCAAGCGTTGTGCCGATTTTCGGCACGATTCTGTTCCGGCCGCGAGTGTTAAGGTCGATATTGGACTCGCCAGAGACATTGGGGCGCCGAGTTGGCGGGGAGTGGCTCTCTGGCGACGAGGAGAGGAGGGTTGGAGAGTACCGAGCGAGATGGACAGAACGGCAGAGTATTGGGGTGCGGATGGTCCGAATTGTGCATTTAATAATTTTGGCAGTCTGGTTGTGGACTAATGGTGAAACCGAGACGCTTGGGAACTCAACGCTGCTGTGGAACGATAAGTCGTGGGCTCTGCAATTGTATGGACGGAATTACGGCGAGCTGTGGCCGATTTCGTTTGTGGGTGTTTTGCCACGGCAGATAAACAAAACAGTGTCGGCCCACTCTGAACACGCTGTGCTATTATGTTCGACCACAATAAGGATGTCATGATACTGAAGAAGAAAGTAGTGGAATATGGTACGTGTATTAACCTACAGTAACTTCTGCGGTGTTAGTTTGCTTAACTGTGTGGAGATTGAGCAGTAACTGTCACTTTTCAGAGGAACTGACGAGTGTGTAAAAGTGTGGCCAATCCGGATGGGCGTTGTCATAAAGTTATTATATTTCTTATTTGTGAATATAATTTTGTTACCAGGATTACTCATTGGATAGTTTTGAAATTGTCAGTTCTGCGCTATAGTTCAGCGGGTTATAAATACAGCAATTTGCCATATCTGTTAACTGTGAGTTTTGTATACGTTTTTAAAACAGCGTGTTAAATGAAACTTAATTTTGAAGTTCGAAAGGTACCATTCTACCATTACGATTCTGTAAGTTTTTATTTGGAAGTGATGTTTGCTACTGTTATTGGTTGAGAAGTTATTACCCAAAGGAAGGGTTACTTAATCAGTCTTTTATAAAGTGTTTTAAGAGTTGTTGTCTTTGGTGAACTATTACTAATAAACTACGTAAATTATTGATGTTGTGTAAGCAGTTATTGAAGGCACCCATCTCCATTAGCCAATCAACCATGGCCAGATGGGAACGGGCATTGATGTAACATTAGGGAACTAGAGGCTATTTGTTAAGTTGTGGAAACGCTAATCCTGTTGTTTGCTGTTATTGTTGAAGTGTCTAGTCGCCCCTAAATTAAATAATAATTCTGCTCATCGTCTACCATTTCAATTCCTTCAGATTCGTCACATTCTTTAATGAATCGAACGAATCTGTGACTATTTCGGCTGCTCGCCTTTGCGCCTCTTCAATATTCGCTGGCAGTCCTATTTGGACGTCCCGTCGACAACGAGCTGGGACGGAGCCAAGCTCGGATTGTTTTATATGGATGGCGAAGGAAACCAGCGGTGCCCTTTGAAAGGAATCATCCCCGTATTTGCCTGGAGCTTTTTAAGGATATTGCTGAAAGCCTAAATCTGGATGACCGGAAGTGGATTTAGACCATCGTCCTCCGAAATGTGAGTCCAGTCTGCAAAACTACTGTACCACCTCGCTCGGTTTTTTTGGTACGGGTCCCACACACTTCAACGATATTCTAGAATGATAGTGTTTTGTATGGAGGCAGCGTGTAGACTGATGGTATTTCCCTAGTATTTTACCAATGAACCACAATCTGCCTCCTGCTTTACTTACGACTCAGATCATGAGATCGTTCTACCTCATATCTCTACAAATTGTTACACTCAGGTACATGTATGAGCTGACAGATTCCACCTGTGACTCACTGATATGCGAGCGGTGTTCAATAAGTAATGCAACACATTTTTTTCTTAAAGAAGATTGACTTTAATCAGGTTTCCAGTACACCATATTATTCCTGATTCTTTTGGCTATAAAGCCGGCCGCGTTGGCCGAGCGTTTCTAGGCGCTCCAGTCCGGAAACGCGCGACTGCTACGGTCGCAGGTTCGAATCCTGCCTCGGGCATGGATGTGTGTGGTGTCCCTAGGTCAGTTAGATTTAAGTAGTTCTAAGTTCTAGGGGACTGATGACCTCAGATGTTAAGTCCCATAGTGCTCAGAGCCATTTGAACCATCTTTCGGCTATAAAACCTTATTTTTCAACATAATCTTCGTTCAGTGCGACAGCCTTACGCCACCTTAGTGAGAGGACTTCTACGCCCGCATGGTACCACTCTTCTGGTGAACGTCGGAGTCAACGCCTTGTTTCAGCAATAATCTCCCATGCTCCACGTACTGCTTCCTACGGAGTGCTTCCTTCATTGGGCCTAAGAGATGGAAGTCGGAAGGTACGAGATCAAGGCTGTAGAATGCGTGAGGAAGAAGAGTCCAACGAAATTTTATGAGTTACTTTCGGATACGCAGACTTGTATATGGCCTTGCGTTATCATGGAGAAGGAGAAGTCCGTTCGCATTTTTTATACTACTAACACACTCTTAGTGGTCCCCTGTCAGGCGCGAGGAACCCAGCAGCCACACACCTTGGAGTACCCCAGCTGGAGGACGAGTGTGTCATTACCACAAAGAGAGACGTTCAGCTATGCAACAAAGTGTTATTGATTCGTCGATCATCTCGAATGAAACTCTCCGCACGTTCCAACATTGTAAGGAAAGTAGTATGCTGCCAGCTGGCACATGGGACGAAGGACAGGTTTGTGCGACCTTGTTGCGATGACGTCAGACGTCCCGCCCAACATCTCATCGTGCTTTTGTTCAGGTCCAGGTCTCCGTAGACATTCTTCAAGCGCCTATGAATGCTCGTGATTCTCTGGTTTTCAGCGAAAAGCAACTCAATGAGACGTCTCTGCTTGGGTTGCAGCTCTGTTACAGACTCCGTTTTGAAGACTGCATATAACGCTGCATCCTATCGAAGCTTCATGAAATCTTGGGTTCCGAAGCGGCGATATCCAACGATGTCCCTACAACTTCAGCATTTTTTCAACCGAAATTGGCCGAGAAAAAAGACGTTGTGCATTACTTATTGAATGCCCCTCGTAATAACGACAGGATACTATGGTTTTTCGTTTTGTGAAGAGCACAATTTTATATTTTTGAACATTTACAACAGGTTACCAATGTCTGCACCAGTTTGAAATCGTATGAAGACCTGGCTGCATATTTGTGCAGATTCTTTCGGCCAATATTTACACGGGCACCTGTGGTGTGCGTACTGTAAGACCTTCGGTACACACACCATCAGATTATTTGACTTGTCACTCTAACAAAGTAGGCGAGTGTCAGCAATATGTCTCCTGGTCTTATCGTGGCGTGTTTATCTTCTGCCGTTAGGTCAGACGATAGAAATGCCACTTGCACGCTTAGAGTAGCAGATTGACGGTGACCAACTTTAAACAGAACTTGATTAATTTTCACACGCATTTATTAAAATAGTAACAAGCATAAACCTTACGTAACTTGATTCTGGATGCTATTTACAATTGACAATCTGAAGTTCCTTTGGTCTTGGTATGTTAATCTTATTCTCACATATCTCTGATACTTGACAAAGTGTCTATTCATTTATCTTCATGGCTATGTACAGGAATATGGTAATCTTATTAGGTGCAGACTGAAACTTGACTATAGACTGGTACAGCAAATGCAGACTCGTACAGACTGGTGCAGACAAATGTAGATTGACTAATCAGAGGTCTGTACACTCGTTATAATACCTCACGCGTTCAGGTATCACTGCGCGAGTGTGATCCACGAGGAGAAAAGGTTCTATGTTAGCAGCAATCTCATTGGCTGCATTACATATTAATACGCGGATCGGCGGAAGCAGAATTTGGTCCGTCTCTAAGGCAGCACCATCTCGTAGTGTGGAGATGGACGAGCGCTGTGCCTGCGCTGTTGTGCTTAGCGGGGCGCACTCTAGTCGGAAAGTTGTGTACGCGCTGACTACATGGAACTATGTACACAATAGCACCTCACCTGCGAAAATTCTGAGATTACTATTAATATTGGCCGCAAGATCATAAAATTACAACACGAACCGAAAGGGTACCAACACGTGTCCCTGTGCCACACTTGAAATTTCTTCTACATCTATCGATGACTCTCCATGCAAGACAACTTTCTGCGTCCTGCCCACCAAAAAAATCGCCAATTCAGTTTTGCTTGGTAGCACATATGACAGTATATTTGAGAATAAGCATAGGTGTGGTACTGAATCAGACGCTTTTCGGATATCGGGTAATACTGCCTCTACCTGCCTGTGTTGATCCATGGGTTTCAGAATATCATGTGAAGAAAGTGGGAGTTGAGTTTCACATGGTCGACGTTTCGGGCATGGAGAAGATCCTGCCGTTCGAATACGTGTTTGAGAGTATGTTTTAAGACTTCACAAGGAATTATGTCAGGGTAACGTCGTGATGTAAATACCATTGTAGTATGGTTGAAGCAGCGCTGCGGCGTAAGAGGGAATGAAGTCATTGACATGCTTGTGAAGGATAGAGTGCGCATTAGGACAGCGAAATACAACTATGTGCCTTGCGTAGAAGTACTACAGCTTGTGCGGCTGCAAATTTCAGCCAGCTTGAACAAAAAAGGAAATATATCTGTACAAAGGACGGCACTCGAGGCCCACGAGAAAGACAGGCCGCGGCTCATACGTCACGAAGGTAGTCCTGAACTCGCTCGCTCGCTCAGCTCAGCAGGCAAAATGCGTTTCGAACTCTGTTAACTCGCAGCTGGGCGTGTAAGTGCTAACGAGAATTGCATCTTCTACTGGAATCTGCTATTATGAAGTCTTACTGATTAAGAGTACTACAGCAAAATTTAATTTAAGATCAAACTCAATATAAATGGTACAGCAGCGTTTTTATAGCATTTAGTCACTTTTGCTTGACAGGACTCATTACATGCTGGAAGTGGTGCCTTATGCAACTGATAATCATTTAGTATGATTTTAAATTGTACGCCAGTACAGCCGTAACAAATTATAAGTAGGCCCATGGACTTCCCATCATTATAGGACTAATAACAGTAAGAGCCCATAATAAAGGATTACAGCAGAAGATTCAGTTTTAAGTTTGTTTGGTCACGCTTAGTTACGAATTAACAGGTGTAGAAACGTAGTTTGTCTGCTGATTTGAGCGAGCGAGCGAACGCAGGACTATCTTCGTGACGTAAGCGCCGCGGCCTGTCTTTCTCGTAGGTCTCGGACGGCACTATACCGATGTTATCTCGAGAACTGCATCACAACCATAGTGTGACTCTGGTGAGTGTCATAGCAGTTTTTCGCGAAACTTCTGTCACAGCACCTTCATCGACTACAGTTAACTGAACCACCGCTATGAGCACAGGCTGCTGAGGACGACCTAAGAGTATCACCGATGGCTATTCTCTGCGATCGCAAGAATCGGCTCGCTTACTACCTGCGCCTGATGAAATGTGGATAATAACTACCCACTGACGTGAAGACCTTCTTACCGGCTGATGATTTGGGAATATAAAAACACATATTAAAGTTTTCAGTCATTAGGCAAATAATGATATAATGTCTGAAGTGTACGACCCTGCAATTCAGATTCTAAAGCGTATGTCATGCGTGTGTGTGTGTGTGTGTGTGTGTGTGTGTGTGTGTGTGTGTGTGTGTGTGTGTTTACGCATCCACGAGTAGATATTAATTTCTATAAGTCAATGTTTCCAATATTAATGTATTAAAAGCTAACAGAATGAATTGGGCACAGGCCGGAAAGAAAAATAAATAAAATTTTCTGAGAGACGACATGTTGGGTGAACTTTGTATCACTCCTCTGGCTAGAAATAACAACGCTGATCGCAGTGGTTTGAAGAAAGCACAGGCAACATCCACCTGCACAAAGTGATCCACAAAAGTACCGTCCAATATCGTTGATATCCATTTCTTGTAGGATCATCGAACATATTCTGAGATAAATGTAATGATATATCGCAAACAGAATGTCCTCCTCCATGTTCAACCAGCATGGATTCCAAAAATATCAACCACGTGAAACTCAACTCACGCTTTTCTCACACGACGTCATGAAAGCCAGGGAAGGCAATCAGACATATACGGCATTTCTTGGCCTCCAGGATGCGTTTGACTCAGTACCACACATGCTCTTGTTATCGAAAGAATGACTGGATTGGGGATTTACTGGTAGGCAGAATGCAGCAAGTTATCTTGGTGGAGAGTCATCGAGAGATGTCGAGGTGGCTCCAGGAGTGCTCGAGAGAAGTGTGGTGGTGGTGGTGGTGGTGGTGGTGGTTAGTGTTTAACGTCCCGTCGACAACGAGGTCATTAGAGACGGAGCGCAAGCTCGGGTTCGGGAAGGATTGGGAAGGAAATCGGCCGTGCCCTTTCAAAGGAACCATCCCGGCATTTGCCTGAAACGATTTAGGGAAATCACGGAAAACCTAAATCAGGATGGCCGGAGACGGGATTGAACCGTCGTCCTCCCGAATGCGAGTCCAGTGTGCTAACCACTGCGCCACCTCGCTCGGTGAGAGAAGTGTCTCGAGATCCTTGCTATCCGTGTTGTACATTAATTGAGCTGGCGTAAGCTGTCGCCAGCTCACCGGTCGGCCCAGATGAAGGGCGAAAATCGATTAGTAGGAGCTGGATCAAGCGCGCCTATCACGAGAGAGACTAGAGACACACCCACAAGCAACACGCAAATGGCCTCGCGACTGACTGGAGGGCCTCACTCAATCATCCAGTTGTATTGTATTCTACTCTATGGAGTATTCGTCCCCGCCGTATCTCTCAGTGGTTCACAACCCCACAACAGTCTACAGCAGTTCACTCACCCCACCGCCGCCCCACATCGAACCTATGGTTATTGTGCGGTTCGGCCGCTAGTGAACCCGCCCGAGAACGTCTCACATCAGACAAGTATAACCCCAAAATAATGGTTCAAATGGCTTTGAGCACTATGGGACTTAACTTCTAAGGTCATCAATACCCTAGACCTTAGAACTACTTAAACCTAACTAACCTAAGGACATCACACACATCCATACCCGAGGCAGGATTCGAACCTGCGACCGTAGCGGTCGCACGGTTCCAGACTGTAGCGCCTAGAACCGCTTGGCCACCCCGGCCGGTTATAACCCCAATGTTTGCGTAGTAATTATGATGTACGCGTACATGGAGAAAGTGTTTGCGAAACAATCGCCGACATAGTGTAACTGAGGTGGAATAAGGGGAACCAGCCCACACTCGCCGAGGCAGATGGAAAACCGTCTTAAAAACCATCCACAGACTGGCCGGCACACCGGACCTTGACAGTAATCCACCGGGCGAATTCGTGCAAGTGACCGGCATGCCTTCCCGCCTGCAAAGCAGTGCGTTAGGCCGCACGACGCACGAGTATCCTGGCGGGCTATCATCCAGTTTTTTACTAGCAGTGAGAAACTAAATTTTCTAATAGCAAGATTACCGATATTGACATTACATCAGTCTGCAAGAGGACTATTATTCATGATCTTGTACCAGTGCCCTGCCGCAGTGGTAACACCGGTTCCCGTCAGCTCACCAAAGTTAAGCGCTGTCGGGCTGCGCTAGCACTTCGATGGATAACCATCCGTTCTGCCGAGCGCTGCTGGCAGGCGGGGTGCAGTCAGCCCTTGTGAGGTAAACTGAGGAGCTACTTGATTGAGAAGTAGCGGTTCCGGTCTCGGAAACTGACATACGGCCGGGAGAGCTGTGTGCTGACCACATGCCCTCCATATCCGCATCCAGTGACGCCTATGGGCTGATGATGACACGGCGGCCGGTCGGTACCGTTGGGCCTTCATGGCCTGTTCGAGAGGAGTTAAATTTTAGTTTGAACCACAAAACATAGACTACACTCAAGTTAAGTAAATGTCTCCAGTTCGCGTAAATAAAGAACCGTATTAATCCACGTATGCATTTTTGTTGTAGAAAGAGGATATTGGCCACCCATAACAACAGCCTCTATCTTGCTTCCTTACGCTAAAAGACTCTACAGTGGCGAACGAGAATAATTCAGTGGCGATCGAAGATAATCAACTTAGCCAAAGATTTTGCTTGCTTCTCTTGTGTTTTAGCTCGTAAGGGTGATCGTTTTCAGGTGCTTTTTGCTAATTTGTTGTTGTGTTCTTGCATGTATTCCAGGACGGGAGCCGCAGATCTAATCAAATTTCTCTTTCCAGAAGCTTTGCTTGCTTTTTGATATAGCGTATTTGTGTAAATCATTAATTTCCCCGCCTCCTCCACACCCTGCCCTGCGCCTCAGCCGTATGGATCTAACACAAGTTTCTCAGTTTCAGAACAGACAAATCACTTTCTTACTGGCGTCAGCACAACAGCTACAGGCAGCACAAGCTGCGTCGGCCGCACAACCACAACAGACCAACCAAACAGCTCAACAACTGCAGCCGACCAGTCTATCAACGTTCTGGCAATTTAAGGGAACAGAGGAGGAATGGATTAAATACCTGAGTCAGTTCCAAACACTTCAAGCTCATCGTGGTCAAAATTACAATACTTCCTTTCGATTTTGAGGTCCCCCAGTATTCAGGTTAATACAAAAACTATTCCCAACCGCCTTTCCTGACGAACTCGTCTACGACCAAGTAATCACTGCATTAATTCAATACTATGACAAGCTAATACAAGTAGCTGCAGCTAGATAACAGTTCTTTCGTTCACAGAAAAAGCCAGAACAGGCGTACGACCAGTGGTACACAGAATTAACGGGCATGACTAGGAAGTGTAAGTTTAAGTGTAGTTGCGGCAACTTTTACAGTGATTTAATTTTACGTGATGCAATATCATTTAGTGTCCCAGACATCATAATACGGGAATAGATGTTAAAGCACTCTGATCCATCACTTCCACAAGTATTGCAAATCTTAGTACAATATGATTAGGGTGCCGTAGCGGGCGATAAGTTTGACGGGGACCCGATTTGTCGGGTCGAGTCGCCCCTTGTTCGTGACCGCCCCATGCAGTCACAACGAGAGCGTACACTGTCCCGCGGACAGCCACATAGACATGTAAACATGCCTGTGAATTTCGTGAAGTTTTGCCCTAGATGTTTTGCTCGCCATAAAAGTCAGTATTGCCCAACACGTAATGCAACATGTTACACGTTTGGAAAAAAAGGCCATGACCGAGGTGTTTGTTTGCAACTGTAGACAAACGCCAATTTTGCCCGCTTCCAGAAAAAAAAGGTTCGTGCACATGCAGTGAACGCTGTGTTTTCGAAACCTACTACAGGTTCTGACAAAAGTAAGATTAAGGTTTTGCCTCATTCACGCTCTAGTGCTGTGCAACGACGTTCTAACAAACTATTTGTCTCATAACGAATTGCTGACCGTCGTGCGAACTTTCAGTTAGACAAGGGTGGCTCAGTAGCTCCGCTTAATCATACCACGGCCGCGCGGGATTAGCAGAGCGGTCTGAGCGCTGCAGTCATGGACTGGGCGGCTGGTTCCGGCGGAGGTTCGAGTCCTCCCTCGGGCATGAGTGTATGGGTTTGTCCGTGGGATAATTTAGGTTAAGTAGTGTGTAAGCTTAGGGACTGATGACCTTAGCAGTTAAGTCCCATAAAATTTCACACACATTTGAACATTTTTGAATCGTACCACGTACGGATAGTTAGGCTCACCGCGCCTTTCTAAATATAGCAAGCACCTTACTGTTTACAACGGACAGGAAATGCAAGTGCTTGGGCAGTGTAGTTTGTCTGCCACTTACAAATTTCACTCTAGGACAGTATATTTTATTGCGTTGAAATCAAGCTAATACATCTGTAGCGCATGTTGCATTGAAAAACTATGCACAACCTACGTTTTTCTGGGTCCGGCCCTTTCCAATTGCTTTAAGAGACAACCTGAAAGAATTGCAAGATAATGGTGTAATTGTTCCCATTCAAGCTAGCCAATGGGAAAGTCCTCTCGCTTTGTTGCCTTCGCATTCGCATTTGTATTGATTTGAAGTATATAGTCAACCCACTTATCCGTTATCTCGCCCTGAGGAATCATGGACTGACTTCGTGTAGAACGTTACTTTTCTAAGATAGGTTTGCGTGATGCCTACTTGCAAATTCCATTCGATGAAGAAGCACAGGAATTTTTTGTTGCAAACACACGCTTAGGACTGTTCAATAATATGCGTTTGCCAATCGGCAGTGCTTCCGCACCCGCCATTTTTTAACGTTAATTGAAAGAGCTGACTGCAAAAGTGCCATTTTGTTCAAACTACCTTGATGATATTGTCGTCTCAGATCGTACACCAGAAGAATATATTGCCTTTCGAGTGTTATCAGAAGCAAGACTCAAGGGTCGTTTCGAAAAGTGTGATTTTTTTTTCAAACTCAACTACGGTATATACATAGGTCATGTGATAAACAGTCATGGTGTGCTGCCCCTCCAATCTCATTTGCTTGTAATCCGTGACCTGCCTGTTTCTAGCATTATGTTTGAATTGCAGTCAGTATTAGGCAAGATGACGTACTACATTCGGTTCACACCGAATGCCCCTCAGATCGCGGCTCCATTGCATAGCTTGCGTCGGAGAAATATGCCTTTCGTGCGAATCAAAGAGTGTCACGAAGCATTTCAGAAACTAAAAAGTGCCTTGCTAGTGAGAGATGTTTAAATTACTTTCTCAAGTCGACGATTCTTCCTACGGAATCGGCACTGTCCTTTCGCACAGAATTGGTGCACAAGACAGACCTGTTCCTTTTGTCTCAAAGTTGTTAACTCAAACTCAGTGCAGTTATTCTCAAACAGAAAAAGAGGCTCTCGCTATTGCATGTGGTGTAACCAAATTCCGTCATTACTTGTATGGCCGCAAGTTCTTTTTAGTGAAATATCACAAGCCTTTGCAGTTCTTGTTCCACCCGTCGAAACCGCTTCCTAAACGCACTGCTCAAAAATTGCAACGTTCGGTTTTGTTGCTTTCGCAGTATCAATATGAAGTTGTGTACAGATCTACGGCAAAGCATGGCAATGCAGACGCCCTATCTCGCCTTCCGATTGGCCCAGACTCTGATTTTGATGCATCTGACGCATCTTGTTGCCAAACAGATGCACAGGAATCTGAATTGCTAACATCTTTCCCTTACACTACAGAAAAATTGCACAGGCCACTGAAGCAGACCCAGACCTCAAGATTTTGTTGCATTACATTCGCACGTCTTGGCCATGTTCATTGAACAGTATTCAGAACTCAGTATGAGCCGATACTTTGATCGTCGGCATAACCTTTCAGTACAACAAGGTGCGATCTCAGTACAATCTAACAGTGGACAGTCGCATGTGCACATTTCCACAGTGTTGCGAAAGTACATGTTACAAATGCTTCACCACGGACATTGTGGAATTGTTAGCACTAAATGGTTGCCGCGACGGCACTGTACTTGACAGGCCATGGACGCCCACATTCAACAGATGACATCACAATGTCGCGCATGCTCGGGAAACCAATCCACTCCGCCACAGACGTTCCCAGTTTAGCCTAAGGCTCAATCGCCACGGCAACGAGTGCACATTGACTTTGCAGGACCATTTTGGAACACTCGTTAGCTCGCAATGGTACACTCTTTTAGCAAGTTACCATTTACGGTGACTGTAGCTTCTACCGCATCAGGTAGTACCATTCAAGCGATGTCCTCCATATTTTGCATAGAAGGGTTGCCAGAAATACTTGTCAGATAACGGACCACAGTTCACTTCACGTGATTTTGAACTGTTTCGTGAACGAAATGGCATTCGTTATCTAACAAACCCCAACTATATAGGCACGAGTCACAGCTCATCAAGAGAGTCAGTTGTATTCTCCATACACCATCTTCAAGAAAACATTATTTTCCATACCGACAATGAAATAGCGAACGAGCTCTCATGGAATATTTGATACAGCTCTCAGCCGTCGCTTTTTTAGGTTCAAATGTCTCTGAGCACTATGGGTCATCAGTCCTCTAGAACTTAGAACTACTTAAACCTGACTAACCTAAGGACATCACACACATCCATGCCCGAGGCAGGATATGAACCTGCGACCGTAGCGGTCGCGCGGTTCTAGACTGTAGTGCCTAGAACCGCTCGGCCACTGTGGCCGGCGCTTATTTAGGAATCACACACAAAACCAGCCTCTTAGTTTAAAGACATAATAAACATATACTATTCTAAAATCTGCATATCACACATTGTTCACCACTTGGTGTCTCTCCACTTGATATAATTTCGTAGAAGGTGTACTGCAACACGCTGATCTATGATAAAAACCACTAATTGGCCATTGCTGATGGAACTCTATGCGTCTGGCCCTATGCGAAAGTTATATTCCATCGTCTCGTCGGCTTCGATACAGCTGGAGACTGGGCACAAAGTCGTTGAGAAAGTGGAGAAGGAAGCTATCTCCTTTAAATAGCCATTCCGGCAGTCAGCTGAAGTGATTTAGGAAAACCATAGAAATTAAAGCTCAGGCTGGTTGAGCACGAGTTTAAAACCCGATCCTTCTGTTTGGTTTTTGTCTTTGTCTTCAGTCCGAAGACTGGTTTGATGCAGCTCTGCAAGATAAGCCACACGGTACAAGCCACTTCATCTCTGCATAACTGCTGCAGCCTACATTTACTTGAACCTGATTATCGTAGTTACGCCTTCGTTTCACTCTACAGTTTTAACGTCCCCCCACTCTCCTTCCCTCTTCCCACCATTACGAATTGACAATTCCTTCATGCCGAAAGCATGTGTTCTCCTGTCAACCAATTCCTTCTTTTAGTCAAGGTGAGCCATAAATCTCTTTCTCCGCAGTTCGATTCACTACCTCTTAGTCGCTTGTTCTACTTCAGGAGCTCATGGTCTAGTGTTTAGCGTTTCTGAATGAATTAATGGCTCTGAGCACTATGGGACTTAACTGCTGTGATCATCAGTCCCCTAGAACAGAACTACTTAAACCTATCTAACCTAAGGACATCACACACATCCATGCCCGAGGCAGGATTCGAAACTGCGACTGTAGTGGTCGCGCGGTTCCAGACTGTAGCGCCTAGAACCGCTCGGCCACTTAGCGGTGCTGCCTCTAGATCACGGAGCCATGATTTCCGGCGGGGTCGGGGCGTGCATGTGTCTGTGTCTGTGTATGCGTGTGTTGTCCTCATCATTCACCTCACTCTCATCAGACGCCGCGCGGGATTAGCCGAGCGGTATTAGGTGCTGCAGTCATGGACTGGGCGGCTGGTCCCGGCGGAAGTTCGAGTCCTCCTTCGGGCATGGGTGTGTGTGTATGTCCTTAGGATAATTTAGGTCAAGTAGTGTGTAAGCTTATGGACTGATGACCTTAGCACGTAAGTCCCATAAGATTTCACGCACATTTTTTTTTTTCTCATCAGACTCGCAAGTCGCTTAAGTGGCGCTCAGACAGACCTGCACCAAGCAGCCGAACTGTACTAGACGGGGTCTCCCAGTCAATAAAGCCTTACGATCATTTCCATTTCAGTTATCCCAGCTATCTACATAGTCTTCCACAGTTGTACAAGGCTATAGTATGGACTAACACCTTCAGGAAAGTTTGCTTACTTTTAAATTTATATTTGGTGTTACGAAACTTATTTTTTTCTAGAAACGCATTTCTTACAATTACCAACCTGTTTACCTTGGCGAGGTTTGTTGCTTTGAGGCAGCATATACAAAGATCTGGTGATAGAACACTGCCCACCGATGACCCTTCACGCTTTCCTAGTGGAACTCTGATGAACAAAAATCTTCCTCAAACGAATTCTAAAGGGTTACCACCAAGAAGAATGCCACCATGGCACTGTGACTTATACCTGTGGTAAAATACTGGCTTAGCGTTTCAAGAAGCAGGTTTGAAACCTCATTTCATTTATCCCCATACAAGTTTTCCCGCGTTCCAAACACATATCAGTAGAGTTCTGGAATATTTCTTGGGATAAAGTCGAGGAGACTAACTTCACCAGTCGTCAAAACTGAGGTAGTGATACCATTCCAATCGTTACCGTGTCGACTAGAGGTAGAAAATGAAGATATATAACTTTAAAAGCTTTACACCGAAGTTTCGTAATCTACCTAACATCTCTATCGAAGAAGAATTCTTTGGTTCCTATGCGCCAGATCATATAAATTTGACTCCGCTATTCTGTGAGCGCCATATAAAATACAGATAAAGCTCCAATGAAATGACCACATAGTGATGGTCGACAGTTATCGAGGCACAAAACTAGCGTTTTATTGGATGCCACCAATGATCCCCAAATTATCCAACACGTATATGTTTACCGAGTTTTTCCAAGTTTATAGAATCTTGTCCTCGCTTCAGGAAGAGCAGTGATAACAGAGAACACACACTGTATCTATGTAACTGTCAAATACGTTACATGAACGTCAGACAGACCCATGCCATTGCGATCCTTTATTCATTCCCATCGACTCATTCGTTACATCGACTGAGTGCTCTGGAAGCAGTTGTACATGTGCAATAGTCAGTTAAAAGCTACTTGAATAACAACACAGCATCAACAGCCTGGCTGATATGTTGGCTAAACATGACCGGTTGCTAAAACACCATTCTGTGATTTTGTTTAAACCTCAAGGAGCATTTACCAAGCATACGACAAAAATGTTTATTATTCTGTTCAGTGCCAAACTAGGAAGCGAAGGATTGTTCTCTTCTTTATAAATCTGACAAGCTTCACGTCCAGTCAGACTAATGATTTGAAAACATTGCTGCCTTGCAGGAATCATGCGCTAGTAATTAAAGTCAAAGGCCTTACAGCACCAGCATCGGTAGCTTGTCACAATGTTCGAAAGAGCCGGCAGTAAACAACCACATACTCGTATGAGTAATAACCAGCGCGTCATCCTCGCTTGTGATTGCCCAAGTCTGTGAGATTGCGACCACGTAGCAAAGTAGAGCACGCATTACTTGCAACAAGAAGCCGTAGCTGCAAGGTCTGGCCGCGGGATGCTGGAGAATCAGCTTCAAGGATGTACTCAAAGGTTTGCGGTTCACCTACAACGGGAGAACTATTTCTAGAGTGTCTAGCTGAATATAAGGTCACACTAGTCCACGACCTTTGAACTTTTCTGACCGGGACTAATCTGAAACATATTTTACAGCTCTCTTTGTACTGTTTTCTTGCATTTCAGTAACTCTATACTGTACCTGCTCTTTTAATTACTTTATGCGGTAGTTCAATTCACTTTTTTCTTTTTATTTTCGCATTCATCGTTTCCTACGCATTGTGTGGGAGTCGGAAGGAAGAGAAGGAGACTTGTTTTTAACCGTAAGAGTACATGACACGTTATTCGGGCTCTCGTTTTCAAGCTAGATGCTAGTTAAAGCGAAAATTGCCCACGGTTTTTTTTTTTTTTTTCTCGAAAGGCCCGATAGGCTGTTTAGGGTCTGACCCATAATAGAGTTTCAGTTCTTTTCAGCCAAATGTCAGAGGAGCTGGTATTATGGTGGAGGGATCCCAATTTAGAATAAATGGCAGACCATTGGTTCAAATGGCTCTGAGCACTATGGGACTTGACTTCTGAGGTCGTCAGTCACCTAGAACTTAGAACTACTTAAACCTAACAAACCTAAGGACGTCACACACATCCATGCCCGAGGCAGGATTCGAACCTGCGACCGTAGCGGTCGCGCTGTTCCAGACTGTAGTGCCTCGAACCGCTCGGCCACCCCGGCCGGCGGGGAGACCATTGTATTTGCTACAACCAAAGCAAACGTCATGATAATCTTAGTATACACTTGGTGACTGGAACTATTACTAATTTATTTCTAGGACAATGCTGTGCATTATCCTAGAGACTAACCAAAAATGTGTGGGTGTGGGGGGGGGGGGGGGGAGGGGGGGGAAGGTGTTGTACGTGGTAAGGTGGGAACCAGTTTAGACTAAACAGGCTTTCTACCCACCTTTTCCCTGCGTAATCGACTGTAAGTACAATTCAGAAATTGTTCCACTTGAAAGGTCTTTCTATATTCACAGTGAGGCGACAAAAATTTTATATCTATCCCTTCACCCACTTATACAATGTGTTTCAAACTCTTTGCATCAAATGTAAGGGGGTGATAGATCAGTCGTGGAGAACAACGTTTGTTAGAGGCAAAATGTTTTGTCACCTTCCCCAACGACGCATAACGTCCTTGTATATTGGTTATGCCCATATAGGCGTCACCGTGTTGGCACTCTGCCTTCCGCATTGCCTATAACTAAATCATATGCTCCGTGTGAAGTGCGGTAAGCACGCTGATTCGGGATACAGATTGGCCAGTAGGACCCGACCGACTGGCGTGTCATCCATCAGACAACTGCGTCATACTGATGAGGTATGGAGGGGCGGAGATCAGCACATCGCACTCCGCCAGCACATATGGAACCGCAACAACTCGGTAAAGTATCTCCTCAACTGGTATCATGTGCCTGAGGGCACCCGATTCTAGCCGCCCCACCAAGAAATCGAACCTGGGTCTTCTACACTGCAGTCAACCACAGTGACCACTCAGCTACTGAGGCAGACTGAAAGGGAATTATGCTTGATTCGCTTCTAAAATATCTTTTTCTGCTCAGAGACACTAGTTCTTGACGTTTTCTTGTTAAAAATCAGTCTATGGGTCTACTGATGTTGGCAGTATGAAGGAGACGTAGTTAGTAGACCCTACTAGTTCGGTGAAATCTCATCGACCCAGGGCTAGCGAATACTGAAATACGCTTAGCGTCGCCGGAAAGCGTCAATAACATTTTTCGTCTCCAAAAGCTGTTCCCCATGGTGTAACTATCACCCCTACACCTCTGAAACAAAGACTTTGAAACACTGTGTATTGCGCAGGCCACTGTACATGGAAGAAAGTACAGCATATCAAGATCACAACTTACGGTTGTAGAAAGAAACTCGTTCATAGACGTCCAATGCTAAATTCTGAGCAATGATTTTTCTCTTTAAAGCGTGCACTTGATATTACATTGTTAACAGATGGACAAGACGGGACAACATAGTATGCTGTAGCTACATCTACGTAAATGTGTGAGTTTGGACAAAGCCACCTACAGAGGAAATGAAAACATTTGGTTCGAGTTTGACAGCCTAGAGGAGTTGAGGACCAAGCCTAAATTTATCGGCCATCGCGGCCTTGACAAATACGTAAGCACTTATGTGATAACGGACGACAACGACCCGCATTGATTTAACCATGATTTAGAAAACACTGTAAATTAGAGATTAAGTTTCCTTTCAAAAGATGATACAGATAAACCTGCAAATAAACTTTAAAAATAGGTGATCATCTGTCAGAAGAACTATGCCCGATGCTGACGAGAGGTGTGATCCTTCGAAAATTTCAAGAATTTGTAGAAGAAAAGAATGTTAATAATAAAATTTCTATGATGCCAACATAAAAATAACAGTAATAAACAGCCAAGACAAGAATTTTCGTAAGTGTATGTTTGTGTATTTCTTAATAGTCTGTCTCCTTAGATTTCCCTCACACAACACCACAGAAAATAGAGACTGTTAAGGCGTAGATTCAGAGGTAGAGACCAATGGGACATTTAGTGGTATTCCCTGATCTTCAGTGATGAGTCTCACTTTCGTATCTCCAAACGGGGGCGTATTCCACCAACACCGTGTTACGGAGGTGCTTCGGGAACTCAACTGGAAATCCCTGGAGGGCAGGAGACGTTCTTTTCGAAGAAACACTATTGGCAAAATTTAGAGAACTGGCATTTGAAGCTGACTGCCCAACGCTTCTACTGCCGCCAACATACGTTGCCCGTAAGGACAACGACGATGAAACACGAGACATTAGGACTCATACGGAGGCATAAAGCAGTCGTTTTCCCGTCGCTCTATTTGCTAGTGGAACAGGAAAGGAAAGTACAAGTAGTGCTACAGGTTACCCTCCGCACACACCGTAGGGGACTTGTGGAGTATCTATGTAGATTTCTATGTAGATGTAGACAGTGCAGAGCCCGACAGTGCTGTTCACACTATACAAGTTAGAGGAATGTACGAATAATCGGCTGGCCTGACCAACCCCTGATCGGTCACACACAGAGCGTGTCTGGGATAACAGGAAGAAGTATACTTTCATACCAACCCTCAGTATCCCAGATCTGACACAGTGTGAGTTTCAGGAGTGGCATGACACTTAAAATGACATTCAGAGTCTGTTTTCTTTCATACCAAAACGAATGCAAGAATGTATTTGTGCTGTGGGATCAGACCTCACACTGATGTTGATTATGGACAAATTTGCGAATAGGAAGAAATCGGATTGGTGGTTTATGATGTAATACTTTCCAATTCAGCTACAGTCCAAAACGTCAGTAATTGAGCACCGAAGCTGAAGCAACTCTACCCGTTCCTCAACAGATAAAACACTTTAAATAGGAGGACGTCGCGGTCTATGTACGTGAAGTTTGCCCACTGATGGCATACTCTGCTTCAGTCCGGGTATTCGTAGCTCCAACGCTCCCTATGCGGCGCCCACAACTCAAGCAGAATAACGTTATCTCCATAAGAAGCAATGACCCACGCTACACATGCGCCATGGACGTATCTCAGCTGCACAGTATCTGTTGCATCAGCACTCTTTCACACTATGATTTACTCCCATTGCTTCCACTTGCATAATTTATTTTCTGAATGTGGCAATGAAAAACACATATAAATATCGATTTGTAACTAATTCTACGACAGGCGTTCAATAAGTAATGCAACGTACTTTTTTCTCGGACAGTCTCGATTGAATAGATGCGGAATTTGTAATGGGACATCGTGGAATATTCCCGCCGTAGTCCCAATGGTTTCATGATGTTCAGATAGGTGGCGGTCCTATAAGTAGCCTTCAAAACGAGGTCTGTAACGGAGGTGTGTTCCAAGCAGAAAGCTGTCATTGAGGTTTTTTTTTTTTTTTTTTTTTTTTTTTTGCAGGAAACCGGAGCACTACATACATTCATAAGAACTTGGAGAATGTCTGCCGGCCGCTGTGGCCGAGCGGTTCCATGCGCTTCAGTCTGGAACCGCGCTGCTGCTACGGTCGCAGGTTCGAATCCTGCCTCGGGCATGGATGTGTGTGATTTCCTTAGGTTAGTTAGGTTCAAGTAGTTCTAAGTATAGGGGACTGATGACGTCAGATGTTAAGTCCCATAGTGCTTAGAGCCATTTTGCAGAATGTCTAGGGAATGTTGGCAGTGAACAAAAGCACGGCGACCCGTTGTGAGAGACTTCTGTCAACATCGCAACAAGGTCGCACAAACCTGTCCGACGTCCTGCGTGCCGGCCGACCGCACGTACCCTCTGGAAATTGAAGAAATTATTTCAGTGTGTCCTTCGCCACAAAACTGCAAACGAACTTCTCCTTCTCCATGACGACGCAAAGCCTCACATAAGTCTGCGCACCCGAGAGGAGCGCACAAAACTTGACTGGACTGTTCTTCCCCATCGATCTTACAGACCTGGTCTCGCACCTTCCGACTTCCATCTGTCTGGCCCAATGAAGGATGCAATCCGCGGATAGCATGAGGAGGTTATTCATACAGCAGGACGTTGACTCTGACGTCGACCAGTAGGGTGCTACCATGCGGTCATACAGGTCCTCGCAGTAAGATAGCGTAAGGCAGTTGCACTAAACGGAGATTATGTTTTGAAAACTAAGTATTGTACCTGAAAGAATGGGGAATAAAACCATCCTGCTTTTAGAAAGAAAAGTGTTGCTTTACTTATCGAACGCTCCTCGTATTTTTACATACGTATGCTATATGCAGATCTGGCTGCCACATGGTTCTTTTAATTTTTAAATAGGCTTCGGAGAAATATTAAAGCTTATTTTTCCAAGCATTTATAAATAAATATGTTTTTGTTAAGTTTCTCGCAAGTCGTGAAACACGTGAGCAGTCACGAACTCATCTGGAGAAGGTTTGTGCTCTCTTTACTACAGTCTGGTACGGATCTCACACATTTGACGACTATTACAGTCAGGCCGTACAAGTATTTCGTAAAATGTCTCTTTGCTACATAAACAAAAATATTATAATATACATAGAACGTTATTCTCAAGCATTTACAAGAGGTGGAGCCCCTTCACGCCCACACAGGTATGATGGCCAACACGAAAGGTCTACTGCCATCTCTCACTAGAGTGAGGTCTCGCAGGATATGGGTACTGCGCCTTTTTTTTTTACGTGTGGTTGCGGTTAACCATTAATACCCGCTCATCTGGAGATAGATTGGGTCGAAAGTTGAACGAAGGGTAGCGGTTTGAAGGGCAGAGGGGAAAAAAGTGCCAAGGCAAGAGCCAAGGGAAAAAAACCTCTGCGATAGTTTGGTCGAGTTGTAAGAGCAGTAGCGAGCGGTTTTCTTGCTGCTTGAGACAGCCCATGCAAGGGTAGGCTTTGTTAGTAGTGGGTATCATGCAGGTCGGTACCTTTGTGGTTGTGCGGTGCTGTTACTCGGCGGCTGCCGCTGGGTGCCGGTGTTGATATCTCGGTCAGCTTCAGCAGACCTGTAACAGTTAGGTTCATCATCGTTTTGTGTCCGATAGGTCATATATCAGATTCACACTGTAGGGTAATGTTGGCGATTTGTTTGTGCGTCAGTGTCCGAGCTTGTCGTATTTAATAGCAGCTGGCATATCCAGTCAACGTTGCTGATATCCTTGGGCTTGCCGACGTTTGTCGCTTGTGGGTGTGTTAGCTTGCCATAGGTGGTTATGCCCTAGCTAGTAGTGTCTTTGGCGGCTTTTGCTTCCGCCTATGGCTGTGATCATAGTTTCCCAGAGTAAGGATGAAACGATTGTTCAAGTGCCCTCGAGTTCCTGTATAATCGTGCGGCGTGTTTTTTGAATACTTCCTTGAGGGTTTCAAGGCGATATTCATTGTAAAGATCCACGGTGCTTGTGTAGCGTGGAGTGTTGCTAATGATGCGTACCACTTTGTTCTGTATGACCTGCAGGCGGCCAGGCGTGTAGGAGCTGCGTATCCCCAGACGGGAGCTGCGTACGTCATCAGAGGTCTAATCAGTGTCATGCGTATGGGCCTCGACACCGTCCTATTCAGTGTATTTCCCTGTCGAGGGGAACAAAAGTCACAGGATATCTCTTAATATACAGGCGTAGTGCAGCATGGACTCAACAAGCCATTGGAAGTCCCCTACAGAAATAATGAGCCATTCTCCCTCTATAGTCGTCCATAGTTGCGAAAGTGTTTGCCGGTGAAGGATGTTGTGCACGACCTGACCTCTAGGTTATGCCTCAGAAATGTTTGTTGGGATTCATGTCAAGCGATCCAGATGGCCAAACCACACGCTCAAATTGTCTAGAATGTTCTTCAAACCAGTCTGGAACAATTGTGAACCGACGGCATGGCGCATTGTCATCCACAATAATTCCATCCATGAACGGCTGCAAATGGTCTCCTAGTTGCCGAAAATAACTATTTCGAGTCAATGACCGGTTAAGTTGGACCAGAGGACCCAGCCCATTTCATGTAAACGTAACCCATACCGTTATGGATCCACCACCAGCTTGTACAGTGCCTTGTTGACAACTTGGGTCCATGACTTCGTCTTTCTGCACCACATTCGAACCCTAGCATCACCTCTTACCAACTGAAATCAGGACTCATCTGAACACGTCGCAGTTTTCCAGTCGTCTAATGTCCAAGCGATATCGTCTCGAGCAAAGGAAAGGCGCTGCAGGCGATGTCGTGCGAAGGCACTCGTGTCGGACGCCTGTTGCCATAGCCCTTAAAAGCCAAATTTCGCAGCACTGTCCTGCTACGTTCGTCATACGCCTCACATTGATTTCTGCGGGTGTTTCACGCAGTATTGTTGATAACCCAACGCAACCACCGCTGCTAGTTAAGCGAAAGCCGCCGGCAATTACGTTATGCATGGTGAGAGATTATACCAGAAGCTTCGTATTCTCGGCCGCTCTTGATACTGTGAATCTCAGTATACGAATTCTCTAACGATTTCCGAAACGGCATCTCCCATGCGTCTAGCTTCAACTACCAATCCGCATTCAAAGTGTGTTAATTCCGATCGTGCGGCAATAATCAGTTCGAAAACCTTTTCACATGAATCACCTGATTACAAATGACAGCTCCGCAATGCAATGGCCTTTTATACCTTGTGTACGTGATACTACGTCCGTCTGCATACGTTCATATCGCTTTCTCATGACTTCTGTTACCTTACTGAATACGAAACGAGAGCCCTAGTTGTGGTTCATAAACTATATAGGCAAAGGTTATCATTTTTAGGTTTCTTAAAGTGCGCAACTTTACATTTCTTTTCATTAAGACATAGTCTAAGATAATTGCCCTATTCCGTCCAATATTTTGTCAAGATGTGAATGACTATTAGTACAATCTTCATTGTATAACTCTTTCCGAGTTATACCATGTCACTGCAAAAAAAAAGCGACGTTGCAGAGTCGTATTACTTCTTTGTCTGTGAATGTTTCAAGTTCCAGGATAACGCTCTTACACTAAGTGATCAAAAGTATCCGGACACCCCCAAAACATACATTTTTCATATTAGATGTATTCTGCTGCCACCTACTGCCAGGTACTTCATATCAACGACCTCAATAGTCATCAGACATCGTGAGAGAGCAGAATGGGGCGCTCCGCAGAACTCAAGGACTTCGAACGTGGTCAGGTGATTGGGTGTCACTTGTGTCATACGTCTGTACGCGAGATTTCCACACTCCTAGGTCCACTCTTTGCGACGTGATAGTGAAGTGGAAACGTGAAGGGACACGAACAGCACGAAAGCGTACAGGCCGACCTCGCCTGTTGACTGACAAAGGGTCGTAATGTGTAATAGGCTGACATCTATCCACCCCATCGCAAAGAAATTCCAAACTACATCAGAATCCACTGCAAGTACTATGACAGTACGGCGGGAGGTGAGAAAACTTGGATTTCATGGTCGAGCAGCTGTTCATAATCCACACATCACGCTGATAAATGCGCAACGACGCCTCGCTTGGTGTAAGGATCGTAGATATTGGACGATTGAACAGTGCAAAAACGTTGTGTGGAGTGACGAGGCGGTGGTTTTATGGTGTGGTCGTGTTTTCGTGGAGGGCCTTACACCCATTGTTGTTTTGCGTGGCAATATCACAGCACAGATGTTTTAAGCACCTTCTTGCTTCCTACTGTTGAAGAGCAATTCGAGGAGAGCGACTGCATCTTTCAACACGATCGAGCACCTGTTCATAATCGACCTGTGGCTTATTGGTTACACGACAATAACATCCCTGTAATGGACTGGCCTGCAAAGAGTCCTGACCTGAATCCTACAGAACATCTTTGGGATGTTTTCGAACGCCAACTTCGTGCCAGGCCTCACCGACCTGACTGACATCCATACCTCTCCTCAGTGAAGCACCCCGTGAAGAATGGTCTGTCATTCCCCAAGACACCTTCAAGCACCTCATTGAACGTATGCCTGAGTGGAAGCTGACATCAAGGCTAAGGGTGGGCCAACACCATACTGAATTCCAGCATTACCAGTGGAGGGCGCCACGAACTTGTAGGTCATATTCAGCCTGGTGTGCGGATACTTTTGATCACGTATTGTAAATCCTTAATCCGTCAGAGAAGCTGACTAGATGTCTGACAGTAAGGTTTTTATTCATTTAAGCAGTCCAGTAATTAATAGAAGATGGATGAAGATATAAAAATAAGAGCACAAGCTGGATTTCTTGTATTGGCTGTTGAAGGATATTATTTTCCTTTGGGTGAAATAATATGTCTAACCTCTGAACTTGTTCGAGAAATCGGATGGAGAGCTGTGACATCTCGTGAATCAAAGTTTCAGTTTGAAATAACAACTTATGGCGTTTTAATAGATACATATAACATAATTTTAAGTGGTAATCGTGACGCCATTCTCCAGTCACCATTCTAAAACAATGTGTTTACCAGAAGTTCATTTCAATAGGATTACGCCGTTCTAAAATTTGTTTTATAAATGGCTACAACCGTTAGCACGCTCTTTTCTTTATAGCGTTTCCTTGAGTTAAATTGATTGCAATATTTCTCAAGGGCAAAACTTCAATCTCGAGGATTATTTCATGAAGCGGATGGCACACCAAAAGCATTGTTTCGATCAGAGGCGAGCGTCTTACCAATTGTGAACGTGAGCTCGTGACAGCGGGGAAGATTTAACGCCATCTCGTGCTTCCGCAATAAAACGTTTGCTCCGGCAAAAAGAATTACGGAACGGACAAAGTGCAGAAGCAGCCGCGCCTGCGCAGACGGCCGGCCTCCCGTTATCTGGAACACGGAGATCTGTGCTGCCCTAGGTACGAGGCTGCCGAGAGATGGATGCCGCCTATCGTGTCTGCTTGCGTCTGCGCATGCGCCGCTGCCACCGTTCCGCATTGTTCTGTTCTACACGAATTTAAAATCCGCAGCCGTCCGGCCACGCAGACAATGGAGCCTCCTCCTCAAGGCTTCGCGTACAAGGGGGCCAGCATGCGTGTAATTCACTACGAGAGTACGCGGCACCGAATTTCAAGGATGTTTCTCTTACGTGACTAGCGTAAAATATGACGAAGGTGTTCTGTCCAGAGAATAGGCAGAAAGACAACATGTTTCCTGCCACGTTACGGAAACATTTTTGTGTTTGCCCAAGACTTTCCAATCTTACACATTACGCTTCAGAGAGTTCGTTACGAAGAATAAGATTTCCGTGAAATTTCTTTACAAATTGAAAAGTTTACTACGTAGCCAATGAAAATAAAAATACGTGAAATTTGCTCCAGTCTGAGACATAAATATTTAAGCTTAATTTTTGCCCAAATTAGTACACCTATAGACGATGATCAGAAATATTGTGAAAAGCTAGTAAGGATGTTGCACGCCCGGCTAGCCGTGCGGTCTAACGCGCTGCTTCCCGAGAGGGAAGGCATGCCAGTCCGCTGCCCGAATCCGCCCGGAGGATTAGTGTCGAGGTCCGATGTGCCGGCTAGCCTGTGGATGGTTTTTAAGACGGTTTTCCATCTGCCTCGGCGAATGCGGGCTGGTTTCCCTTATTCCGCCTCTGTTACACTATGTCGGCGATTGCTGCTCAAACACTGTCTCCACGTACGCGTACACCGTAATTACTCTACCACGCAGACATTTGGGGTTACACTCGTCTGGCATGAGGGGTTCCCGGGGGTTCCACTGGGGGCCGAACCGCACAATATCCCTGGGTTCGGTGTGGGGCGGCGGTGGGGTGGGTGGACTACTGTGGCCTGTTGTGGGGTTGTGAACCACTGAGGGCTATGGCGGGACGAATACTCTCCGTCCTTTCTAGGTCCCCAGTTCAATACACAATGCACAGTACACAAGGGTGTTGCAGGGGAGACTGTGCTGAGAAATAACTGTTAAGAAAAAATTCGATACGTTGCGCCGTTTCCGAGTTATTTACCATTGAAGTCAGCCAACTACGGCGTAGTGTGTGCAAATTCTAGCAGCCTACCATAGATAGTGTCACTAAAGGTGTTCTTCGTTTGGTTCCTGAAAACTGGAATTGTAGCTATTACTCACCTAACTGAAACTTATTACTTCCCAAGAAGGCACATTTCAACTGGTGATAACTCACGGAGCCACAGATGGTTGTCCATTACCCCATTTTGGCACGAGCAAGTGCTTGAATTTTCGCGCACGACGACCAGATTGGCTGACTTCAATGCTAAATAACTTGGGAACTTCACATCGTATCGATTTTTCCCCTGCAACGTCCTTACAAGCTTTTCAGACAGTTTCTGACCACCCGTGTATATGCTCTCCTTATTTACACCAAGCGCATCAAAACGATACTTGGTTTCTTGTCAGGTTCACTGTAGCAGAGCGCCACCAGTGCCATCATCATCAACATGCTTTAATTCATTGATATCCCATATTTTATTTTCGACAGATGACATCTATAACATAATCTGATAGGAGCAGTAATATCTGGTGAATGACATTACCAAGGAATTTGGCAACCTCTCCCAATACATTGGTCTACAAATTTTTCATTTCGAAAACATTATGCAGTCCCCTATGGGATGGTGAATCATCTTTCCGAAAAATGATGGTTGATTGAAGGTCATGTAGTTGTGGTACCATGCATTCCGTCAAGAGGTCCCAGCAAACATTTGCAGCTGTTGATGCCTCATCAAAGAGAAACGGTCAAATGATACCGTTACACATTAACTCTCACCACAAATTGGGTTTTTCTGATCCCCAGTTTCTCACATTTTGTGAGTTCTCTTCACCTGAAAGACTTAAGGTTACCTCATCACTGAAACAAACTCGGGCGACGTATGTATCACCTGCAGACATTCGTTCCTACAAGTTAACTGGAAGCCCTTTACATCTTGGTTGGCCCTTCAGTTTCTGTCGCAGTTGTACTTTGTAACCGCATAATCTCAAATTTTGGTGCAGTGCTTCATGTACTGTTGTACTTAGTAGCTGTGTGGATAGACTTTCTGGGAAAACGAGGGAAGACTTTGTCTTCAACGATATTTGTTTCCCTCAGAAGTTCTGGTCATATATTCATCTCTTTATCGTTCTTACATGTTACATCCCATCCATAAGCGAAGACACATCTATGGTAAGGACCCTGGACATCGTAGGTTTATTAGCTCCACTACCAGCTGTGGTATCTGCGGCATGTGACCACCGGCTTATAAAGTAAACTCTGAAGCGGTAGTATAGCCGGCCACAGGTCAAGTGGAAGGCAGTGGTCTTCAGCCAGCCATTTCCAGCAGATCTTCTCATCGCCACTGCCGCTGTCCTCGTCCTGAAGTATTGCCTTGGGACTTTGGTCCTAGAAGCAATGCCTGACTACAAGTCACAGACTCTCGAACATTTCCTCTGGATGTCAGTGCTACCGTTTGCAGTGTCTTGTCGAACTTGTCGAACTCTGAGAACTCGCTCCCGTTATTACCGAGCGTCACTAACTGTGCCCGGTGATGAACGCTGAACTTCTCGAATTTCAAGTATTAGCACCTTTTACTTCGTTTATTTATTTATTGTGGAGTTTAATTTTTGCATGGATATAAGGATACTGTGAATTAATTTGTGTTAGTGTTTGATGGCCAGTAAATACTGAGACTGTAAAAGTATTTATTTATTGCTGTAGTTTATGTCACTACATCCCAAAAATTTGCACGAATTGATGGACGTAACGGTGGGTCTCTTCCATAACTAGCTCTGGAGTTCTCTAAGTCTCCAGGTCGGATATTGTTTCAAAAAATCGTGATACACACTGAGCCTTCACTTGAGGAGTCGCCATTTTGTGTAGAGTTCTTGTCATAGTATCTCATCTATCAATAGGATGCCATAAACACACAAAAGCAGTGTGATTAACACTTGAGTAACCACTGTGTGAGTAGTACAAATCTGAATAGTATACATCATCAAAAATCATTGAAATAAACCTTTGAAGTTATAAAGGAACTTTATGGACAATGTGATTACCATAACAAATTCGATCATGTTTTGTGTTCTAATACTATGATTCACATTTATATTTATTTTCTATTTAACTTCACTTAAATCTAAAAGTTTCGAGCATTTCCTGGTAATCTTCAGGCATGTGTACATACAGAGATAGACACTGACAGAAAAAAATCGCAACACCTAAAAATAGCTAATTTAGAGTAGTGAAATTCTGGGAATATGTTTGTCTAGGTAACACATTTACGAGGTGTGACAATAAAGTAATGAGACAGATTTTCTTTGCAAGATGTGGCATCCCTGCAGGTTTGCGTAGGCACAATATCTTTGAACTTGGTCTATAAGCTGCTTCTAGTCCAAGCGGCATATCGATGCAACTGCTCAGTCGTGAGTTGTGCTGTAATAAGTTAACACAATTTGGGTCTCTCGTCACGGAAATGGAACTGCATAATATTGCGCAATGGTATGCCATTTCTTTTTGCATTAAATTGGGTGAAAACGCGATGACAACATACAGTAAGCTTCAGAAGGCTTTTAGAGGAGGCCATGTCAAGAGTTCAAGTTTTCAGTGAAGGCAGAACGAATGTTGAAGACAGCAGTGGACGACCATCAACCTCACAGATGGATGTCAACTTCGCCAGGGTGCGCGAACTCGTACGATCTGATAGAAGATTATCTGTGTAAATGATTGCAGAAGAACTGAACATCAATAGTTCGTCTAATAATAACTGAAGATCTTGGTATGAGAAAGATTTGTGCAAAAATTACCCCAAAAATCTCACACCACAACAGCCAGAAACACAGAAAAATGTGGCAGCCGATCTGTTAGAGCAAGCGGAAATCAATCCAGAATTGTCGAGCCATGTTATCGCTGGTGATGAAAGTTGGTTTTTTCAGTACTATCCAGTGACAAAACGCCAAAGTTCGCAATGATGCTCAAAGGGATCACCCAGACCAAAAAAAGCTCGCATGTCAAAGTCAAAAGTGAAGTGCATGGTTGTGTGCTTCTTTGATTCCAAGGGAATTGTTCATAAAGAGTGGGTGCGTCCTGGACAAACAGTTAACCAATATTACTACAAAGAAATTTTAGAAAGACTTGGTAAAAGAGTTCTTTGTGTCTGTGCCAACATTGCTGATAATTGGATTCTGCACCACGATAATGCGCCATGCCATACTGCTCTGTCAATAGAGCAATTTTTAACGTCAAAACAAACGTCAGTACTACCACAGCCACCTTATTCATTTTTTTCTATTTCCAAGAGTCAAAATGGTGGTCAAGGGACACTATTTTCAAACAACACAAGTGGTCGAAAAAACTGTGACGAGGGTCTTGGAGGATATTACAGAAGCTGAGTTCCAGAAATGTTACCATGAATGGCACAAGCGCTGGAAAAAGTGTGTGCAATCAGAAGGGAACTACTTTGAAGGAGACAACACTAAACTTGACTAAAACGGTAAGCAACATTTTTTTCACATCAGTATTATTACTTTATTGTCGCACCTCGTAAGTTATTAGCATTTCAAGATCACAGGTTAATCTCAGCGCGAGATAAGCAATTGAAAATGTGTAATTCTCCTATGTTAATAACTTGTGTAACCGTCAGAATGTTGAATGCAAGCATGCAAAAGTGCATGCATAGTTTTGTACAGGTGCGGTATGTCAGTTTTTGGGATGGAGTTCCATTCCTGTTGTACTTGATTGGTCAGTACAGGGACAGTTAATGCTGGTTGAGGATGTCGCTGGAGTTGTCCGACTATGTCCCTTATGGCCTCGATTGGAGACAGATCTAGTGATCGAGCACGCCAAGGAAACATGTCGACGTACTGTAGAGCATGCAGTATGTAGGCGAGCGTTATTATGTTGGAAAACAGCTCCTGGAATGATGTTCATGAATGACAGCACAACATGTCGAATCACCAGACTGACGTCGAAATCTGCAGTCAGAGTGCGTGGGATAACCACAGAGTGCTCCTGTTGTAGTACAAAATCGCACCCCAGACCATGACTCCAGGTGTAGATGCAGCCTGTCTAGCATGCAGACAGGTTGGTTGCAGGTCCTCAGCTGGCCTCCTTCTGTCCACCAGTGGCACCGACGCGGAACCGGGTTTCATTAAAAAACCCAACAGACCTCCACTCTGCCCTCCAACGAGCTCTCGCTTGACGTCACTGGTCGCAAATGGAATTGGCTTCTGGTGAATGGAATGCACGCTACAGGGCGTCCAGCTTGGAGCTGTCGTTGAAGTAACCGATTTGTAATAGTTCACTGTGTCACTGGGACGCCAGCTGCTGTTCATATCCCCGCTGCAGATGCAGTAAGGTGCGCCAGAGCCATACTCGAACACCACGGTCTTCCCACTCGGTAGTGCCACGTGACCGTCTACAGCCCGGCGTCCTTGTGACTGTACATTCTCTTGATCACCGCTGCCAGCAATAATGTATAGTGGCTACATTCCTGCCAAGTGTTTCTGCAATATTCCAGAAGGAACATCCAGCTTCCCTATTACATTACCTTGTTCAAACTCAGTGAGGTGTTGACAGTGACGTCTTTGTCGCCTTAAATGCATTCGTGACTGACATCAACCCCCCACATCCAATCGTAAAACGCTCACGACCGTTACAGCTTGTATTTAAAGCAAACCTGAGTTGCATACTCATAGTGGTGCTACTGGTGCCACTCTTATGCGACTGGCACGCAGTTCGAATAGAAAACACACCTACCAACTTTTGTTTATGTCGCACAACTCCTTCTTGGTGTTGCGATTTGTTTTGCGTCAGTGTATGTTATTTTATGATAAAATATCTTAATTATTCTAAATTAATACAGAGTTACTATAGCTATAATTTTTGTGCTGTTCTGCTGATGGGATTTTTGACTCCTCTGTGACCACGTTTAATAACACTGTCGATAACGGGACCCACCGTTACGTCCATCAGTTCGTCCACTGAACAAGAAAGGACAGGTTGTAAGGTGGCTATGATTTCGCACCTTACAAGCACTCATCTACATTCTTTGCCGGGATCTACAACCACAATTAGGTATCATTTGATAGATTGTTCATCGTATATATGAATATTTAAAGAGACTGGAATTGTCACATACGCCTTGTAAATAATTGTTAACACTTTTGCATGAAAGGTGACGAATTGTCTTTATTATCAAACCGGCATAATGAATGACTGCCTATACTAGTAGAGGCTGGAACGCCAGTGGAGATGAAACTGCAGGCGGAACTCAAGCCCTGGGTGGAAGGGCCACACAGGTGTGTTGGTCCTGCTTAAACACAGATGGGTACCATTGTACGAGTATAGATGATCCCTTGCAAACTTTCCGCCGGACGACTAAAGACTAAAATATGGTTGGTTGGCGTTCGGAAGAATCTGTAGAGAGGGAGAATATTCCGGGGTTTCGAGAATGTGATTCGCCTTCTGCAGTTACGACGGAGGGGAGTCGAGTCTTGCTGGGAAGCCAGCGGTGGTGAGGAATGGTCTTCCGTTTTTGAGTGCCCGTGTGTGACAGTCGCTCAGTATCATCTTTGTTGGTACAGGCAGACTTGCTGTCTTTGCTCTCAGGAGAGTTTACAGTTAGAACGGTTAGGCACTGTACTGTTGCGAACTTAATTCGCCTCCTGGTTGGAAATCGTCGTTGAGTACGCAGCGTTCAGTGATTGAGAGCACTTCTTCTGCCGTATCACGTTGAGACGTTATTTGAACCCTGTCCTTGGGGCTGGGAGTTCGCGTTTCTCGTCTATAGAACACAGAGAGGAGAAGACGGTATTAGAGTATATAAGCCAGAGAACCGCCTTCTGCCGTCCTAGTGTTTGAAAGAGTTTTATGTTGTGGCTGGAGTTCTTCCATCGTCGCAACGTGTATGAAAATCATTACTCCGACGCACCGGACGCAGTATGTACGGTGATATCGCAAATTGCTTTGGCTTATTAGGGCTATAAAGCTAAACAGCTGCGATCACGCTAGTTATTTCCACCGAGGTTCCACACCACCGTAGATCATCTTTGAAAGTAGTGTCTTCTAGTGTTTGGTAAGTAGATGATGTCAGTCATTTCGCATTATTTATGTTATATCACGTTGCCATAAAACGGGGCAGAAGTGGGCAATTGATTAGAAAGTTTAGTTAGGAAATATAGACATTTTTTATCAAGGGTTGTTTTTTTAATCTACAATAAACGTATAATAAGAAAAAACATTTAGTAGTATTAGTTACCTTAATCATTCATTTATATTTCGGTTGAAATTTATATGTTAAAGAGGATTAAGAGATCCTAAGATCTGCTTCAGGGGGATAGTCAGACAGAGCCAAATCATCATTTTAGCGTTCATTATTTTCCGTTGTGCACTCTAATTTTACACCCGCCTGGAGTAGCATCTTGGAAGGTACTGGAAACACTGGTACAACTGAACCTACTGGGAGCCAAAAAAAAAAAAAAAAAAAAAAAAATGAAGTAAAGGGAACTGATACTTGAAATCAGAGAAATTCAGCGTTTATGACAGGACCCAGTCAGTGACATTTGGTAAAATGTTTCTACAAAACATAGGAAACGGTAGCACAGATAGCCAGAGGAAATATTTCCAAGTCTGCACATGTGGTGAATCGATAGATTTTCAAAAGACAACCCGTATTAAATCAATACTACAAAAACGTAATTTAAAAATAAGTAAACCCATTGCAGTGTACTAAATTTTTCAGACGCATTGTCTCTTACATGACACAACTCAGTAACTAAATGCTACATTATATTTTTTTGTGAAGGACGAACTATCAAAATTGCCTTTATAAACGACCGTGAATAGAGAAATGAATCGATCACAAGTAGATCTGTACGATACGAAAATTTGAAATGTGGACAAGGGATTTCTTGCATAGCCCATTTGGTTGCAGACTATCAGTGGGGGCGGAGGGCCCGGGTTCCACATCTGTAAGCGCGTATTTAATACAGCTGGACGACATTATGCGACATGCCACAGCAACTGTCACACTGGACTGCTAAAGAAGTACAAGCAAATGAAGAAGTGCATGCAAGACATAACGACTGATGGCTGCACTTAATTATCGGACTGTAGGAGCCAACTACAATATTGTCACGGTATCTGTCAGTAGGGGGCAAAGGACAGTATCAGCACACATTACGGATTGCCTACGTCAGGGACAAATATACATTTAGGGGCGAACCTATTGTTCTCTGTTGATTGACAGGTCTTTAACCTATTCTTCTGTTATGAGGATTATGACCCCCTGGGATAATACCTCCTTTTGGTTGACAGGTTCTTAACCTAGTGTTCTCCTACCCATCCCCACCCTCTCCTCCTCCCACTCCACCTCCTGCTATCCTTCCCTCTGGGAACTCCCCTCGCCGATAAAAGCATACTTTTCACATAAATTTGATTGACTAATCAATTAAATCTATTAATTAACCTCCTCTCTGGGAAACTCCAAGCCCTATCCCTCAACTCCCCCACCGAAAATTGGCGCGAAAAAGACTCAGTTGATTGGCCATTTGTAGGAAAATCGATTGCAATGTATGGAATATTGTTTAAACAATTTATACCACTTAATTTATTTATTTATTTCAGAAATTTGGTGGGAGTCGAATGTAGTTAATAGATTATTGTTTAAACAATTTAGACAGTATGTGTAATATTGTCTATTTAAACAATTTATGGGACACGAGGCTGTGTATGGAATATAATTTATTTATCTGTGTAAAACAAATTGGCGGGAAATGGATTGCATTGCGTGGAATATTTAAACAGTTGCGGCGCTTTGTCATTCTGATTGCGTAAAGAAACACACATTTACGTTGTCACAGATGCATATCTGAAAAGCTTTCTCGCATCTCGCCATCCATGCATGCAGCCCTGCCCGTGCATCCCAGAGCCCGGTTCCACAACTAGAATACCGCGCTGGTGCCTGAACAAAAGCGCCAAGTGGCGGCACCCTTTTGATATTGATACCTGAAAATTCCTGTCGCCGGCCCCTCGCCATTTCAAGTGGTCTGTATGCTTGAACCAGCCTGAGAAATAACAGTGCATGCGAGTGACGCTTTCATTTCAGAGCAAATGCCTGCTAGGGAATCGGCACAGAAATACTGCTGAAGTTAATAAATGATTAATTTGTGATGTAGGGGATATAAGGCAGCTGCAGTAGCTTTTTCAGATACACAGATTGACAATGTCGAAAAACTAGTAGCAGGATGACTCGAAATAAACTTTAAAAAGAGATCGTTGCATACAAAGAGAGAGAGAGAGAGAGAAAGAGAGAGAGAAAGAGAGAGAGAGAGGACTGTACTTTGTTTTGGATATGACATAGGAATTAGCACGGGATATTTTATTCCGCCATGGACTATAAACTGTTTCCAGCCTCCCTGGCGCACTTCTCTGTTGTGCATGTCACGACCTGCTTCACGAGCTCTTTAATCTGGTACGCAATTTCACATCTTGAAGATGTCACAAATGTTGCTTCAGGAGATTTGCGACTGGAAATATTAATTAAATCGTTAGTATAGCGTTTAAAGCATTTGATTTAGATAGTATAAAACTGTTGTTGCTGTTGTGGTCTTCAGTCCTGACACTGGTTTGATGTAGCTCTCCATGCTACTCTATCCTGTGCAAGCTTCTTCATCTCCCAGTACCTACTGCAGCTTACATCCTTCTGAATCTGCTTAGTGTGTTCATCTCTTGGTCTCCCTCTATGATTTTTACCCTCCACGCTGCCCTCCAGTACTAAATTGGTGATCCCTCGATGCCTCAGAACATGTCCTATCAACCGATGCCTTCTTCAAGTCAAGTTGTGCCACAAACTCCTCTTCTCCCCAATTCTGTTCAATACCTCCTCATTAGTTATGTGATGTACCCATCTAATCTTCAGCATTCTTCTGTAGCACCACATTTCGAAAGCTTCTACTCTCTTTTTGTCTAAACTATTTATCGTCCACGTTTCACTTCCATACATGGCTACACTCCATACAAATACTTTCAGAAACGGCTTCCTGACACTTAAATCTATACTGGATGTTAACAAATTTCTCTTCTTCAGAAACGCTTTCCTTGCCATTGCCAGTCTACATTTTATATCCTCTCTACTTCGACCATCATCAGTTATTTTGCTCCCCAAATACCAAAACTCCTTTACTACATTAAGTGTCTCATTTCCTAATCCAATTCCCTCAGAATGACCCGACTTAATTCGACTACATTCCATTATCCTCGTTTTGCTTTTGTTGATGTTCACCTTATATACTCCTTTCAAGACACTGTCCATTCAGTTCAGCTGCTATTCCAAGTCCTTTAAAACTACTCAAGTTAAAAAGAGCTCGGTTTTGCAGAGTAGTTTACGTGCATAAATAAGTTTTATGTTTTTGATGAGCAATGTCATTAAATAATCCTAACCAATTATTATTTGACGTCACGATTTCAAGTGGTGATGAAATGATACTTGAAATTTCAAATTTCCACACGAATTTATACCATAATTGTTATGAGGTTCCTGACACTACAGGTCTACTAAGTGTATTTTCTTTTTTAGCACACTACATAATTCCCAAGTTGACTGGTTCTCTCCGCTATACCAGAACAAAGAAGGAGGGAGGAACAACGTTATATCAAATTAGAGATGGAAGGTCTACCACTTGATGGGATAGTAGCGACAACAACAAATACCTATGCAAGACAGAGTCCACTGCGTTGTATTGAGAAGCACTAAATACGACACACGTGAACCATGATCCAGTCCGTAGCAGTAGTTGACATGGCTAGATGTTGGAGCTCGCTGAAACACTCGCACATCCCACGTCTCGTGTCCAAAATGTCCACACGAAGCGCGCCCGTCCCCTCGTATACCGCCAGCGCCGACGTCCAGAGGTCGGTGAACACTGCCGCCACGGACGCAGCCGCAGTCGTTCCCAGTGCGTAAGACAGTTCGTTGGCCGTGGGATCTTCTCCGGCGGTGGCTGCTATGCCGTCATCTGGAACCTGTGATTGTGCTTTTTATGGGATGCCACTTGCCCAGGTTAGTCTCCGTATCTACAGAGGGCAAGATCTGTAGTACTGACAATGATGGTAGGCGATACTTCACATTACTGTATTCTGTTTTGTTGTATTTTAAATCATCACCCTTTTTACACTGTCTTTTACAACACTGACATAGCTTTCTTAATTGTACGGTAACTTTTCTGACAACTTCCGATATAGAGTACGACATGTCCGCTCCGAAACGTCTTACACGTCCGGCCCTCCAAGCGACCGAAACAGAGTTGCGTGACCGGACCTTCAGAACGCCCTAAACAGTCTGACTAGCGCAGCCGATGTACTTAGCCTCCCAGGCGCGCCAGAGCGACCCGAATGTGTCCGAAGCACTTCGGTTGCAATATCGTTATTCTTATGCTTCTCATAACTAGTGAAATTAAATAAACAGAAACGATAAACTCATAGGGTAACCATGAGAGATTGTCATACTGAAAACTCGGTTAAATAGAATGAAAAGTATACAAATAATTAATAAGAGAAGTCAGGCGTTTTGGCGCCTAATACCCGAATGTGCCGACCAATAAGAAGCAAGTTCAGTACAATTGGCGGACTATCCCACGGGCCTGGTACACACTGTACCATCTGTCGTTCGTACCTCACCACACTTTTGTACCATTAAAATACTGGTGGCCACAGCCAGGAATATCACACATCTCGTTGTTGACGCTATGAATTTGATAACGAGAGACTAGCTGCTTCGTGTGTGGCAGGAAATGAGCTACCGTTTTGATATCTGTGATGCAACACATGGTGCTCAAATTGAATGCATAAAAATTCGAGATTTTCTCTTTCCAGGAATGTTGCAATTCCGATGGACACAGAAGGCCGGATAGCACTCCTAGTCAGATTTTTTTATAGTTATGTACGTATCTTCTAGCGGTGTCCACATTCGCAAATTATGCAACAGTTTATATTACGTTGTGGAAGGTTACATGGCTTTTTATTCCGTCTGGGAACTCTGGCTGACCGAGACGGACTCTGCCCCTGCACAAACGCTAGTTTCGAAAGCAGGATGGTCGGGGAGCTTGATTTTGATTGCTCCAGAGAGAGAAAGGGGGGGGGGGAGGAGGGTGTCACTTATCTGCAATGCAGTCCCCGTATTTCCATCGATATGTTCGGACCTGTTTGCCTTGGGGGGGGGGGGTGTGGAAGGGGGGGTGGCTCCGCCTGGAGTGGCTGCTTTGATAACAGTGACTTTTCCACCAGCAACCAGGTCAGTCGCATTGTAGACGATTAAACCTAAAATACTGCAAAATTCTCAGAAATCGCTAGCTTACTGTTCGCAGTCGACTGCTACGGTCGCAGGTTCGAATCCTGCCTCGGGCATGGATGTGTGTGATGTCCTTAAGTTAGTTAGGTTTTAGTAGTTCTAAGTTCTAGGGGACTGATGACCTCAGATGTTAAGTCCCATAGTGCTCAGAGCCATTTGAACTATTTGAATCAATAAAATAACATTTGGTAATTTCGACAGCTGAAAGATATTTGGCTTGACGTTCTGTGCTTGTGGGTACATACTGAATTAACGTTGAGTGACAGGGATGAACGTCGGTACGATGTGACGTGACACGACGTGACGTTGTCAGCTGTGGAAGAAACTCGCGTAATTATATAAATTATGTAAAATTGTGGAAAAAGACGAAAATCTTCAAAAAAATATATCAAAATACGTGAAATTGTGGAAAACATGGAAACATTAGATTACACAAGCTGCATTGCGATTGGCTGAAAGCATCATGTCGTCGACGTGAAGTGGCATGATATACTGTGACGTGTTGCAATGTGACATTGATGAGACGTAGAAAGCAGTGGGACGAAGCTCACGTAATTGGATAAAATACGTAAAATTGTGTAAAAATATGAAAAATTGCAGAAATGAGCACTCACTAGGTTGAGTGGTGGTGTGATGGGCCAGTGTGCTCAATGATGCGCTGGTTGTCGAGAGCTATGTTTCTTCAATTTTAAATACGCATCATGTCGTTAGCAATATGAGGCGGACTCGCCTCACTCCAGCGACCCTGGCCGGTGTTCGCTTGCAGGACGTTGGCTTGCGCCCTAGTGATGAGGTGCATGTGTAGGCACCCTGCGATGCTGATGTTAGGAAGTGCAATGGCCGGCAGTCTGACAATAGGCGATTGCCTTGATGTCAGCGGCATTCTCCTACTTGTGCTGTGACGGCTTTCCACTGAGGAGTGGCCTTTCTCAGCGATTCAGGACCCGCTCGTGTCCACTGTAGAGGTAGGTGGAGTTCACAGGACGTGACCCACTGACCACTGACTGGAGTCTGGTCACAGTAGGTACGAACGGCAGGTAGAGATGCTCCGGCACAAGGCCCACAAGGAGATCCAGTGAAGGAGGTAGCTGGCCAAACCCGGTCTCGAACCCACGGCAGCAGCTTGCAGTGGCCAGTCGTCTTATCATCTAGAATGTACGTGACATTGTAGTGGTGCTGCTCGATTCTGAATGAACATGCCTCAAAATTCACATCTATTTACACAGCCCTGAGGCGCATTTGTTTCACTATTACACAGCTGCCAGTCACGTAGCTTACAACAGGGGTCTTGCCCTGGTGTAGTGTCATCATCCTGCCCTCGTCATTGCGCAGGTTTCGTAAAGCACTGCTGGCCGATCTCGAAATCTTTTTGCGTATGAGTTACTCCAACTCAAATGTCGCCACGCTGCATTTACCGGCCTGTAGCTGCTGCTGCAGCACTCGTGGGCAGCTTCCTCATAAATTGCGCTATAAATTGAGTAATGACACTACAGTATAGAAAAACACGAAAAATTGTGAAAAATGTTAAAAAACACATATAATTGAGCAAAATATGGAAAAATACGAAAAATAAGAGCATTCACGTATCCGTCTGAGTGTGATCTCTGCTGGTGCCTCGAATAATGAAAATCGAATTAAATCAAACTTAATTTGTTATTAACAAATAACTACACCCCTGATTTGACGTAACATAATTGCAATAACACTAATTTGTCATTAATAAATAGCCATACTCTGATTCCCTATGGTGCATAGCTCTAGAATCAACTCACCTACTCAAGTGTCTCAGTTATAAAAGCAGGAGGGTGTGGGAGTACTTGAATCTTATTGGTCCTTAAGGGGAGGGGCTTGAGGAGAGGGGAATGGTTGAGGGGAACAACTGTTGTAACCCTGACCAATTGCCAGTGATTCCCCAGGGGAAGGTATTGAGGTGTGACCTTGAATATAAATAGCACAAGTGTGTACCCTGACACCACAAAAGACCTTGAGATAAAATCATTATCTGTCCTCGTAGCCGGCCGGTGTGGCCGAGCGGTTCTAGGCGCTTCAGTCTGGAACCGCGCGACCGCTATGGTCGCAGGTTCGAATCCTGCCTCGGGCATGGATGTGTGTGATGTCCTTAGGTTGGTTACTTTTAAATAGTTCTAAGTTCTAGGGGACTGATGACCTCAGATGTTAAGTTCCATAGAGTGGCCGTGCGGTTAAAGGCGCTGCAGTCTGGAACCGCAAGACCGCTACGGTCGCAGGTTCGAATCCTGCCTCGGGCATGGATGTTTGTGATGTCCTTAGGTTAGTTAGGTTTAATTAGTTCTAAGTTCTAGGGGACTAATGACCTCAGCAGTTGAGTCCCATAGTGCTCAGAGCCATTTGAACAATTTTTTGTCCACGTAGGAACCCTGCTTATCTGCTTTGGGTTTACCTATCATTGCTCACTGTGTATTGCTACATAATGTTTATTTAATGGTGTGTTACTTGAAAATCTTTTTATTTAATTTTGATGTTATTTTGAAAGGTAATTATTTTAGTTAATTAGCTACAAACCTTCCCTGATACTCAATAGTTGTCAATCAGAGTCAGTTGGCTGTCCTTGCGAAGTGTGACAGGCCTACTTTGTGGGACGATTAACATCTACCAGTGTCTCTATGCAACTGCAGCTCTACACTCACAGACACGCTTTCAATGAAACGGCTCTCTGTAGCCAAAGATTCAGTACACTGGTGTGTAATGGCGATGGATTGCATAGTAAAGCCAGTTTAGGAGTGATTATTACCTGTATCTTTTGTAATTCTGATTTCATGAGGAAGTGACGACCCATGTCGTTACACCATCCTGCAAAGCATCGTTAGCATATCGTGTGGCGTCGAAGTTCGAGAACTGGTCGGGGAAGCAGATGTCTCGAAATCTCATCAATAAAGCCAACAAAAGCGCCACACTGTGAAGTTAATTACCCAAGACGATCAAAATTTTCAGTTGTACTTTGTAGCGTTCAATGGCCTTTCAAAGATGCACATACAGTGTGAAATTGGTACAGCTGTGTGCTAAATATTTGAGTCGTCTTGTGGAGTTCTGCAACTCAGTCACCAAGCGAGGTGATGCAGTGGTCAGTACTATGGAGTCGCATTCAGCAGGACGACGGCTCAAATTCGCATCCAGATGTAGGTTTTCCATGATTTCCCTAAACTGCTCCAAGCAAATGCCAGTATGGATCCTTTGAAGGGCACGGCACATCTCCTTCCCTATCCTTGAAACAGTTCGAGCACATGTTCTGTCTCTGATGAATTCAACGTCGACAGGACGTTAAATCTTCTTCTTCCATCCTTTCTTTGCAACTTGGTACTTCTATAAGGTCACGCAAGTTGCATTCTGTGCAACGGATTCTTAGATTCTTCCTAGCGCCCTATAGGAAACATTCAAGGTATCAAAGATCTAGTAACAGTCACCAAATTTACCAATCAATCCATTTGGGTATATGACATCCACGTGGGTTGGATATTGATCATATTGCCATGTATCCCGATGAATCCAAAATTATTGACCCCCTACATGAAGCAAAATATGTCTTTAAAAATGTGGCTGGAGGAGAAATTCAACATTGTAGAAGCATACATGATTAGGGGTAAGATAGATGATTCCTATAGTAAAATTATATACCTTCAGAGAAAAGAGAAGCAGCCGTATGAATGTCAAGAGCTCAGATGGCAAGTCAGTATTAAGTAAAGAAGAGAAAGCTGAAAGGCAGAAGGAAGAAGAAGATGTAGATGAAGCTGAAATGTGGTACTGCGACAATAATTTGACCGAGCATTGAAAGAACTAATAAGATACGTCGTCCTTGGAGTAGAATTATTGAGGTCGTTGGGAGATCCAAGTGAAATCCAGGTGAAATCCTCTCAGACTTCAGGAAGAATTCTTGATATTAAGAACTATAGCTCCAAAAAATACAGGTACTGTGAGACCTGAATATTATTAAACTGTCAGTTCAGTAAGTAAGGGTTGCAAAAAGGTTGATGCAAATCATTTATAGAAGAATGGAAAGACTGGGTAGAGGCTTACTGCAGGAAAGATCAGTACGGGTTCCAGAGAACTATAAGAACAAGATAGCAAACGTGACCATACGACTTATCTTAAAAGATAAGTTAAACGAAGGCAAGCCTACGTTTACAGAGTATTTTTGTTTTGCCAGAAAATAATGGGCTGATCTCTCCCTTGTTGTGGTATCAGACGCCAAATGTGGCGTATTGAAACTCGGCGAGAACTTTCCAAATGATTTATCTGCTTCCACTACAGTGCTCCGCTCACCTCATTCTGCATCACAGGGCCCCACAATGCTGAGATAGCACCCCAGTGGTCTGTGCAACGCAACGCTGTGTCGTGCCGGCCTCAGAGGGTCGAACCAACGACCCGCCGAGGACTAGGACACTGGCTGCCCATCTGTTACTGCGTGTACCCCGGCGGTGTGATACGCCCCGCCATCGAGTAGAGCTGCCACACTTGAACTACTCTCGCTAGGAAACAACACCTATTTATACTCGGTTGTGCGCCTCTGTTTTTCCAAGCGCGCCTGTTCGTGTCACATATGCGTAACACTTAGATTGGCTAGTGTCCCCCTTCTGCCTTTGACATGAGCCATGGAAACTGCTGTGTGCGCCCTCTCCGGCAATTCTGCGCCCCTGTGGCCTCTATTTGCCTTCGAAAGTGCTGGTATGCGTAACTTACTGCAATCTGACCCACACCTGGCTGTAACTCGTGCTCCGAATATCACACAAAACTAACTTTCCCTATCCTAAACGGTGGTGCCGCTACACCCTGATCTTCCTAAACGAGTGGTGGTTGGAGCTGACAGGGATAATTTCAAGGGCAAATAATTTTCCCATGAGGGCTGGCATTTTGTAACACCCACTGCAGAGAAAATTATGGAAGTCATGGCTGGAAACAGCACACTGCAGAATTTTTACTATCAGTAGCAGAAGATGAACAACGGAATGCCTACATTCTACTCATGTGAAATAGCTGAAATTGCAAAATATGAAATACACTGCGCAACAGAATTAAAGGATCACTTTTGGAAACCCCTTAATTGTCTCTCTTTACGACGAGTAACTCTGAAGTTTTGCTCAGAGGCGCCTACAAGCTTCCTCTATAATGTTGGAAAAGCGTGGCGCCCTGTGATGCCAACCACTGGCACGACGACGCTCCAAACATGCGAAAAAAAGGCTAGATATCAGAAGTTCATGCGAGGTGTGAGGTGGGTTAATGATTTCACAATCCCACCAAATTTCACTACAATTTCGGACAACGCCACCGTGGACGTGTTACGTGATGAGAAGGTCGTCACACTCCCGCGTACCCACATTTCACACCTCCTTTTCTCACCTCTGTGATGGAGAACAGAATCACGACGCCCAGCACTGAAATACACAGATTTCTTATGGGTGGCCGAGGAAAGCATTTCAAACAAACCGCCGCTCAGAAACGACACAAAAACGCCTTAGGGGATGGCATAAAGGACAGAAATGAAACACCTCTTCCCGTGGAACATTGATTCCCGCACATTTCGGGGTCGAAACGACATTCTGCAGTGCGATAAGAGAGAAGACGACTATCTCCATAATTTTCGACACTACTGATACCTCTCAGATTTTTCTAAGGAGATATTGGGCCAGCAACCCCACTGAACATGATCGCACCCCTTTCGAGTGCAGTACGACTGCAATTTTTGCTCTGTTATACAGGATCTAATGAATACAGAATGTGGATCGAGAGAAAATCGAAGAAAGAGAATAATAACGAGAAGTAGTAGAAATGAGCACAGCGAAAAACTTGACATCAAGATTGATGGTCAAGCAGTAGATAAAGTTAATCAATTCTGCTGCCTAGGCAGTAAAGTAACGAATTACGGACGGAACAAGGAGCACATAAAAAGCAGTCTAGCACTGGCAAAAGGGTATTCCTGGCCAAGAAAAGTCTACCAATATCAAACATAGGCCTAAATCTGAGGAAGACATTTTTGAGAATTTACAGCTGGAGCGCAGCATTGTACGGTAGTGAAATATGAAGTGCGGGAAAACCGGAACAGAAGAAAACGGAAGCATTTGAGATGTGGCGCTACAGATGAATGATGAAAATCAAGTGGACTTATAAGATAAGGAATGAGGAGGTTCTGCGCAGAATCGGCACGGAAAGCAATATATGGAACACAGTGACGAGGAGAAGGGACGGGATGATAGGACATCTGTTAATACATCAGGTAATTGCTTTCATGGTATTAGAGGGAGCTGTGGAGGGTAAAAACTGTAAGGGAACACAGAGATTGTGGTACATTCAGAAAATAATTGAGGACTTAGGTTGCAACACTTACAAGAAGAAGGGAGAGGATGATAGGACATCTGTTAGCACATCAAAGAATAGCTTGCGTCGTATTAGAGGGAACTGTAGAGGGTAAAAAATGAAGAGAAAGACAGAGGTTGGGGAACATCCAGCAAATAATTGAGGACCTAGGTTGCAAGTGCTACTCTGAGATGAAGAGGTTGGCACAGGAAAGGAATTCGTGGTGGGCTGCATGAAACCACTCAGAAGGCTGATGAGTCAAAACAAGAAAAATTACAGGGTGGCACCTCTAATGATCGTTCAAAACAGTTCGATGAAATTTGAACATGATCTAAAGCAGCAAAAAGTGCTTACGCTTTCTCAGCCCTCCTATTTCATGCCCTCTTGTGGAATGACCTCAGAGGGGTGCGACATCGACACATGCATGGATCAAACGGCAAAGGGTTCTCCAAGACCGACAGTTTGGCAACCCAGTTTTACTGAGAATTTTAAAAATGTATCTTTACAGAGACGTAACCAGGATAACCTGAGAAGCAGTCCTAGACGTCTGCAGGCAGCAAACTGGCAACAGAACTGTGTCAAGTGGTTGTCTACCTGAAGGCACCTTGGACTACTTCGCAGGCAGGTTTTCTCTGCAAAAACACGTTTATAAAATTCTCAGTAAATGTGATCGTGTGCCATCAAGGATGTTGCCAAATGAGGGATCGCTTGCTGTTTACCTTGTTTTAACTACAGAATTTGGCCAATATAGACCACTTAGGACCTAAGACTATGGTACAATCTTTTTTCTTCTTATCATCCCAAAACTTCTTCATGCGTTGGCCGATGGCCTCTATGTTCGTTTGACATCACAGGTTGTGGTTTTTGTTGTTGGAAAGGAAATTGTGCAGCACCGATCACTAGCTTGAAGCCGGCCGAAGTGGCCGTGCGGTTAAAGGCGCTGCAGTCTGGAACCGCGAGACCGCTACGGTCGCAGGTTCGAATCCTGCCTCGGGCATGGATGTTTGTGATGTCTTTAGGTTAGTTAGGTTTAACTAGTTCTAGGTTCTAGGGGACTAATGACCTCAGCAGTTGAGTCCCATAGTGCTCAGAGCCATTTGAACCATTTGAACTAGCTTGAAATTTTCCCTGTCCTGTCTGATGCCTCCTGTAATGTTATGTTTTCTCAAAGCCCTTCTTCCCTATTCCACCCGACCCATGGTGTTTTTTAATTTGAAAATGAAATTAAAAACTTTCATCATCAGCCTGCTGTCATTTATTCTGGTCATGTAACCATAACGCCGGCCGTTGTGGCCGAGCAGTTCTAGGCGCTTCAGTCCGGAACCGCGTTGCTGCTACGGTCACAGGTTCGAATCTTGCCTCGGGCATGGGTGTGTGTGATATACTTACGTTAGTTAGGTTTGAGTAGTTCTAAGTGTAGGGGACTGATGACCTCAGCTGTTAAGTCCCATAGTGCTCAGAGCCGTTTGAACCATGTAACCATAACACATTAAAATCTTCTTTCTTATTGTGTTTGTAATTTTTCTGTGTACATATTTGTTTCTCCTCTTCGTCAAGTTATTATCTTCGTTCTTTTGTGGTCCTAAAGTTTTTCTGAATATTTTCCTTCCTTTTTATCCCGTTCTTCTCGTTCATCTCTTTTATTCAATAATACACATTCAGATCCGTACAGTGCTTTCGGTGTAATTACTGTAATGCAATGTTTAATGTTTGCCTGGAATGATATTGATTTTTTATAATATCGGTTTTGGATGAGTTTGTCTTCGATCTTTCATTACATGTGGTGTTATCTAATTCATTTGATAGTATCCATTCTCCCAAGTACTTAAATTTATCAGTTCTGTTGATGTTTCCGTGATCGTTTGTATATATCTTTCTCTATTATGTTTACTTTTCTCATACTATATATTTGAACCGGTCTTAGGTGAAATTTCGTGAATTGTTTCTATAATTATTTTTGTATCAATTTTTTCTTCGAAATTATTGCAATATCGTCAGAAAAAGAGAGATATTTCACAAAACCTTCCGCTTCCTTGTCGTAGATGGACAACTTCGATGTTTTTCTCTTGTAATTATTTATATCTCTCTCTCATGACCTTGTCAATGACCAGACTGAAGAGAATCGGCGAGAGCCCATCGTCCTGCCAAACACCTGTGTTGATTCTGAAGGGTTCAGAAACTTCTCCTAGTGTCTGTGAGTGTCTGCTCGACTAATTGTTGGTTTCATCGATACCTGCTTCTTGCAGTGTTAGAATCGTAGGCATTTTTGAAATCATTGGATGTAACGAATGTGGTAAGATTCCGCAATGCTCTGATCCTGAGGACTGTTTTCAAGTTAAAAATATGCTCTGGCACGGTCTATTTTTACTGAATCCCACCTGGTATACGTCAACTGTGAGTTCTACTTGCACTTTTATCTTATTCAGTAGAGCTTTGGATATAATTCTGTACGGGACTGGAAGGAGAGATATGCCTTAGTAACTGTTAGTGTCCGTCCTGTCACATTTCTTATGTAGTGGAAGGATTATGACTTTTTTTCAGCCGTCTGGTATTCTTCCTTTCTCCCAGCAATCTTTGATAACCTCATAAATGGTTTATCTGCCCGCTTTCCTCCCAGTTCCAACATCTCAGCTAATATATCCTGTCTTCACCTGGCGCTCTGTCGTTTTTCAGGTGACCAATGTATTGTTCAATTTGATGCTGTGATTTTGGTTCTGAAAACGGGTTTTCGTTTTGAGGCTGTCTGAAAATTAGTCGTTGTGTTCGTTCCTCTCAGTTTAACAGATTTTTGAAGTATTTTGCTAGTAAGTCACAGCTGTCTTTGTTGTTGGTAAAAAGTTTTCCTGTTGAATCTCTGAAGGGTAAGCTTACCGTTTTGTACCCTGTTCTTTCTTCTTTGAAAATTTTGTAGAAGCCCTTAGTGTTCTTCTGTCTGAAATTTCTATCTATTTCCTCTAATCGTTTTTTGCCATATTTCCATTTCTCTGTTCGAATAATTCTTGATGTCTGTTTTCTGATCTCAGTGCATGTGTTCCAGTCTCTTCCCTTTTTGTAGGAGTTCCATTTTTTCCAAACTGTTAGTCTACGCTCTACCGCTTCGTCATGTATCTTATTCCACCACCTATCTTTCCTTCTTCTTCGTGATTCTTCTAGTTCTTTCGCCGTTTCTGTGATTGCTTCTCTGATCTTATTCGCGTTTCTCATCTTCTTCGTGTGAAGCTTTTTGACGAATTCTTTACTGTTGTCTGACAGAAATTTTGTGTCAATTCTATTGACTTTTTTAATTTTGGAATTTGTTTTTAGGCTGAAATTTGTCTTTGATTTCTGTTAAAAAGTGGTCCGGATCTATACCTAGTTCTCATCTGAGCCATATTTTCACGATTTCTCTATGGTTTTGTTTGTTTGTTGCCACATGATCCAGTTGTTATGAGCCTAAATGGGTACTGGGAGAAGATCAGGTCTTCTTCCCCCTTGTAATGTTTTGAAAAAGTTGACATTAGTTTTAAGTCGAATTGGTTGCAGAAGTCGATGAGCATTTCTTCGTTCTTATTGATACATTTGTGTGCAGAGAAAATTCCTAGTATTGCCTTGTATTTCGTTTCTCTGCGAAGCCGCGCGGGATTAGCCGAGCGGTTTGGGGCGCTGCAGTCATGGACTGTGCGGCTGGTCCCGGCGGAGGTTCGAGTCCTCCCTTGGGCATGAGTGTGTGTGTGTGTGTGTGTGTGTGTGTGTGTGTGTGTCCTTAGGATAATTTAGGTTAAGTAGTATGTAAACTTAGGGACTGATGACCTTAGCAGTTGAGTCCCATAAGATTTCATACACATTTGAACATTTTTTTTTCTCTGCGGATCTGTGCGGAATGCTCATTGCCAGTTGAAATGTGCCTTTTTAGGAAGTAATCCTTTCATTCTGCTGTACAGTGCACTTTCGTGGAGTAGTTTGGAGCTCTCGAAATCGGGGAACTGGCCGGCAGCCCTTCCTGGCCTGCAGCCTTCGGCTGCCCAGTGGGACGGAGGTGGTGTTTTCGTACTGTATTTCAGGGGTAGAGTTAAGGTAACCCTTCGTGATCAACCGCATTATTTCTTTCAGTTTAGAAAACTGAGATAATCCAAGGGAACATCCCTGTTTATGGACGTGGACTTCGTGTTAGGTCATTTCGGTTTTCTGTCGCTTAGCAAGTGTGCTGACGTTCAGTTGGCAGAGATTTCAAATTTTGGAGTCAAGTAGCTAGCTGGACGGTGTTGTTTACTGAGTGAGTGAGACAGTCTTAGCGAAGTTTCCGCAGAGCAAATACATTATATTTGTTTTCATGAAAATTTGAGTGTAACGCTTTTTGTGACTCTTTTTCTCCTATTGACTACATGCTGTGCGAGTATTCCTACTTCGTCGTCGAGATAATCGGAGAAAGTTGCTTGGAGTCATTTGGAGGTAGCGTACTGAACTGTTAGCAGTGATCATATCGCACCCCAAAAAGGACGATGATACAACCCAAAACTGCAATACTCTAGGTAAATCGATGTAAGAAATTGTATAAAACTTGTATTGGAATAGCATTAGACTCCTTGTAAATTTCAAAGAAGTAGTTTTGGCAGTAAATTCCATTATATTTTATACAGCAGTAATACGGACATGTAATTCTGTTCTCGTCGAATGTGAGGTGTTATCAGGTAATTATTTTACTTTTTTATGACGCCTCATGAAATACTTTTGCCACTTTTCCAATCCAAACAACTTTTTTTACCTATTGTAATATAATAACACATTCGAAACTCCATCAAGGGAAATTAGTACTTAAGTTAAAATAAAAAATGAAAAACAAGTTGAAGTTGTAGTATTAGAGGAATACAAAATGCAAAATTGTAATTTATGAAAATTAATACAATTTAGTAAGGAATATCAATTAGTTACAGCTTAAGGAACACAATTTACCAAAACATAGAATCGTTTGTAAGTAGGCTGTTTAGGTTTTTTTATTGGTAACGCCACCTCTGTATGAAAATCACTGGCTGTGCTGTGTGCAGTCTGTGGCTGCTTTGCATTGTTGTAATACTCGCCATTGTAGTGTTAGGCAGCTGGCTGTGAACAGCGCGTAGCGTTGCGCAGTTGGAGGTGAGCCGCCAGCAGTGGTGGATGTGGGGAGAGAGATGGCGGAGGTTTGTAATTTGTCATGAACTGTTATATTTATATATGATGATATCAAGGTAAATACATTGTTCGTTCTCTATTAATATCTTTCATTTGCTAACTATCCCTATCAGTAGTTAGTGCCTTCCATAGTTTGAATCTTTTATTTAGCTGGCTGTAGTGGCGCTTGCTGTATTGCAGTAGCTTGAGCAGCGAAGATTTTTGTGAGGTAAGTGATTTGTGAAAGGTATAGTTTAATGTTAGTCAGGGCCATTCTTTTGTAGGGAATTTTGAAAGTCAGATTGCGTTGCGCTAACAAAATATTGTGTGTCAGTTTAAGCACAGTCCTGTATAATTGTTCAAAGGGGACGTTTCATACGTTAATGGGCTCATATACTGTAAGAATACTTATCGCCAAGTTTCACAATTTGGAATGTCCCTCTCTTCTTGAATGACCCAAGCACACATGCCAGTAGCAACGCTGAAGTGACGCTGGCGAATCATCAAGTAAGTATCCTACAACGCAACTGCCCTAAAGTGGACAAACTGCGAGATAAGAGATGTGACGTGTTTCGTGCACGTTGGGGCACTTCACAAGCATGTTTTCAGTGCCAAAAACTAAAAATTGCTGTTTTTTTCCACTTGTGTCACTTTTCTTGCCGTGGTGCGGTATTCCAGTCCTGGAAGCTTCTTGAAGGTAGTTAGGCAGCTAGAAGGTTCCTAATTATTGACTTTGCAGTAGTATGAATACTTAACCTTATCTCGTACGTCAAAGCGAAGCTGGCGATCCTTATTTAGACTGATTGCACTTGCCTAGCAGTGCAGAGGTTTAATCCGGGCCCGTCAAAAAACGTGTCCGATGACCTCTGCGGAGCAGTACGTCGTGTGGTTTGTCTGAAGCACCACACATCGCCAAGAACGCGAGGATTCTAGCTGCGGCAGCGAGTATGATTTCGCACAAAGCCGCAGAAACAATCCAGCAGGAAATAAGTACTGGCCTGACAGCTGGATCGGCAGTTCGTGTCTCACAATTGAAGCCGTCATTACACTGATATCTGAATACAACCGATGCTGCGCTTTTCTGTACTTGGATTATGTTTTGTTTATTGGTTGGCGACTCCATAGAGTTCTGTGTGCACAACGACCATATGATAAATGAAATTAGAAAGAAGGTCAGCATTGGCCGTAATTTTGATGATTTATTAACGGCAAAATCGATTTTTGATCACATAATGATCATCTTCAGTGCTTAAAGTTAAACATTTCACATATCGATCAGTGAATAAGAAACAGAAGACCACAAATACACCTGAGTATAAACCAACTGTTGGTAAGAGCATACCTTTAGCGTATAAGTTAAAGCTCGTAGGCACTGCTGTCTAGTTATTAGCAGTAACACAAGCTATGAAACGATCACAATAACTGAACTTGGGTATAAGGAAACAGTGTTCTCTTTAAAGTTCCTTATACCCAAGTTCTGTTTGTAACATACGAGGAAATTTTTTCTATAAATAGTAGGTGTGGTAGGGGAGATTTCTACTAGGCTAATGTATTTCGTACACTTGTGTCTCTAGCCAATTCTTTGCAATTTGTGACAGTAGTTGTTACTGATGAGTGCACTAAACGATCTATGCATCCACAATGTGCTTTTATATCATTCTGATTTTCATTATTGCGATAATTTTTTGTAAATTCAGCCACAGAAACATTTTTAGTGTGGTAACATGTCCAAGCGGGACGAATGAGATTTGTGTATCGTCATGTCGTTAAATACGATAAAAAATTATTAGTCTGCACCCTAAAAAATTTTTATAAAGAATATTGTGTTTCATGACATTTTGACCTGTTAAATCATGGCATATATTGTATAATCACGACTGTTTATGTATTTGACTTCTGGGTTTCAACGTAATATGTTGCGTAAATTAAGAACTTTGCACCTCTGACGTCCCACGCCAGATGGCGGTTACAATGCTACAACAAATTCTGTTATATTTGATGTCACGTTATTTGTATATTTTTCTTCTTTCTTCTTTCTTTTTTACTACTCCTGTAATCAGACGCTTTATAATTTACCAGTTGACTTTTATTCTTGCATGTTTCTTTAAGTTGTTTGGAAATAACACGCCAGTATATGTTGCCAAGATGTGCATTCCCCCTTCCTTTTTGCTATGCGTTTTTAATGTACAATTTTAAATTTGAAATTTTCAATTAATGATTTGCAAGTGCACATTCGGTATTTTGGTGGTAATCCCTTGCCAAATAAAATAATGTTAAGTCTTTACGTGACACAAGTTACATAGAGGGCGTTCCAAGCCCCTGTCACATCGAGGTCTGCTGTATAGGTAAATGTAAACAACGGCTTCAGTTATTCTGATTGTTTCATAGCTTCTGTTACTGCTAATAACTAGACACCAGTGCCTCAGTGCTTTAAGGTATGTTCTTATCAACAGTTGGTTTATACTCAGGTGTATTTGTGGTCTTTTGTTTCTTATTCACTGATCGCTATGTGAAATGTTAAACTTCAAGCACTGAAGACGATCATTATGTGATCGAAAATCGGTTTTGCTGTTAATAAATCAACAAAATTATGGCCACTGCTGACCTTCCTCCTAATTTCATTTATGTTTTGCTTTCTCTCCCACTTGTCACAGATATAACACAATTTATAACTGCTCGTACTGGCGGTGACGCAGATGCCTGGAACAATCGGGTGATTCCTGTGGTCGATAACGGCGGAGTTAGTCCAGCCAGATATGGTGTAGTGAAAATCACCATAAGAGTGTACATACACTACTGGCCATTAAAAATGCTACACCACGAAGATGACGTGCTACAAACACGAAATTTAACCGACGGGAAGAAGATGCTGTGATATGCAAAAGAGTAGCTTTTCAGAGCATTCACACAAGGTTGGCGCCGGTGGCGACACCTACAACGTGCTGACACGAGGGAAGTTTCCAACCGATTTCTCATACACAAACAGCAGTTGACCGGCGTTGTCTGGTGAAACGTTGTTGTGATGCCTCATGTAAGGAGGAGAAATGCGTACCATCACGTTTCCGACTTTGATAAAGGTCGGATTGTAGCCTATCGCGATTGCGGTTTATCGTATCGTGACATTGCTGCTCGCGTTGGTCGAGATCCAATGACTGTTAGTAGAATATGGAATCGGTGGGTTCAGGAGGTAATACGAAACGCCGTGCTGGATCCCAACGGCCTCGTATCACTAGCAGTCGAGATGACAGGCATCTTATCCGCATGGCTGTAATGGATCGTGCAGCCACGTCTCGATCCCTGAGTCAACAGATGGGGACGTTTGCAAGACAACAACCATCTACACGAACAGTTCGACAACATTTGCAGCAGCATGGACTATCAGCTCGGAGACCACGGCTGCGGTTACCCTTGATGCTGCATCACAGACAGGAGCGCCTGCGATGGTGTACTCAACGACGAACCTGGGTGCACGAATGGCAAAACGCCCTTTTTTCGGATGAATCCAGGTTCTGTTTACAGCATCATGATGGTCGCATCCGTGTTTGGCGACATCGCGGTGAACGCACATTGGAAGCGTGTATTCGTCATCGCCATACTGGCGTATCACCCGGCGTGATGGTATGGGGTGCCATTGGTTACACGTCTCGGTCGCCTCTATTTCGCATTGACGGCACTTTGAACAGTGGACGTTACATTTCAGATGTGTTACCACCCGTGGCTCTACCCTTCATTCGATCCCTGCGAAACCCTACATTTCAGCAGGATAATGCACGACAGCATGTTGCAGGTCCTGTACGGGCCTTTCTGGATACAGAAAATGGTTGACTGCTGCCTTGGCCAGCACATTCTCCAGATCTCTCACTAACTGAAAACGTCTGGTCAACAGTAGCCGAGCAACTGGCTGGTCACAATACGCCAGTCACTATTCTCGATGAACTGTGGTATCGTGTTGAAGCCGCATGGGTAGCTGTACCTGTACACGCCATCCAAGCTCTGCTTGACTCAATGCCCAGACGTATCAAGGCCGTTATTACGGCCAGAGGTGGTTGTTCTGAGTACTGATTTATCAGGATCCACGCACCCAAATTGCGTGAAAATGAAATCCCATGTCAATTCTAGTATAATATATTTGTTCAATGAATACCCGTTTATCATCTGCATTTCTTCTTGGTGTAGCAATTTTAAATGCCAGTAGTGTACATGTACGCAGACACTATTAATAAAATGTTCCCGGTTATTAGGCCGTGTTCAAATGGATTTCACATTAAAAACCAAGGTTTCGTCCCCATCTGCGGAGATGTTTTCAAGGAGGATGGTAGTTTCTTTGCGTATCAGAATCACACCGTGACTCTCAACTGACTGCAGCAATACTCTGTTTACTCGTGCTCCCTCGCAGTCGAGGTCCACGGGAAAGACTGACCGTGGCGTGTACGTCACAGCACGCGACACTGTAGGTCTTAGGAACGCCTGTAGCCGTCTCTGTTGGAGTAACTATATTAGTCGAGTTTAAGCATTCTTGACTGCTTTACATAGCACACGACAGAGTTAAGACCTTCAGTGGGCACCCTTTCAATTACATATTCCTTTCCCACCTGCCTTGCACGGAGCCGAGCATTCGCGGAGTGTAGCGGACATGCTGACTTCTCCGACGCCATAAGTTCGTTGATGGGCCCGTATTTCTCGTGGGTCCCGCCGCACCGTGGCGTGACTCACATCCCTTGAATATCCGAGTAAAAACGGCCGTGTTCTGTTGCCATTGTCGGCTATTGTTATCACGGAACACATTTTAAGCAGCGGGATCCAGATGTCATTCAGTTTCACCCCATCCATCTTCCTACTGAAATTCCTGGGGTGTTACCAATCCCTAAGGATAGTTTGTTTTTTGAACATTCCAGGAATTTGAATAGGAAGGAGGAGAACGTGAAACTGAATGACATCTCGATCCCAGTGCTGAAGAACTTGTGTGCATTTTCCACCATGGGGTGATAGCAACAGTGGGCGAAGGCAACCGACTACAGTTAATAGCACTCCGGTGTTCAAAGGATATCACGTCACGCCACTGCACGGAAGCACGCGTAAACGGAATTTTGCTGCTCTCAGTAGCGATCTCCCTTGAATATGTCCTTTGGAAATGGGGAAATCCATTCGACCACGACGTAAGAGCCCGGAACATTTTATTAACTGTAACGTTTTCGGCCGTGAAAGTTTGCATTGTACAACTGAGCGTAAACAGTCCATGAGGTGTTCCGAATCGAAGAAAGTAAACACTGGCAAACTCACTCAGTGGGGTGTATCGAAGGCTTCAGAGAACAGCGACACCCGCCTGACAAGTGCGAAGCCGCGGTATTTACTGACTGTCGCGTCAGTGGATTGGCCCACATGACATGCCAGCAGTGGCAGCGCCTACTCCGTCCGCAGTAGCAAGCTGCAGCCTTTGTATGAAGCTCGAGTATCTGTGAACTTTCTACCACATCGACACTCGGGCTGGGCAGGGAATCTGAAGCACTGTGGGATACTAAATTTCGGATGTCTGATTATGTTTATGCTTTTGTTTACACTATTCCACCTTTATTTACTGATATAAATTTGAATTTGTGTTACTTTTAGTAATAATTTTCACCTCTAGGCGCTACTCGGTAATCGAATTAGCGTCCATCTTAGTTTGCACACACTATGTGCTTCGTGGCAGTCATTTTCTAGTTTGAGTCAGGTTATGAGTCGAAAGCATTCAGACAGGCAGACAAGTACACCGCATGTAGAGTTGTAAAACTACTGTGGCCTGCCGTCGATTACCATAAGCAACCATGGCCTACTCTAGTTTTCCTAGCAGCTTCAGTTAGTTGAGCTCATACCTGTGTTACCTCTATGTTAGGTGTGTTGCATACGTATCAGGCGTTATCTCATACAATCGCTTTCTTTAGCTATACGACCAGTTTCTTACTAGATCCCCCTGAAAACAGGAAGTTGTGAACAGTCTAGAAGCTTAGTGAGGATGTACAAAGGGCCGGGTAATCTATGGAACATTTTTGTTTTACACCTTTATACTCCTGAATGTTACTTAAAAGTAACAGTAAAAGTAAAAGTAAAAGTGCAAAACAAAGGGATGCTGTAGTAAAAATAAAGAAAACGGTACAGATTTATCATATAGTGCTAGAAAAGGCAATTTTCTGACTATAAAGGTATAATAAATGCGTAAACAAAAATATATCAAACATCGCTTCAATACTTCGTCGAACATATATAGAATATGTTTCTGTTATTCATAAACAACATTGCTTCAAAAGTAACGGTTTTTGTTACATAAAAGTAGAGAAGTTATGGATCAACAAATTTTTATTACTTATAAAATGCAATTTACATTTTGCGGCGATATGAAATACTCAATGGACTAACAGTGAGCGATGTACGGCTCTAATTATGTGCAAAATATCAACCAACCAAACAAGAAAAGGGGAAATCGTCGGCTCCCAGTTTCTCTCTTCCACATTCATTTACGTTTCTTACCGCACCAATGCTACCAATACTACCGGTAATTCTACCATTTACTACGTCAGTTATGTAGTGTATCAAAACTATTGAACCGTAGTTTTGGTAGAGCGCAGCTCTAACCACATGCCATTCGCCAATAACGGATGCTGGTATGTGGAGCACAGATGTACACGTAGATGCATTTTGCGTATGTACGCGAGGAATGAATCACAAAATGAGACACTTTACTATATAGATGTGCTCGAGTTACAGAAAAATCTAAAAATGAAGCTTACATTTTTTCCAGATGTCTGAAGCTTCTTTGATTTCTGTCATTACTGCGGATATCGAATGCCGTTTCTATCAGCTTTGCCAAATGCAGAGAAGGAAGGAAGTAAGGAAGATTGTTTTAACCTTTCGTCGACATCAAAGTCATTAGAGCGGAGCACATGCTCGTAATCTTTCAAGGATGGGGAACGGAATCCGCCGTGCCCTTTCAAGAAAACATCCCGGCTGTCTAATGCAATCAGCATATCTATGCCTTCCGTATTTTTGTACTGTGCATGTTGTACGACTATCGGCAAGATTACTGTTCCGGTATACAGCCGGTCCACACTTAAACTGGACTGTTATGCCTATTATTCATACCAGAACGATACAAATAGTATCACTTAGTGATTAAATTTGAAGAAAAAGTGCTAGTAACTGCAGGTATAGAAGATTTTTCCATACTAGATGCTGGCAAAATTTGATACCAGTTGCGGTATACGCATACCAAAGACAATCAACAGAATAAGTGAATATCTATAAATGTCTTATTTATGTTTGCCTTGTGTTAGTTGGTAATTGTTCATACAGTCTGTCTCCAATGAAATGAGACTTTAATATACTTATTGTTTAAAGTTATACTCTATAAACTGTTATCTGTAGTATTAGACAGACTAGGCTGTAAGTTTTCTGAAAGTAATAAATAATGATCTTTCCACTTATGGTGAGTACCACTGATCGTGAAATGTTCCAGCGCGTGCACAGGAAAGCTGATGGGTGCGTCCCTTAAACCACATCACTCTGTATGCTTATTAACTGTACAACATCTGGCACATTTCAATACAACTCTGACGTCACCTTCTACAAATTTCGACGCCTCCACAACGCCTAAATCATTTATTTTCGAATAGGGATTCCCACTTCGAAAATGATTTGCGGCTCCACACACCATACCAAACTTCGTCAGTTGTGTTTTGACGTATGAAGAATAATTTTTTATAATTACAACGACCAAAGACGTATACTTGTGGTAAAAATTAAAAAAAAAACTTGTGTCACTCCAGATGTGTTATACGTACAGCTGTAAATTGATAGCCGGCCGGAGTGGCCGTGCGGTTCTGGGCGCTACAGTCTGGAGCTGAGCGACCGCTACGGTCGCAGGTTTGAATCCTGCCTCGGGCATGGATGTGTGTGATGTTCTTAGGTTGGTTAGGTTTAATTAGTTCTGAGTTCTAGGCGACTGATGACCTCAGAAGTTAAGTCGCATAGTGCTCAGAGCCATTTGAACCATTTGTAAATCGATAGACCATGTGTATAAGGATGATGTAATTATTTATATCACCGAGGCCTTTCTCTGATGTTCTTCAGTTAGCATCGAACAACGAGAGAATGGTGTCAGATACTGTCACAAGAGGACTACAACACGAAAACCACATTAGGCCCGAAGCTCAACTGTAATGGTTGCTTTTTCCAGATCCCCTATTGCGTGTCAGTTATGTGATGACACTACTGTCTTAGAATCCCTCTTTTATTATTGCTAGGAGCTAGATCACTGAAGGTAAGCCAACAACTAAGTTTATGGGGTTGTGAAGAAATTAACTGAAGGAAAAATGGTTGCTAAGAAATCACATACATCAAAACAGAGAAATACATTATAAATTTGTAATTTAAAGGAAATTAAACAATTGGTCGGTATATCTCACAGAATTTATTGCCTCAATAATTTACGCATTTTACTAGTTGTTAAGTTCCGTGGTTGTGGATTATACGCACATCAAAAAAAGTATTGCATCACCCCGATTCCCAGAACTCCTGAAGGTAGACATTAACTGTGGATATTGTATCAAAGACACAGTCCCTTTGACTTTTCAGAGATGTCATTCAACCCGCCCAAAGACATAAACAACCATGAATGAGCAGCGCCTATTAGATGGAGGGGGTCAGACAGTCGATCAGTTTCAGTCATTCCACCAGGAAGGAGGTACACGACTCGTGTTGTCTGTAGTTGAACCATGCCTAGACGGTCGATGCTGAGGTTCGATCGCGTCCGCATTGTTACTTTGTACCAGGAAGGGCTCTCAACAAGGGAAGTGTCTAGGCGTCTCGGAGTGAACGATAGCGATGTTGTTCGAACATGGAGGAGATACAGAGAGACAGAGACTGTCGATGACTTGCCTCGCTCAGGCCCCCCAAGAGCTATTACAGCAGTGGATGACCGCTACCTGCGGATTATGGCTCGGAGGAACCCTGATAACAACGCCACCATGTTGAATAATGCGTTTCGTGCAGCCACAGGAAGTCGTGTTACGACTCAAACATGTGCGAAATTGACTGCATGATGGGCAAATTCAGTCCCGACGCCCATGGCGAGGTCCATCTTTGCAACCATGACACCATGCAGTGCGGTACAGATGGGCCCAACAACATGCCGAATGGGCCGCTCAGGTTTAGCATCACGTTCTCTTCACCGATGAGTGTCGCATATGCCTTCAACCAGACAATCGTCGGAGACGTGTTTGGAGGCAACCCGATTATGTTGAACGCCTTAGATATACTGTCCAGCGAGTGCAGCAAGGTGGAGGTTCGCTGATATTTTGGGGTGGCATCATGTGGGGCCGACGTACGCTGCTGTTGGTCATGGAAGGCACCGTAATGGCTGTACGATACGTGAATGCCATCCTCCGACCTATACAACCATATCGGCAGCATATTGGCGAGGCATTCGTCTTCATGGACGACAATTCGCGCCCCCATCGTGCATATCTTGTGAATGACTTCCTTCAGGATAAAGACATCGCTCGACTAGAGTGACCAGCATGTTCCCTGGCATGAACCCTATCGAGCATGCCTTGGATGGATTGAAAAGGGCTGTTTATGGACGATGTGACCCACCAACCACTCTGAGGGTTCTACGCCGAATCGCTGTTGAGGAGTGGGACATCTGAACCAGGAGTCCCTTGATGAACTTGTGGATAGTGTGCCACGACGAAGACAGGCATGCATCAATGCTTGCTACTGAGTATCAGAGGTACCGGTGTATACAGCAATCTGGACCAACACCTCTAACGGCCACGCTGTACAGTGGTACAACATGCAATGTATGGTTTTCATTAGCAATAAAAAGAGCGGAAATGATGTTTATGTTACCTCTATTCCAATTATCTGTACTGCTTCCGGAACACTCGGAATCTAGGTGATGCAAAACTTTTTTTAAATGTGTATGATTTTAAGAAGGACATATGTTTATTAATGCCATATGTGTTTCGGGCCTTCACCCATCTTCAGTTGGCGAAATACGTGTTAGAACCTCGTACATCGTTAAAACATCGACAGCAACTTGAATACTACAGCTGACTTTCCACTTGGCTTGTTGATATCCCGATCTTCGTGTTTATAGATGTGGCACAATCATTTTCCACTTGTATCTAGCACAAGTAATGCGCAGTACTCGCCATAGCAACAAGATGAGTAGATATCCAGCTGCAGAATTCAAATTGCTGTCGCTATTTTAACGATGTACTTACTGAAGGTTCAGATATGTATTAGGGCAACTGAAGATGATTGAAAGTCCAAAATGCGTATTGGAATAAGTGAAATAAGTAAAAATACTTATTTCGCAAGATAGTTAAAATAATTTATTAGTGTTCTGTGGATCTCTTTTCTAATAATTCAGCAGGTTTTTTAAGATATTTTAGATTTTTTTTCGAAAAGTAACCTTAATTTATTTTCGGAATGCGCCAAACAGGTTATTTAAATGTCCAAATAACTTATGAAATTGGAGAAGGGTGATGTCTCCGACTGTGGGATCCTGCCCACTCGTCTCTTATAGGGTGCCTAGGAAGCTGTTTTCTCGGATAACTATACAACATGGAAGCAAATCATATCAATGGAATTTATTACACTAGATGAACTGACAGTACGTAACTTTCGTCTCTACATGATGGGTCACGAGCAATTGGAGACATGCAAATAATCAATGTCCTTTGATAGATACAATTTCCATGCAAGCTAGTCACTCAAGTTCAAAAGTCAATGCTATCGTTAATATCACTGCGGCTTTTCTAGTGCCCTATTCTAGAGCTCTCTTCTAGTCCGCATCTACTGGTCTCCGGCCGCGGCTAGGCGGCGCGTCGCTTATGTTCTCTTCGTATGGATGCCCCTCCTGTCGTGGTGACGTCCCAGTCAGCGTGCTATTGGCTGACGTCGTCTCACAGCCTTCTCTGCTATATCGTTCTTGATCTTCGTACCGGCGCTTGTCGTTACGCCGAAACATTGACAAACGCTAGTGTTTCGACAGGAGACCACCCTGCCATTTCCAAGACAAAAACTGCAGCAAGTAAGCATTGTACAAGGGAATTTAAAACCTCGGTTTCCTAAGAAAAACACACACACACACACACACACACACACACACACACACACACACACTGTAACCACTAGCACCACCATACACCGAAAGATCGCCGACGCCAGAAGTTATCGTTAGTGGAAACCACTAAACGACGGACTAAAGTAGAATTAACGCTGTTTTTTGACAGAGGAGAGAGTAGGATTCTAGGCAGAATTTTAGCAAAACTCCCCATCTCTGTTTACAAGATTACTTGCTAATTTGATTCAACTGCTTCCTTAATAACACTCTCCCAACAGCAGGTAGTGCATACCAGACTCTCCTTGTTTTTGTATTCCATAGGTTGACCCGTGCCAACACAGTGTCCTGTTACTGTCGACTTGCTCTCTACGTAAGGTAGAAACGCCGCACACCTCGGCGCCACTTCGGCATTATCATCACTCATCCAGTGCACAACTGGTCGATAGCGCAACGCAAATCCGATCTATCTTTCACTATATCCATGCTGACGAAAGTGACTTCAAGGTTGGCTAACTCAGCTAACAAACTCTCTGAGTCTGAAATAACGTGGGCCGTGTGAATCAAGGTACGAAGTACGCCTTCAGCAGAGCCACATGGTGACAAAACAGCAAGTCCTAACGCGCCATAATCCTTCCTCCAGACCAACAAGTCGGGGAAGGAAACGCAGCCATCCTTTTCCACCTCCATCATGAAACGAATATTCGGGTGGATTGAATTAATCTGATCTAAATAGCAGTTCAAATTCCCATATCCACGACACCAAACTACGAACATATCGTCCACATATCTGAAAAAACATATAGGTTTCAAAGCCGCCGACTATAAACAAATTTGCAATAATAGGTGAAATGAGCTTCCCCTCGAAACTGTATCTCATAGTACTGGTCACTGAATAAAAAGCAAGTGGAACTCAAAACATGTCGCAAAAGGTTCGTTAATTCAGGACCAAACCTAAGTTCCATTAATTGTAACGAATCAGACAGAGGAACATGAGTGAAGAGGGTGACCACCTCAAAACTTACGAGACTACCAGGTTCATTCAAGCGCATTCCCACAAATCGACTTAAGAAATCAACCGAGTTCTTAATGTTACGCATACACCGACCAACCAGTGGGCTCGACAGAGGACGAAGGTGTTTTGCTACACGACCAGAGTACCAATGTTACTCACAGTCGGACGAAGCGGAACCCTTCCTGGGGGGGGGGGGGAGGTGGCGGAGGGGGGGGGGAGCGGTACAACAAGTATTAAGACTGTTCATAATCTCCTGCAACAAGGAACTTTTCTCCAGGAAGCTTTTAATCTTTCTCTCAACACTTACTCTGGGGTCAGCACTGATCCTGCGATACGATGCATCAGATAGCAAACACTTCATCTTTTGAACATAATCTTGACTTGTCCATAACAACTGTCCCCTTGCGCGAGGGTAAAATAATATCCGGATCAATTTAAGCGAAAGTAAGGCGACCATCTCTGTTGTAAAATTACTTTTGGGTGGACGTGTCCCAGTCAGCACACGACAGGCCTCCCTCCTAGCCTCCTCTGCAGCCTCAGGGGGCAGTTTCGAAACAACCCGTTCAACATAAATTATAAAATCAACTATTGGTAAACGCTTGGTGTCGGTGCAAAATTTAAACCTTTCCTCTGCACTGGTAAATCTGTGTCAAAAGCATTCTCTGTGAGATTTAACAAAGAACGTCAAGATACAATGTAACATAGTCTTGGCATCTGGTATCGTAACGAATACAACACGGAGATTCTAGCATGCACCTCCAGCTATTGAGATATTCTCATTAGGAAATATCTTAAATAAAATTAGCAAATAATCTTGTACGTAGACATGGAGATTTTCGCTTAAATTTTGCGTTGAATCCGGATCTCTCCCTTGTGAAAAAAGAGAGGGACAGTGTTAATGCTACCGCAACCGTGGTTTAGTAATTTTCACTTTCCATAACTTCTGTCTTCGGTCATCTTTGGCTGTGTGGTGGCGCTAGCGTTCACAGCGTGTGCATGTGGGGAGGGGGAGGGCGTTAGGTCGGTGGGTGTGGGTTCGGCTGTGTTCTCCTTTTTTCTTTATTTTCTTTTTCCAGAACTGCTCTGTAAATTGAGGTTTTGAATTTCCTTGCACAATGCTTACTTGCTACAGTCTTGCCTTGAAAATTACAGTGTGGTCACCTTTCGAAAAATCGGCGGTCGTCGACAGCGTCACTCGCCTTTATTACCGCAAGTTATTTGAACATTGTCCACGCTGTGAGAAACTCAGTCTCAGGCGATTACTAAAATATTTGACAGGCTAAATTTAAAAATTAATAAATGTAATAGTCTCTAGTTTGAAGACGTGTGGTAGCAGTTGTTACATTTGTCAGTAATAATTGGTTGCATTCAACAGTTTGACGTCCTACACACATCTCAACAACGCGTTTCGAGAGACAATGCTCTTACCATTGAAAGGTCTCTGTTGGATTCCTTTCATGTTAATTTCTTAAATATGTTGTCATTTACGGCATAAATTCCTCTTCTAAATTTACTGTGGTGTTGCTATCTGGGAGGAGACTGAGCAGTGGAACGTGTTACTTTTACACATAATCAAGAACGATCTGTCACACTACTACACTTTAAAACACAGTTTATATGTAATTCATGTCACACAGTCATACGGAACCTACATCCGCTCTCTTTTATATACTGTATATGATAAGATACTGTCATCCCCCTTCCCTTCTGTGTGAGAGGATGAATGAGCAAATGTATTTCTAGTTGCATGCTTGATGGTAGCAGAAAAGCCTGTCTGCTAGAGAACAGTAGGACCAACATCGGAACAGGTAGCTACGCTTTCTAAAAGCGGAGAGGTTTCTATTCTTAGTATGGTCCTTTCCGTCCCTTGTCATGTTGGTATGGAAAGCTGTCTCTCTGGTCACTTCCGTTTGTATCTGTTAAGCATGCTCGGTAGGGGACCAGGTCAGTCTGTCCGCAGCGAGCGTCTGAAGTGGTAAGATCTCCGGATAAGCGTGTGTCTGCTAAGTCCGTAGGACAATGGATTTCTGAAGTTCAGCCTAACTGAAAATTTAATCACCTTTATTCCAGGTTTTGCTCTAAAATATCTAATGTTATCTTAAATTGCAACGCAGTGTAATTCGAGTCTGAAGTTGAGAATATCTTCCGGTAGTTGCTTTTTCACTACTTTGTGAGTACAGTGGAACAACGTGTTGATCAGTAACTCTAACTAAGATCATCAATCTTAAATGCGAATGTGTGTGAGATTATAACATGTCGTCTTGACAATATTTTTCAATATAGCAACTTTTCTTTATGTTCAACCCACGTGGGGCGTACTTTGTGAGACCAGAACCACGTGCTTATACAATTGTTTGACTCATCAGGTTAATAGTAAGACGATAGTAACCAGTTCGAGGTTTTTCTTTTGTAGATTGCGTTTCGATGCAATTTATTTTAATTATCAAAATTATTGTGGAGTTACGCTCTTTGTGTAAACAAAGTTGACCACGTGAAGCATGTGGTGTAAGCATCAAAGTAGCCCTCAGCTATTCTTTTTGGGAAGATTTCACAGAGAGTTAGTATGAATTTAGTATACCAGTGTGTGGTAATTTCATGACGGACAGGATTGCGCTACGAACGTAACATCTTTGGGTGAAAATTGAATCGGTTGGTTGTGGTTAATTTCCTCTTGAATATGCTTCAACGTTCTTCGTGTGTTATTTTATGAATGCAGTGTTGTATGTAGTCTCCCAATCTTGGTTCCCTATTTGATGTGTTCCGTAAGATTACAAACTCACATTTTCACAATCCTAACTAAGGCACCAGTTTAGTTATGAATCAAGTTTGATATACTGAAATTTTAACGAAACAATGATCAATGTTAAAATAAATGCCCAAATATAAACTGATTTATTTCTTTTTATTTAAATTGTCTTTATATATATATATATATATGTCGCCGGTTATCGTAAGATGAGTACAGGGCTATTACAAATGATTGAAGCGATTTCATAAATTCACTGTAGCTCCATTCATTGACATATGGTCACGACACACTACAGATACGTAGAAAAACTCATAAAGTTTTGTTCGGCTGAAGCTGCACTTCAGGTTTCTGCCGCCAGAGCGCTCGAGAGCGCAGTGAGACAAAATGGCGACAGGAGCCGAGAAAGCGTATGTCGTGCTTGAAATGCACTCACATCAGTCAGTCATAACAGTGCAACGACACTTCAGGACGAAGTTCAACAAAGATCCACCAACTGCTAACTCCATTCGGCTATGGTATGCGCAGTTTAAAGCTTCTGGATGCATCTGTTAGGGGAAATCAACGGGTCGGCCTGCAGTGAGCGAAGAAACGGTTGAACGCGTGCGGGCAAGTTTCACGCGTAGCCCGCGGAAGTCGACGAATAAAGCAATCAGGGAGCTAAACGTACCACAGCCGACGGTTTGGAAAATCTTACGGAAAAGGCTAAAGCAGAAGCCTTACCGTTTACAATTGCTACAAGCCCTGACACCCGATGACAAAGTCAAACGCTTTGAATTTTCGGCACGGTTGCAACAGCTCATGGAAGAGGGTGCGTTCAGTGCGAAACTTGTTTTCAGTGATGTAGCAACATTTTTTCTTAGTGGTGAAGTGAACAGACACAATGTGCGAATCTGGGCGGTAGAGAATCCTCACGCATTCGTGCAGCAAATTCGCAATTCACCAAAAGTTAACGAGTTTTGTGCAATCTCACGGTTTAAAGTTTACGGCCCCTTTTTCTTCTGCGAAAAAAACGTTACAGGACACGTGTATCTGGTCATGCTGGAAAACTGGCTCATGCCACAACTGGAGACCGACAGCGCCGACTTCATCTTTCAACAGGATGGTGCTCCACCGCACTTCCATCATGATGTTCGGCATTTCTCAAAGGGAGATTGGAAAACCGATGGATCGGTCGTGGTGGAGATCATGATCAGCAATTCATGTCATGGCCTCCACGCTCTCCACACTTAACCCCATGCGATTTCTTTCTGTGGGGTTATGTGAAAGATTCAGTGTTTAAGCCTCCTCTACCAAGAAACGTGCCAGAACTGCGAGCTCGCATCAACGATGCTTTCGAACTCATTGATGGGGACGTGCTGCGGTGAGTGTGGGAGGAACTTGATTATCGGCTTGATGTCTGCCGAATCACTAAAGGGGCACATATCGAACATTTGTGAATGCCTAAAAAAACTTTTTGAGTTTTTGTATGTGTGTGCAAAGCATTGTGAAAATATCTCAAATAATAAAGTTATTGTAGAGCTGTGAAATCGCTTCAATCATTTGTAATAACCCTGTACTAAAAGATTATAATTAATGTTAGTCTGGTTGGGAATTTGGTAAGCTAGACTGGATACGTGGTGAAACAGTTCTGCAGTAATGCAGGGTTAACTTCCTCAGATAGCTCACAGCTTTTAACCCACTTTTATGGTCTTGAATATCAGCACCGCTTTCAGAACAAATTAATGCAACAACATTACACCATCAGCTCATCAAACTGAACTCACGAGGTTAAAACTCTACAAAGCCTACTACCATATTTGTGACATTCATAAAATAAAATAGAATACAACACAATGGATAGTTCAATGTGTTTTTATTCTGTCGTATTATATGAACTCCGCAAATGTATTGTAAACTTTTAGCGTGTTAACTTCATGAGCTGAGTCCCATAACCTGATACTGAGAGCACTGTAAACTGTTGGGTGCTACCAATTATTGCTGACAAGAATCGAGCAATTAATCAGTTATGGTGCATAAAAGTAGGTGAAAAAAATTTACTGCTTAGGATAAGAAATATCACCATCAAGGTTACAGCAAATAAGTGAACGCTCGCTGCAAATGACCTGAGTGGACGCTCGTAAAAGTTGGTGATTCTCGGATCTGTATTCGATTCCTTTTGGTTCTGGAGTTCAAAATTCACAGACTCTTGAATTCCTCGATTCTGCTCATCATATACCCTAGCCACACAGTACAGCTGCCAAATGCACGTTGCGAAGGTCTCATCAAAATAAGATGTTTCTTGTGGCAGAAACGAGACAGCTCAAGCAGTTGGTCTACACAGTATTATTTGATCAGCCTCGTACATTTTCTCTTTCACATCTATGTTCAACCACGTAACGCAGAAATGTTCGGATTCTTTTCTTAATTTTTTTTAGCTAACATTTGTTATCATTCCCCTACTGGGAACGGGCTGGCAGCGGGAAAACTGCTGCTCTTCAGCCACTGCATTGCAAAATTTACAATATAGGGAACCCTAGGTGATAAAATAGATGATGGTAATGAGACGATGAGGGTGATGTGATGAGCATTCTCTTTATTAAGGGACTGATGGCGACTCCTGGTATCTCTTGATACGGACTGAGATGCAGGGAGTCCTGGAGAGCATGTTATATCGAAAAGAATGTGGGATGTCTTGTGGTAAAGAAGATATAGTTGGGATCTAGCAGTTGGATGGGACGCCAGCTGGTTAAGGAAAGGGTGGGTTGGAGTCTTCAATTGGGCTGGTATAGGTACGGTACGTTATGATTGGAAGGAAGAGTGGGCTTAGTACATGGTCAGGGAGGAATCGTCGGTTGAAATCACGCTGGGGAAGGGCATGGTGTGTTCCGAGATGGAGGGAAGGTAGGAACGTGTCCACAGCGGAGCGGCAGATTGGCAAGGATGGAGAAGACTATAGGGTGCTGGCATTCAAGTTCACAGGAGATGAGTGCTAAAGAGTTGGTGGAAGGTACGGGAACCTTATGAGCTGGTAAAACGTTCGGGAATGCAGCGCTGCCTCGCCTGCTGCGGCTTTCGCAGCGGCACTGCCCAGAGGCAGCCGTCCGTGTCGCAAGAAGCGGCGGCGGCGTGGTTCTGCTGTGGTGTACGTCGCTGCTAGTTCTCGTCCTCGGCGGGTAGCCGGGCCAAGGTCGGGCCGCAGGGCCTGCCCCCCTGCCCCCCTGCACGCTTCCACCCCCCTCCCGCCATAACGCTAATTACCGCTCGCGGTTGTTGGGCGACATCTTGTGGCGCACCCAGCAATTACACAGGTACGCACCTAACCCAGCTACAGTCTAGCTGCACGGCCTTGTCCCGCGGACGTCTCGCGCGGATTCCACGGCGGGATACGCCTGAGGTAATGGAAGGATGTCTGGCGCCCTCCATTCTTCGGCGCACGCACTTAACACCTTTCTGTCAGCGTGATGTGAATGTGTAAATTGCGCCGGTACAATTAAGAATCAATCTCAGACTCCAAGATCACTGACAACCACACACACACACACACACACACACACACACAGAGAGAGAGAGAGAGAGAGAGAGAGAGAGAGAGAGAGAGAGAGAAACACAAACACAGTACTACGGTACTTCTGGGGTTTCTGGGTCGCCGACTGTTGTGGGATCAGTAGTCCACTGTGCACGACGTGTCACATCCTGGAACATTTATTATTATTATTAATTTCTTTAATTCCTTGTGTGGAGCATAAGGCGCACAACACAGGATCGCCATCTTGTTCTCTCTTCTGCTAGTATCTTCATTTCTTCCCATCCCATTCCTTGCTGATGGCCTTCTGCTTCAACTGACCGTCTGCATGTCATTTTGGGCCTGCCTCGTCTCCGTCGTCCTTGTGGGATCCAGTCAAGTGCTTCTCTCGCAATATGTTCGTTTGGTCTTCTAAGAGTATGTCCTAATCATTTCCACTTCTTGCTTGTGATTTGCAGCTCAGTTGGCTTCTGTTTTGTTCTTTCCCAAATAGTTTCGTTAGAGATGACATTTGGCCACCGTATCCCCAGGATGTCTGTAGCTTGTGGATTAACTGTTTTGTCGTTTTCCACCCAGGAACGTGGCAAGGTTTATTTCTCGCGGACCGACGATGATCAGTATTTTGTAGGAAGACGGTCTGCTGTCTCCAAATATAAACACATGACGTGTAATGCGCATAAATACGCGATAAGATCAGGTATCATTTTACAATGCATTTGACGGTCGTAAATTAGTTTTATCGGTTATCGTCTCGCCACGATATAATTTCATCGTTTGAATCTATTCTGATAGCAGCCAAGAAGTAAGATAAGTCAAGGAAAAGGATGTGATGTTTATCATCTCACAGTAACTAAGTTCTATGTTGATGCATATGTTCTAGAAAAATCCCTTCTGTATCCAGCCGTGCAAGTATTCGTGCAGAGACGGCAAAGATCATCCTTGCATCGAGCTGGGGTGCGCCAGAGATCATTCTGGTCGAGCTGGCCGCTATGAGAGCAACCGTCGACCGTAAGATTCTCTATTTTAATTGTTAAGAAATAATAGTAGCGCCTTAGATTTTTCTGAATTAATGGTTCAACAGTGGTACTGAAGGGGTTTGCGATCAGTCACTATTTAGGAGCTGCGAAGATAACGAGCTTGGCTCGGTAAGATGATGTCTGTGTTACTGCAAGTGAGCTAGGACAGGAGTACGAGTGTTGTGATCGATATCTACCCGGCGCAAAATTGCATCGATTATTTCGTCACTGTGAAATCTTCCAAGATTTTATTGTAAGAGTATCGGAAGCTGTTCTTGGACTGAGTTGTGTTTAAAATGCAAGGTTTGAAGAGTGCGGTTACTGGTCTAGGTCATAATGAGACCTAATGTTCTGAATTTTGTCAGAGTCGGGCTCCTCGCATTTTACGTGACATTTGATCAAAGGTCCAGTGATTTTAAGTTGTATTGTATTGTACTGCATGGAACTGGGGACCTATAAACGACGGAGAGGTTTCCTCTCTGCCGTAGCCGTCAGTGGTACAAAACCCAACAACAGGCCACAGCAGTCCACTCACCACACCGCCGCCCCACACCGAACCAGAGTTATTGTGCGGTTCGGCTCCCAGTTGACACAGTGTAACTGAGGCGGAATAAGGAGAACCAGCCCGCATTCGCCGAGGCAGATGGAAAACAGCCTTAAAAACCATCTACAGCTTGGCCGGCACACCGGACCCCGACACTAATCCGCCGGGCGGATTCGTGTCGGGGACCGGCACGCCTTCCCGCCTGGAACCCAGTGCATTAGACCGCACGGCTAACCAGACTGGCCGATTTTAAGTTGGTACGGGCTTAGTCAACAATGGCTGTCATTCTTAATAGTAGAATTCTTGGGTCGTTAAAATACGACGATACTAAAGTTCTGACTTCAGTAATTTTGAATCCGTGTTTGTTTCCTGTGATACCAGTTAATGCACACGCCAGTGGATTTGGGTGTTGCAAATGGTTAAGGGAGGTGTATGAAGGTAGTTGAGTGTCAGCCGTGATTGTATTTTTTTTTTTTTTTTTTTTTTTTTTGAGAATAGGCTCTTACTGCGGTGTAATAACGTTGTTGTGTATGTTGAGTAATTGCTTACCTGGCATTATTCTCGAAGCTTTCCTGGATCGGCGAATCCAACAAAGGAAAATACGGATGGGAGGTGAATTATTATACTCGTAGATAGCCTATTTTGCCTGTACGTGTAGTTAGTGACGTAACTATTGAAATCATTACCCTAGATTAACCATTTTAAAGCGAGAATTCCAACTGCTGCCATTATTTATGTAGTGAAGGCGATAAGTGACATTACATTTAGGACTTGCCAGTGGGTACGCGAGATGCCAACACCTGAAGAGGCTTATATTTTGAAAATCTTAAATTTAAGTTGAAATATAAACTGGTAGTGGCACCCGTGATCTATTTTGAGTTTTTTTGTGTTTTTCATCTCTTAGGTTTTTGGCAGTCACTCTTTCACAATCGACGTTCAATCATTGTAAAGCACTTACATTTGAAATGGAAAGAAAATATATGTTCATTAGTTGCCGGCCGGGGTGGCCGAGCGCTTCTAGGCGCTTCAGTCTGGTACCGCGCAACTGCTACGGTCGCAGGTTCGAATCCTGCTTCGGGCATGAGTGTGTGTGATGTCCTTAGGCTAGTTAGGTTTAAGTAGTTCTAAGTTCTAGGGGACTGATGACATCAGATGTTAAGTCTCATAGTGCTCAGAGCCAAAATATATGTTCATTAGTTAAAAATAACTTCTAGTCCCCGAGTTATTTATCCGCGGTGATCTTTCAGTAACTGATTTTGAAAAGGAAAGCAAAAGTTAAAGTTTTGATATATAGCAAGTAGCGTAAGCACGCTCAAGCCAGTGATGAGATATTGGCAACTGTACTGAAAATAGTTAAACGAAAGAGAGCCATTTTCGAATACTGGCGACTGAAGGCTTAAAACACTAAAACAGTTCCGTAAGAGATTGTAAATGCAATATCACGTTTAATTAAATGCAAGAGTTGGCTCGAATATTTCTAAAAGGTTTTCCAAAGGAATGAACTGGTATATAGCTAAAGAATGTATTAAACATCCATGAATAGCGAAACAAATAACCAGAGGTGGTGCCTAAAGAACTTCATTTACGTTGTCTCAGTAACAGTTTGTATCTCTGGAATTGGTTGCCTGAATATATTACGAAAATCTTTTAATTGTGAAACTTTTGAACGCTTTAGAGATTTATGTGTAACTGATGGTACACAAATGTTAAAGCCTTAACCATCATGACACTGATAGTAATATTTTAATGCGAGAAGTATCTTAGCTATTTAGTGGAATATCGATACGTGCTAACTTGCATATCAATACGATACATATATTGAGGCAATTCTTCACAAAAGAAAATATAGATACTCAGAGGTCTGAATGATTTATTCGTACAAGTACGACGTTATTTACAGCTGATTAGTAATTCAAAGTATGTTCAAATATCACCGACGAGTGTTGTAGTCAAGCAGACGCTTTATTAGTAGTGAGCTGGCTTGTGCACTCGCTCCATTATATAGTGATGTATTTTTTGTGAGGAAGCTTAAGCTAAATAAGATTCAGTTAATCGAAGGTGTGCTATAGTGCTGGGAGCTAGAATTACCATTTAGATCAAGCATACGATTACTTATTGGTCACATCGTTGCTCATACAATGTTTCTAGAAATCTGTGTTCTTCTGAGAGGTTGGATAGAACTCTGTTGCGCCATCAATGAGTAATTTTCAATTTTATTCAATTTACATATTTTTTCTCGATTTTCTAATGTACTAGGACGGGGTGGTGCTTGAACGTTTTAACAGGGTTAGGTGCGTGGACACTCGTAGACCGTAATTCCGGCGCAGTGCACGGCCAGTCACTAGAATGTCTTGCAACCTCCTGGTAACAAGGAATTTCTTTGTGGAGCGGTTCAAGGTGGATCAGCCACATGAACGTAGCAGCGGAGAAGGCACATATCAATCAGGGTTCCCCATCTCACCGGGCCTTCACCTACATGCACAACAGGTTATACAAGAAATGGGAATAGGACTGTCTCAGACCATTTTTTGTTAATGTGGAAAACAGGTATGATTTGATGTCACAGCTGGAAACTGATGCCGGCCGAAGTGGCCGTGCGGTTAAAGGCGCTGCAGTCTGGAACCGCAAGACCGCTACGGTCGCAGGTTCGAATCCTGCCTCGGGCATGGATGTTTGTGATGTCCTTAGGTTAGTTAGGTTTAACTAGTTCTAAATTCTAGGGGACTAATAACCTCAGCAGTTGAGTCCCATAGTGCTCAGAGCCATTTGAACCATTTGGAAACTGATGAGCCACAAGTAGATGTGAGAGTAAACAAGACACAACAAACTTTCAAAAAGTGCATGAGAAGTAAGAAGTCAGAAAAAGTTGTGACGAAAAGGAATGTTTTGTTGTTAAGTAGTTCACATGATACAGGTTGCAGGACTAATTAGGGTCATGTTAGGTCACAAGTTTTGTAAACCTAGTGTAAGCCTGGATCAAGTGATATAAAATGGAGGTTCACTTTGCAAAGGAAGGCATTGTGGTAATAATAGGTGGAGCAGGCAACAGCATAGACAGTAATCCTAAATATTCAGCTGAGGGTGACCTGCTAAAGATAGCTTCAGCAACGAGACACACTGGCGTTGGACTTGTGTCTGTTCTGAGGCGCCATAATCAGCCTCATTTAAACTCTTCTGTTAGGAGAATTAATTTAGACTCGGAATAGCTGCTTGGATCAGGTATCAAGTTTCATAGTGGTGTGGTCCCTGTTGACTATCTTTAGTTGGACTACACTAGGCGTGGCCTAGGGAAAGGAAAACTGTCTGGGCTAGTAGCAAATACCCTAAGGTTACGGAGGGGTGGGGGGGGGGGGGCACAATCACATGTGGTAAGTACCAGTGGTTACAAGTGACAGAACAGAACAGCAGTTTCTTAGGGTAGGGAGGGCAGAAACAAAAGATTTCCGGAGACATATTGAAAATCTCATTCATGTTGATAAAACAGGCAAACAGATAGCAAATTTCAGTACACACAATTCAGGCAAACAGCCCCAAACTGAAATAGGAGATGTTCAGATATTGACGAAAAATTAGGTCCATCCAGTTGTAATTCAGCCAGAGTATAAAATCAGTTATCCTTATTGTATCAGAATATCTGATAACAGAGGGGTAAGCTTAATGAGTTGCTTTTTTGCGTTGAAGAACCACAGTTGAGCAAACCAGTTGATATATAATGTGCCTCTCTGAACTTCATGCGGTCACAGGTATACATACATAAAATTTAGGATTTTAGTTAGCCTCTTACTTCTGTAGAGAAAATATGAAGAAAGGAGAAGTTACCACGTTTTTCAGAAATTGTTTTAGTTTCAAGAATATTGATATTAACAAATTCCGCTCAGAGCAGCGCTTAGGAGCCTGTGCAACAGAAGCAGTATTTCATGATAAGTCATTTATAATGGTAAGTATATAGACAGCACCTTCAGGAAACGTTTACCAGTTCGGAAAAATCTGGAGGCTCTGTTGTTCCGTCTCGCTCATAGTAAAAAAAATGAAATAGTGAGTGCTGGCGATTTTATTCTGGATTTATTGAAAAGCTCTGTCAGTGAACTATTATTTCAATCAGTAACACTGTCGTTCAGTTTTATTCCAGGGTATGTAAATGCTCAGAGACTGTCATTGATAAAACTTCAGAGACAAGCCTGGGGAAAAAGGTGATATCACAAAAATAGTAGTAAATGGGCTATCTGATATTGACATGCATCATTTTATGTTAAATGTTGAATGTTGTTTCAGGGTATAAAATCTATTAAATCTGATCATAGGAGGACTATAAATCAGTCAAAAATTTTAGGAGACTGCTCAAAGACACGAACTAGATAGATGTTTAGAATACTTCTGACTCAAATGGAAATACAATCAATCATTAATAAAGTTACTTCCTTATTTGAAATTTTTTTTGCCCTAAAGGTAACTCAAATCAAACAGAAATCTAAAAATAAACCATGGATTGCACGAGGAATAAAGATATGATGTGGGACAAAAGGGAACTGTAACTGCTCTCAAGAAACAGCTCTGAGCTCTGATGTAGGCATTGTAATGCATTACAAAGAGTATATTGCAAAATACTGAAGCAAGCAATCCAGAAATCTAAGCAGCTTTATTAACAGAAAAAGATAATTACATCAGGCAACAAAATAAGAACTGTATGGAGTATAGTGAAGTCAGAGACAGTTGGGGCCAGAAAGGAAGGGGAACAGATAGCACTAAAATTAAATGAAAGAGTGGTAAAAAATGCATGTAGTGTTGCAAACCTCTTAATCAAGTACTTTGTTTTTGTTACTGTCAGCTTTGGGTTAGCAGGTTCAGTAAACACTGCAATAGAATATCTGAGACCAGCTCTACAAATAACTTCAGTAAAATGGAGATAACGGACAATCTGCCAAAGAAGTAGTATCCGTCATCAAATCTTTAAAATCAAAGTATTCTGATGGTTATGATAACGTACCAATGAAGTTAATCAAAGAGTGTTCATCTGCGGTGAGTTTCATCTTAAGTGATTTGTATAATTAACCTCTTATCAGTGAAACATTTCCAGACTGGCTAAAATTTGCTGAAGTTAAGCCCGTTCACAAGAAAGGGGATAAAGAGATACAGTCGAAGTATCGACTAGCTTCCGGTTTGACGGCTTTTTCAAAAATATTTGAAATGGTTACGTTCAAGTGTCTTCTTCAGCATCTGAATGCAAATAATATATTGTCCATATCTCATTTTGGGTTCCTTAAGGGTTCCCATATAGAGAAGGCTATTTATATGTACAGTTATAATGTACTTAATTCATTAGACAGCAAATTAGAGGCTTTGTGAATCAGAGCATTCTCTTAAGTAAATTAGAATATTGTGGTGTCACTGTCAGTGCTGCAAAAATTATTCGAGTCTTACCTACCTAGGCCGGCCGGTGTGGCCAAGCGGTTCTAGGCGCTACAGTCTGGAACCGCGAGACCGCTACGGTCGCAGGTTCGAATCCTGCCCCGGGCATGGATGTGTGTGATGTCCTTAGGTTAGTTAAGTTTAAGTAGTTCTAAGTTCTAGGAGACTGATGACCTCAGATGTTAAGTCCCATAGTGCTCAGAGCTATTTGAACCATTTTACCTACCTAAGTGGAAACAAACGGTTTCGTTGCAAAAAACCTGTGGAGTAAGTAATCAGTCTTCATTTGATTGGGAATTAATTACCTATGATGTTCCTCAAGGTTCCATCTTGGGTATGTTGCCTTTTCTTGTGTACGTTAATGACCTCTTGTCTGAAACATCGCCACATGCTAAGTGCGTTTTTTTTCCAGATTATACAAAAATAGCAAGTCAAGTGCAGATTTAGAAATAGCTTCTAGTCAAATTTTCACTGGCTTTAGTAAATGGTCATTAAACTTTGAAAAGATCCACTGTATGCTGTTCAGAACCTGTAAGAGATTTCCTTCTAGCATGTGTGTAACATATGAAGACATACAGGTAGAAGAGGTTGGAAATGTTAAATTTCTGAGCTTACAACTCGTTAATAAATTTATTTGGGAAGGGCATACCACAGAAGCACCTAAACAAGTCTGTATTTGCAATGTGAATTATGTCAAATGTGGAAGATACAAATACAAAAAAATTGCATACTTTGCTTACATTCATTCTATTATGTCATACGGATCATCTTCTAGGATAACTCATCAAACCAAGCAAAGTCATCTGTGGTGTAAATTCAAGAACATCATGTTGAAACATGTTCAAGAACTGGGTAGTCTAACCATTGCTTCTCAGTATGTTCATTCCTTAAGGAAATTTGTTGTAAAATAATATGTCCCTATTTCCAACCAATAGCTGGATACTTAGTATCAATTCTAGGACTAAGAACAATCTACATAAAGATTTAAAATCACTTACCTCGGTCCAATAAGGTCTCCAATATTCAGGAACACACAATTTCAATATGTTGCCTGCAAACCATTAAAAATTTGGTATCAGATAAAGCGGTTTGAACAGAGATTGAATTTCACTTTTCGGTAGAAAACTTCTTCTCTTCTACAGATATCTTAACAGAGACTGTTAGACCAGCTTCAGTAAAAATGTCTGTTAGATTTCACTTTCGACAGCACTTGGTCACAACAGTCAAGAATAGGTATTTTGTGTATGACAAAGTTATTAAAAAATTTTAATTATGTTTTATTCTGACAGTGAATTAATTCTGTAAATATTGGGAGTTCCAATTTACTGTAATGTGTTCACACATCTTGACAACCTCCTGACAAATGATCAGGGTTCAAAAATGGTTCAAATGGCTCTGAGCACTATGGGACTCAACTGCTGAGGTTATTAGTCCCCTAGAACTTAGAACTAGTTAAACCTAACTAACCTAAGGACATCACAAACATCCATGCCCGAGGCAGGATTCGAACCTGCGACCGTAGCGGTCACGCGGTTCCAGACTGCAGCGCCTTTAACCGCACGCGCACTTCGGCCGGCAATGATCAGGTAAGTGAGTATTATATTCAAATGCTACACTTTTTATGTTGTACTTTCTGACATGTTCCACACTCACGAAAATCATCTCATTTTTGGGTTATGGAAAGAAAACTGAATCTAATCTAATCTAATCCCTATACTAGGTCATGTTACTCACCATCCCCCCCCCCTTTCCTGTGCCGTCCCATTTGTCATTAAAAAAGGAAGAAGGAGAAGAATGCGTGTGAGAGTGAAAAGAAAACTGTAACACTCTCTCTGGCCGCCTCGGTAGCCGAGATGGCTGTGGCACTCGACTCCGCGGTATGCCGGTTCGAATCCTCGTAATGGAAAACTTTGCCGGCGTGGTAGCTCAGGCCGTTAGGCGATGGAGCTGGGTACCCTCTGTAATAATAAAAAAACTAAGTATTGTTTTCATCGTAAGATTTTGAGAGATGCCATGCGACATCCACACAGAACCGTCCTACCTGCAGAAGAAAGACGACGAAGAAACACCAGTGCTAAAGGACCCGCCTTTTATTACGTTATCTCCTTAGCTTTTCCTGACATATGGAGGTATGATCAAAAATATCCGGACACCCCCAAAAACTTACGTTTTTCGTTTTAGGTACATTGTGCTGCTACCTACTGCTAGATACTTCATACCAGCGACCTCTGTAGTCATTAGACATCGTGAGAGAGCAGAATGAGGCGCTCCGCGGAACTCACGGACTTCGAACGTGGTCAGGTGATTGGGTGAGTCTCGTGGACGAACAGGATGAGCTGGGATTGACATAATCGGAACCCACGCTCATTCCTACAGAGGAGATTGTCGGTCTCGAGAAATATCAGAAGACACGAGCCGAAACAAGGTCCATAATTCTGCAATATATTATAGTTTGGTGTGTATATTCCTCGACCGTTCTTCAAACCGAGAATGACCTGAGCTTTTTTCCAAACGCTAGAAATGCTTCGCTCCTCCAGCTTTGGCGTGGGGAACACCGTACGGATTTTTTTCGCAGCATTCTTTACTTGATGGGTAATTATATAAACAGCAGTTTATAACGTCTTTCAGCTCCAACCGAAGGTTTTCTGCGGTTTCTGAACCTAAACTACATGTTCCCAGTTTCTTGTTGAGCCGTTCCATTGGCTCAGTTGAGCTGCTTTCAACCTTTTTACACTTACTTTGCTACGCCTCTGTTGGTCGTAATGTCTGTACTTTCGATCCTGTGGAGAAGGATGGGCAGCAGAGTGTTTCGTCAGACGGCCAGAGTTGCACTTTAACGGGGAAATATTGTTATCTATCAATTTATGCTTAGCATTTCAAACCTCAATAGATATGCAAAGGATATATATAGTCATGTGTTTCCTTTCCATTTTGTCTATTACGCTTCTATGTTATATTTCTGTGTTTACATTTCCCACACCTTGTCTCGTCTGCTAGAGATAGTATGTGAATACCTGTGTGTGGTGCTCCCATGTACTTTGGTTCTTGGGCAGGGATTCTTTCAGTGTCAATGGCAGTACAGTCAACGTCTGTGTAGAGACTACTGGGCCAAAGAAGCACTAGGGAAGACAGGCCAGCAAATACTGTACACCCGGAACGTATTGTCTCTGCCCATTTCCGCTCCTACGTCGGAACCTCGGTCCGGTGGCGTGCAACAGCACTGTTCGCTGGGACGTCGGAAAGAGAGGTTGTCTGCTCTGGTCATCATAAAGCAAGTCTAAGCAGTTGGAATGCGTAAGGTTTTTGTTGAGGCTGAGATGCTAATATGTTTCGTAGAAACATAATCATGATAAATCACACCAGAGTATTTATTTCAGTTACGGAGTTCGTTTATGCATGTTAAATTTCAGTTAATTAACACGATTCCTGTTCCTACCAATACTTTGTGATGGGAGAACGCTTTGTCCAATCAATATCTTGTTTCAGTTAGTGTATATCTCAAAGTATGAATGCGTTGCGTGTGTTTTATCCGTTCTAGCGTTAGAATTTTGCGCGTTTTCGTTCTCAGTTCTATTCGTGAGTACGGCTAAACTTGACCACGTGCCTTTCCGCCACACGCAGAGCCCTCCGCTCAACGTTACTGTTCGTTAACGCCTGCACTTTAAATTGATTTTCGGATCGAATGAGAGTTTGATTTCATCCTACATATTTGTGTATGTTTTCTATCTCCTAGGTGGAGAATTTCTACGAAAGCTACCGACAACGTAGTTGATCAGTTAAGCTAAAGTTTCTCTGGCCCATCACGAGTCTGTCTGGTGTAGAACTTTATCTTTGTGTTTTCTCTTTCTGTGCGTATGTTGTGGGATCAATGCCTGTGTGTATGTAGATGAGACGCATCCTTCCTTTTATCAGGCCGAGGCCTTCCCCACGTGTGCAGAAAGAGTTATTCTTTAGTTACTTTGTCTTGCATATGGTATCAAGCGTTCCATAGTGACCTTTATTGTTTTTAATTTGATATTCTTACGATATGATTTGTCAAATAAATGTTAAGTGAGTATTATATTGTGGTTGTAACGTCACTCGTACATACCGTCCAATTTCTAGTCATCTGCCGGCCGGAGTGGTCGAGCGGTTCTAGTCGCTTAAGTCTGGAACCGCGCGACCGCTATGATCGCAGGTTCGAATCCTGCCTCGGGCATGGATGTGTGTGATGTCCTTAGGTTAGTTAAGTTTAAGTAGTTCTAAGTTCTAGGGGACTGATGACCTCAGATGTTAAGTCCCATAGTGCTCAGAGCCATTTGAACCATTTTTTCTAGTCATCTGATTTTTTAAACTGGTTTTTAATATTTTACTTTATGCCCATACGAGAGTTTTGCTTGCAACTTATCTATTAATAATCAGAGAGGTAACAATCCCAGTAATTCAGTGCAAACGTAGTTGATTTGACTATTAATCAGTTCTTAACTAAATTGTCTGAGACTTACTTCATGCAAATGAACAATAGTTTCCCTTTCAATCTAACGATTCTGAAGGGATGTGTAGTTGAAGCACGATCGGGTCTCATGCAGTGTCTGTCCATCACTTCGATCTAACACAAATGTAGAGTGGACATAAATAACGGGCTAGGTGTCAAGCGACTGATTCCGAGTTATTCATTCTTTGGCAAAAACATTTTAATCTAAAAACCTGAACAATATTTGTTTTATTCTCTACAGTAAGATTCACACAGCTATCACTGTTTTTTTAAGTTCGTTCCTTTTATCAATGAAAATAAATGTTTTATTCTAAAAAATGTAGAACGTACTAAAGGCCACACGGTTATCGACAAAAACGAGGTAAATGCCAGTGAAAGAAAATTCAAGCATCTATCAGTTCTTAATATTAAACATTCTACAGATACGCTATTGTATGTCTGAATTATTTTTAATCCTCCTTTTAGTCTTATCGAGGACAAAAAATTTTAAGAGAAAACAATTTTAACTGATCAACCGTTCAAAAATTGCTCTATTAGTTTCAAATAATAGAGCAGCATCTGTTGCAGATCCCTTTTCCTTTCAGCTGACAAATTGTCATCATACTGACCGACGCGTCTGTTCACACACTTAATCGCCATAGAACCCATCAAACAGGAGTTTTGCTTCACATAATGTTAGAGGGCATAAAAGTCTTGGAACGTAACTTCTGTTTGCTTATATAGGACATAAATACACGAACGACTGCACTTGCAGCTGACCTGGAACAAGACAAGATGCAGATTTATTTAGTCATCACACAGTCTAAGAATCGATCTGCTAAGTCATTCCTTTGTAAAAATTCCAGAAAACAACCAAATATTACGTAATAACATTCGATATTAATAATGAATAACCATCGATATTAATAATGAATATTTAGTACACACCACCTCTGTAAGCTCAGTTTTTACTTCTACCAACAAGTTTTCCTGTTTACGGAATGTCTCCGTTCACTTCCAAGAAGCTTTCTTTCATTGTGAAGTGATTCTCCCTTCTTTCTTTTTCCGCTCGTGTCACTGTGTAAATCTCTACATTGCACTTTACTGAAGTTGACAAACAAAACAAAAAACGGACTGTGGCTACACAGCATTGTCCTAGACCACGCTCGCAAACAGTTGCAAAGCTTTGTGGCATTCAGCCTGCCTTAATCTCACCCCTTGGCGAACACATGCAGCTCAAACCTTCTTTCGTGACTTGTATGTAATAATAGAAATCGTAGTGCTTAGCCGCTTTTCAAGTTGTTAGCAATGCCACATAGCTTGGTATTTCGGGTCTAACTAAAAAAAATTTTTTTGGAACCTTGCCCATTACCGATAATCACTCTACAAATGCTCTTTTAGGTTCTTTTATTACCCTTGGCGTTTGCTGGCTATCGTTCTTGTAACAGCACCATAGGCGGATCTGCTTGTAGCCAGATAATTTAAAGCATTTCTTTGATGTGGGGATTATATGACCAGCAGCTCAGGGCAGTCGCCAGACAAGGTACTCAGTATTACTTCGTATGACTGTTTGTCCTTACCGCTGAAAATATACTTGTAATTTCCCCAGTCGATACTGGTCAGGTTAAACACACCATTTCCTGCTAGCATATGCTCGGAGTATTTCCATCGTGTTGAGGTTAGGCTATCTTTGAATGACTCTCCAATCGACGTCTCTGGATCTGAGGCTGGTAGTAATATCAGATTATTAATCTAACAGTGGGACCGTGCCAATTGGTCTTCACCGATTTCCTCCAAGTTCATGGCATACGCAGGGCTTGCTAGAAATGAAAATTAGAGAATTGGGAGCTCGAGATGGCAAAGCGTTTAGAAAAAAAATTACATTTCCGGTGAGGCATGAGACATTTATGTTAAGGTACTTACGAGGCAGGGCTGACGCAACGAAGAGTGCACTGAACGTTTATCCGAAGGTCGCGGCTAAGGGTCTATGTGCGGAAGATTTTTTATTTTTTATTGTCAATTTTTACATTGCTTACACTGGAATAATCACAAATAATGTCAGATATATTGTATTTATTAATATTTTCATAAAATGCATGAAAAGCAAAAGCAAACGACAATTTCGGGCTGCAAATAAATTTCCAAGGAAGGATTGTACTTATAGCATCCAGGAGGACTTAACAAATAACTTTCCAAGCGGGGATTGTAACTAATGCATACAGGACTTCGCATTCCGTTAGTTTCATTTTGACTTCGAGCGTTCTTCGGCAACTGCACGCGATCAAAAGGTTTCCAGTACAGGTAAAATAGGCCCATCGGGAGAGAAATAGAAATCACATCCCGAGAACAAAAATGGTTCAAATGGCTCTGAGCACTATGGGACTTAACTTCTAAGGCCATCAGTCCCCTAGAAGTTAGAACTACTTAAACCTAACTAATCTAGGGATGTCAGACACATCCATGCCCGAGGCAGGATTCGAACCTGCGACCGTAGCGTCGGGCGGTTCCAGACTGTAGCGCCTAGAACCGCTCGTAAAAGAAACTCAGTGTTTGTTTTGTATCCCGCCTGGGACGCGGCGCGTGGGTAGGAATGGGAAAAGGTAATAAGTCGGTACTGCAAGAACGTGGTTTACTGGTGCAAAAAGAAGGTGATAAACGAATACATAACTTTGTATGTAGGTGCGATGCTGAAGCGAAGTGTCCTGGCTGTCTGCACCTGATGAAATGGGCTGAAGCAGTCGCGGAGCTCGTAGACCTCGACAGCACCGGCTAGAGGGCGCTGTCGTCTGTGTCTCTCGTAGTGCCAACTTGAGAAACTATTCCATGGCATCGCTGCTATCGATACCACAGTTTGGAGCGCAACCCCGTTACAAACGCCATTTTGAAGGCTATTTATAGCGTCGCCGCCTACCGAAACTTCATGAAACTACACAGGCTGAAGTGGGAATATTCCATGGCGTCTCACGACAAATTTCACAATTTTTCAACCGAAACTGACAGAGAAATCAAACGTCTTACATTAGTTATTCAAATCCCTTCGTTCATTCCATTGTACCTCACCAGCCATCCTCGGCAGTATTTGGCGAAATTATTGCATACAGTCCTTTCCTGCCAAACTGTGCGATCAGAGAGAACCTTCCATGAATGTAAACCAAATCTGTCTTTCTACAGAAACATTAAAACAACAATGCAATTTTAAAAATGCGGTGTTTGTAACGCGTAGAAGGTGACGAGACAGTTGCTGTTTCCACTGCTCTTATGCTGAATATCGCCTCAGCACGTGTAAATCAACAACAGTAAAATAATAAAGATATCTAATTTTATTACAGAGATTTCATGAACGCCTTACAATCCCTTGCCAGAAATTTATTTACGATTGCAAATTGCACTTTGCCTTTCCTTTTCATGCCTTTTCTGAAAATATTAATAAATACAATATACTGAGAATTCTTTCGGTTTATTCCTAGTGTCACTAAATAAAAACTGAAAATAAAATAAAAGTCTCTGCATATGGAGTTGACGTCACGATCCTCGAATTAGGTTCTGACCTACCGGGTGATCAAAAAGTGAGTATAAATTTGAAAACTTAATAAACCACGGAATAATGTAGATAGAGAGGTAAAAATTGACACACATGCTTGGAATGACATGGGGTTTTATTAGAACCAAAAAAATATGCTAGATGCGTAAAAGATTTCTTGCGCGCTTCGTTTGGTGATAATCGTGTACTCAGACGCCACTTTCGTCATGCTTGGCCTACCCGGTCCCCAGACCTCAGTCCGTGCGATTATTGGCTTTGGGGTTACCTGAAGTCGCAAGTGTATCGTGATCGACCGACATCTCTAGGAATGCTGAAAGACAATATCCTACGCCAATGCCTCACCATAACTCCGGACAGGCTTTACAGTACTGTTCACAACATTATTCCTCGACTACAGCTGTTGTTGAGGAATGATGGTGGACATATTGAGCATTTCCTGTAAAGAACATCTTCTTTGATTTGTCTTACTTTGTTATGCTAATTATTGCTATTCTGATCAGAGGAAGCACCATCTGTCGGACATTTTGAGAACTTTTGTATTTTTTTTTTTTTGGTTATAATAAAACCCCATGTCATTCCCAGCATGTGTGTCAATTTGTACCTCTCTATCTACATTATTCCGTGATTTATTCAGTTACCAAATTTATACTCACTTTTTGATCACCGGGTACTTCCCTTGCGCCATCCTCTTCTTGATAACTACCTTAAGGTAAATTGCTCATACATCTCTCGACACACGACAAATATACTATATTTTCCCCCAAGCGCCTGCTCATCTGGAGCTCCGACTTTTCTCACTTTCATTTCTGACCAAGTCCTTCCATAAATTTGGACGAAATCGATTATGATGACTAGGCGCGGTCCCCTTGTAAGGCCATCGACCCCGGGATACCCGTTGCACGTCTGGTGGCACGTGGGACACTTTCCTGCTTAGTGCCGTGTCGTACAGAGCTGCTGCCCACAGCCGGCCGCTCGCCCAGAAGGTTAGGGCGACGCAGGGTTTCGCGGTGAGCGCACGCTATCTCAGCGCTGACTTTCATCTCGGCTGCCGCTTCGCCAGCGGCCGTTAAGCCGTATGGTCCCGCTTTCAGTGGTACTTTGCCTTACCATAAAGGCGATGTGCCCCTGCTGCTTTCTCCAGGTTCATCTTATCTTACAGATGTTCCAGAACTGCATCAGGCGTTTTCACGCGGTCGTCTTACTAAACAGCGGTGTGACGGACGACACGCGTTGTCTGAGAGACTTTTTCGCAGGCGCCTAGTGCAACATTACACTAATGCAAGTAATTACTACTGTAATTCTGCTTCTTCAACTGTCTGCACCGCTATAGTGGCTGCAACTTGAGTTGAAGAATAACAGAGATTTTCAAATCCGTTGTAAACACATCAAAAAAAGTTTTGCACCACTCCGGTTCCCAGAACTCCTGAAGATAAACATTGACTGTGGATATTGTATCACAGACACAGTCCCTATGACTGTTCAGAGATGTCACTAAAACCGCCGAAAGATGTAAACGACCATGAATGAGCAGCGACTATTAGTCGGAGGGGGTCCGACAGCCGATCAGTTGCAGTCATTCCACCAGGAAGGAGGTACACGACTCTTCTTGTCTGTAGTTCAGCCATGCCTAGACGGTCAATACCGCGGTTCGATCGCGTCCGCATTGTTACTTTGTGTCAGGATCGGCTCTCAACAAGGGAAGTGTCCAGGCGTCTCGGAGTGAACCAAAGCGATGTTGTTCGGACATGGAGGAGATACAGAGACAGAAACCGTCGATGACATGCCAGGCCGCCCAAGGGCCACCACTGCAGTGGATGACCGCTACCTACGGATTATGGCTCGGAGGAACCGTGACAGCAAAGCCACCATATTGAATAATGTTTTTCATGCAGCCACAGGACGCCGTGTTACGACTCAAATTGTGCGCAATAGGCTGCATGATGCGCAACTTCACTCCCGACGTCCTTGGCGATGTCCATCTTTGCAATCATGACACCATGCAGCGCGGTATAGATTGGCCCGACAACGTGCAGAATGGACCGCTCAGGATCGACATCACGTTTTCTTCACAGATGAGTGTCGTATATGCCTTCAACCAGACAATCGTTGGAGACGTTTTTGAAGGCAATCCGGTCAGGCTAAACGCCTTAGACACAGTGCCCAGCGGGTGCAGCGAGGTGGAAGTTCGCTGCTGTTTTGGAGTGGCATTATGTGAGGCCGACGTACGCCGCTGGTGGTCATAGAAGGCGCCGCAACGGCTGTACGATACGTGAATGCCATCGTCCGACCGACAGTGCAACTGTATCGGCAGTATATTGGCGAGGCATTCGTCTTCATGGACGACAATTCGCGCTCTTATCGTGTACATCTTGTGAATGACTTCCTTCAGGATAACGACATCGCTCGATTAGTGAGCAGCATGTTCTCCAGACATGAACCCTACCGAAGATGCCTGGGATAGATTGAAAGGGCTGTTTATGGACAACGTGACCCACTAAACACTTTGAGGGATCTACGCCGGATCGCCGTTGAGGAGTGAGACAATATTGACCAATAGTCCTTTGATGAACTTGTGGATAATATGCCACGACGAATACAGGCATGCATCAATGCAAGAGGACGTGCCACTGGGTATTCGGGGTATCGGTGTGTACAGCAAGCTGGACCACCACCTCTGAAGATCCCGCTGTATAGTGGTACAACATGCAATGTGTGGTTTTCATGAGCAATAAAAAGGACGGAAATGATGTTTATGTTTATATCTATTCTAATTCTCTGTACAGGTTGCGCAACTCTCGGAACCGTGGTGATGCAATACTTTTTTGATGTGTGTAATGGAAGGAAATGTACTTCAAGCCAGTCAAAAACTGAAGTTCAAAGCAATAAAACTATTTAACACCGGGCCTGTGGAATTTAATTGCAAGTTGCTCTTCCCTCTTCTTCAGTTCTATACTACGGACGACGTCTTGAGTATAAAACAGTGTTTGATTTCTAGTGCACGTTTCAGATTTTTCTGAGATGAAAGTCTCTTGGCATTCTAATCGAAATCTGCATCTTCGGCTGTATTCTTCGAACCACTGTGAACTGCATGGCTGTACGTCAGAGGGGAAGAATGCTTCTTTAAATGCATCTGTGCGTGCTGTTAGCAGTCTAGTCTTCGCCGTCTTTGCAGGAGCTGTACGTTGCAAGTTGTAGTATATTACTAGAGTCCTCACGTTGTACTTTTTCTTGAAACTTGTGTAAGTATGTGTCAGCGGTATAGCTGGTGTCATTCCAGTTTTCAGGAAGGGTCGTCGAACAGATGCAGAAAGCTATAGTCCTTCAGTTTTGTGTTACCGTGTATTTCTGGAGACAGAAATCCCATCTGTAGGAATCAACAAGGTTTCCGAAAACAGCGATCGTGTGAAACCCAGGTAGCTCTGTTTGTCCACGAGAGCCAGAAAGCACGGCTCCTTGCCACGATTCGCGTTGCTCCCTCCCCCCGTCGGTGGTTCGAGTCCTCCCTCGGGCATGGGTTGCGTGTCGTCGTTAGCGTAAGTTAGTTTAAGTTAGATCAAGTAGTGCGTAAGCCTAGGGACCGATGACCTCAGCAGTTTGGTCCCGTACGAACTTACCGCTAATTTCCCAGAAGGTATTAGAAATCGGCGCCCACGTAGATGTCGCGATCCCTGACGTTCGCAAGGTGTTCGACACAACTCCGTACTGCCGTTTAATGAACAAAATACGAGCGTATAGAATATCAGACCAACTGTGTGACCGAACTAAAGAGTTTCTAGCAAACAGAATCTTGTGTTTCTGAACGGAGAGTTGTTTTCAGACGTGAAAGTAACTTCGGGCGTGCTCTTAACGTCGGAAGTTCCATGAGGCTTTCGTGGATGATGCTGTTGTATACAGAGACGTCTCGACGCTACAAAATTGTAGCGAAATGCAGGAAGACCTACAGAGGATCGATCCCTGGTGCAGGGAGCGGCTATTGAGACTCAACATGAATGTACCATATTGCGAATACACACGCAGTATGATCACACGATTGCAGAACAGTCACTGTAAGCAATTACTTCCATAAAATAATCGAGATTATGTGTATGGAGCGATCTGAAGTGGGGCGGTCAAATAAAACTAATAGCCGGTAAGGCAAATGCCAGATAGATTCATCGCAGGAAGAAGCCTCAGGAAATGTAGTCCATCAACAAAGGAAGTAGCTTACAAAACATTCGCTCGGCCAATACTTGAATATTGCTCGTCAGTATCAGGTCTGTATCAGGACTGAGTGAGGAAATACAGAAATTCCAAAGAAGAGCAGCACATGTCGTTACAGATTCATTCATAATCAACACAGGTCCCTTACTGACGCCGAGGCAGAACCAGTTTTCATCAGTAAGTACAACAGGCCACCACTTTCCCCCCATTGATCGTTCGCTTGCCACTGAAGTCTGCAGATGGCGGTGGTTTGTGGTCGGTGGAATGCATGCTACAGGGCGTCTGGCTCGGAGCTGTCATTGAAGTAATCGATTTGTAGCAGTTCATTGGGTCATAGTGGTGTCGACTACTGCTGAAATTGTTGTCGCAGATGCAGTGCCACGCACCAGTGCCATATGCCGAACACGATGGTCTTCCCTCTCGGTAGTGACATGTGGCTACCCAGATTACAGTCTTATTGCAACCATACATTCTTGTGACTACTGCCAGCGTCTTGTACAGTGGCTACATTCCTGCCAAGTCTTTCTGCATTATGGCAGAAGACACATCCAGCTACTCGTAGTCCTAGAATGAAATTTTCACTCTACAGCGGAGTGTGCGCAGTTATGAAACTCCCAGAAAGATTAAAACAGTGTGCCGGACCGAGACTCGAACTCGGGACCTTTGCCATTCGCGGGCAAGTGCTCTGCCAACTGAACTACCCAAGCACGACTCACGCCCCGTCCTCACAGCTTCAATTCCGCCAGTACCTCGTCTCCTAACTTCCAAACTCCACATAAGCTGGCAGAATTGAAGCTGTGAGGATGGAGCGTGAGTCGTGCTTGGATAGCTCAGTTGGTATAGCAGTTGCCCACGAATGGCAAAGGTCTCGAGTTCGAGTCTCTGTCCGGCACACAGTTTTAATCTGCCAGGAAGTTTCACTCGTAGCCCTATTACACGACCTCGCTGAAACTCAGCGAGGTATTGAAAATGGTATCTTCGTCACCGAAAACGTATTGTTGACTAACATCAACTCAGAACGTGCAGTCTCATAGACTACTAACGCTCACGACCATACAACGCGTATTTAAAGCAAAAAATGATTTGTATCCTCATAGTGGAGTAACTGGCGCCACTCTGATGCGACTGGCACGAAATTCGATGTGACATCGTTATGTGGCGTAATTCCTGCTTGGTGTTTTTATATACATAAGCAAAAGTAGAATAAGCAAGAGAAACAAAGCAAAATTCAGAGTGAGTTCTTGACCACGTCTTCACGGACCAGAGAAATGAAAGAATAGGAAAAGTGCGGTCCTAAGATATCAGAACATCTTTTATGTACTCGAGAAAATATATTATTATAAACACATCAAACAATATTTAGACGGCAGTGAATAACGTCTTTTTACTATAGGCTTTGTAACTTACCTTGTTTTCTTTCTAAGTTCCAAGTTATATCGAAAGTTATTTTTCTCGTCATATCTAATTTCTCACTCCTTAAGCAATGTACATTAAAAACATTTATCTGTTAACGATCTTATTTATGGATGTCGGTCTGCTGTAGAATTTCGGAATATATTTTATGCTCGTGTATTATGACATTCCTGGAGACGGAGAATCTCCTCTGTAGGAATCAACATGGGTTCCGAAAACAGTGATCGTGTGAAACCTAGCTCGTTCTGTTCGTCCACGAGACCCAGAAGGCGGTAGATACCGGTACACAGGTAGATACCGTGTTCCTTGACTTCCTTAATGCATTCGATACGTTTCCACACTGCCGTCTAATGTACAAAACAGGGGTGTAGGAAATATCAGACCAACCGCGTGATTGGATTGAAGAGTTTCTACCAACCAGAACGCAGCATCTCATATCGAGATGTCGGAAGACCTACAGTGCGGGGAGCGGCAACTGTCCCTCAATATACACAAATGTAATTTATTGCGTATTCATAGACAGAAAGACTCATTACTACATGACTTCAGAAAAATAACTGGAAACAGTTAATTCCCCAGAATATCCATGAAAAAGCCTACGGAGCGATCTGAAGTGGAACTATCACACAAAACTAATCGCTGGTAAGGCTGATGCCGGACTGAAATTCATTGGCAGAATCCTCAGTAAATTTTGTCTATCAGCAAAGGATGTAGCTTACAAAACCTTCGTCCGACCGATACTTGAGTAATGTTCGGAAGTCTGGAATTCGTAGAATATAGGATAGATAGAGGAGAACGAAAGGAGCGCAGCGTGCTTCGTTACAGGATAATTTAGTAGGGGAGAGAGCGTCACGGATATGCTGAGCGAGGTCCAGCAAGAGAGACGTTCTGCAAAACTGCGTGATTTGTTGTCAAAGTTCTGGAAGAGTCGACAAATGTATTGTTACCTCCTATGTATATCTCGTAAAAATACCGTAAAGACGAAACCAGAGAGATTCGAGCCCACATGGAGGCTCACCAGCAATCGTTCTTCCCGAGAGCCATTCGTGACTGGAACGGGGCGAAGTCACACTAATAAACAAAGAATCCTCCGCCATACACCAAACAAAGTCTCTAGAGGACTATATACTGAAATGTAGATGTAGATTGTAGGCTTTTTCCTGGTGTTGTAAAACGCATTTTTTTTTAATTTTTGCTTTCGGATATTTCGTCTCTCTTGTGGGAGAATACAAGTAGGATAAAATACCTGAAAAAATTGCCAAATGGTTGGCGATTAACAGTAATGAAATGATGATCTATGACTTGACCAACATCTCACTGAACAACATAGGTGAACCGTTGCGGTTTATCCGCACCTTTGCAGCGTGAGAAACAAAGCAAGCAAAATTAAGATTAAGAAGGCACAAAAAAAAATCCATTGCTGTAACAGGAATGAGATCGGGTAGCACAGTTGAACTTCCGATGCTAGCAGACGAGCTACAGTCCCCCGTTTCAGCATATGCGCAGTGTGCATTATACTCGATGTTTTAGGACCCTACCCTCGGCATAGTTAACTGTCGCTGATGTCACTGGCCATACGCGACGTGTTTGGCGGAGATGTTTCCCTACAAGGAGTAGTCGGTTTTGACCGGAAAATAGCTCCGGTAAGACGGAAGATTCCACGCTGGTGTACGAGCATTCAGTTGCTGCTGCAGCCGCCAGCTGGCGGCCGCCCTCTGGTGCAGCCCGAACCAGCACAGTCTGCAGACGTAACGAGCAGCTGCTCCAGCGCTGCAGCTCCGCACTTTCTCCTCCGGGAGCAGATGCTCCTATCTTTTTCAGAGAGCTGTTGCTCTGATCATAGGACATAATCTTAATAACGCTGCACATCAACCACGGGGCATCTACTGCTGGATAAACGCTCCAACTAGACCTTACCCTGCATCATGGTCTTCAGCTGTACGTGAACTTACCAACCTCTATTTCGTCTTCATTATGGTCATAATTAGGTCTTCCGCTCCAGTCTCTTCCTGTCTATAATTTGGTCCCAAAACACCTTACCTATCTTCCTGTCTCTTGTCAGTACGAGGGCCTTCAACAAATAATGCAACAATATTTTTTCTCAGCCAGAAATAAGGAAATTGTTACGGGACATCGTGGAATATTTCCGCTTCTTCCTCTATTGTTTCATGGAGTTCCGATAGGTGGTGGCGCTATACATAACCCTCAAAATGGCGGCTGTAACGGAGGTGTGTTCCAACCAGAGTTCCTTTTGGTGGAACACCAGAGTGTCGATATTCACATGCGCTTGAAGCAGTGAACAAAAGCACGGTGAGTCGTTGGGCGAGGCGTCTGTCATCATCGCAAGAAGGTCCCTCAAACCCGTCCGAATTCCCGCTTGCCGGACGGCCTCACACATCTGTGACTCATGCAATGTTGGTAACTGCGGACACTCTCACTCGAGGTGCTCGACGGATCACAATTAAAAACCGCACTGGGCGTCTCTGTTGGTAGCGCTGACTCACTAGTCCATCAGTTGGGGTACTCAAAGACGTGTGCCGGCTGGGTTCCTCGCCGCCTAACGGAAGACCAGAAAGAACAACGAACGACCATCTGTGCCGAATTGCTAGTGTGTTACGTGGCTGATCGCGATAAGTCTGCGCAACCAGACAGGAGTTCATAAAAGTTCATTTAATGTTCTTCGTCATCCTCGCTACAGTCCAGATCTCGCACCCTCCAATTTCCACCTGCTTGGCCAAATGAGGGATGCACGCCACGGGAGGAAGTACGTGATTGATGAGCGAGTTCTTAATGCAGCAATACATTGGCTCCGACGTCGACTAGTAGATTAGTACCACGCGGGTGTACAGGTGTCCCAGTAAGGTGGCGAAAGGCCGTCGCTTGGAGCAGAGATTGTGTTGAAAAGTAGGGTTTTGTTCCCATAAAAGTGGATATGATATATTGTGTTCAGATTCTGCATAAAACCAAACTGCTACCAGATAAAAATGTGCTCCGTTACTTATTGAACGACTGTCGCAGTTCCCGAAGGCATCTCAACTGCTCGCAGAGTAACCCTCTGTATCTGAATTGTTTTTGCATTAAAAGACCATAAGTCAGTGCTGGAAATACACATTTATTGCAGAGTTTCTCTTCAGACACATTCGAAGCCTAGTTCCCAAAACTATTCTGTTTACGAAAAGCGCTCTACTTTTACTCATCTGTTTAGTTCTTTCGATATTCACCCAATATTCACTTTCAACAGCCTCAAATACAAGAACTCATTAAGTGGTTCATTGTTAATTTCCTACTATTATCTTTTCGACCTTTTCATTATACACTTTTTATCTTATTATTGCAGATATTGAGGTCCACATTTAAACTACCTCTGTTAAGTCACCCATTACTTTGTTGAAACATATCTAGAGAAGACAAACTATAATGTCTTCAATAAAACGGAAGGTAGTTCAGATACATTCCATAGATATGTATTCCTTATTCGTTTTGCCTACTTCAAAATTTGAAAATTTCCTCCAAGACTAGCCGGCCATTGTGACCGAGCGGTTCTAGGCGCTTCAGTCCGGAACCGCGCTGCTGCTACTGTCGCAGGTTCGAATCCTGCCTCGCGCATGGATGTGTGTGATGTCCTTAGGTTAGTTAGGTTTAAGTAGTTCTAAGTATAGGAAGGTAGGGCAGAGGGTGTGTTACTGTGAACAGTTCAGTGACCGGGTTGTTCTAATCAGAATCGACAGCAGACCAACACCGACAACGATAGTTCAGGTATACATACCGACGTCGCAAGCTGAAGATGAACAGATAGAGAAAATGTATGAGGATATTGAAAGGGTAATGCAGTATGTAAAGGGGGACGAAAATGTAATAAATATAATAGTCATGGGCGACTGGAATGCAGTTGTAGGGGAAGGAGTAGAAGAAAAGGTTACAGGAGAATATGGGCTTGGGACGAGGAATGAAAGAGGAGAAAGACTAATTGAGTTCTGTAACAAGTTTCAGCCAGTAATAGCGGATACCCTGTTCAAGAATCACAAGAGGAGGAGGTATACTCGGAAAATGCCGGGAGATACGGGAAGATTTCAATTAGATTACAAAAAAAAAAAATGGCTCTGAGCACTATGGGACTCAACTGCTGAGGTCATTAGTCCCCTAGAACTTAGAACTAGTTAAACCTAACTAACCTAAAGACATCACAAACATCCATGCCCGAGGCAGGATTCGAACCTGCGACCGTAGCGGTCTTGCGGTTCCAGACTGCAGCGCCTTTAACCGCACGGCCACTTCGGCCGGCAATTAGATTACATCATGGTCAGACAGAGATTCCGAAATCAGATACTGGATTGTAAGGCGTACCCAGGAGCAGACATAGACTCAGATCACAATATAGTAGTGATGAAGAGTAGGCTGAAGTTCAAGACATTAGTCAGGAAGAATCAATGCGCAAAGAAGTGGGATAAGGAAGTACTAAGGAATGATGAGATACGTTTGAAGTTCTCTAACGCTATAGATACAGCAATAAGGAACAGCACAGTAGGCAGTACAGTTGAAGAGGAATTGACATCTCTAAAAAGGGCCATCACAGAAGTTGGGAAGGAAAACATAGGCACAAAGAAGATAGCTGCGAAGAAACCATGGGTAACAGAAGAAATACTTCAGTTGATTGATGAAAGGAGGAAGTACAAACATGTTCCGGGAAAATCAGGAATACAGAAATACAAGTCGCTGAGGAATGAAATAAATAGGAAGTGCAGGGAAGCTAAGACGAAATGGCTGCAGGAAAAATGTGAAGACATCGAAAAAGATATGATTGTCGGAAGGACAGACTCAGCATACAGGAAAGTCAAAACAACCTTTGGTGACATTAAAAGCAACGGTGGTAACATTAAGAGTACAACGGGAATTCCACTGTTAAATGCAGAGGAGAGAGCAGATAGGTGGAAAGAATACATTGAAAGCCTCTATGAGGGTGAAGATTTGTCTGATGTGATAGAAGAAGAAACAGGAGTCGATTTAGAAGAGATAGGGAATCTAGTATTAGAATCTGAATTTAAAAGAGCTTTGGAGGACTTACGGTCAAATAAGGCAGAAGGGATAGATAACATTCCATCAGAATTTCTAAAATCATTGGGGGAAGTGGCAACAAAACGACTATTCACGTTGGTGTGTAGAATATATGAGTCTGGCGACATACCAGCTGACTTTCGGAAAAGCATCATCCACACAATTCCGAAGACGGCAAGAGCTGACAAGTGCGAGAATTTTCGCACGATCAGCTTGACAGCTCATGCATCGAAGCTGCTTACAAGAATAATATACAGAAGAATGGAAAAGAAAATTGAGAATGCGCTAGGTGACGATCAGTTTGGCTTTAGGAAAAGTAAAGGGACGAGAGAGGCAATTCTGACGTTACGGCTAATAATGGAAGCAAGGATAAGAAAAATCAAGACACTTTCATAGGTTTTTTCGACCTGGAAAAAGCGTTCGACAATATAAAATGGTGCAAACTGATCGAGATTCTGAAAAAAGTAGGAGTAAGCTATAGGAAGAGCCGGGTCATATACAATATGTACAACAACCACGAGGGAATAATAAGAGTGGACGATCAAGAACGAAGTGCTCGTATTAAGAAGGGTGTAAGACAAGGCTGTAGCCTTTCGCCCCTACTCTTCAATCTGTACATCGAGGAAGCAATGATGGAAATGAAAGAAAGGTTCAGGAGTGGAATTAAAATACAAGGTGAAAGGATATCAATGATACGATTCGCTGATGACATTGCTATCCTGAGTGAAAGTGAAGAAGAATTAAATGATCTGCTGAACGGAATGAACAGTCTAATGAGTACACAGTATGGTTTGAGAGTAAATCGGAGAAAGACTAAGGTAATGAGAAGTAGTAGAAATGAGAACAGCGAGAAACTTAACATCAGGATTGATGGTCACGAAGTCAATGAAGTTAAGGAATTCTGCTACCTAGGCAGTAAAATATCCAATGACGGACGGAGCAAGGAGGACATCAAAAGCAGACTCGCTATGGCAAAAAAGGCATTTCTGGCCAAGAGAAGTCTACTAATATCAAATACCGGCCTTAATTTGAGGAAGAAATTTCTGAAGATGTACGTCTGGAGTACAGCATTGTATGGTAGTGAAACATGGGCTGTGGGAAAACCGGAACAGAAGAGAATCGAAGCATTTGAGATGTGGTGCTATAGACGGATGTTGAAAATTAGGTGGACTGATAAGCTAAGGAATGAGGAGGTTCTTCGCAGAGTCGGAGAGGAAAGGAATATGTGGAAAACACTGATAAGGAGAAGGGCAGGATGATAGTACATCTGCTAAGACATGAGGGAATCACTTCCATCGTACTAGAGGGAGCTGTAGAGGGCAAAAGCTGTAGAGGAAGACAGAGATTGGAATACGCCAAGCAAATAATTGAGGACGTAGGTTGCAAGTGCTACTCTGAGATGAAGAGGTTAGCACAGGAAAGGAATTCGTGGCGGGCCGCATCAAACCAGTCAGTAGACTGATGACAAAAAAAAAACTCTAGGGGACTGATGACCTCAGATGTTAAGTCCCATAGTGCTTAGAGTCATTTGAAGCATCCTCCAAGATTGATGAAAATAGTTTTCCTGATGTTGAAGATCCTTACCTAGCTCGTGTTTTATTTTTATTCAGCGCAATAGGAGCATTTATTGAGCAATACCAAGTTTCAGACAGGTAAGGATTTTGTGTACATTGACCAATCGCATTAATGTAACCACCTGTCAAAAGCCTGAATAACCACTTTTGCAGCGCGGACCGCCGGGAGACGTACGGGAAGGGAGACAGTGGGGTCCTGGAAGGTACCAACAGGGATGCGGAGCCATGCCGACACCAGTGACGTGGCTAGCTGCGTTTGGTTTCTCGTTTGAGGATCAAATGGTTCAATTGACTCTGAGCACTATGGGACTCACCATATGAGGTCATCAGTCCCCTAGAACTTAGAACTACTTAAACCTAACTAACCTAAGGACATCACACACATCCATGCCCGAGGCAGGATTCGAACCTGCGACCGTAGCAGTCGCACGGTTCCGGACTGAAGCGCTTAGAACCGCTCCGCCACACCGGCCGGCTGTTTGAAGATCCCCGGCGCGAACAACCCAATCGATGTGGTCCCATGGATTCCCGATTGGGTTTGAATTCGGGAAGTCTGGTAGCCAAGAGAGTTTGTTAAACTCACCCTGGTGCTCTTTCAACCGCGCAAGTACACAGCGAGCTGTGTGACACGTTGCGTTATCCTCCTGGCAGATGCCACCGTGCCGAGGAAAAACAAACTGCTTGCATGGTTCCCAAGGACATATGCATACTTGTGTTGATCCATCGTGCCTTCCAGAATAACGGGGGCACCCAGGGAAAGCCACGCGAAAAAAAAAAAAAAAAAAAAAAACACACGACCATAACGCACCCTCCTCCGACATGGACCCTTCCGACTATTGTTGCAGAGTATTTTGCTTGCCGACACTTCAAGCAGATAGAACATAAAACTCGACTCATCTGAGTGGCCACCTGTCGCCGCTTAGTGGAAGTTCAAGCGATACTGGCGTGCAAATTCCAGCCTTCGTCTCCGATGGACAGCGGTCAGCTGAACCAGGCGTCTGCTGGGGAGGCCCATAAGCAGCAAAGTTCGCTGAATAGTCGTTGAGAAGACACTGTTGTTAGCTCCTTGGTTCATCTGGGCGTTGTCCACCGCCGGTAGCTGAGTGGTCAGCGCAACAGAATGTCAATCCTAGGGCCCGGGTTCGATTCCCGGCTGGATCGGAAATTTCTCCGCTCAGGGACTGGGTGTTGTGTTGTCCGAATCGTCATCATATCATCCCCATCGACGCCCAAGTCTCCGAATTGGCGTCAAATCGAAAGACTTGCACCCGGCGAACGGTCTGCCCGACGGGTGGCCCTAGTAACACGAAAAATCATAATCTCGGCGTTCAGTTGGTCAAGAGTTGCAAATCTATTCGCTCTACACATCTCCGTGACCGTGATTCACCCCTGTCAGCTATGGCTCGTGGTGTACTACCGTTGCCTCGGGGCAAGTTTTGGATAGCGCCATTTTTCATGCACGGTATAAAAATGGTTCAAATGGCTCTGAGCACTATGGGACTTAACATCTGTGGTCATCAGTCCCCTAGAACTTAGAATTACTTAAACCTAACTAACCTAAGGACATCACACACATCCATGCCCGAGGCAGCATTCGAACCTGCGACCGTAGAAGTCACGCAGTTCCAGACTGAAGCGCCTAGAACGGCACGGCCACATCGGCCGGCTGCACGGTATACTTTAACCACGGCGGCACAAGAACTGTCCAACTTAGCCGTTTCGAAAATGCATCCGGCCTTGGCCCAAAAGCCAATGATCATGCCTTTTTGTACGTCAGATAAATCGCTCCGTTTCCGCGTTACGACAGCGAATTCACTATTTTTCGCGTCCCGGCGACGCGCTGTATATACCCTCCACTCTTAGTGCTGCCATCTGCCATCTGTGAGTGTTTATTGCACTTTGACGCCAAACTTAGTCGTGGGCCACATAAATGTGACTGGACCGTGTATACAGTCATGTACGGCTGTTCAGTTATTCGTAAATACGGTCATAGTTGCGAACTCAGTACTTTATTCCACTGCTTGTTATAATCAAATTAATATCTTCTAGTCGCAGCCGTACCACATAGCACTGCATGACCCATCTGCCCACATGAAAGAAAAGGAAACTTCAGGCGACCACATCCTCTCTTTAAATGCACTGAAATTGCCGTTAAACTGAATTTAACAGAAGAAAACTTAAGAAAACTTGGTCAGCTTGGATATGTTATGCCCTTATATAGCCGGCCTGGTTGGCCGAGCGGTTCTAGGCGCTAAAGTCTGGAACCGCGTGACCGCTACGGTCGCAGGTTCGAATCCTGCCACGGGCATGGATGTGTGTGATGTCCTTAGGTTAGTCAGGTTTAAGTAGTTCTAAGTTATAGGGGACTGATGATCTCAACTGTTAAGTCCCACAGTGCTCAGAGCCATTTGAACCATTTTTTTGCCCTTATATAAAATTACAACCTGGTACCCACCAGAAGATACGGTCCATGTTGATACACATTGTTATGCAATAGAAAGGTACGTTCATCCGCTTTTGTAGGAGTTTATACCTAATTCTATTTTTTTTTCTATGATCTTCAGAGGCATTAGAGTGGCTTTTGCGTCGAAGTTCATGCCACAAACCTTGCTTTGCATCATCTTTGTGTTCGGAGACACTAGTTTCAGAAGGTAGTGATACTGAGCGAGTCCTCATCAGCCGTTGAAAGCTGCATCCCACGTGGGAATTCATGATAACGAGCTGGTACACCTAGTAGCAAACAATATCAAACAAAGAATCCAACACTACCACACTGCTCTACTAAAAATAACTAACAAAAGAAAATTTTCGGAAATATCGTGGAGAAGTGGAAACAAGAAGTGGAAATACGCGTGACACAATGGAAAAGTTATTCCAAAATAACCACGTAACGAAGCAATGGCAACACTACGGCCAATTACAGGTCATTATTGCAAAGTGCGTCGTGTTGCAGCGCACGGCCGGCCCACTTCTGTAATTTATAACGAAAAACTGTTGCAAACTTGTAAAATATACAGCTGTATAAAACGTCACCTACTGGAACAGTGTATTGGGAAGCCGACAACGAATGGCTGTACAGCAATGTTAAGTGCTTAAATATGTAAAAGCTGTTATATGACATATCAAGTACACGTCAAATTCTCACGCGGTAGTCATTATACTCTCATGGAAGATGCATTGGTGTGCAGACTGAGAACAAATAAGGGGGATGTTCTCCTATAAAATCTGTTGCAACCGAGCACTTTACCAATTTAAGTTTAGTCCGTTCAGTGGCAAGTGCTGCACATTTAGCGTCGTTACACTCCAATGTACACATTATGATCAAAAGTATCCGGGCATCTAGCTGAAAGTGACAAATTCGTGGCGCTCTCCATCGGTAATGCTGGAATTCAATATGGTGCTGGCCCACCCTTAGCCTTGATGACAGCTTCCACTCTCGCAGACATACGTTCAATCAGGTGCTGGAAGATTTCTTGGGGAGTGGCAGCCCATTCTTCACGGAGTGCTGCACTGAGAAGAGGTATCAATGTCGGTCGGCGAGGCCTGGCACGAAGTCGGAGCTCCAAATCATCCCAGAGGTGTTCTACAGGATTCATGTCAGGACTCTGTGCAGGCCAGTCCATTACAGGGATGTTATTGTCGTGTAACCACTCCGCCACAGACCTTGCATTATGAACAGGTGCACGATCGTATTGAAAGATGCAATCACCATCCCCGAGTTGCTCTTCAAAAGTGGGTGGAAAGAAGGTGCTTAAAACATCAGTGTAGGCCTGTGCTGTGATAGTGTCACGCAAAACAACAAGGGGTGCAAGCCCCCTCCATGTAAAACGCGACCACACTATAACACCACTGCCTCCGAATTTTACTGTTGACACTACACACACTGGCAGATGACGTTCACCGGGCATTCGCCATACCCACATACTGCCATCGGATCGCCACATTGTGTACCGTGATTTATCAAGCCACCCAACGTTTGTACACTGTTCAGTCGTCCAACGTTTACGTTCCTCACACCAAGCGAGGCGTCGTGTGGCTTATGAGCAGCCGCCCGACCATGAAATCCTAGTTTTCTGACCTCCCGCCTAACTGTCATAGTACTTGCAGTGGATCCTGATGCAGTCTGGAATTTCTGTGTCATGGTCTGGATAGATGTCTGCCTATTACACATTACGACCCTGTTCTACTGTCGGCAACCTTTGCCAGTCAACAGAATGGGTCGGCCTGTAGTCTTTTGTACTGTACGTGTCCCTTCACGTTTCCACTTCACTATCACATCAGATACAGTGGACCTTGGGATGTTTAGGAGTGTGGAAATCTCGCGTACAGACTTATGACATAAGTGACACCCAATCACCTGACCACGTTCGAATTCCGTGAGTTCCGCGGAGAGCCCATTCTGCTCTCTCATGATGTCTAACGATTACTGGGGTCGCTGATATGGAGTACCTGGCAGTAGGTGGCAGCACAATGCACCTAATGTGGAAGACGTAAGTTCTTGGGGGTGTCCGGATACTTTTGATCACATAGTGTATGACCTAGTTATGCTCCAATGTATGTGATGTCATAGTACTGCACTGTAGAGCATGTCAAGCAAGAATCAACGTATATATTAACGTCGTACAATATTACTACGTACACCTTTCACGTGAAGTCGATTATTTGGTCGGAACTGGTAGTGGAATAAAAAATTAAGTTGGAGCCGTAGAGGACACGAATATGTATAGTTATGATTATTTTTGAAGGAGACAGAGCTTTGCCTTTTATTCAGTGGTACAATCATACGAGTAAAAGACTTAGCAGACAGATACCCCAAAGCACAAATACCAGCCTCCCAACAAGTATCACCTAAACCAAGCACTGCCGAATATTTAAATCACTTCATTATATCAATAAGACGCATCGCCTCTTTTAAAAATGTACCCGTATGCATGCAGAAACACGATAATTTGGAAAGTGATAGATACAGGAATTACACTGAACAGAAGACTATTGTACATTTACAACACTTCAAACAATTTAACTTGTAGAGCGAACGTCTGCAGCCCACGAAAAATGTTTTCAAGATTTATACCACACGTACCAGCTGTAATCTTCAAAACATGGACATTTTGGCAACTTGTGAACAATGCATAGTACACTACACACAATTTGAATGTGCTATTTTCCAAGAAATAATTCTAACCTCTTAAGCTGAACTTGATATAATTACATTACAATAATATACCAGAGATGGTGTAATGTTGACAAACAAAACCAAAAGAATATGACGCAAATAGAAGAAAGCATCCAGCAGATATCTGAGGAGAGACAATGCCTGCAACAAAGAGTCCAAACTGGAGGTGAAGAGTGAAATATCGAGATCAAAGAAGTCACTTTCGAAAGGTTCGTGGCTATTCATTAGCCGTAATGAAGGTTGCAATTGAGTAACATCCGTCGAATGTAACCACCGATACAGCAAGGCCTCTGTGCCGCATGATGGGCCACACGAACGAGAAATAAGTGACTCAGAGTTACGGTCTGACCGCGCCCTTTGACCCACAACCTCTGCGGCAAATAGTAATTGCCTGCACGAAGCTGCGAGATACCTTACGTAACTTCCACGTAGAAAGATCAGATAGACACTACTTCAAACAGTAGCAGAACTACGTCGAGTTACGTCACAAGTACGTGTTCTCGCCCGTACTTACAACACTGGACAACATGCGTGACTTTAGACTCCACCAGAAAACTTTCAGAAGTTGATCATAGTTCTCTTTCCCCTTCAGTGAGTCGATACAATGTAGCTCTTCCACTTTGCTACCATATTTAGCACCTTAGCTGCACTGTAATGACAACAAAAAATGCCTCTGAGCACTATGGGACTTAACATCTATGGTCATCAGTCCCCTAGAACTTAGAACTACTTAAACCTAACTAACCTAAGGACATCACACAACACCCAGCCATCACGAGGCAGAGAAAATCCCTGACCCCGCCGGGAATCGAACCCGGGAACCCGGGCGTGGGAAGCGAGAACGCTACCGCACGACCACGAGATGCGGGCGGTAATGACAACACCTGTGTAGCAGTGTAAGTACAGGGTGTTTATGAATTAGTTACACAAAAGTAACCTTTAATTGTGAAAGGATAAATAACTTACAGAAATGTTTGATATAGCACTTAATGTAGTATATCTTCAAGTTATATTTTCGCCTTGCACTGTTCGCAATAGGTAGCATGCACGAATGAGTTATTTCAAGTCATCATGGAGACATGTATAATGGTGCAGAGTGAGCGCTGTGTTGTGTGAGTCCAGTTCCGTTGCTGCAGGCTAGAGGCGATTCAGGACTAAATTTCTCAAGGCAGCACCTCAGAGACAAACCGTTGTTAAGTAATAATCGTTTACTGCACATGCTCTGCACTGTTATACGAGTCCATAATGACTGTTGGAATAACTCATTCGCGCATGCCATCTAGCGCTAACGCCAGAAACTAACAATGCTAGACTATAATAAAACTTGTAGATATACTGCGTTCAGTACCCTGTCAAACATTTATGTAAGTTGTTTACCTTTTTCACAATTAGATGTTACTTTCGGAAACTAATTTATAAACACCATGTATAGGTGATACAGGGTGCGGTAGTAAACACAAGAGAGAGAGAGAGAGAGATAGAACGTTTCTATTGACTCGTGTTCGAGATGTAGACAAAATACGCAAATGTCTTGAGAATTAATTTTCTCATCACATGCAAGAATATTCTTGTTGATATGGTTGTACGACGAAGAATCATTAAGGAAAGTGAAACAAAATGTTACAAGAAAAGAAAGGGGAACAGATAATTCTAAGGTCCGCAGGCGACATGCACCTTTTGGGTCAATGCAGGGAAGGATCAGAAATCCTACTGGAAGAAGCATGCAGTATGGCTTAAGCACAGACAAAGCGAAGGAAAAGATGATGAAGAGTAGTACAAAGGTGAATAACGTCCTTCCTAAAATCAATATCGGGAACAACGCAGTTGTGGTTAAAATGAAAGATTTCTCACATCTAGAAAGCAAGATTACTCGTGACAGTTGAAGCAAGGTGGATATCAGAAATAAATCTGCACAGGCGAAGAAACGTTTCTTCAATAAAAGAGCTCCATTGGTATCAGATATTACTGTGGAACTGCGGAGCAAGTGACTGAAGGAGTACATGTGGAACACAGCAGTGCGTAGAGGAAAGGGAGAGGGGCCAATGATAAGCTGAAGCTTCGAGCGGCCTCTGATGCATTCTTGAGGTGACAAAAATCGTGAGATACTCCCTACTATCGTGTCGGAGCTCCTTTTGCCCGGCTTGTGCAGCAAGAAATATACAGCTATGCTTCCTCTATGGCCGTCTATAATTGCGAAAGTGTTGCCGCTGGAGGATTTCGTGTGTGAACTGACCTCTCGATTACGTCCGATAAATTTTCGATATGATTCGTGTAGGGCGATATGAGTGGCCAAATGAATCGAATTGTCCAGATTGCTCTTCAAAAAAAGTCGCAAACAGTTCTTCCCCGATGACATAACACTGTTGCTTGGGAATATAAAGCCCGTGAACGACTGCAAATGGTCTACAAGTAGCCGAACATAACCATTTCTAGTCGATGATAAGTTCAATTGGAAGAGAGAATCCAGTCCATTCTATACAAAAACACAGCCCACACCATTATGGAGCCACCGTCAACTTGCAGAGTGCCTCATTGACAACTTGGGTCAATGGCATAGTGATGTCTGAGCCATACTCTGAGAGGGGACAAGTTACTCTCTCACCTATTCTTTGCATACAGAAAATTATTAAAGATTTTGTTGCAACCTAATGCACCTTTAGCGAGACTCTAGAAAGTAATGGCCTGAGCAGACATTGATGGAGCCTGGTAGGGCGCTAAGAGCATGACGTATTTTTATGGTTCTTAGCTCATAGAAATGGCTTGTTGGGAGTTGAAAGCAATTGGTGGCGTGCCCATCCGTTAGTAAATCTTGCCGTACAGGCCCACAGCTGTACAGGGCAGACAGGGCAGCCCCTCATCGAGGCAGGTCTCCAGCAGAACAATGCCACGATACCTGCCGTAGCGCCATCAGAAGCCTGGGCTGGGGCGACGGTCTGAAGGAATGCATCTAGGCAGTGGAGCATTGTGTGCAGATCCATGCATAATAAAAACTCATCTGTTTTGGTGTTTACTGATAGTGCAAATAGGCCAGTGAACCACTTCCCCTGGCTGCTTCAGTTGTATAAGAAAAATCTGGCGTCTGAGAAACGTCTGAGAAAACTTAAAAAAGCCAGTAATTGGCGATTTCTTATTTTTTTCCAGAGACGCAGTTTTCTTAACTCTTGTCCTAGTTCGACATGCATTTGCTCTGTCGTGTGGGAGGGGAGATTTAGCGCCTCTAGAGCCCTGTGATTGGCTCAAGACAGGGTGAAGGCGGTGTCGTTCGCGCACTTTGTGGGAAAACGGATTTTTTTTCTGGGGAGGTGCGAGGCATTCGGGTGCTGGTAAGTACTTCTTATCGAAGCTCTGGCATGTGTGGTTGATACTCAGGACATTTCCTGAGACTGACTTCACCTGCGAGTAGTTCAGAGTGGGGAGCTGGTGAAGTTCTTATGCACCGATAGTGTGACTTCAAATGTCTCAGACTGCTCGTTTGCCGAGGGCACACTTATTCGTTTATGGTTTACCAGTCTTGTCGTTTAGTATCCTTGTGCACTCTGTCGTGTAAGTGAGCCAAATTTGTCCTTGGTATGATCAACGACCGGGTGTGTCACACACTGAAATCTACCACGATTTCAGGGCTCTGGCAGAGAGAAAATTGCGATCCGTATGCCTGATCGCCAGACCGTGAGATTTTTGCATTTCTTTCATGGCCACAATCGATTCACAGGCGCCGCCTCCACGTCTCACCTCCGCCGTACGCATCTCGCCAGCTGCAAGTTACATCGCCACACGAAGCAAACAGGGTAACATACTGCCACTCCGGCATTGTCAGGGCGTGCAGGTCCCAATCGCCACTTGTTCTCAGCTCCACCTATCTAGAGAAACTTCAGAAGATTTGATGAATCAAAGTCTGAGCAGCGTCAAATCAATTTAGATTGCGGTATCCACATTTTTAGGGCCAGAGTACTTGACTCACTGATCACTTAGTTAAACTGTCTCTGCCACCCAGGATCCTTGTCCAGTCCTGTTAGTTGTCTACAGCAGTCAATCAACAACTTGTTTAGCCTAATTTATGTCTGTTTTGGGAAAATAAACGTTCGTAGTATACTAAAATTTGCCTACATTCTCAATCAATTATTAAATACTCCCATCAGAGTTACCTTTCAACTCAAACACTGCCATCAGCTCTTACCAACTGAAATCGGGACTCATCCGACCAGATCACGGTTTCCATTGTCTAGGGTCCTACCGATACTCTCACAGGCCCAGGAGAAATGCCACAGGCGATGCCGTGCTGTTAGCAAAGACATTTGCATCGGTCGTCTGCTGCCATAGCACATTAACCTCAAATTTCGTTGCACTGTTTTAACGGATACATGCATCCCACATTGATTTCTGTGGTTATTTCACGCAGTGTTGCTTAGCTGTTAACAGTGACAACTCTACGAAAACGCTGCTGCGTTCGATCGTTAAGTGAAGGCTGTCAGCCACTGCATTGTGCGTGTTGAGAGATAATGCCTGAAATTTGGTATTCTCGGCACATTCTTGACACTGTGGATCTCGGAATATTGAATATCCCAACGATTTCCGAAATGGAATGTCCCATGCATCTAGTTCAAACAAGCATTCTGCGTTCAAAGCCTGTTAATTGCCGTCTTGCGGCCTTAATTACGTCGTAAACCTTTTCACATAAATCACTTAAGTACAAATGACAGCTCCGCCAATGCACTGCCCTTTTATACCTTGTGTGCGTGATAGTGTCGCCATCTCTGTAGGTACATATCATTGTCCCAGTACTTAGTCACCTCAGGATAGTAGCGCACTGACCCCGAAAGCCAGGGATCTGATTTCATGTGCCAGGCTGGCTGCCAGTAATTAGGTAGACAATGAATAACCCATCCGCAGCTGTTGTTAGGACATTCTTTTTCTTCATTTATTCCCTTAACTGCATTCCAAATATCCATTCTTGTCATCAGTTTTTACCTTGAGCATCATGTCAGATGGCAAACATTGGACATAATGATCCACATAACACATGATAACGAGTCCGAAAACCATACAGGTCGTGGTAATAAGTTATAAATATTCTTACAACAGCCTAGCTATTCACTCCCGTTACTAAGTTTCTGATCACCCTATTGTAATAGGAGATCTCAGTTTGCCAACTACAGAATGGAAGAGTCATGTGACCAAAACTGGTGCCAGGGACAGGCAATCATGTGACATTACTCTGAGTGTCTTGTTCAAAAATTGCATGTAGACAGTTAAGAGACATCTTGTGAGCGTAACGTCTTAGACCTCCTAGCAACAAACAGACTTACTTCAGACCTACTGCGGTGGCTCCACACACACACACACACACACACACACGCGCGCACACATACACACACACAAAATAGCGTAGCTGCACTAGAAGTTTACAACTGGACTGCAAGTACTCGTACATGCAAATTTAGAGGACTTGGCAGGATATGGCGTCATGACGAAGCATCTTTAGAGTGGCCTATATAAGTAGCTTTGACATCAGCAGTTGCTCAGTATTATTCTGCGGTAGTGGAAACATGCCAACATGTGTGCTTAACATTCCTTAATCTCTTGGGAGGAATACAAGACCAACTGATGAATGCTTTGATTTGTGGTCATTAATCGAGAACTCGGACAATCTTGTTATTAACATTGGAAACATAAATTAAATGTGTTTATGTCAATTATAGTACCATTTTGTGACAATATAATGTTGTTTTCAACCCCGGATCAAGTGAACTGCCAAGAAAAATTAGAGAAGGAACGGTCTCTAATATTAAAGGAAGAAGTGTGCGGTATATATTACAGTTATCTGCCTTGTAAATTTTAACTTCGTCTCTCCAAGACATGGCATCAAGGCTAAACTACCATTTCTCCTAGACAAGATGTAAGCTACGACATGGAATAGGCATTACATACTTAGTAGTGCGTTACGTTTATTTTTCAATATGTCTAACTGGTGCTTTGAGTATTCAAAATACGGCAATAACATGTTTCATATTTATCATTTGCCTTTATAGACTGACGAGAGGATAACATCTTACTAGTGTTACTTAAACATCGATAGTAAGCGCATGCGATATTAGAGACAGTATATTTGAAAAAACGGTATATCGATTAACTGTCGATTGTTTTGTACACGTATTTCAAATAAAAAATAGATTTCTAAGAATTTTTGTTGTTCGAAATGCAACAATACCAGATATGCAAAGTTTGTTTTATAGAAATATATTTAAATTCTTGTCCTTTAGCCTGTTGCGTTTTTATGTAATTGTTTATCCTGCATTGGAGAAAACCATCTCTGCAGGAACAAAAGTCGTTGGACAGCACAAAAATTTCGTGGCCATTACAGGCATACCAGGCATACTATTAGAGTTTGAACAATATTCTAATACAGAAGCATGCTTGTCTAGTACATGTTTTTCAAAATGTAGACGTCCGTCACTTATGGAATCACTGGCTGGTGTAACGACATTGACGGTACGCTGTTGGTAATTGGGCAAAAAAAGTAGATCTCCTGATTACAGACTGGTAGATGTATCAATAGACGTATTAACACTGTTCATGGCTGCCTCTGTTGTTGTTGTTGTTGTGGTCTTCAGTCCTGAGACTGGTTCGATGCAGCTCTCCATGCTACTCTATCCTGTGCAAGCTTCTTCATCTCCCAATATCTACTGCAACCTACATCCTTCTGAATCTGCTTAGTGTATTCATCTCTTGGTCTCCCTCTACGAGTTTTACCCTCCATGCCGCCCTCCAATACTAAATTTGTGATCCAATGAGGCCTCAGGACATGTCCTACCAACCGATCCCTTCTTCTAGTCAAGTTGTGCCACAAACTCCTCTTCTGACCAATCCTATTCAGTACCTCCTCATTAGTTATGTGATCTACCCATCTAATCTTCAGCATTCTTCTGTAGTACCACATTTCGAAAGCTTCTATTCTCTTCTTGTCCAAACTATTTATCGTCCATGTTTCACTTCCATACGTGGCTACACTCCATACAAACACTTTCAGAAACAACTTCCTGACATTTAAATCTATACTCGATGTTAACAAATTTCACTTCCTCAGAAACGTTTTCCTTGCCATTGCCAGTCTACATTTTATATCCTCTCTACTTCGACCATGATCTGTTATTTTGGTCCCCAAATAGCAAAACTCCTTTTCTACTTTAAGCGTCTCACTTCCTAATCTAATTCCCTCAGCTTCACCCGACTTAATTCGACTACATTCCATTATCCTCGTTTTGGTTTTGTTGATGTTCATTTTATGTCCTCCTTTCAAGATACTGTCCATTCCGTTCAGCTGCTCTTCCGAGTCCTTTGCTGTCTCTGACAGAATTACAATGTCATCGGTGAACCTCAAAGTTTTTATTTCTTCTCCATGGATTTTAATTCTATACCAAATTCTTCTTTTGTTTCCTATACTGCTTGCACAATATACAGATTTAATAACATCGAGAATAGGCTAAAACCCGGTCTCACTCCCTTCCCAACCGCTGCTTTCCTTTTATGCCCATCAACTCTTATAACTGCCATCTGGTTTCTGTACAAATTGTAAAAGGCCTTTCGCTGCCTGTATTTTACCCCTGCCACCTTCAGAATTTAAAAGAGAGTATTCCAGTCACCATTGTCAAAAGCTTTCTCTAAGTCCACAAATGCTAGAAACGTAGGTTTCGTTTCCTTAATCTATTTTCTAAGATAAGTCGTAGGGTCAGTATTGCCTCACGTGTTCCAGCATTTCTATGGAATCCAAAGTGATCTTCCCCGAGGTCGGCTTCTACCAGTTCTTCCATTCGTCTGTAAAGAATTCGCATTAATATTTTGCAGCCGTGACTTATTAAACTGATAGTTCGGTAATTCTCACATCTGTCAACACTTGCTTTCTTTGGGATTGGAATTATTATATTCTTCTTGAAGTTTGAGGGTATTTCGCCTCTCTCATACACCTTGCTCACCAGATTGTAGAGTTTTCTCAGGACTGGCTCTCCCAAGGCTGTCAGTAGTCCTAATGGAATGTTGTCTACTCCCGATGCCTTGTCTCGACTCAGGTCTTTCAGTGCTCTGTCAAACTCTTTTCGCAGTATCATATCTCGCATTTCATCTTCATCTACATCCTATTCCATTTCCATAATGTTGTCCTCAAGTACATCGCCCTTGTACAGACCCTCTATATACACCTTCCACCTTTCTGCTTTTCCTTGCTTAGAGCTGGGTGTCCATCTGAGCTCCTGATATTCATACAAGTGGTTCTCTTTTCTCCAAAGGTCTCTTTAATTTTCCTGTAGGCAGTATCTACAGGGTGTTTCAAAAATGACCGGTATATTTGAAACGGCAATAAAAACTAAACGAGCAGCGATAGAAATACACCGTTTGTTGCAATATGCTTGGGACAACACTACATTTTCTGGCAGACAAACTTTCGAAATTACAGTAGTTACAATTTTCAACAACAGATGGCGCTGCAAGTGATGTGAAAGATATAGAAGACAACGCAGTCTGTGGGTGCTGCGCCATTCTGTACGTCGTCTTTCTGCTGTAAGCGTGTGCTGTTCACAACGTGCAAGTGTGCTGTAGACAACATGGTTTATTCCTTAGAACAGAGGATTTTTCTGGTGTTGGAATTCCACCGCCTAGAACACAGTGTTGTTGCAACAAGACGAAGTTTTCAACGGAGGTTTAATGTAACCAAAGGACCGAAAAGCGATACAATAAAGGATCTGTTTGAAAAATTTCAACGGACTGGGAACGTGACGGATGAACATGCTGGAAAGGTAGGGCGACCGCGTACGGCAACCACAGAGGGCAACGCGCAGCTAGTGCAGCAGGTGATCCAACAGCGGCCTCGGGTTTCCGTTCGCCGTGTTGCAGCTGCGGTCCAAATGACGCGAACGTCCACGTATCGTCTCATGCGCCAGAGTTTACACCTCTATCCATACAAAATTCAAACACGGCAACCCCTCAGCGCCGCTACCATTGCTGTACGAGAGACATTCGCTAACGATATAGTGCACAGGATTGATGACGGCGATATGCATGTGGGCAGCATTTGGTTTACAGACGAAGCTTATTTTTACCTGGACGGCTTCGTCAATAAACAGAACTGGCGCATATGGGGAACCGAAAAGCCCTATGTTTCAGTCCCATCGTCCCTGCATCCTCAAAAAGTACTGGTCTGGGCCCCCATTTCTTCCAAAGGAATCATTGGCCCATTTTTCAGATCCGAAACGATTACTGCATCACGCTATCTGGACATTCTTCGTGAATTTGTGGCGGTACAAACTGCCTTAGACGACACTGCGAACACCTCGTGGTTTATGCAAGATGGTGCCTGGCCACATCGCACAGCCGACGTCTTTAATTTCCTGAATGAATATTTCGATGATCGTGTGATTGCTTTGGGCTATCCGAAACATACAGGAGGCGGCGTGGATTGGCCTCCCTATTCGCCAGACATGAACCCCTGTGACTTCTTTCTGTGGGGACACTTGAAAGACCAGGTGTACCGCCAGAATCCAGAAACAATTGAACAGCTGAAGCAGTACATCGCATCTGCATGCGAAGCCATTCCGCCAGACACGTTGTCAAAGGTTTCGGGTAATTTCATTCAGAGACTACGCCATATTATTGCTACGCATGGTGGATATGTGGAAAATATCGTACTATAGAGTTTCCCAGACCGCAGCGCCATCTGTTGTTGAAAATTGTAACTACTGTAATTTCGAAAGTTTGTCTGCCTGAAAATGTAGTGTTGTCCCAAGCATATTGCAACAAACGGTGTATTTCTATCGCTGCTCGTTTAGTTTTTATTGCCGTTTCAAATATACCGGTCATTTTTTAAACACCCTGTACCATACTCCTAGTGAGATAAGCCTCTGCATCCTTACATTTGTCCTCTAGACATCCCTGCTTAGCCATTTTGCATTTCCTGTCGATCGTTTTTGAGACGTTTGTATTCCTTTTTGCCTGCTTCACTTACTGCATATTTATATTTTCTCCTTTCATCAATGAAATTAAATATTTCTTCTGTTACCCAAGTATTTCCAGTAGCCCTCGTCTTTTTACCTACTTGATCCTCTGCTGCCTTCACTACTTCATCTCTCAAAGCTACCCATTTTTCTTCTAGTGTATTTCTCCCCCCATTCCTGTCAATTGTTCCCTTATGCTCTCCCTGAAACTCTCTACAACGTCTGGTTCTTTCAGTTTATCCAGGTCCCATCTCCTTAAATTCCCACCTTTTCGCAGTTTCTTCAGTTTTAATCTACAGTTCATAACTAATAGACTGTGGCCAGAGTCCTCATCTGCCCCTGGAAATGTCTTACAAATTGAAGCCTGGTTCCTAAATCTCTGTCTTATCATTATATAATCTATATGATACCTTCTAGTATCTCCAGCCTTCTTCCATGTATACAACCTTCTTTCATGATTCTTGAACTAAGTGTTAGTTATGATTAGGTTATGCTCTGTGCAAAATTCTGTTAGCCGGCTTCCTGTATCAGGTATTATTGTTGGAGTTGATGATAGGATAGTAGCGTACTCTTTCTGAAGTACTTGTGCAGAGTTTTCTGTCTCTTGAAATGTCTTGAAACGTGTTTTTAAACCTAGGATGTAATAATGTGACAAGCGTATTAACAGTCAATGTGTTCAATGGTTTCACTCTTTCATTGACTGATTTAATCAAGGAATTAAGAACACTTCGTGCTTCATTAGTAGTTAAGGTGCTTCCCAAGTCCGACAACTTTGCAGCAGTATCTACTATAAGAGGTATAATTAAGAAAAGCAGTGATGTATGACTTCCCTGAGATTGTTGTTATTGCTATTCAAAAGATTCAAGAAGATCTATTATCTCTTGTACAGCTAAGTAATTTTCGGCTGTGAGGGTAAGCAATGCTTTTAAGCTTTCATTGATTGCAGTGTAATTGAGCATGCAGTATGAGCTGTTCCATCGAGTCGGCACCTCTAGTATCGGTTTCACTTCTTTTTTGTTTGCTCTTTTCTGAACATTGCGCAGTTTGTCACTGTGTAGTGCAGAGTTTTGAAAGAAAGTCAATGTAGCGCTTGTGTTCAATAAAATATTGGAAAATGATTCTGCTTTGAAACACTCTTGTATTGTTAACTTGATGCAGTGGGCAGAACAGGGTGAATTTCTAATCCTTAAGATTTCGGCAGGTTGTTGTCTGTAACCACTACTACTGTCTTATCACGAATATTGCATTCTAGTAAGATTTGATTGACGACCTGAAAAAAATGTTATGTTAAAATCACCCGCCAGTTTGTTCGAACTTTTGCATATCATTGTCAAAAAATTCTTTTTTCAACGTCTTATTATCTGAAAAATTACTTTCATATATTAAAAAATAATTCTCATAAAAGTTGGGCCAGTATGTTACGTTGAGTTTAAGCGTCTTAGAAGCACGGAGGAAGCAGGAAGAGGAAAAAGAAGAAAAAGACGGAGAAGAAGAAAAGGAAGGTCACCACAAATAATAGGGATGTGAGAGGGAAAATGTTTCCTGGTCTGGCATGCAATACTGGAGCCTTAGGTGTGCATGTTTGCTGATGAACTGCAGCAGACATGGTATAAAATGCACACGGGAATAACATAATTGAAACTGTGTTGAAGAGACCAGGGGTGGCTTCTTCATTCAGTATATTTTTTCTCAGTGGAGGTGACACTCAGTACAAAACAAAAGTGCCATCACACTTCTGCAGTGCTATAGCTGCTACAGCGCTGAGGTCGGCAGCATTCGTGATCTTAATGCAGTCGACATAAAGTGTGTAGCTTGTAGAACTTCTGTTTGGAGCTTCACCGTTCGTTGGGGGAAGCGCAGGGAGCGGTATAAAGAGAACAGTATTAAAGAAGAGTAAGGAAAGATGCGGTGAGAGACAGAAGTGCTGGGACCTTCATCCATCATAGCGATATATTCTTATAATATACCCGCGCTGCACTTAACAAAGCCTGATAGACAGCGTTTCGTTGGCTTCACTGTAGTGGCGATACAGCAGCTTCCATTACACAACAGCTGAGAGTTTTCCTTTACAATTGGAAAGTTTCGTTTCGGTTAATAAGCCTATATTTACAAATTACTATGGCTAGTCTTTTTCGGTAAATATATCCATTAATGTTGATGCCATTTTATAGGCACCGAAAGTTTTAATTCTGTCCCGATTCGCTAACACATTGGAAGCACTTCCGCATAAATTGCGCACCAGAGCACGTCGATTATATGCTCGGAAGACAGCAATACAGTAGCTTAACGCCACGCCCAACTGATTTTGCTATGCCTTGTTAATTTTGGTTCGGACGGTATTGGGGTTCGCGTTCGTTTCTAACTTCTTACCCTGCTATCGTACAAACTCTCTAGTGTACACTTTGGGCGAGGGAGTAACAGTGTTTCGAGAAAGAGCATCTTAGAGACATCCATTTCAAATTTGTTGCTTATTTGTAGTAATGAATAAGAAAATATATTAAGCCTGTTGTAACGCAATTATTCAATGATTTGTTACGGTTGGCAGTGTCCGTAAACAGAACGCAAATGACACGACGGCTTCAGATTTCTGTCGACTAGAGGGCGAGGGAGAATGGGGGGGGGGGGGGGGGGATGGTGGAGCGCGAAGCTGACAAGGAAAACTTTACAAGTTACGACGACTTGTACCGAACATAAGAATGAACCGAAACTCAGCTTGGCATTAACAAATTAAAGAAAGGAACACTTTTAAAAATGTTAGTTGCATGTGCGTAGATTCTGCGTTGTGATGACCTGCAGTTTTTGTCACTTTTAATTGAGTGAAACTAATTTTTCGTCCATTATAACGTGGCAAGTCAGTGCCATTATCCTTCATTCGAGTTGCATTCCCACATGTCCGTTGTATCACTACAAAAATTGCATTTTGTAAGGGTTCTTCTAATTTATTTTTTATCTCTCTTTACCATGCGATCAGTGAACATTGAAGTGTGGTTTTATCTGGTAGCTCGTATCTGCTTTCTAAGGCATAAAGTTTTTCAAACCTTGATGGTCGGAAGTTCTGTACAGCAGCATATCAATAGCGATCATTTGCGCGTAATGAGAATCAAGTTCTTTTTATACTTTTGAACTGACATCGTACAACTGACTTCAGTTAAAACAATTTTTATGGATCTTCTCGATTCTTTTGGTTGCACCTCTTGCACCTGATCTAGGCTCACAAGTTGATCCCTCACTTTTCAGCCCTATTACTAATCAATGGTTTTCTAGTTTTTCACCATGCTTACTTTTTAACTGGTCTCTTAAATTAGTCCTATTCCCTGATCGCGTTCATAATCTTTAATGCAGATTGTACACTTTACAAGCTGACTAGTATCCCCCACTTTCTCGAAAAAATTCCAGACAAATCTGATTTTTACGATTCATTTCCCAAATAATAACAAAAAAATCTTGGATGCGCGGAATTTCCTCGGCCAACAGATACTACCGATGGCACGCGGAAAGCACTGATCGTTTCATGTCGGCACCATTCGGAACACTTCGTGGCTACTGTGCTCTTTCTCTGACTGTTGCCAACGACAGTGATTCAACAGTTGTGACACTATAGTTGCCTGATGAAGAATAACCCTGTTGTTGTGTGGTGTTCAAACAACGGAATAAGTAACGAAGAAGCCATTGTTGGCACAATGAGGTCACCTCCGACGATACCCTGAAGAGCTAGAAGCTTTAGAGCAGAATTCTTCCTCGTGACGCTCGGAAATTATTACTCTGTCGTAGAATGATGTAAACTCGAAAAAATAAAAAAGGTAAAATAATGGTGAGCTGAGTCACCTGCTGCAAAAGTTTCAAACAAGGCGTTTCAGCATTAACGGGCAAGAGGCTAAGAAATATCTACGGGATGATGAGTTTCGCAAGAACGTTCCCTGACATTCACCGTCAACTTTTGGCAAGAAGAGATTAGTTTTGTTTCACATCCATTGAAACATTCACATTTCGCTCGAAATACTTACGAATACGCACTACAATACAGTAGAAGCTGACAGTATATAAATATGGCTGTAATTGTAAGGATGATGTCCAGCGAGCCTGCAAATTAAAGAGCTTGACACTCGACAGATTGTGCTTTTACTATATTCAGTTTTGGGTGAACTGGTGTATCCTGGAGGGAACAAGCTGCGCTAATCGAACACAACATGCTCAGTCGACATATGAATGGTATTTGTGTTACTACAAATGCAGAAATGACGCAGGGTCGTTAGGACTGCGTCAGTGTTTTGTGTTACACATTAACATGTACAACTGAAAACTCATAAACAGAAGAGGACAGTAGCAGGCGTGTTTAATTAATAACGATAATAATCATACTTATTTTAAAATTCGCTTCACATTACAATCGCAAATACTCAACAAATCTTTAAAACTTCATTTTTTCCTCTACTAACTGCGTTGTATTACAACAGATTTATTTACATTTCTACTCCTTGCTACAAGTAAGCAAGCTCACACATTTGAAGGTGACAGTCTGTATAATGCGCATTCACAAATCCATGTTATTTACTTGCGTAGTTTTTACTATAACCATGTGAACGGTCCGACATGCGCACGACCGTGCGTTGTTATCAAATGGTTCAAATGGCTCTGAGCACTATGGGACTTAACATCTACGGTCATCAGTCTCCTAGAACTTAGAACTACTTAAACCTAACTGACCTAAGGACATCACACACATCCATGCCCGAGGCAGGATTCGAACCTGCGACCGTAGCAGTCGCGCGGCTCCGGACTGAGCGCCTAGAACCGCTAGACCACCGCGGCCGGCGCGTTGTCATCACTGGAAGACAAACAATAAAATTCCCACTCTTACACCCCATTCCCCCAGAGCGACCAATCTATTAACAACATAGTTTATAACCAGCATAGACTGGCTAAGGCACCATCATATTTGATGTTGACTAAATACCTCCATACAATTTACTTTCCCTCTGCACTCCACAAGCCAGGGGGTTAACAGGATCCGATAATTTTTTGCTCGCCAATTAAAAAAGAGTTACATAATTACGATAGTTAAAGTAGGCTAGTGCAGATACCATCGATTAATTGATAGTTTTTCGATGTTTGAGTAACACTGCATCTTACTCCTCTCAGCTACAACCCAGTTGGTAGTGTTGTTGCACATTGCCCTGCAATGGATGTTCCTCTTCTGTCTGATGTGTGAAAATTGTTGATATCCAGCTGATACTCTAAGAATACTCAATCTAAACAGAGAACTTTTTGCTTCCCGACAATCAAGGCCAAATAAAGATTATAAACTAAATTCTGTCTGCCTCTGGTTTATTTAGAAAAGCTTCTGCCAATTTTATGACTGATTCGTTTCATGTAGATATATTTCGCCCACCATTTAAGATGGCTTCCACCAATAATTCAGTGTAAGAACAAGAAGTACCACTTGTAGCAGAAAAAACAGCGATCTGCAAACGAGATATAACTTTTCTTTACATCGCGCCCTTTATGTCGAGTTACAGGCATCTCTTCCTTCCTCCGGCATTGTTCAGTAATTCCGATTTTATTAAACTAATAATATTTTCACCTTGTGCATTTCTTGTCTGGTCGGTTTCACGTTAGTTCCTCTGGAAAGAGTACCTTCGGGACGGGGTTGTTTACTCTCCACAAACAATTTCCGACGGCTTCCACACGGCAGTATAGCCGACAACTCGGCACCTTTGGCATGCCTTCATGCTCCGTGGGAAGGCGGCGCCTTCGTCGGCTATGCGGGAAAATTTCTGGAGAAAAGCAACTCTAGAAATGTGCGTCTCCGCTCACGCATTTAGAGAGGATTTACCCTGACGTTACTTGTCCGAGGTGTGCTCCCACGCAGTGTCACAGCGACAACTTGCGACCCTCATACCTGTTCCACATTTCAAAGATTTGAAGTTAACGTCATTTTATTTACATTAACCTGACCAGCCAGTTCAAAACTTCACTAGAGAGGCGGCAGTCGTAAAGGTGGTTAGCTGTGGTTTCGTAGAACATCAACTGGGTGCAGGCCTCTACTAGCCGATGGCAGTTTTGGTGCGCCGTTTTTCCACGAGAGCCACAGGAGAGAGGGGAGACGAAACGACACTTTCCCCTCGTCTCACAGGATTACAGCCAGCCACAGGCCTGATTCCACGGTAATGGCAGGACTCAGGAGAAATAATTTTTCTAGTCACTCTTTTGCGAACTCTACAGGGAGGCATTTCTGCCAACTCTGCACCCGTCTATAGACAATGAGGTGAGACACTTCTGCTAGACGCGAAACGCAGACATTGATTCTGGACGCTTTTTCTATAAAGGCAAATTAGGAGAAAAATTCTTCGGATGTAGTTCCCGCCAGGCACCGTCTGGTATTAGCGTCCTGTCGGTGATATTCGACTTATTCATTACCGCATTAATTGTTGAGAGTGGATTTCGTCTCAGTGAATCTTGTACATAGGCCTCAACACACGTCACTTCTGTAATATCGGTTGGAGTGATTCCTGAAGGAAATGTTCCCATTTCATTTCCCTTGTATCTACTCCTCGTGGAAAGCGTTATTCGTGCAACTTAACACCCCCCATGTAAATTTCTATGTGTATTTTATATTTGTACTAGTCTTTCCCCTGCAGAATCACCTGAACACACATTCGACACATAGAATACATATTTTTCTCCCCTTCTCTGTGTCCACTTCTTCCTCCCTATGTCTGTCCACCTCATCCTCCCACCTTTCTCTGTGTATTTATTTATTTATTTATTTAAATGTCAAGTTCCGCAGAACCAAATTGAGGAGCAAATCTCCAAGGTCATGGAACGTGTCAGTATATGAACTTACAACATAAAAAGTAATAATAGATAAAAATAAATGTTCATGAACCTGAAAGAAAATCAGTCCATAAGTTTAAGCAAACGCTATCAGCAATACAATGAGAATCGTCTTAATTTTTCAAGGAACTCCTCGCCAGAATAGAAGGAGTGACCCATGAGGAAACTCTTCAGTTTCGACTTGAAAGCGCGTGGATTACTGCTAAGATTTTTTAATTCGAGTGGCAGCTTATTGAAAATGGATGCAGCAGTATACTGCACACCTTTTTGCACAAGAGTTAAGGAAGTCCGATCCAAATGGAGGTTTGATTTCTGCCGAGTATTAAACCGAGTGAAAGCTGCTTATTGTTGTAAATAAACTAATATTGGTAACAAGAAACGACAATAAGGAATATACATATTGAGAGGCCAATGTGAAAATACCCAGACTCGTGAAAAGAGGTCGACAAGAGGTTCGTGAACTCACACCACTTATTGCCCGAACCGCCCGTTTCTGAGCCAAAAATATCCTCCTAGAATGGGAAGAGTTACCCCAAAACATAACACCATACGACATAAGCGAATGAAAATAACCAAAGTAGACTAATTTACGTGTCGAAATATCACTCACTTTCGATACCGTTCGAATAGTGAAAATGGCAGTATTAAGTCTTTGAACAAGATCCTGAACGTGGGCTTTCCACGACAGCTTACTATCTATCTGAACACCTAGAAATCGGAACTGTTCAGTTTCACTAATCATATGCCCGTTCTGTGAGATTAAAACGTCAGGTTTTGTTGAATTGTGTGTTAGGAACTGTAAAAACTGAGTCTTACTGTGATTTAACGTTAGTTTATTTTCTACAAGCCATGAACTGAGGTCATGTACTGCTCTACTTGAAACCGAGTCAGTGTTGCACACAACATCCTTTACTACCAAGCTAGTGTCATCAGCAAACAGAAATATTTTAGAGTTACCCATAATACTAGAGGGCATATCATTTATATAAATAAGGAACAGGAGCGGCCCCAACACTGATCCCTGGGGCACCCCCCACTTGACAGTACCCCACTCAGATGCCACATCACACCCGTTATCAACATTGTGAATAATGACCTTTTGCTGCCCGTTGCTAAAGTAAGAGGTGAACCAATTGTGAGCTACTCCCCTTATTCTGTAATGGTCCAACTTCTGGAGCAATATTGTGTGATCAACACAGTCAAATGCCTTAGTTAAATCAAAAAATACGCCAAGCGTTCGAAACTTTTTGATTAGCCCATCCAGTACCTCACAGAGAAAAGAGAATATAGCATTTTCAGTTGTCAAACGACTTCTAAAGCCGAACTGTACATTTGACAGCAAATCGTGTGATATAAAATGATCAATTATCCTTACATACACAGCCTTTTCGATAACTTTTGCAAACACTGATGGCATAGAAATAGGTCTAAAATTGTCTACGTTATCCCTTTCTCCCTTTTTATAAAGCGACTTTACTACTCAGTACTTTAATCGCTCAGGAAACTGACCATTCCTAAAGGAAAAATTACAAATATGGCTAAATACAGGGCTAACATGTGCAGCATAGTACTTTAATATTCTACTAGACACTCCATCATAACCATGAGAGTCCTTAGTCTTCAGTGATTTGATTATTGTCTCAATCTCCCCCTTGTCTGTATCACAGAGGAGTATTTCAGACGTCAATCTCGGAAAGGCATATGCTAAGAAATTTATATGATTTCCTGTAGATACTAAATTTTTATTTAATTCACCAGCAATGCTCAGAAAATGGTTGTTAGATACTGTACATATATCTGATTTATCACTAACAGAAATATTATTACTACAAACTGACTTTATATCGTCAACCTTGTGCTGCTGACCAGACACTTCCTTCACAACTGACCATATGGCTTTAATTTTATCCTGTGAATTAGCTATTCTATTTGCATACCACATACTTTTTGCCTTGATAATAACATTTTTAAGCACCTTACAATACTGTTTGTAATGGGCTACTGTAGCTTGATTGTAACTACTTCTAACATTTTGATATAATTCCCACTTTGTTCTACATGATATCCTTATCCCACTAGTCAGCCAACCGGGCAGTCCATTACTGCTAGTACCCCGTTTAGAATGTTCTAATGGAAAGCAACTCTCGAAGAGCATGAGAAATGTGTTATGGAAAGCATTGTATTCATCATCTATATTATCGGCACTATAAACATCTTGCCACTCTTGTTCCTTGACAAGTTTTGAAAAACTCTCTATTGCTGTTGGATTAACTTTCCTACGTAGTTTGTAATTAAATACGACGTTGGTTAGAGTACAAAAACCTTTTAGTGTTAAAATTTGTGCATCATGGTCTGAAAGGCCATTCACCCTTTTACTAACAGAATTCCCATCTATTAATGAAGAATGAACAAAAATATTGTCTATGACTGTGCTACTGTTCCCCTGCACCCTAGTTGGAAAAAACACAGTTTGCATCAGATCATATGAATTTAGGAGATCTACCAACATCCTTTTTCTTGCACAATCATGTACAAAATTAATATTGAAGTCACCACATAGAACTACTTTCTGGTACTTCCTTCAAAGTGAATTAAGAACCCTCTCTAGCTTAAGTAAAAATGCTCTGAAGATGGAGTTAGGGGACCTATAAACAACAGCAATTAGAAGTTTATTTTCACTAAATTCAACTAATGCTGCACAACTTTCAAGTATCTGTTCAGTGCAGTGTCGTGATACGTCTATGGACTCAAATGAAATACTGTTTTTTATGTACAGAGCCACTCCCCCACCCTGCAAGGAACTCCTTAAGAAACAGCCAGCTAATCTGTAGACTGGTAAAGGAAGCCTCTGAACTATCAAATTATTTAAGTGGTGCTCTGATATACCAATAATTTCAGAGTTAACATCTATCAGCAGTTCACTAACTTTATCTCTAATACCTCTTATATTTTGATGAAATATGCTAATTCCTTCTCTACTTATTGCATCCTCTGGAGGTGAGCCCTTAGTTAGAGGGACTTCCTTTAAGCAGGTATACCTATCAGCTGACTTCCCCACTCCCCACTCCCTCTGTCTCTTCATCTCCTCCTATCATCTCTTTGTCTATTTCCTGCAAGACATCCCTCAGCCCACATCCTCCTGCCCTTCTCTCTTTCCATCTTTACCTCCTCCTCTTCCTTTTCCATCTGCCCACCACACCTCTAGACCTGTCACTTGCCTTGTGCATCTCCCCCCCTCCTTACCTCCTCCTTGTCCATTTACTCCTCCCTTCACTCTATCATTCCCCTCCTGTATCTATCTCAACCTGTCCGCAACCATACTCACTGGCACATGTAGCCCTGAAATACAGTTCAATAAAGCAGGCTGATACAGCTCCCACAACACACCTCCCATGCTGGGCAGATCTCACATCTCCCCTGATGTACAAGCTACCATCCAAAGCAGCTCAATAAAACAGGTCAATACTAGCATAAAAAGTTCTCAGTTTACTTGCAGCGTCAAATTTGAATAAAATTATTATTATAATTCACTGATATTACTAGCCTGGCAACCATTGTTCATTTACAGGGACCCATTTTCTTGTTAATCTATTGCACTAAATCTTCATTTACATATCTGAACAAGTGGGGGATTTTATCCAAATATGACATGGCATGTAAACCAAGAAATTTTTATGCAAGGACTCTGTCGTGAAAGACTTCGTAGTCATACAGGCCAATACTACTATAACACAATACATTTGTCATGCAGGGTGGCATGCATGTTGGAATCCAGATAACTGTTTCTTACCTATAACATGTAGGCTGCCTTGCAAAGCAGGTAGATTTGGCAGGCTGATACTATTCCCACACAACATGCCTGTCATGCAGGGTAGCCTGTACTATTGGGTCTGGGAAACATAATATTTTGCCCATTTCTCTGCTGTTATTGGAGCTAGGAGTCTATAAATCCCACAGCACTGGTACTCATGAGGTCTGCTATTTCTGTGCCAAATTTGGTTGAAATCGATCCAGGGGCTTTGGAGGGGACCCCAGACATACACATAAACGCTCTGCTTTATATGTATAGCAGTGACTGGACATATGCATTTATTTTATAGCTATAAATGCCTGCCACCTTATTATAATGCACTGCTATTACTAGACTTGCAACCATTGTTCATTTACAGGGGCCCTTTTTCTTGTTAATCCATTGCACTAAATCTTCATTTACATATCCAGACAAGTGGGGAGTGGTACAGCTGCTGGAATGTCCAGCTGGCATCAGACTCTGAATCAGAAAACACACTGAAGTTCACAGCTGGTAGGTTGCAAGTTATCTCTAAACTATCTCTGAAAATCGGTAACACAGACCCAACGTAAGTATTATACAGGAGTGTTATATTAAAGGTATAAAAAAGTGCCGAATTTGAATGCTATTTTATGTATTAAAGAAATAAAAGAGCAACACACATAAACCATTTCCAGTAAGAGAATTACTCCTGTAACTACAACTAATGTGTTATGTGTACATAAAAGAAAACTGAAAAGAGAAGTCAAAATAATGGGAACTGAAGTATCTGACAAAAAAATGCGACATGAAGGAAGACTATAAGCAGGCATTGCAATAAGAATTACCAACTGTAGATGTCTGGGCAAAAATTACTTTAAACAAAAATCTGTTTATGACTGGGAAATACAAAAAAGCAGCATTTACCATAACGAGTGCTTAAAAGTAGCTGTATATTGGACTACTCACAGGAAAGATCAGATCTTGGGAAATTTTGCTATGTTACGAATCTGCTTTAAAAAGTATAGTTATATAGTATCTGAATGTGGTACACTGGGCAACTGAAAAACCATTTGCAGCGTTTAAAACTGACAAAATAACTGCATTTAACCATGATTTGCTTGCTGAAGCGTTAAAAATCTAAATGTTCCATGAATGTGGAGGAGAAAGAGTTTTTATGCTGCGATTAACAGTGTTATGTAATGTGTCTGTTAGGATCACAAGAATACACGAAAGCTGACACGAATTCGGTTTGACCTCCTCAATCACTTATGCTTACGTTCAAAAGCCATTAATTTGAAGTCTCCTAAATGTATGCCATTATCTCTAGAACAGAGGTAGGTATCGTTCTGCTCTCAAATTTAAATAAAATTTCGAAATGTAACTGTATTTCATATGCTGCAATGTATTTCTAAAAACCGCATCAAACATGAACTGAGCCCTAGCCGTAATGCAGCGTACTTATTTCATTTCGCTTTTTATACACATGCCTCTGAATGTCGACAACTTCTTAGTAATGGGTGGAAGATTTTTGCACTATACTTTCATTGCTACAAATCAGAAGATTGAAAAACCTATTTCCTGCTTGGTCATGAAATTTATGAGATGGATTTTGTGTTCACATGCAATGTACCAGAGAATCATTATATGAACCCTCCCTCCTTCATTTGAGTCAACTGATTATTCTGTATGTATTGTGGTATCCTCTTTAGACTGTTAGCAGAAGTTTCATTGCTTTTCTTAGAGCCTAACAAGATGCACCTGAAGATGGGACTGGTGTCCTTTCACCAGAAAAAAATACAATCGTATCTCGACATTATCAATCAGGAATAACCCATAGAATAGTTGTGGTTATCCTGTCAAGAGAAACATGTCCAATGTTTGCATTGTATTTTAAAAACACTCGATATTTCGAACTTGTTTATCTACGTCCTGACATCATGTTTAAAATTGTACCTCACTCGATTATTTATCTTGAGTACTAGTTTGATGCTGTGAAATTAAAAAATATTCGCATCTTTTGCCAGAGTGTTCCGTAATATGGCACTTCCATATTTTCTTTGCTTAGTGTCTGCCTTTCATTCTTATTACTTTTTCGCAGTAATTTATTGACAATAGCTATTTTGTAACCGTTGTTGATAGCTATCTTTTTAATCATATTCATTATGTCTCTTTATCTTTCTTGCTCATTGGCACATTCACTGCTCTGTGTACCCAGCCGCAAAAATCAACCTCTTTATAAGCCTGTGGATGGCATGAATCACAGGGAATTACATCATGAGTCGTTGCTGGTTTCCTGTAAAGAGTAAATGCGTGGTCATCGTTCTGCCTTTTAATGTGCAAATAGAAGAACTGAAAATCGCTTCCAGTTAAAACTCAGCGGCGAACTCAGTTTTTCTGTGAGTATCGTTGAACTTTTCCATTATTTCTTCCGTAGCTTCCTCAGCACCATCAACAAGCAGAAATGTGTTGTTTCTTTGTGTTTGAACGTAATGAGCAGAGTTTGACAAACATGAGGGGAGCATTCTCTCTCGAAACATACTGCTGACAGGGGAAACTCCCGTTGAAGATTTAGTGGTAAAGTGGCCCAATGTATAGACCATCGAAAACTGAACATACGTCAAGCATAAAAACAGGAAGAAGGTGTACTGAATTGTGAAAAAAGAAGGAAAATAGAAACAGTGAACGGTCCGAGCTCAAGATGTGCAACATCGAGCGAATTGCAAGAGGTCCATGTTCAAATCTCCCTCGTGCCCCATTTTCTTTCTCAAAATTGAGAACTCTCCGTCCGGTCATTTACGCGTCTGTTCTCCTTCTGTAGTCTCGGGAATCGTCATACTGTACATTGGTTACAGAATATGGATCATATGGTAAGAATATATTACCGTCGCAAGGTAATGTGATGAGCAGTGAGAGCAAGTGAGACTCCGCATAGACCTCTCTCAGAAATGAAAACAACAAATAAACGGTTGTGAACTACGTTACAACAAAGTAATTCAAGAGTCAGAATTTCCAAAACGGAACGCAAGAGTCATAACATGTGGTACTTGTGTAGAACAGATAACATGTATGTACGTCTGGAGGTCTCTTCCTTAGACCTCGCTGTTGCAAACGAACGTTACACCACGCAACAGACACAAATCTGAATACAGCGAAAAGACGCGTCAGTGACCGGACGCACAGTTCATGATGTTGTGCAAATAAATGGGACACGAGGAAGATTTGAGAACGGACCTCCCCCCTGCCCAGTGAAACTATTTAAATTCGTTTGATGTTGTACATCTTCAGCTTGAACAGTTCACTGTTTCGATTTTGCTTCTTTTTTCACATTTCAGTACACCTTCTTCTGTTTGCATGTTTGATCTGTGTTCAGTTTTTGATGGGCTATCCACGGGGCCATCGAAGCACTAAATCTGATGGAATTGCGATGGAAAGTTTCCCTTGTAAGTTATATGTAGGATATAAAACTGTTGATTCCTACCAGATGTTACTGTTGTAATATAATAATTCCCACATCACATCCTTAAAGAAGGTGACATTAAATAGCACTAATCCACTCACGCTGATAATTATGGTCTGATTATGGATGGATGGGGAAGAAAGTCGGCCGCGCCCTTTCAAAGGAACCATCCCGGCATCAGGGAAATCACGGAAAACTTGAATCAAGATGGCCGGACGCTGGTTTGAACCGTCGTCCTATCGAATGCGACTCCAGTGTGCTAACCACTGCGACACCTTGCTCGATATAATTGTGGTGTCACCGCCAGACACCACACTTGCTAGGTGGTAGCCTTTAAATCGGCCGCGGTCCGGTAGTATACGTCGGACCCGTGTGTCGCCACTATCAGTGATTGCAGAGCGAGCGCCGCCACACGGCAGGTCTAGAGAGACGTCCTAGCACTCGCCTCAGTTATACAGCCGACTTTTATAGTGATGGTTGACTGACAAGTTACGCTCTCATTTGCCGAGACGATAGTTAGCATAGCCTTCAGCTACGTCATTTGCTACGACCTAGCAAGGCGCCATTATCATTTGCTATTTATCTTGTTATGCATGTACCGTCAGCCCGATGTTCACCAATTATGGATTACAGTTAAGTATTCCAGAAGCTACGTACTTTTTTTTTTTACTAGACTCAACACCTTTAACTGTTCCAGACCTCACGCCAGCCTGCGTGAGCTTAAACACGTGCCTTTCGGCTACCTCACAGTGGCTTGGCTGTCTTGCCAAGTCACAACAATAATTATGGGAATTACTTCTGTATCTATACAGGGTGTTTGAAAGCCTTCACATCAAACGTGTAGGTGTGATAGGTCACGTCAAGCTGAACATGTTTTGTTGGAGATAAAATGTTTTTTGATGCTTCCCGGTGATGCTGAGCGTCTTTTATGACACTGATAAGGAGTACGGCGTAGGCATTCTACAGTATGCGTATGCAATGTGTCTTGCCTACAAGCCGGTCATCTGCTCTGTATGAAAGAGATAGACTGAGCAAAGTTCATGATTGGTTTCTAAAATATCTTTCTCCTCTTAGAGAGACTTGAGGTTTTCTTGTTAAGAGACACTCTATCAATTTACCGGAGTAGGCAGTACGCAGGACACCTGATAAGTAGACCCTACCAATTCGGTGAAATCTTGATCCAGGCACTTAACTTGTTAGCGTTGTCGGGAAGTGTCAGCGAACATTTTGTCACCAACAATTTTTTTTTTTTTGGCCATGACTTGATGTGTCACCCCTAGACATTTGATTCCAAGACTTTGAAAATCCCTGTATATGCAAGAGTTGGACAAAAATATGGAAACACTGAGAAAAATGTACGTTTGAACATAAATGCATACGCTAGTCAAGCCAGCAATTTGCGTTGTTGTATTTTACTACAAACGGCAATGTCAGCAAGAGCTTTCTAGTGTCAGTCGTGGTCTGAAGAGCGTTCTGTGTGGTTTTGCGTGCATGATGCCAGAGCTAAGTGAGCTCGAGAGTGGGAAAATCGTTGGTGCACGTATGGTGGATTCTTCCATAACCGAGGTAGTTAAAGTCTTTGGTGTTTCAAGACTCACCGTATCGAGGATTTATACCGCGTACAGGCAAAGCTGAAAAACATCATCCGCTAAGTCGCAACGCAGACGGAAGAGTGAGCTGAGTAATCGAGACAGTCGGTTATTGAAAAGGACTGCGGCGAAAAGCAAGAGGACGACAGCTGCAAAAGCCACTGCAGTACTGAAAGTCGCACTTGCGAACCCCGTCTCGCATCAAAACAACTCGAAGCTGAGAACTGGAGCATGAGTTGGAATTCCAGAGCCACTCATCAGTGATGCAAATGGCCGTAACAGGAAAAGGTGGTGCCGAAGCTATAAAAGCTGGACTTTGGAGCAACGGAAGAAAGTCATTTGGTTTAACGAGTCTTGTTCCATACGTTTTCAACTTCTGGCCGAGTTTACATTCCACGCGAAACGCATTGCAGGTGTTCGGTGATCATGTGAGCAGTCATATGGTGGTATTGCATACGCCCCATGGGTACTGTGCAAGGTGGCACTATAGCCAAGGATTATGTGTCCATTTTCACTGATCAGCTCCATCCCATGTTACAATGTTTGTTGCCCAATGGGGATACTGTGTTCACACAGCTAGGATCGTCCAGGACTGGGTTTCCTTGAGTAAGAGTATGAACTGTCGTATCTTCTCTGTCCACCACCGTCAACAGATCTCATTCTTACTCAGACTTTACGGTCTGCTTTGGAGGAAAGGGCGCCTGATCGCTATCCACTCCCATCATCGTTCCCTGAACTTGCCACTATTTTCCAGGAACAATGGTGTAAGAGCCCCTTGGAAACCATACATGAACTACATTTATCCACTTCGAAATAGCTGGAAGCGTTTTTTAATGCCAGTGGGTTTCCTGCAGCGTATTGGGCACGGTAATGTGTTGTAGTTTTGGTGTTTCCGTACTTTTGTGTATCCACTGTATACAGCGTGTTAGGGGTATAACTGATGAGTGAAGAAAGTGTACTGAAAAATATTACATCAGTATTTACTTTATTTGGAGACTAATCAATACAGCTATTTCGAGAAGTACGTTTTTAGGTGGGTTAGTACCTCCAAGTATTAGTGGCGTAAGCAAGCCATTAATGCTACTTTCCGCAGGACAGCACGTCAGGTATTGAAGGGTGGACGTGTCGACTGAAATCGGATAGTCTATACAGACAGGTGTAATCAGTTACAACCACGCAGAAAACATTAGGTAATAAATTATGCGAAGTGTTTGCGGGAAGACTGTCAGACGCAGAGAAAAAACAACTAACGCAGTGAAGTTGGTACATATTGTTGTTGTTGTGGTCTTCAGTTCACAGACTGGATTGATGCAGATATACATGCTCCTCTATCCTGTGCAAGCCCCTTCATTTCCGAATAACTACTGCAATCTACATCCTTAAGATACCAATTTATCACAATATCTGTACTTATTTCCACAACATCCTGTATTTTTTTTGGTCATCAGTCTTCCCACTGCTTTGATAGGGCACGGCAGGAATTCCTCTCCTGTGCCAACGTCTTCATCTCAAAGTAGCACTTGCAACCTACGTCATCAGTTATTTGGTAGATGTATTCCAATCTCTGTCTTCCTCTACAGTTTTTGCCCTCTACAGTTTCTTCTAGTACAATGGAAGCCATTACCTCATGTCTTAACAGATGTCCTATCATCCTGTCCCTTCTCCGTATCAGTGTTTTCCACACATTCCTTTCTTCTCCGATTCTACGCAGAATCTCCTCGTTCCTCACCTTATCAGTCCAGCTAATTTTCAACATTCGTCTGTAGCACCTCTTCTCAAATATTTAGAATTTCTTCTGTTCCGGTTTTGCCACAGTCCATGTGTCACTACCATACAATGCTGTACTCCAGACGTACGTTCTTAGAAATTTCTTCCGCAATTTAAGGTCTATGTTTGATACCAGTGGACTTCTCTTCGCCAGGAATGCCATTTTTGCCATTGCTAGTCTGATTTTGATGTCCTCCTTGGTTATTTTACTGCCTAGGTAGTAGAATTCCTTAACTTCATCTATTTCGTAACCATTTATCTTGATGTTAAGTTTCTCGCTTTTCTCATTTCTGCTGCATCTCATTACTTTCGTCTTTCTTCGATTTACTCTCAGTCCATATTCTGTACTCAGACTGTCCATTCCATTGAGCAGATCATGTAATTCTTCTTCATTTTCACTCAGGATAGCAATGTCATCGGCGAATCGTATCATTAATATCCTTTCACCTTGAATTTTAATTCCACTCCAGAGCCTTTCTTTTATTCCCATCATTGCTTCTTCGATGTACAGCTAGAACAGTAGGGGAAAAAGACTACATCCTTGTCTTACGCCCTTTTTAATACGAGCACTTCGTTCTTGGTCGACCACTCGTATTATTCCCTCTTGGCTCTTGTACATATTGTATATTACTCGTCTCTCCCCATAGCTTACACCTATTTTTCTTAGAATTTCGAACATCTTGCACCAATTTGCATTGTCGAAGGCTTTTTCCAGATCGACAAACCCTATGAACCTGTCTTGATTTTTCTTGAGTCTTGCTTCCATTATCAACCGCAACGTCAGAATTGCCACTCTCGTGCTTTTACCTTTTTTTTAAATCCAAGCTGATCGTCGTCTAGCACATCCTCAATTTTCTTTTCCATTCTTCTGTATATTATTCTTGCCAGCAACTTGGATGCATGAGCTGTTAAGCTGATTGTGCGATAATTCTCGCACTTGTCAGCTCTTGCCGTCTTCGGAATTGTGTGGATGATCTGTCAAATGGTATAGTACGTCGCCAGACTCACACATTCTACAAACCAACGTGAATAGTCGTTTTGTTGCCACTTCCCCCAATGATTTCAGAAATTCTGATGGAATGTTATCTATCCCTTCTTCCTTATTTTATCTTAAGTCTTTTAAAGCTTTTATAAATTCTTATTCTAATACTAGGTCACCTATCTCTTCTAAATCGACATCTGTTTCCTCTTCTATCACGTTATACAAATCTTCCCCCTCATAGAGGCTTTCAGTGTATTCTTTCCACCTATCCACTCTCTCCTCTGCATTTAGCAGTGGAATTCCCGTTGCACTCCCCATCGCCATACAAAGGTATCAGCCGCTTGTTAACCACTGAATGCAGGAAACATAAATGAGGCTACCATCTATGGAGTTGAGACTACCATAGAGGTAAACCGTCCATAGACGACAGTCACGAAGACGTCTGGAATTCCCATTCACGTAATCATCGATGACTAACCTGTCCAGATGCTGGTTGACTCTGCGGCTTCCTTTTCTACAATGATGGCTGGTTAATGTCGTCAGCCATAGCAGACTATGTTCTGTGATACGAAAGTGACAATTCTGAAAGTAAAAATGGGAAATACGTCCAGCCATCAGAATCATGTGTTCCAACAACAACTATCAATGACAAAGGACAAACCTTTGAATTTGTCGTTTTAACAGAATGTAGTCATAATCCTATTCTCAGATGGGACTTCTTGCATGTATCACAATCAGGCGCATATTTTGAAAAGTCAGAGCTCCAGATTGTTGAAACTATTCCTAAAATCACACGTAAGAAAGATTGCTCTGGGCGTCTGTTTACAATTGAAGACATTATTTTGGCTATCATCAACAAGAAAGGTTCCATTCGTCAATCAAGATTCTCAGTTCAAGTGCGACGCTTTCGTCGATTCCAAGAAGTTACCCTGACTCATAGAATAAATCTACAGGCCAGCAATGATGATAGGCATTGTCGGCGGTCATGGTGAACTTTAGATGACTCATTGTTTCGAACAGCCACAACTCATCTCTAAAAGTATGTGCATAGGCAGAGTCGATCCAATCCAGAAAGGGTAGCTTAGTGTCATTGATGAAGAATCGTGTTCTGTTGGCATTACAGGCAAAACAAGGGAGGAAGCTGCTATCGAAATGTCGATAGACTCTGGCCTGACCAAGAAAGAAAACTGGCAGTTGGTAGCTATTCTGCGTCAATTTTCTAATGCTTTCAAATCAGGAGTGGAGAAAAGACAGATCAAGCGGCCCATCCACCAACTAGCCAGAGCTCATATAGAATGTCGCCAGCTGAACGACGGATAATCTGGGAGGAAATGGAGAAGATGCTGCAAGATGATGTCATTGAACCTTTAGGGTCCTTGGTCCTCTCCTGTGGTCCTTGGAAAGAAGAAGGACAGCACATGGTGTTTCTGAGTCGACTATTGATGACTGAATAAAATCACGAAGAAAGAAAGATGTCTATTCATTGCCCACACTGATGACACCCTAAGCTGCTTGAAAGGAGTAAGGTGTGTCTCTACTATTGACATGCTAGCAGGCTACTGGCAAATGTACTAGTTTATGATACTGACCGGGAAAAAACCACCGCCGTAGCTTTAATCTCTACGAGATTAAAGCTATGCATTTTGGGCTACATAACGCTCAAGCCACCTTTGAAGGTATGATGGACAACCTCCTTCGAGACCTTTAATGGATGTTCTGTCTTTCTATACATATGACATTGTCTTTTTTTCGAAGACATTTTAAGAAAATCTAAGATGCCTAGAAGCCGTGCTGAGTATGTTTAGCTCTCCGTCGGAATCTGAAAAAGTGCCTCTTCTACAAGAAACTTTGCTTTCTCCAGAATTTCGCCAGTCAGCACAGGTTTAGTGACAGCATAGGTGGTGAGGTAGCCAGTGTGTACTGTTATCCATTGATTCCCGTCTCTCGACTTTGGGAACCTTCCCAAGACATCGATTACAGTTTGGTGGAATGGCGCTGCTTCAGGTGGGATTGGTACCAGAAGTCATGGAGGTAGCTGCAGCATAGGCTTTCACCCTTGACGTTCCTTGCAGCGGCTTACGTAATGTCTAACCCATCGGTAGAGACTTGGCCTGTGATACCTGCATCTGATTTGATCTAGAATCTTCATTAATGCCATGTAGCCGATGTTGGAGCATTGAGGAAAAACTTAGCATAGATGGCCGTCGGTGAGCTGAGATGATAAGCAACTGTTACTGCCACATCAAATCATGGTTCTTCTTATACAATGCTCCATTAATTAATTGCAGTTCTCCTCTGATCGATTCCTCCTTCTTCAAGGCTTCTATTATTTTCAGTTTTGCAGGATCTTCTCTCTGTTCAACAACAATGTCATTTAGTACAGCGATGACTGTGAGTTCACCAAGCTTCTGTGTTCTATTAAAGCGTTCCTTGAAAGGCAGTCAGCGTCCTTATGTTTGCGTTTGCTCTTGTAAACCATTGTGATGCCATATTCCATGAGCCTCAGTACCTTCTCACTAGTTGACCAACCCATCCTTCAGACCAGTCAACCAGCAGGGAGAATCGTAGTCCATTATAACAGTGAATGGTTTGCCAAATAAATACTGCCGGAACTTGTTGTTGACCCCAGCAACTGCTAGGCGTTCTCTCTCATCGCTCTTTCTCATTTGTAGAGTAGTTCATCTCGGACTTGGAGAGTACACTGAAAGCATAAACTATAACTTTTCAGCACCTTCACGTATTTGTACTAGACCTGTCCCTATTGTGAAACAGCCTGCATCCGTGTGAAGTGCCATCTTGGTATTCTCGTCATACAGTGCTAGAACTGGAGATGTTAGCTCCTCATTAAGGACAAAATGAGATCTTCCATGCACCTCATTCTGGAATAACATAGCGTCTCCTTGCAGTAGTTCCTGCAAGGAACTTGCTTTGGTACAGAAGTTCTTTTTGAATCGCCTGTAATACAAGCACATCCAAGGAAACTTCTCACATACAAATGTGCCAAAGAGTCGGAAAATCCGTGACTGTCTTTATTTTCTCTGAATTGGAACGGACTCCATCGCCATTCACTAGGTGCCCCAAGTTTTTTAGTTCATTCGGGCACTCTGTGTGACGATCTCTGCTCATGGAAAAGTTTTACTGTTGAGATTAGTACCAGAGTTATTTGACGTTGTGACATCACCACAGAAGGACAACTGCATATTATCCACAGTCGAATGGCCTCACAGGAATCTTTAATAAGACATTAGTAAGTATGCTCTTGGCGTAAGATGACATCGAACAGGGAGACTGGGTTATGATACTGTCCATCATAGCATTCGCATACAACACAGCGAAGCAAGACACCACAAGCTTCACAACTTCCTTCCTCCTCCGCGGTCGCGATGTAGAAAATATAATGGATACAATGTTCTTGTTTCAACTGGACGATACTCAGGATAGCTACATGAAACACCTCATCACCAGGACCGAAGAAGGAAGGCAGATGGCTTGCATAGACACATTGGTTGCCCTGGAGAAGAACAAAGAACCCTATAAAGGCAAGGACTGACCAGTGAATTGCAGCCTGGGAGACTTGGTTTGGATTTTTACGCCTTTGCGAAAGGTAGGACAACCTGAAAAGCTACTTAAGTGCTACTTTGGGCCGTATCGTATCCTTTGTCAGTTTTCGGATGTCATACATGAAATCGAGGGTTATGAACCTTCATCAAGAAGACAATAGCGCAAATGCGTCGTCCCTGTTCTCAGTATGCAGTCCTACTACAGTCCAGGTGTGCAGATCGACGATGGAGGTTTTAGGACCACGCAACGATAGCGAAGCTTCGACAGGTGGCGCTATCTTTGATGATCATCATAGTTAATGGGATGTAACAACGTGACCAGAAAGCGAGGATGCACCAGCTCCGCCATACAATGGACCATCGACAAGATCTAGATCCAGGGTACTGAAGTCGATCTCAATGAGAAAAAAAACGGGTCGCTTTTTGCTCAGTGTAGGGACCAATGCCAGGAACACTGGTGCATGTAATACGGCGTAGTGGTTAGTGATACTGGCAGGCGTGCTGTGGGTCGCCACTTCAGATGTTAACACCGCCAATTACTTCTACATCTACATCTACATCTACATGGAAACTCTGCAAATCACATTCAGGTGCCTGGCAGAGGGTTCATCGAACCACCTTCGCAATCCTCTATTATTCCACTCTCGTACAGCACGAGGAAAGAATGAACACCTATATCTTCCCGTGCGAGCTCTGATTTTCCTTATTTTATCGTGGTGTCAAGCAAATATTTTCGCATTCGGATGAGAAAGTTGGTGATTGGAATTTCGTGAGAAGAATCCGTCACAACGAAAAACGCCTTTGTTTTAATTATGTCCAGCCCAAATCCTGTATCATTCCTGTCACACTCTCTGCCATATTTCGCGATAATACAAAACGTGCTCCCTTTCTTTGAACTTTTTCGAAGTACTTCGTCAGTCCTATCCGGTAAAGATCCCACACCGCGCAGCAGTATTCTAAAAGAGGACGGACAAGCCTAGTTAGGCAGTCTCCTTAGCAGGTCTGTTACATTTTTAAGTGTCCTGCCAATAAAACGCAGTCTTTGGTTAGCCTACCTCACAACATTTTCTATGTGTTCCTTTCAATTTAAGTTGTTCGTAATTGTAATACCTAGGTATTTAGTTGAATTTACGGCTTTTAGATTAGACTGATTTATCGTGTAAGCGAAGTTTAACGAGTTCCTTTTAGCACTCATGTGGATGTCCTCACACTTTTAGTTATTGGGGGTCAATTGCCACTTTTAGCACCATTCAGATATCTTTTCTAAATCGTTTTTCCGTTTGTTTTGATCTTCTAATGACTTTATTAGTCAATAAACGACAGCTTCATCTGCAAACAACCGAAGACGGCTGCTCAGATATCTCCAGCATCGTTTATCTAGATAAGGAACAGCAAAGGGCGTATAACGCTACCTTGGGGAACCCCTGAAATCACTTCTGTTTTACTCAAAGACTTTCCGTCAATTAGTACGAACTGTGACCTCTCTGACAGGAAATCACAAATCCAGTCACATAACTGAGACGTAATTCCATATGCATGCAATTTCACTACGAGCCGCTGGTGTGATACAGAGTCAAAAGCCTTCCGGAAACCCAGAAATACGGAATCGATCTGAAATCCCTTGTCAATAGCACTCAACACTTCATGTGAATAAAGAGCTAGTTGTGTTTCACAGCAACGATGTTTTCTAAACGCATTTTGACTGTGTGTCAATAGACCGTTATCTTCGAGGTAATTCATAATGTTCGAACACAATATATGTTCTAAAATCCTTCTGCTTTTAAGTATTTACACTGAAGTGCCAAAGAAACTGGTATAGGCATGCGAATTCAAATACAGAGATATGTAAACAGACAGAATGCGGCGCTAGGGTCGGCAAAGCCAATATAAGACAAGTGTCTGGAGCAGTTGTTAGGTAGGTTACTGCTGCTACAATGGCAGATTATCAAGATTTATGTGAGTTTGAACGTGGTGTTATAGTCGGTGCACGAGAGATAGGAAACAGCATCTCCGAGTTAGCGATGAAGTTGGGGGATTTTCCTGTACGACTATCTCATGAGTGTACTGTGAATATCAGGAATCCGGTAAAACATCAAATCTTCGACATCTCTGCGACCGGAAAAAGATCCTGCAAGAGCGGGACCAGCGACGACTGAGGAGAATCGTTCAACGAGACAGAAGTGCAATCCTTCCGCAACTTGCTGCAGATTTCAATGCTGGGGCATCAACAAGTGTCAGTGTGCGAACCATTCAACGAAACATCATCGATATGGGCTATCGGAGCCGAAGGCCAACTCGTGTACCGTTGATGACTGCACGACACAAAGATCTACGCCCCGTCTGGTCCGGTCAACACCGACATTGGACTGTTGATGACTGGAAACATGTTGCTTGGTCAGACGAGTCTCGTTTCAAATGGTATCGAGCGAATGGACGTGTACGGGTATGGAGACAATCTCATGAATCTATGGACCCTGCATGTCAGCAGGGGACTTTTGAAACTGGTGAAGGCTCCATCCATGTCCACTGTGCATTCGGACAGACTTGGGACAGCAGGACAATGCGACACCCCACATGTCCATAATTGCTACAGAGCGGCTCCAGGAACACTCTTCTGAGTTTAAACATTTCCCCTAGCCACCAAACTCTCTAGACATAAATATTATGAAGCATATCTGCTGCAGCGCGCCGTTCAGAAGAGATCTCCATCCCCTCATACACTTACGGATTTATGGACAGCCCTGCAGGATTCATGGTGTCAATTCCCTCCAGCACTACTTCAGACCTTAGTCGAGTCCATGCCATGTCGTGTAGCGGCACTTGTGCATGCTCCCGGGGCCCTACACGATGTTGGGCAGGTGTACCAGTTTCTATGGCTCTTCAGTGTATAATGTACAGCATTTCTTGAAACATATTACGTTTTCAATGCTTGTATGTTCTGTAAATTTCAAAGTTTGTATGAATATCAGCAATCTGGAATATTAGATATTAGATGCGCTCTCCGTTCTTGAGTTCAGTTCTGTTCTGGCTGTATGCTGATATCAGTAATAAAAGTGCTTTCAATTCTAAGTGTTGTATTTGACTGACAATCCTGCCCTCGGATTTGGACTTGATTGTGGTTTGGACATGACGATATACTTGTAGCAACGGTAAACTTTACAACTTTTGAAGAGTCCTTCAGGTATGCCGGGTAAATCATTAATGTACACCAGTAAAAAGAGCGCGGTAATCACCAAACTTAATCTGAATTTAGTCTTATTATTAAGCATCGGCGATACACTCAGGCTTCTCGTTCCTTCTTTCCCTCTTTCCTTCCTTTTATCTTTGCGAAGAACGTTTGTCAACAAGGCTTCACCCTAAATATGTGATGGGGTGTAATCAATAATCACTTAAGTAACCGTGTTGGCTTACCAAATTGTCACGCAAAGGTCACGTATGACGACTTCGTACAAAATAAATTGCTACTTTTAGTGTAAGATGTTCCTCTCACTGCAAGATTGCGCAGATTTCTTCACTACGACAAAACCCGCACCATTACACCAGTCAGCCAACACCTCGCCTTGACCACTATTCCCTGGCCTTTGGTTCGATCCGCGCTGATCACACTGACTGGCCAACACAGTCACCGCACGGTATCTCATAAGAATTTTATTTGTGGAACGTAGATGTAACGTAAGCTTACAGAGAAACAATAAACACCGGAGACGAATTAGGTACTCATATTGTGAGTAACGCTGCAACCATATTCTCCATTGTCTCTGTGTTTGTAATTTTGAAGTACTGAGAATACAGCAACAAAGATTCCAGACTGTTTTCGATCTGAGAGTTTCGCGGACACTCCGATGGAAGCTGAAAACTATTAAAATCGGTGGTGCTGTTTCTCGGAATTCACTTTACATTGTTAGAAATTATCTTGTGCGTGTTTCACCAGTCAAAAAGCTGTTGTTGGTTCTGGCTCATATTCCTTAGATTACATTTATGTACAACGAATTCTTCGCCCACTCATAATTCGACATGACTTTTTTATTTCATTTTTTTTCCCGACATCGAACATTTGTTGCCAGTTGACTTCATGGTCTGGGAGACAACTGATTTTGTAAATCTGAGACGTCCCAATGCCTCTATAGCTTTCAAGAGGTACCCTTTAGAGAGGGCGAGAAGTATCTCACATTATTGATTCGTCCTAGACATGAATTAAATCTTGGAGAACAGCTTTCTTTCCAGGCGCCTCCATCAGACTCATGCTCCTAGTATGTGGGCTATGAAGTTCAAGAAAGAGAAATTACGTTGACATATTGATAAGAAATATGTTTACTAGCGAACATAATAACCACTGCATTTCCGCTTTATTAAAGATGGAAAAGAAGTATCAGAATGTTTTCTGTATGTGATGAATTTGTAATGAACTTCAGCTGGAACGAGATTTTCTGTATTCTGTAAATATTTGACATACCATGTTGAAATCAGGTTTAGATAAATGAAACTCCAGAACAGTTTACAAAAAAATATTTTTATTCATGTCTGTATATGTTTTCTTAAAAATGTTTTATATAAAAATATGATATATGACAAAATATAAAAAGAAAGAACAATGTGTATGCAAAAATATTGTTGTCTGGAGGTCCGAACAAAAAAGTCGCAGGGGTCAAGATGCATGATGACATAAGGCCAGACTATGTTTCGGGACGATACGAACCAAAACCAGTCACTGTGAAGGGAAACTCCTGAGGATTTAGTATGGTGCAGGTGTTTTCCACTTCAAGAACGTATATGCTTGTACTCCAGGATCAGTAAGAATAATCGAGTCGCAGGCAGACTGTAGATTAATATCGTTTTGCTAATCGCATCTAAGGAATGTGAAGGGCGTAGGAAATTGACACACATTTCCTCTAACCCTATTCGCACTCTTTTAGCAAATGCGAACTGCCGACTTTTGGTGCACATAAAGACAGTTTATGCTCATCGGTCTGTTGAGATGCAGTAGTAGAGCAAGCATTTGTATTACTAGAGACGTAGAGAAATACTGCACATCCATTTGTTTAGGAGGTCATCCATAATACTAATACACATAAAAAGATCAAGTAAAACTTCTACGGAAAGAACAGCAACCAGTAAAAAATAAAACAAAAATTTTCGCACGTTAAACTGCGTTTAGAAGAAAGTTGATTTCTTGCAGAAGAAGATATTTGTGCACCTCGTTTTCAAAAGAATAAAATATCGTTTCTTATCCAGATTTTAAGTAAGTAGGCTACTTAACTCATAGGAAACTAAACGACAATAAAACGTACGAAAATGTTTGAATCTTATGAGAGGAAGGTGTTTCATTGTGCAGATAAGTCACCTGAGTTCCGAATACCCTTTTTTTTTAAATTATTTCTTTTTTCGGTCGCACCTAAAATGATACTGATCTGTGGCGGCACATGTGCTCAGAATTTACCTATCTTATCCTCAAGCGTGAAATGGTACGGTGAAGCAATGAGTGCATGAAATTACGAGATCGTATTCTAGAGTGTGAAAGACACTCTTCTTTCGAGACATAAGTGTTGTATTTTGTCTACACGACAGCACAGCGTATAGTACCTGCTGGGGGCTGTATGAGCAACCCGCATCTCTTTGTTACTTCATCGTCGGCTCCCGCGAGCAGTGGATGCACTTTCGAGCGGCTGCTCCACAAACCCCGCGACCCTCGTTACCTCAGGTCTCCACCCGTGGCCCCACAGTAATTGGCTTTCGCTTCATTGTGTCAGCAGGCCCCTGCGCCACGCCGCCTTTTTACTTCCGCGTCTCAAGCGCCGTAGAGGACGTCCCGTTGCGGAAAGCTCACCTTCTGCTGTATGTGGAGTAATCGCCATATCTCGTAACAATAACTTTTCGAAAAGGCTGAGATGCCTCAACAAGTTTTGTAACCCTTGGTTTATGCTGAACATTCTGAGGTACTACTCCCTGTACAGCCTAAGAAAAGAATCACTATACAGTCGGCTAGAGCAGACATTAGAAGTTGAATGTGGGCAACAAATTCCAAATATGTTCCACGTTGTCAGTAACCATCGAACGTCCATACCAATTAGCGACGATTTATAAATACGGTAACTTCATTGTGGGAAATTTTGGTACATTAAGTTGCAGTCGAAATACTATTATAAACTTCTGGTAAACCAAACAGTAAAGGGGACAAATCTGGAACGAAAGCTGTGTCGTATCGAAGGGAAAAATAACCATGTAGGCGTGAAATTATATCGCTTTTGTGAAAAATTCGTGATATTTCGAGCAAGTGAAACAACAGTTCCATTAATGATCTGTAAGATTAGACAGCTGAAAAGCATTACATGGTTCGAAGAGGTTCGTGGGTTATTCGTCGTAATTGTAGCTGTTAGCATCTTTCGTTCAAATACGAGGGCTATTTGGAAATTAAGGCCGGATCGGGCGCGAAATGGTAAACATAGTGAAAATCCGTTGAATCGTTACACAGATGTGGTGGGCAGTGACTCTACTATCCCCGTCGATCGCGTCATGTTGCTTTTTTCCGTTCTGAGCGTACAGTGAGCACACAAAGATGCCTAGAACACCGCCAAGTATGGGAGCCTGGTGAGACTTTTCGTCTGATGTCATGCAACCCCCAAAACATAACTGTCATGTGTTTTCTTCTTTATGATAATTCTCGGCCCCACTATGCCGGGGAAATGAAGCTTATGCTATAGCGTTTTCGATGGGAAGAGTTTGATCACCCACAATGCAGCCCATGATTGGCTCCCCCTGAGTTTAATCTCCGCTCACATGAACCACTATGAAGACGACATTTTGGCACTGATAATGAGCTGTAGACCAGGGAGAGAATTGACGGAAAGCACAGGCGGGCGCCTTCTATGACGAGTGTATTGGAAAGTTGGTACAATGCTATAAGAAATGTCTTAAGTCAGAGCGGCGGCGACTATGTAGAGAAGTAGCTGGAAGGTGTAGCTAAGTGTTACAAATAGAAAATTTTGATGTTCACAGTGGTTTCCATTTCGAGACCAATCGGACATTAGTTTTTGAACAGCCCTCGTATTTACTGATAGTGGTGAATGTACTGTAGGAATAATATTGTTTTTCACTCAGCATATTGTTTACAGTACGGGATGTAACTAAGGAAAGAAACCAGTTATTCTTTCAAGGGACTAACATCTTTCACGCTTCTTTAAAATAGAAAGCGAGCTATGAACTATAAAAAACTTCGGAAGTAGAAGTGTATGGCGATTATTTTTGCAAGGAGGGGCCACCATTTTTTTTAACAAGTTCTTCGCGAGCTGACGTAGGATAGAATCTAAATGGTATATGGTGATCAGACAGTGAGGCGGAGAAGATGATGATGAGTACTGGAAATGTCGGAGGTGTGAAAGAGGAAGCGTAACGTTCAGCCAGTTAGGCCGGTGGCTGTGATGTAGTTATTACTGCACGCCGGTCTGCGAGGAAGCCAGCAGGTAGTCAGCAGGTCGGGGTGGACGCTGTGCCATGGCGCAGACGGGTGGCTGGGGCGTGCGTGAGACGCAGGCGCCTCACGGTCAGAAGTGGCCCTGCGAGGGCGGCCCGTAGACCGGAGGCTGCGGCTGCTGCTGGTGCTGGAAGCCGCTGCCCGAGTAGTAGTCGCCGCCCGCGCCGCCGCCCACGCCGCCGCCCACGTCAGGGTGCGACGCGGCGCCCTCGTAGCGGACGCGCGCCTGGTAGCCGTTCTGCCAGTCCGCCGTGTAGCTCACCACCTGGCAGAATTCTTTTTTCTATATTCCGACATAATTGTCGTAAACGAATGTGTGTGTGTGTGTGTGTGTGTGTGTGTGTGTGTGTGTGTATGTATGTGTATTAAACTGGGGACCTAGAAACGGAGAGGCTTCGTCCCGCCATAGCCCTCAGTGGTTCACAACCCCACAACAGGCCACAGCAGTCCACCCAGCCCACCGCCGCCCCACACAGAACCCAGGGTTATTGTGCGGTTCGGCCCTCCAGTGGACGCCCCCGGGAACGTCTCATTCCAGACAGGTGTAACCCCAAATGTTTGCGTGGTAGAGTAATGATGGTGTACGCGTATGTGGAGACAATGTTTGCACAGCAATCGCCGACATAATGTAACAAAGGCGGAATAAGGGGAACCAGCCCGCATTCGCCGAGGTATATGGAAAACTGCCTTAAAGACCATCCACAGGCTGGGCTGGCCGGCACACCGGGGCTCGACACTAATCTGCCAGGCGGATTCGTGGCGTCCGCAGCTCGTGGTCGTGCGGTAGCGTTCTCGCTTCCCACACCCGGGTTCCCGGGTTCGATTCCCGGTGGGGTCAGGGATTTTCTCTGCCTCGTGATGACTGGGTGTTGTGTGCTGTCCTTAGGTTAGTTAGGTTTAAGTAGTTCTAAGTTCTAGGGGACTGATGACCATAGCTGTTAAGTCCCATAGTGCTCAGAGCCATTTGGATTCGTGGCGGGGACTGGTACGCCTTCCCGCTCGGGAAGGAGCGCGTTAGACCGCGCGGCTAGCCGGGTGGGCGTAAGGAGTGTGACTATAATATAAGTTAAATTTGACACTACAGTAGTGAAGCCATAGTCACAGTACATAATTTTTTTTAAAAAAAAAGAAGGGTTACATTGCCGGTTTTAGCGAACTATGTCGTCATTTTCAAATGTAAAAAAAAAGAAAAATAGTTCAAATGGCTCTGAGCACCATGCGACACCTGAGGTCATCAATCCCCTAGACTGAGAACTACTTAAACCTAAATAACGTAAGGTCATCACAAACATCCATGCCCGAGGCAGGATTCGAACATGCGACCGTAGCAGCCGCGTGGTTCCGGACTGAAGCGCCTACAACCGCTCGGTCACAAATGTAAAATATCTGTTGGAGAATACACAGGGTGAGTCAGGAGGAAGGGTGCAGGGTTTGATGGGTTTTAGTATAAATCGTTCTGACCAAACAATTTTATATGGAGGTATGCCCTATTGCGAATGGTTTTCGAGACAGAACGTATGTAATAATACTTCGTTACTTATTTTCTGTGTTATTCAAGCATCGTTATGGTTCCCAATGTACGACGATAGTGTGGAGGAAACTGAGACGAACAGTTTGATACAGGACACTTGTGTTCCATAACGTCGGGAAACTACTTCAAATTGAACTACAAAAAGTACCTAAGCTACAGCGCATGAGCGTCGCGCCAGGTTTTCAATATCCTCGCGCTGTCTTTGGGCAAACCTTAAGTCCTAGAGATACATGAATCCGTCTGTTTTGTAGGAAACTGCATGTAATTTTGTACTGCGACATGTTTTCGCTCGAGGGTGCGGGTTTCGCGTGATTCAAGAAATCACAGAAAAGTGATATTACATGCTTTCTATCTCGGAAACCATTCGGAACATTGCATTTGCCCATATGGAGGTTTTTATTCAGAATCACTAATGCTGTCATCCCTCAATGCACATACCTCTCCTCCTGACTCATCCTGTATAATGGGAATCGTGACCACACATCTTGCAACAGTTACGAAAAATAATGACACCAGGCAACCGAGACAATGGTGGCACAACCAAGTCACTACAGGTTATGCCCATGCTTGTCCAACCGCTCACTCCGTGTCCTAATGTACAGTAGATAAAAACTACATCAGAGTAAAAATTGCCAAAGATTCTTGCAATGTGTCCTGCTGTGACACAACGATCGTATGGCTCATATAAATTCACAGGTCGTAAGTGTATCAAGCATAGAAAGCTTTCATATGGCATGCAGCACATAATTTTACTACGTTCCGAAAAAATAATCTCAAAACACGCTGTACTCTCATGTAGGACTGACACACTACTATTCGCTAACATAACATTGCTCAATTTGAATGGTAACCCAGACAGAATAGATCCATCAAAAAGTTTAAGTTGTCTTAATAGATGATTAAATTTTGCTCTTGAATGAGGTGAAATGCATGTTTCCGTCATGAGATTTGATGTCAGGTTATGAATTTCGTAAGTAAAACGCAGAAAATACGTGCGAAACAGTGGAAAAAATGTACAGTGTAAACTTACCACATAATCCAAGAAAAGCGTTAACGCGTAGAGTAACGTTTGCAGCTGCAAAACATGGATAAAATTAAGCCGAGCATTTCTATTTCGATTAACGCGTACAGTCACTCGTTCAGACGAAGCGACGAGCAACTTTAATCTGGTGACCGTTTTAAATTCAATTATTTCAACTAGCCGTACAAGCAGAGTCGGTCGAAGTAATCAACGAGCCGTAAGCAATTAACTGATCTCTGGTGGAGACTGGCAGAGTGCTTTTAGCACAACCTCTTTTATCTGTAACGACTTTGAAGATGTCCGCTGGCTGGTCGAAATTGGTAGCTATGTTCTGAAATGCTCCTATGATTATGACCGCAAGAAAATAAATGAAGATCCATAGTTAGTCACAATCTCTATTGACTATATGTAACTTCTTTCAAAATATCTGTCCACTGCTTGTAATGATATCTTTTATATTCATGGCTTAATTAGTTAAAGATGCTATTCCTCTATGTGTCCAAGTACATTCTTTAACATCCACCTTTCGCAACAAATGTCACCTACACAATAAAAGAAGCAAAAGCTCGAACTCGTCGGCCACTCTCATTTCCAATAGCTTCTCCTAAAGTGCCAGCTGTAACAACTCGGGCACTAAACGCCTTACGGATCAAGACATGATGGTTTCTATGTGGGCACGTTGTCATTCTTCCTGGTCCGTACAGTTGCACAGGAACTTCGTCGTTTCCGAATGGAACAATCGCTATAAATGTTAGTGGTTTACCGTATACAAGTGGTGTTTGTAGTCTTTCGTTTACACACTGATTGGTATTAATCGGCATTTCCATTTTGAGTCGGTAATCAAATGTGTGCCTCAGCTATCCTCTCCGATTCTGCGACCACATTGTATCTCACGATGTAGTCTCCAGTATCTTTTGTACCTGTAGCTTCTGTCAGTCTCTGCAGTAACTGCAACATTAATCTCCCTCTCTTTCAGATGTTTTATTAGCTTTCTTCCATTTATATTGTGACCCTAACATTATGAACGGAGATTTTGAATTGTGTTTAGAATGGTTACACTGTTCATTCGTTGATCCATGCTAAGGAGATCTACGAACATGTGGAACATGTCAGGAAGAAAAAATGCGTAATATATATTTATAGAAGAAAATAAAGGCTACTGTTCCTTTTTCAGGTCATAAGTGAAATGGTAGTGAAGGGAGTACAATAATTTAAGATTTTTAACTTATTTTCAGCTACAAGTAAACATAAGCAGATGAGTGTATACACACTATATTCGATCAACTGATTAAGCTATTGTATTAAAAATAAGCTTCCAGTTCTTACTTAAACAGATCGCATTGAAGAAGTGTAGACATAATATATTACGGATACCTCTCGTCACGTGATATTATTAGTAATGTATCATCAGTTGGTTGCGCTAAGAAATTCATCAATACAGTAGCAGGAGTTGGCCCTAATATATCCTTTAGGCTTGTCGTACACTGCCCAAGACCAGAAGCTAAATATTTTTGTGATTGGCATCATTGATAATGGCTATTCTTGATTAACTGGCACCTTTATGTAGCAAAGTAAGTCATATCAAGCCTTTATGTAACTTGATCATGGCCCTACTAGTGATTTGTTGGACTGAGTTGTTTATTTGATAGAGAAATATAATATTTATGATAAAACGCATTAAGGAAAAATGTAATGAGAAGCTTTCTTTGAACAATCTTCTGCGGGACTTTCTTGAATTAACACACCGTCACACTATTTTGGGCTCGAAAAACATTGGCTAACCTGACCATTTACCGCAAAACATGGTACCGTGACGGTATAGAATGAAAGCAAGCAAAGGATGACAACTTCCTCTTTTTACGTCACATACGTCTAACATCATTCGCATCCTAAAGCTTTGGATAGGCCTTTAAATAGTTCTGTGATATTTCTTTCCAAATTCTAAGCTCAATAATCCACTCTCACATTTTTCCTCCTGATTCCCTCGTATTTTGTACATATGCTGGGTATAAATTTCTACGGTTCTGGACTGAATGTGTTAAATTTCAAAGTTTTCTGCCAGTGAATTGACTAGAAATAGTATATCAACGTCCGTGAAAATTTCATAACCATTTGTTTCTACAACTACATTTGATTGTTTGTCTAGAGTATTTCAGTGTTCATATCAACCGCAAACTAAAAAACCTTAACATCTGCTAACGTTACTAATTGAAAGTCATTGGTACACGTAAGAAAAAGCAAGGACCCTAAGATGGAAACATGTAGGACACCACATGCAACTAGTTGTACACTCCTGGAAATTGAAATAAGAACACCGTGAATTCATTGTCCCAGGAAGGGGAAACTTTATTGACACGTTCCTGGGGTCAGATACATCACATGATCACACTGACAGAACCACAGGCACATAGACACAGGCAACAGAGCATGCACAATGTCGGCACTAGTACAGTGTATATCCACCTTTCGCAGCAATGCAGGCTGCTATTCTCCCATGGAGACGATCGTAGAGATGCTGGATGTAGTCCTGTGGAACGGCTTGCCATGCCATTTCCACCTGGCGCCTCAGTTGCACCAGCGTTCGTGCTGGACGTGCAGACCGCGTGAGACGACGCTTCATCCAGTCCCAAACATGCTCAATGGGGGACAGATCCGGAGATCTTGCTGGCCAGGGTAGTTGACTTACACCTTCTAGAGCACGTTGGGTGGCACGGGATACATGCGGACGTGCATTGTCCTGTTGGAACAGCAAGTTCCCTTGCCGGTCTAGGAACGGTAGAACGATGGGTTCGATGACGGTTTGGATGTACCGTGCACTATTCAGTGTCCCCTCGACGATCACCAGTGGTGTACGGCCAGTGTAGGAGATCGCTCCCCACACCATGATGCCGGGTGTTGGCCCTGTGTGCCTCGGTCGTATGCAGTCCTGATTGTGGCGCTCACCTGCACGGCGCCAAACACGCATACGACCATCATTGGCACCAAGGCAGAAGCGACTCTCATCGCTGAAGACGACACGTCTCCATTCGTCCCTCCATTCACGCCTGTCGCGACACCACTGGAGGTGGGCTGCACGATGTTGGGGCGTGAGCGGAAGACGGCCTAACGGTGTGCGGGACCGTAGCCCAGCTTCATGGAGACGGTTGCGAATGGTCCTCGCCGATACCCCAGGAGCAACAGTGTCCCTAATTTGCTGGGAAGTGGCGGTGCGGTCCCCTGCGGCACTGCGTAGGATCCTACGGTCTTGGCGTGCATCCGTGCGTCGCTGCGGTCCGGTCCCAGGTCGACGGGCGCGTGCACCTTCCGCCGACCACTGGCGACAACATCGATGTACTGTGGAGACCTCACGCCCCACGTGTTGAGCAATTCGGCGGTACGTCCACCCGGCCTCCCGCATGCCCACTATACGCCCTCGCTCAAAGTCCGTCAACTGCACATACGGTTCACGTCCACGCTGTCGCGGCATGCTACCAGTGTTAAAGACTGCGATGGAGCTCCGTATGCCACGGCAAACTGGCTGACACTGACGGCGGCGGTGCACAAATGCTGCGCAGCTAGCGCCATTCGACGGCCAACACCGCGGTTCCTGGTGTGTCCGCTGTGCCGTGCGTGTGATCATTGCTTGTACAGCCCTCTCGCAGTGTCCGGAGCAAGTATGGTGGGTCTGACGCACCGGTGTCAATGTGTTCTTTTTTCCATTTCCAGGAGTGTAGTTTTAAATTTCTTAGTCATTTAGTAGTAATATCTTTCATTGTCTAATGATCAGTCCTGATGGCGAGGCGATTACACATCTGCGAGTAATGGTGTTTTTCTCGAACTTCTTATCCTGGTATGCAGCTGGGTGTTGTCGTGCTGTTAGCAAAGGCATGCGTGTTGGTCGTCTGCTGCCATAGCCCGCTAACACAAAATTTCGCCGCACTGTACTAACGGATACGTTAATCATACGTATCAAATTGGTTTCTGTGGCTGTTTCACGCAGTGCTGCTTGTCTGTTAGCACTGACACTCTACGGAAACGCCCCTGCTCTCAGTCGGTAAGCAAAAGTCGTTGGCCACTGCGTTGTCCGTGGTGAGAAGTAACGCCTGAAACTTGGTATTCTTGGCACACTCTTGGCACTGTTGATCTCAGAATATTGAATCCTCGACGATTACCGAAATGAATTGTCCCATATGTCTAGCTCCATGTACCATTCCGCGTTCAAAATCTGTTAATTCCCATCGTGCCGCCGTAATCACGTATACCTATTCACGTGAATCACCTGAGAACAAATGACAGCTGTGCCAATGCACTGCCCTTTTATACATCGTCTACGCGATACTAACGCCATCTGTATATGTGCATAGCGCTATCCCCTGACTTTTGTCGCCTCAGTGTATATCCCAGCAGTCAGTGACAACGTTTAGCCTTGAAATGGGTAAATAAAGCGAACAAATACACTACTGGCCATTAAAATTGCTACACCACGAAGATGACGTGCTACAGACGGGAAATTTAACCGACAGGAAGAAGATGCTGTGATATGCAAATGATTAGCATTCACACAAGGTTGGCGCCCGTGGCAACACCTACGACGTGCTGACATGAGGAAAGTTTCCAACCGATTTCTCATACACAAACAGCAGTTGACCGGCGTTGTCTGGTGAAACGTTGTTGTGATGCCTCGTGTAAGAAGGAGAAAAGCATACCATCACGTTTCCGACTTTGATAGAGGTCGGATTGTAGCCTATCGCGATTGCAGTTCGTCGTATCGCGACATTACTGCTCGCGTTGGTCGAGATCCAATGACTGTTAGCAGAATATGGAATCGGTTGGTTCAGGAGGATAATACGGAACGCCGTGCTGGATCCCACCGGCCTCGTATCACTAGCAGTCGAGATGGCAGGCATCTTATCCGTATGGCTGTAACGGATCGTGCAGCCACGTCTCGATCCCTGAGTCAACAGATGGGGACGTTTGCAAGATACCAACCATCTGCTCGAACAGTTCCACGATGTTTACAGCAGCATGGACTATCAGCTCGGAGACCGTGACTGCGGTTACCCTTGACGCTGCATCACAGACAGGAGCGCCTGCGATGGTGTAGTCAACGACAAACCTGGGTGCACGAATGGCAAAACGTCATTTTTTCGGATGAATCCAGGTTCTGTTTACAGTGTCGTAATGGTCGAATCCGTGTTTGACGACATCGCACTGAACGCATATTGGTGGCGTGTATTCGTCATCGCAATACTGGCATATCACCCAGCGTGATGGTATGGGGTGCCATTGCTTAGCATTGACTGCACTTTGAACAGTGGACGTTACATTTCAGATGTGTTACGACCCGTGTCTCTACCCTTCATTCGATCCCTTCGAAACCCTACATTTCAGCAGGATAATGCACGACCGCATGTTGCAGGTCCTCTACGGGCCTTTCTGGATACAGAAAATGTACGACTGCTGCGCTGGCCAGCACATTCTCCAGCTCTCACCAACTGAAAACGTCTGGTCAATGGTGGCCGAGCAACTGGCTCGTCACAATGCGCCAGTCACTACTCTTGATGAACTGTGGTATCGTGTGGGAGCTGCATGTGCAGCTGTAACTGTACACGCCATCCAAGCTCTGTTTGACTCAATGCCCAGGCGTATCAAGGCCGTTATTATGGCCAGAGGTGGTTGTTCTGGCTACTGATTTCTCAGGATCTATGCACTAAAACTGCGTGAAAATGTGATAACATGTCAATTCTAGTACAATAAATTTGTCCAATGAATATCCGTTTATCATCTACATTGCTTCCTGGTGTAGCAATTTTAATGGCCAGTAGCGTATTATGCGGTCGTCCAAGGACCACGAAAATTTACAGATTTGTAGAAGCTACGACACACTCACCTGAAGGTTCCGTCATCATTGCTGTAAAAGTTTCGGATGACATGTGTAGCGACCCCAGGCTTGTAAAAGGTGTTGCTGTGGGCTACGAATGAGGGAAAGAGCAAGTGGAGCACGAGGTACCAGGCGGCTGGGCACTCACCTGTATGCGGCCGTCGGGAAGCGCGACTCGGTACTCGCCATGTACGGTGTTGCCGTCGCTGGCCTCGCGGCGCGTGTAGTCGTTGCCCGTGCTGTAGTCACGCACCGCATACCCGAACTCGTAAGGCTTGGGCTGCAACAGAAAGCGACACGCTGAGTACCTGCCGCGTGGAAGCGGCCGCGCCAGCTGCTAAACGACGAGCACTCCGCGAGCTGCCGCCGGCCTCCAACTAGGCTCTCCATCTGATACCGTCCGTTGCTTACAAGAAGGCTATGCAGTTCCGCCTTGCTGGAAACAGCTCTCCCTCTCTCGATCTCTTTCTCTGTCTCTCTGTCTCTTTCTCTCTCTCTCTCTCTCTCTCTCTCTCTCTCTCTCTCTCTCTCTGCCTGTATCGTTAGCCGGTTCAGGATAGGAACATTACAGATGTGTACATTTCTGATCACTAAAACTGCAACATTATGAAGGCGAGTTTAAATTTACATGAAATGCTCTATGTATCTGGGTATGGATCTGATTAGCATTGCAGCGCATACGCACAAAATACACCGAAGCGCCCAAGGAAGTGGTTTAGACATGCATATTCAAATACAGAGATATGTAAACAGGCAGAATACGGCGCTGCGGTCGACAACGCCTGTATAAGACAACAAGTGTCTGGCGCAGTTACTGCTGCTACAATGGCAGGTTATCAAGATTGAAGTGAGTTTGAACGTGGTGTATAATCGGCGCGCGAGCGATGGGACATAGGATCTCCGAGGTAACGATGAAGTGAGGATTTTCCCTTAAACTCAATTCACGAGTGTACCGTGGATATCAGGAATCCTGTAAAACATTAAATCTCAGACATCACTGCGGCCGGAAAGAATCGTGCAAGAACGGGACCAACGACTTCTGTTCAACGTGACAGAAGTTAAGCCCTTCCGCAAATTGGTGTAGATTTCAATGCTGGGCCATCAAGTCTCAGCGTGCGACCATTCAACTAAATATCATCGATATGGGCTTTCGGTGCCGAAGGACCACTCGTGTACTGATGACTGCACAGCACAAAGCTTTACGCCTCGCCTGGCCCCATCAACACCGACACTGGATTGTTGATGACTCGAAACATGTTGCCTGGTCAGACGAGTCTCGTTTCAAATTTTATCGAGCGGATGGACGTGTACGGGTATGGAGACAAGCTCATGAATCCATTGACCCTGCATGTCAGCAGGGACTGTTTAAGCTGGTGGAACCTCTGTAATGGCGTGGGACGTATGCATTTGGAGTGACATAGGACTCCTGATACATCTAGATACGACTCTGACAGGCGATACGTACGTACGCATCCTGTCCGATCATCTGCATCCATTCAATTCCATTGTGCATTTCGGCGGAATTTGGCAATTCCAGCAGGGCAATGCGACACACCACAGGTCCAGAATTTATACGGTGCTGTTCAGAAGAGATCTCCACCCCCTCGTACTCTTAGGATTTATGGAGCGCTCTGCACTATTCATTGTGTCAATTTCCTCCAGCTCTACTTCAGACATTAGTCGAGTCCACGACACTTCGTGTTGCGGCTCTTCTGCGTGCTCGCGGGAGCCCTACACGATATTAGGCAGGTGTACCAGTTTCTGTGGCTCTTCAGTGTCGGTAGCGGTAAAGTCATATAGTATATGGTTGTAAGGAGAGATTACGCAGAGATTTGATCAATCAAAAACTTGAACTTTAGATGTTCTTGAGAAGATCGTTTCGCATCCCCTGTGAGAAGAAGAAACGATAAGAAGCATGTGTCGGAATTCAATAGAAACAGCATCGTAGAACAGTGGTTCATCGTTCCGCAGTATTACTGTCGGCCTTAGTCAAGGATTCATAACTACCATGCCAATATGGAACCGATCGATTCAAGAGGGCCATAGCGCCAAGTAGGATATTAGCAAACCCACGCGACTACCGCTCAAGATGGCAGATACGTTGTCACTCTGCCATCCAGGATCGTACAGCCATCTCAGATAACTTGAAGGACGAAGTTGGCTTTTTTGCACCAAGACAGGTACCCACAACGACAATGTGTTTGGAGCACCATGGACTGTCAGCACGACGGCTTGGCGAGGCAGCAGAGACAGCTGCGCAAATGGTGGTGCGCCCAACGGCAACTCTCGAAACAGGAGTAGCACCAAGTGTGTGAAAACGAAACTCGGTTCTGAGTACAACATAGGAATTGACGAATAAATATGTAGAGACTCCGGCGAGAATGAACGATGCCAAATCGCATTCGTTGTCGTCACATGGGCCCCACGTGTGGATTGGCCACCAAACACAATCACCACTGGCTCATATTGTCGGTAATCTGGACAGCAGCCATTACATTTCTGATATTTTAAGGTCAGCGAATGTATCCTGTTTTAGAGGTCTCTGTGATATTATCTTTCAACAAGATAATGCCAGACTGCCTCCTGCCCACGCCTCCACTGACTCCACAAAGACGGTGTTCGACTATTGCCCTGCTCTGCATAAGCACCATCCCTTTCATTTAAAGAAGACATATGGACTTAGGTTGCCCGCAGACTGACAGTGGAGATGTACGTCGTTGCCTTCCTCCGATCTTCAAACTGCTTTAGCCAGGCAGTTATAGTGGAACATACAATTTGACATAGGCTCTAAAACACTATATAACTCAGGATTTTTCAGGTAAGTGATACGAAAAATCCTTGGACACACTGGGGATCGAATTCTGGACCTGAAGTTTGTAATACTAATACTTATCCACTGAACTACAGAACCCGGGTACATATTTAAATGTGGAACAATGCAGCATCCTCAAAAAGTTTGCTTGAAGCAAGCACTTTTACTGAAAGATCTTTATATACTAACTTTAACCTTGTTGACATGTAGTCATGTAATGTACTTGAGTTAAGTTTTGTGATTTAAAACTATATTTCACTGGACAGAACTATTCAAAAAGATGAACAGATTTAGTCAAAGAAAGATGAATTCAACGTAACTTACTTTTATCTGTTGAATTATAAACTGCATATGAATAATCTACATACCGTTGGAAAGAGAAAGCTGTAAATTTTTGGTTATCATCGATAGTCACCTGGCAGTTGCTTAACCGATCGGTAGAGGGCTCGCGGGAACATGACAGCCAGTTTGCATCAGTTGGGGTTGGGTTGTTTGGTGGAGGAGACCAGACAGCGAGGTCATCGGTCTCATCGGATTAGGGAAGGATGGGAAGGAAGTCAGCCGTGCCCTTTCAAAGGAACACTCCCGGCATTTGCCTGGAGGGATTTAGGGAAATCACGGAAAACCTAAATCAGGATGGCCGGACGCGGGATTGAACCGTCGTCCTCCCGAATGCGAGTCCACTGTGCTAGGCACTGTATCAGCTCGCTCGGTTTTCGTCAGTTTCGAATAAGATGTATAAGATATTCTGCATTCTCGGGTTCGGAAGTAATGAGTCGGTTGTTACAGTACTAAGGATTCAGCATTGACCCATCAGCAATTAAAAGCCTAAGCCGTTGGGGTAAGCACCTTTACAAAGTTGATGTTTCTAAAAAACGATAAAGCACGGGCCGATTGCATGTGTGCGACTACCGCTTAGATATATACCTTGCACCAAGAGAGGAAAAATTTAACATTTGTAACCTGTACTTGTAAACTTTACGTCTTTCTGTTTCCATCTGTGTGTAGATTAATTGCTCGTAATTTATCTTTCCTGAAGTAAAAATTAATTGAAACACGTGCATTTCTTGAATTACGGTGCAACATTTCTTGTGTTATGGAGCTACTGTATTTCATGCTACTGTTAATAAATGCCTTTATCCTTTAAAATATTCCATTCTTATAGTAATAGTTTTATATGTACCATACTCCATTGGACGTCATTGTTGCTAACACCAGATGCAAGGAACCACATAAAAGGACGTACAGAGCCGCTGTAAACGACTAAGCATCTGACAATGTGTCACAGGGTCCGAAATGTCATTACACGAAATTGAAAAATAAAGTTGTTTTGTGAGTAAAGGTGAAATTTATCTATATATTCATCTGAACTGCCACAGCTACAGTTGTTCCCAATACAACTGATAAAATTATATTGTCTTCCTATTCAATCAGCATCGATGTTGCCACCGCAATTTATAGATAAGTAATCATGTATACCTTTTTTCCTTTCTGATGTGGTGCGTTGCAAGAATACGTAATTTTTCAAGAAGGCTACTTAGTTTTCGTGATATACGATCGGAGTCCAAACTGCAATTGAGCGGCCACGCCAAAGACTGAACTTGCCACAGCAGTTTCTGTCCTGTATTTGAGAAGCTAGCCATTGTAATGAAATGGCTACAAGATTTTGGCGGCAGCAAGAGGTAGTTTGTTTCATCTTAAGAAAATCTAATTCTCGAATAAACAAGATTAACATGCCAACATACAACCACATTATTATGTTATTTTAACACATATTGCATGTTGGCAAGTTAATCTTGTTTATTCGAGAATTCCCCTATAGTACACAGAGATTTTCTTAAAATGAAACAAACTACCTCTTTCTGCCTTCAAAATCTTGTATATATCAACAACATGTTGACACTGTCATATTTCCAGGTGAGATTTCATGTAGGTAGAATTGCTCCTTACGTAAATGTGTTTCGAGGACTGGTATCTGTTTGCTGTGTGTCGGAGACAAAGGTTACAATCTAATTTTTCATTAAGTTATACTATAACTTTATTGATGTAATACTGAAGGAAGAAAGATTTCATTAAATGTACTAATGTTATAAAGACATAATATGAGAGTGTTATATATGGCTACTGGCTGAGTCCGAACGAATATCGACAGCTGTCTGCTCCTGCTTGGCTGTAAGAAGTCAAATGTTTTACTCTCCTCCTAGAGATCACAAAGAGTAACGTCGGTGTCGCCTTTTCCATCACTTCACGCATCCCCGTTTTTCAGTACTGCCCTTAGAAATCGTATCATGCAGTAATCTGTTTCTCCCAACATCTTGTAGGGGCATACTTCCCACACCCGACGTTACCGACCATTTCAAGAGAGTCTGAAACGTAGGAGAAGGAAAGGGAGCAGACGGATAAGTGAGAGCTGTAATTCTGATTCATTAATTAGTGAGACTATAAAAACAGTGCAGCTCTTGTATAGGCTTCCTAATAGGAAGCCGGCGATAAAGCCCCTGCTGCTTGAATCACAACGGCATCAGGGAAAGGGCTGTTAACGTGCTAAATGTAGAGGGTATAAAGATAAGTAACATCAATTCCAAAAACGGATAACGTTCTCCACTTTGTGTTTGCAGTTAATTATACCCTCTTGCTGAATTACGAAGACATGTGATGCAACAGTGTCGTCTTCAGCGGGTCGTGCATTTGCGGTTGACCCTGAGCGCAGTTATTGTCTGACGACAATATAAAGCAGGAGTAAAATAGGCTGGTACATAAATTCTTCGAGAGGCATGAACTTCAGAGGAAGTTATTGCCGTCGTAAACGGCATAAACAGCTTCATGGGAAGAGGAGCGGTTTAAAGCTGGGAGCAGAACATGGACGTGAATGTCGCCCGTTAGCCGCCCACCAGATTTAGATGTCTGCGCTGTTCTCTCTTCGATTCGCAGGCGCATTAAGCCAGGTGCATTTGATGGTGCTTGATGGCAGCCTATATCCATCTAGCGTTTGTTTCCATTCCCGGTTAAAAATTCCAGTATATTTTAGTGTAAATTAAAACAGTATGAGCAGGTGATGATAGTGAATTAGCCCAAAGCGAACTGAACAATTCAATAATAAATGTATCCATTTTGACTATCTTTTCGGCCATGATTGTCTCAAGAAATATGTAAAGTTCTTTTTTTAAAATTACCACTACCAGTCACAAACTTTGTCAACTATTGTATTACTTATTTATTTAACCACATGTTTCGAGGGTTATACCTCATCTTCAGGCTAAATGGCATTACAAAAACAACTTTACTATAAGATCATACTAATGTTACATAGTCTTTTCGTAAATGCTGTGATCATCCTGTGGAAGAAAAGAAAACTTAGTAAGAGGTGATGTCACTTTGGAAGCTGGACTGATGTTTGCACGAAAATGTTGTGTAACGGGCACTCACTTTGTTCTTCTGGCGTGGCAGTCTCGTTGTGATGCGTAGCGGTGTATCCATTTCCGTGGCTCTCTTGGTCGCTGTTCACAAATTGTCACTAACATAGCAGTAACTTGGAGACGGGATCACAAACAGTTCTGTAGTGCAGTGGACAAGATGGCGGTCGAAATACAGCTGGTTTCGATTTGACTATCGATTTGTCGATCTATATGGTGTCAGATGTTTACATGTCTTCTGCACGTCTTGTTATCGTATTACAGATGTAGGTCGACGAAATACATTACAAATTGAACACCTGTTACAATATTATTGAACAAATCATGATATAAACTACATATTTTACATATTTCTAAGCTATAGCTGGGGCTAGAGTCAAACGACTGTCATGTTATGTATCTTTTATTCTAAAAGTACTGTAGTGAAATTGGAAAAGAAATATGAATTTTAGAAGTCTGTCATTTCATTCAGGATCTAGTTATACCCCTTGTGCCTGTGGATGAATATTTACATTTCTTCCAAGATGTCCATTTTCCAGCTGTTTTCTAGATTAAGTAGCACTTTGAGATCGTTGTCTATTGTAACACTGTATCCTGTTTCATTTATATGTTTCGCTATAGCTGATTTATTCGGTTTGCCAAGTCTGAAACAGTCAAGTGTTCCTTAAAGCGGGTTTAAAATTTCTTCCCCTTTGGCCAATTTTAAAACCCACCTTAAAAAACACATTGGAAGAAATGGAAATATTAATTTCTATCCAGAATGAGATTTTCACTCTGCAGCGGAGTGTGCGCTGATATGAAACTTCCTGGCAGATTAAAACTGTGTGCCCGACCGAGACTCGAACTCGGGACCTTTGCCTTTCGCGGGCAAGCGCTCTACCATCTGAGCTACCGAAGCACGACTCAGTAAAGCTGTGGGTACCGGGCGTGAGTCGTGCTTCGGTAGCTCAGATGGTAGAGCGCTTGCCCGCGAAAGGCAAAGGTCCCGAGTTCGAGTCTCGGTCGGGCACACAGTTTTAATCTGCCAGGAAGTTTCATTCATTTCTATGTTAGTGACAATTTGTGAACAGTGACCAAGAGAGCCACGGCAATGGAAACACCGCTACGCATCACAACGAGACTGCCACACCAGAAGAACAAAGTGAGTGCCCGTTACACAACATTTTCGTGCAAACGTCAGTGCAGCTTCCAAAGTGACATCACCTCTTACTAAGTTTTCTCTTCTTCCACAGGACGGCCACAGCATTTACGAAAAGACTATGTAACATCAGCATGACCTTATTGTAAAGTTGTTTTTGTAATGCCATTTAGCCTGAAGATGAGGTATAACCCTCGAAACATGTGGCTAAATAAATAAGTATTACAATAGTTGACAAATTTTGTGACTGGTACCGGTAATTTAAAAAAGAAAACCTTTAAGTAAATTGTATACTGGTGCTAGTGATTCATAATAAATTTTTCCATAGCAGGCAGAACTATTTCGTGATTTTATTGATTGTACTGAAAGAGTGATCGTATTTATTGATGAGAGGCAGTTTCAGTAGCGAGAAGTTTAGTGACGAAAGAGGAAGGGATAGTGTGAATAGATTCTTATGTTCGACATAGATAAAAAATGGCTTCTGGTATACCCACGCCGCTCTCAGATACCAAAATGTTATGAGCGTAATGTTGGTTCCTTGCGTCTTGACTGATGTCGTCCATGCTGTACAAGATTGAGTAGTGCTGCATGAAACCTGCTCCACGTCAAGCTTAATGTATCCCACCCCCCCCCCCCCCCATCCCCTACTGTTTAACAAATTTAGATGCTGTTTCGTTGCCACGAGGATTGTAACTACCCGAACACGCTCACTTATCATAAAAAACAGTCGACTGAGCAGAAGAAACTTCATAAATTTCTCTTATAATGTAGTTCATCTAATTTTGAGCTTCTGAAGCTCCCAAATAGAAAGAAACAGGATCAAACAAAACAGAAATGTCGAAAATGTCAAATACCCGAGAGAAATAATGCTACAGAACGCTCTAGAAGAATTTGCGTTAGTTATGTGAGTAAAGGTTTTCAAAACAGTGCGTGGTATAATTAAGGATGACTGAATGGATTTAAGACTGACACATTAAATGCAGTGGAAGCAAAGATTCTCTGTGTAGTGCAAGTAAACGACGATTAGAAAACGGGAAAAAAGAGATATATATTTGAAAATATCTAGGAATACATCGAAAAGGATGATGACTTTCTTTGGATTTCTCTGTAGACAGGATGAAACTACACTAACAAACAAATAATCAAGTATATTTAGGGAATGAAACCAATAAGAGCTATTTTCGGATATCCTTATCTTTTATCTATTTTATTTTATTGAGATCGTCAGTTTAATTTAAAGTATTGTATGACTGCTTTGTGGTTTTCTCGTATGTATATCCCCTCATCTGTAGATATCCCCTTACCCTACATAGTGATGCGTTGCACAACTCATTAATAACAACAGAGACATTTGTGACAGTTGTACATGTGCGACGAAATCACCGAAAAAAAATTTGCCAAATACTCAACATGTAGATTATTACTAAGACAACTGAAGTCCGCCTGTATATAAGATGGTTGCTGGACTTCGTCTGTTCATATAAAATATCAGATCTCAGCCTTCTAAATTTCCAGTTTCATTTTATATGTGCCATCAGTTTCCGCTTTGCATTACGCCGTCTTCAGGCCCCCTGACCGACTTGTAGGGAGACTCCCATCTCTTGTACCAGTTTTCAAGTGATGACCGAAAGCATCGCTTTGTTAAAAAGAAGCTTACAGATACCAGCCTAGGGATACCACTTACTGTATGCTGTCCCTTATTTCGATTGTACAAGAGGTGGGATTCCTCCTACAAGTCAGTCAGGCACCGGAAGGTAAAATAATGTAACGCTGAAACTGGTAGAACAAATAAAATTTGAAATTTAGACGGCTGACGGCTGATGGGGTTTTTATTCGACATTTAGATGAATACAAGGTTTACATATGACATATTAAATGTAGGAACGATTTTCCTGTTGCAATTACAAACCACTGATCGCGAACAGCCTTCATCTGCCCACTGCCCTCGGACGGCTGGTGACATTGAACTTCCATCGCTTAGTACAAAATTTCATCGACTTGTGTCGGTAATTTCCAGTAAATTATAGATCACTCCATAACGTCCACTAGGTAGCCTCTGTGATCTTTCTGTAAAATAGGCGGTCTTCAGACTAAATCACCACAAACTGTCTCCTCCCACCCACCCCTCCCACCCACACCTCCCTCGTCTATTCCCATTCTAAAGGTCTGGAGGAATTAAAATTTGATGTGTAGCTGGTATTTTTGGGCAACGACGCCTAACACCGTATTCGGAACAAGAAATTGATTGACACAGCTATATTCCCGGTTTATTCAAGTGTCATCTCCACGAGAAAAGATTTTTTCCGTGAGGACGTTGAAGCGGTGCTGATAACATTCCTCCTCTTCTTTTTCAGTTTGGCTGATTTCGTTGTTCCTGTGTTCAAAGTCACTTCTTGGTTGTCACCCTGTCTCTGAGTAGACCCGACAGGCGTCGATAATTCGATTTATTTCTCATATCTCGTATCTTCTTTACCCGTGGTCTAGGGGTAGCGTCTTTGATTCATAATCAAAGCGTCTTCGGTCCCGGGTTCGATCCCCGCCACTGCCTAAATTTTGATAGATAATCAGCATTGGCGGCCGAAGACTTTCGGCATAAGAAGTCAGCCTCATTCTGCCAACGGCCTTGTCAAAGAGGGCGGAGGAGCGGATAGAGGTTCAGGGCATTCTCTTGTCCTAGGGGTGGGAAATTGCCCCTAAAGGCGGAAGAATCAGCAATGATCAACGACATGTGGATGCAGAAGGCAATGGAAACCACTGCATTAAAGACACGTAACGTGTATCCACAGGACATGTGGCCTGTAATTGAAGAAGTGTCATGATGATCTCTCCATTGGCAAAAGACTCCGGAATAGTCCCCCATTCGGATCTCCGGGAGGGGACTGCCAAGGGGGAGGTTACTTGAGAGAAAGATTGAATAATCAACGAAAGGATAACGTTCTACGAGTCGGGGCGTGGAATATCAGAAGCTTGAACGTGGAAGGGAAACTAGAAAATCTGAAAAGGGAAATGCAAAGGCTCAATCTAGATATAGTGGGGGTCAGTGAAGTGAAGTGGAAGGAAGACAAGGATTTCTGGTCAGATGAGTATCGGGTAATATCAACAGCAGCAGAAAATGGTATAACAGGTGTAGGATTCGTTATGAATAGGAAGGTAGGGCAGAGGGTGTGTTACTGTGAACAGTTCAGTGACCGGGTTGTTCTAGTCAGAATCGACAGCAGACCAACACCGACAACGATAGTTCAGCTATACATGCCGACGTCGCAAGCTGAAGATGAACAGATAGAGAAAGTGTATGAGGATATTGAAAGGGTAATGCAGTATGTAAAGGGGGACGAAAATCTAATAGTCATGGGCGACTGGAATACAGTTGTAGGGGAAGGAGTAGAAGAAAAGGTTACAGGAGAATATGGGTTTGGGACAAGGAATGAAAGAGGAGAAAGACTAATTGAGTTCTGTAACAAGTTTCAGCTAGTAATAGCGAATACCCTGTTCAAGAATCACAAGAGGAGGAGGTATACTTGGAAAAGGCCGGGAGATACGGGAAGATTTCAATTAGATTACATCATGGTCAGACAGAGATTCCGGAATCTGATACTGGATTGTAAGGCGTACCTAGGAGCAGATATAGACTCAGATCACAATATAGTAGTGATGAAGAGTAGCCTGAAGTTCAAGACATTAATCAGGAAGAATCAATACGCAAAGAAGTGGGATACGGAAGTACTAAGGAATGACGATATACGTTTGAAGTTCTCTAACGCTATAGATACAGCAATAAGGAATAGCGCAGTAGGCAGTACAGTTGAAGAGGAATGGACATCTCTAAAAAGGGCCATCACAGAAGTTGGGAAGGAAAACATAGGTACAAAGAAGGTAGCTGCGAAGAAACCATGGGTAACAGAAGAAATACTTCAGGTGATTGGTGAAAGGAGGAAATACAAACATGTTCCGGGAAAATCAGGAATACAGAAATACAAGTCGCTGAGGAATGAAATAAATAGGAAGTGCAGGGAAGCTAAGACGAAATGGCTGCAGGAAAAATGTGAAGACATCGAAAAAGATATGATTGTCGCAAGGACAGACTCAGCGTACAGGAAAGTCAAAACAACCTTTGGGGACATTAAAAGCAACGGTGGTAACATTAAGAGTACAACGGGAATTCCACTGTTAAATGCAGAGGAGAGAGCAGATAGGTGGAAAGAATACATTGAAAGCCTCTATGAGGGTGAAGATTTGTCTGACGTGATATAAGAAGAAACTGGAGTTGATTTAGAAGAGATAGGGGATCCAGTACTAGAATCGGAATTTAAAAGAGCTTTGGAGGACTTAAGGTCAAATAAGGCAGAAGGGATAGATAACATTCCATCAGAATTTCTAAAATCATTGGGGGAAGTGGCAACAAAACAACAATTCACGTTGGTGTGTAGAATATATGAGTCTGGCGATATACCATCAGACTTTCGGAAAAGCATCATCCACACAATTCCGAAGACGGCAAGAGCTGACAAGTGCGAGAATTATCGCACAATCAGCTTAACAGCTCATGCATCGAAGTGCTTACAAGAATAATATACAGAAGAATGGAAAAGAAAATTGAGGATTCGCTAGGTGACGATCAGTTTGGCTTTAGGAAAAGTAAAGGGACGAGAGAGGCAATTCTGACGTTACGGCTAATAATGGAAGCAAGGCTAAAGAAAAATCAAGACACTTTCATAGGATTTGTCGACCTGGAAAACGCGTTCGACAATATAAAATGGTGCAAGCTGTTCGAGATTCTGAAAAAAGTAGACGTAAGCTATAGGGAGAGACGGGTCATATACAATATGTACAACAACCAAGAAGGAATAATAAGAGTGGACGATCAAGAACGAAGTGCTCGTATTAAGAAGGGTGTAAGACAAGGCTGTAGCCTTTCGCCCCTACTCTTCAATCTGTACATCGAGGAAGCAATGATGGAAATAAAAGAAAGGTTCAGGAGTGGAATTAAAATACAAGGTGAAAGGATATCAATGATACGATTCGCTGATGACATTGCTATCCTGAGTGAAAGTGAAGAAGAATTAAATGATCTGCTGAATGGAATGAACAGTCTCATGAGTACACAGTATGGTTTGAGAGTAAATCGGAGAAAGACGAACGTAATGAGAAGTAGTAGAAATGAGAACAGCGTGAAACTTAACATCAGGATTGATAGTCACGAAGTCAATTAAGTTAAGGAATTCTGCTACCTAGGCAGTAAAATAACCCTGACGGACGGAGCAATGAGGACATCAAAAGCAGACTCGCTATGGCAAAAAAGGCATTTCTGGCCAAGAGAAGTCTACTAATATCAAATACCGGCCTTAATTTGAAGAAGAAATTTCTGAGGATGTACGTCTGGAGTACAGCATTGTATGGTAGTGAAACATGAACTGTGGGAAAACCGGAACAGAAGAGAATCGAAGCATTTGAGATGTGGTGCTATAGACGAATGTTAAAAATTAGGTGGACTGATAAGGTAAGGAATGAGGAGGTTCTACGCAGAATCGGAGAGGAAAGGAATATGTGGAAAACACTGATAAGGAGAAGGGACAGGATGATAGGACATCTGCTAAGACATGAGGGAATGACTTCCATGGTACTAGAGGGAGCTGTAGAGGGCAAAAGCTGTAGAGGAAGAAAGAGATTGGAATACGTGAAGCAAATAATTGTGGACGTAGGTTGCAAGTGACACTCTGAGATGAAGAGATTAGCACAGGAAAGGAATTCGTGGCGGGCCGCAGCAAACCAGTCAGTAGACTGATGACCGAAAAAAAAAAATCTCAGGTAAATATCAAGTGAAACTGGTTACATTGCTTTAAAACATAATCGATATGTTAACACGGATAACAGTGACCTCCGTCAGTTGTAAGTTTTAAGTGAAAGGTTGTCGCAGACGGAGTTCCTGGAACTAAACAGTACAACCTAACGTTTCAGTATTGCGTTGGCCAACAATGACGTGTATAGTGAAACAGCCCCGAAAGGTTTCCACTTGGTGACACTGTATACCAGGCAAGCTTTGGCTGTCACAGTTTGCCTTCTCGGCCTCATGGATGCGGCGAGAAGTGGAAAAAAAAAAACTATAGTAAACACGGCAGCCAAAAAGTCATTCCGCCTTATGTACTGCTGTAAACTTATGCAGTCTTGTGCTTTCCAGTTACTAAAGTTTCTTCTTTCGGTCAGAGGGATCGGGCAGCAGTGTTAGTAGATGCTGTAATGGAAATGAGCGTTTGGCGTCACTGGCCGGGAGGCCCCTTGCGGGGCAGGTCCGGCCGCCTTGGTGCAGGTCTTATTACATTCGACGCCACATTTTTTTAAATTTTTTCATTTTTTTTGCTCTACCAACTTTTATTTTTTTATTTTTTAAAGTACCTACCGCGTGTTTTTTTACGTAACAAAAGAAATAAAACAAAATCATAGCCATCCCTACTTGGCACCGCCACTTGTGTCCCTGTCAAACAAAAATGAACTCTTACCTCTTCAGGCGTTGCCTTCCTAACTATACGTAACCACCCCCCAACTAAAATGTGAAGAAACTACACTATACGGAACTATCGTGTGTGCATCAACCCACAAAAACACGAGGGAAGGAAGGGGGGAAGGGTATTTCTAGTAGGGTGCGGAAGGTATTTTTTTTATTTTTGTACTTTTTTTAATTTTTATTTTAATTTCTTTAATTTTTATTTATTTTTTTATGTGTATAGATATCAATGTGCAAACAGTCATAGTTAATCAAGCCTGGAAAACTAAAGCTGAATGAAGATACCATCTAAGATAGTAAACAGAAATAACATGAAAATAAAGCTACCACTTCGTAGTTAGGCTTCCCAGCGACTGCGCCCACTGATAAAGATTGTTCAATATATGATCGTTTGCAGTTCGTTCTGACCTCATCTGCCACTGCCTGGAACATTCCAGCTACACGGCGGGCTGTGAAAGGCACTCCATAGGTAGTTTGCGAAGCATTGTCGATATCTGGTATGCCCGGAAATAGCATGATGTCTTTCTTGCAAATAGAGCCAGAAGTCAAGTAAATTCTTGTGTCCGTCACGACAGAGGTAATGGACCGCATGTCCACGTATCCAGGTGACGGAGTTGGTTCGAGTCTTGGGGTAAAATGTCTCATCCGGAAACAATAACGTGCGTGCAAATACATGCTCCGGCCTAACTCGCAAGAGATAAGCCAGCATCTGCCGCACTAGGTGCCAAAGCGGTTCCGCCTCTCCACAGCTGAGGCGGTGCTCGTCAGAATCTACCGTATTACAACCCACACAATTGGGAGATTCTGCCATGTGGATATTGTAGAGACGTTCTTGCGTCACCAGCTTCCCATTAACGACTACGTACCATTGGTAAACGACATCGGAATCAAACATGGCATCGTGTATAGTCTTCCACACCACGCGCCACCGTACGTCAGGATGTTTCAGTTCGACCACATTTAGGGGGAGGCGTTGCATCATGTCGTGATATAGGCGTCGAGTTGTGGCCATTTGTGGTGTCTTGAGCGCTATACTGCAATAACTTTGTTCTAAATAGAAACGTCCAATATAAAAGAGGGGCGCTGGGATGTCCTGTAGTGGCACCGGCGCTCTTAGTGAATCAGGTCGTAGCGCCGTCAGAAGCAAACTCGTGAGGCTCGTAGGACAACGGCGCAGCAGACATGAATGTCAGCTAACATAGAGGGCAATGGCCCTATCATGGACATTAAATAGGCCGAGACCACCTTTTTCCTTGGGGAGGGTAAGAGATACGTATCTGATCTTCAGTAACATACCAGCGGTGACGAAGTATCCCAGCGCTGCCATAATGCTACGAACCATAGGGTTCGGAATGGGTAGCGTTTGGGCGACATGCGGTATGTGGGACGCAAGGTATACATTGGCATAATACGCCCGCTGAACGATGTTGAGGGATCGCAAGCGCTGATTTGCAATTCCGGCCCTAATTTGGTTAAGAAGGCGCCGATAATTGAGCGTCGTCGCGCGTCGCATGTCGTTCATGAAATCTAAGCCCAAGCAGCGGACAGTATCACTGAAGCGTAAGGGGGCAATGTGTTCCTGCCGTAGCCCAATCCCGATGCTCAATGCGACAGATTTGTCAACGTTGATTTGGTTACCAGAAGCTGTACCGTAGGTTGCAATCCAGTCCAAAGCCGCGGCCATATCGTCAGCTCCACGTATGACGATCATCAAATCATCCGCATATGCGGTGCAGCGATAGATGGAGCCGCCGAACTGTATCCCAGTGAGCCTGTCTCGGAGACCACCAACAAAGGTTCTAAGGCCAATACAAATAACCATGTTGATAGTGGACATCCCTGTCGTACTGATCGGCGGATAGGCATGGGTGCCGTCAGTCTTCCATTAACAAGAACTCGAGAAATAGCCCCATGCAGAAGGCGTGTCAACACGGTGATAAAGGGGTCGGGGTATCCCATGCGCCGTAGAACGGCCGTGAGGAAAGTGTGGCCCACACGGTCAAAAGCCTGGCTAAAGTCGATAGACGCCAGGGCTGCCGGCAAACGTCTCACCCGTGCAAGGGAGATGAGATCACTGTAACGACATAACGCAGTTCTGATGTTGTTGGGTCGCCCCAAAGACGTCTGATCGCTGGACAGGACGTGCAATAATGTGCCGCGAATACGTTCTGATAGCAGCCTCGAAAAGATCTTGAAGTCGCTGTTCAATAACGTTAATGGGCGATAATCGCGGACATGATTCCGTCCCTTCGTCTTATGGATGGGTACAATCAGTTCTTCCAAGAACGGTGCAGGCAACGGTATACCCGGGGACATCAATTCCTGACAAATTTCGACCCAACACGGTACCAACAGTTGTTTAAATGCTTGATAGAACTCTAATGGTAATCCATCGATTCCTGGTGATTTATGGGGAGCACCTTCACCAATGGCGTCGAGCACTTCCTCTTCTGTCACTTCTCCCAGTAAAGTCGGTACCATGTCTGGTGGAACTGTACCGTGGACATGTGCTGAAACGGCGTCTACCGTCGTCATATCAGGGAGCACTGCTGAATAAAGTAGAGCGTAATGCCCGTAGAAGGCTTCTGCTATATCTGCTTGTTCTGCCACATGTCGTCCGCCGTCCGATATCATGTCAGTTACCAGTGCCCTACGGCGACTTCTGCGTTCTAGGAGCACGTGACGCATAGATGGTCTTTCTGATTGTATCATGACTGGAGCACGCGACCATATAACAGCGCCCTGTAAATGATGGCGTGCTAAGGAGACGAGCTGTGCTTTCGCGCGATTGACTATGATCTGCCTGTAAGGTGAGGGCTCCATAGCAATACATTCCCGTAGGACGGTGTAATAAATGTTTTCTGTGCTCCTCCTCCACGCCGCCGCTTCCCGGTCGTAAGCCATGAAGGTGCGCCTAAGAGCAGGCTTCGCACATTCAATCCACCAACTGAGGGTCGATCGGTAACGACCACGACGCTGTAAGGACGCGTTCCACGACTCTTCGATAGCACCTTTACATGCCGGCTCGTCCCGACGGGCGACGTTCAGTTTCCAGGGGGGCCCACTGCGCACACACGTGCAGGTTGGAGGCCAATGGTGCAAATATAGGCTGTGTGGTCGGTGAATGGAGTGCGCCAGAGCTCTGCTCCTCTCGTCGCCGTCGAAAGGGTGCCTGTGACGTAAATCCTGTCTAACCGACTTGATGAATGACTTGTATAATGGGTGTAACCAGGAGCTGGGCCGTGGATGTGGCGCCACGTGTCGATCAGGTGGAGGTCACGCACTAGCATTTCCAATTCCGCACACGGGACGTGATGTGGCTGCTGATCAGACGGAGATTATGTACAGTTAAAATCTCCTCCGGTCACCATATCGTCTATGCGGCCCATAAATAGACGCGTAATATCTTCCGAAAAAAAGCGGGCCCGATCTCTCCGCCTCCCTGATCCTGAAGGGGAATATACATTGATGAGTCGGACACCGTTGACAGTTACTGCCATGGCTCTTGCACTCGGTAAGTACAGTACGTCCGTAGTCGCCAAGCCGTCCCGTAGCAGGATAGCCACGCCACAATCGGTACAAGAGGCGTGGGAGATATGGGCGGTATATCCGTAGAAGTCAGGGAAACTAGCGACACATACTTCCTGTAAGAGGGCCACGTCGATGTCCGCCGCATCGAGCATGCGTTGTAGCATTGTCAGTTTGTGTGGTGCCCTTATCGCGTTGATATTGATGGTGGCAAGGCGAAATGTGTGCTGCCTAACCTCTTCGTCTAGGGTAGACGCCGTGGCAATCAAAGCTAACCGCAAGAGATGCCGGACCCACCAAACCCGTTACAAATTATGAGTCTGTCACGCTAGGAGTGGCATCCCCAATGCCACCCCCTCCCCTGTCACCCGTGCCCTCTCCAGGAAGTTCCTCAACATCGTCCGACCACAGTGGGTGCAACACGATGCTGTGTAGCTGATCGGCACCTAAATCTCTCTCACGTACGTCGTCTTTGGTAGAGGTAGACGGAGCGCGATCCATCGACGCGACCTGTTGCATCTGTGGTGCAAATTGTAACTGGGCACTCGCAGTATGGGCAAGTGAACCGTCTACACCACGTAGATACTCAGCAGGCGCATTATCCATGCCGTCTGAGGAGATGTCACCTTCTTGACCAGCCGTGTGTAAAAGGCAATCGTCAGAAGGGGTCCGCCGACGTCGCTTGCGTCGTCGAGGCGAACGTTGCTTTCGAACATGGACATCCGTATCCGAATGTGGGAGGCAATCCAGCGTCGTATCACCTTCCGCTAGGAAAGCCGCGGTCGGGACAATGTTCGCGTCCACGTCCATCGCGTTAGGAATGTTATGTTGCGTCTGGATTCCGTGGGACTGTTGCTGCTGCTGTTGCTGCGGAGGAGGCGGCATATGGGTTGGCATATGGGGTCCTTCCTCTTCCTCCCTTGGTACTTCTGACATCGATGGAAGTGTCTGATCGCCCGTTTCGTCCTCATCTATGGTGCGCATCGTCGTCTGAGCGTACGTGAGGGGCAGGATTGTCGTCCCCGTCGGGGAAACGGAGTCTCCCACTGGTATCTGCGCAATTCTACGTTGTAAGCAGCTCGATCGAACATGGCCTTCCTGCCCACATCCGGAACAGGTACGCGGTTGACCGTCGTACATGATGATTGCACGACAGCCACCGACGTTCAGATAGGACGGCACATGTTTCTTGAGCTCAAGTTTAATTTGGCGCACACCATTGTAGACCTTGTACGTCGAGAAAGTTTGCCACTTTTCTGCAACGTGGCTGATAACATTGCCATATGGTCGGAAGGCGTCCTTGACAACTTCCTCTGGGACCTCGAAGGGGAGCTCAAAAACCCGTACAGTCCTTAGGCCCATGCCTGCATGATCCACCGTCACTGCACCGATGTGCCCGTCAGAATGTTTGAATCTGAATGAGTTCCAGTGTTTAGACACCACTGTCGCGCAAACCTCTGCACTGGTCATTTTAACTTAAACCACGCTCGCCGTTATAGAAAAATGTATTCCGACGACAGTCGCCGGATCTAAACGTAGATCGTCACATATGAACTGTTCTATTTCATAGGCTCGAGGACGCGCATGATCTGGTTGAAAAGTAATTTTGATCGTATCGTGCCCGCATCTCGTGGTCGTGCGGTAGCGTTCTCGCTTCCCACGCCCGGGTTCCCGGGTTCGATTCCCGGCGGGGTCAGGGATTTTCTCTGCCTCGTGATGGCTGGGTGTTGTGTGATGTCCTTAGGTTAGTTAGGTTTAAGTAGTTCTAAGTTCTAGGGGACTGATGACCATAGATGTTAAGTCCCATAGTGCTCAGAGCCATTTGATCGTATCGTGGCGCCATGTGTGTGCCATAGTCGCACTGAACTTGGAACAAATGCAACTCGCGCCGCGCAAAGGTAAACACAAGCAAGCGCTAACGGTCGAGCACGGCGGGGCGCAGCGGACGTCCTCGCCCCACCGCAGCCGAAAGCAGACTGACGTCACATTGGGCGACCTGCTCGCCGAATGGGGATGAAATGATGATGAAGAAAACACAACACCCAGTGCCTAAGCAGAGAAAATCTCCGACCCAGCCGGGAATCGAACCCGGACCCGTAGGACGTCAATCCGTCACGCTAACCACCCAGCTATCGGGGCGGACAGCAGATGCTGTACAGACGTGAAGACGGAGCCTGTCCGGACCGCTGCACGCGACACGTCCGCTGACCTTCCGGCGCATGCAGTTACGAGTCACGACCCGGGATGCACTCTTCACGTCAACACGCAAAGTCCGGCCGCGGTGCACACGCTCGGACAGACGTGGTGAAACTCAGCCGTGACTTCCAGGCCGTCGCTCCGCTTTCCCGCAGTTCTGCTGCACCGCCGTGGGATTCTCACATGACGCGAGTCGGCAACTCCAGTTTCTTCACGACTAATTAGTTTTACGGCTGCATCACCCGCCAGATCTCAGCTTGCGACTTCTACTCGCAGAAGCGCTTGTTCCCCTTCTCACGAACATCTGTCTCGCTAGGGGCAGTATGTTGGTAGTATGTGTTAGTATTTAAAATCCGCATTGTCTGATCTAAGTCACTGCCATTTTTGGCCATAAATGGCACGCATGCGCAGGACAGGACAGTACAGCGTAAACCCGAAATCCACGGACAAAATTTCGGAGACTGTTCAGGGACATTCTCTGAGTATGTGGTGCAAGGATCCCGCGGACTCCGGCGGATCTTTACAGAGTATTACACTAAGATAACGACAGTAGTGGGATAGCGATATGCACATACACAATTGGCGGTAGTATCATGTGCACAAGCTATAAAAGGACACTGCATTGGTGGAGCTGTCATTTATACTCAGGTGATTCACGTGTAACGGTTTACGACGTGATTGTGGCTGTACGACGGGAATTAACAGATTGTGAACGCGGAATAGTAGTTGGAGCTAGACGCGTGGGACATACCGTTTCGGAAAGCATTAGGGAATTAAATACCCCGAGATCCACAGTGTCAAGAGTACGCCGAGAATACCAAATTTCAGGCATTATCTCTCGCCACGGGCAACCTAATGGTCGACGGCCTTCACTTGACGACCGAGAGCAGCGGCGTTTCCGTAGAGTTGGTGCTAACAGACAAGCAACACTGCGTGATATAACCGGAGAAATCAATGTGGGACGTAAGACAAACGTATCCGTTGGGACAGTGCGGTAAAATTTGGCGTTAAGGGGCTATGGTGGCAGATGACCGATGCGAGAGCCTTTGTTAACAGCACGACATCGCATACAGGGCTTCTCCTGAGCTCGTGATCATATTGGCTGAACCCTAGATGACAGTAAAACTGTAGGCTGGTCATATGAGTCCCGATTTCAGTTGGAAAAAGCTGATATCAGGGCTCATGTATGGCGGAGATCTCACGAAGCCATGGACACAAGCCGGTCGCTGTGGCCGAGCGGTTCTAGGCGCTTCAGTCCAGAACCGCGCTGCTGCTACGGTCGCAGGTTCGAATCCTTCCTCGAACATGGATGTGTGTGATGTCCTTAGGTTAGTTAGATTTAAGTAGTTCTAAGTGTTGGGGACTGATGACCTCAGATGTTAAGTCCCATAGTGCTTAGAGGCATTTGAACCATGGACACAGGTTGTCAACAGGGCACTGTAAAAGCTGGTGGTGGATCCGTAATGGTTGGGCTGTGTTTACGTGGAATCTACTGGGTCCTCTGGTCCAGGTGACTGGATCATTGACTGGAAATGGTTACATTCAGCTGCTTGTAGTTCAACTGCAGTCATTAAGCTTTGGAATTTTTATGCATGACAATGCGCCTTGTTACTGGGCCACAATTGTTCGTGATTGATTTGAAGAACATTCTGGACAGCTCGAGCGAATGATTTGGCCACCCTTCGAACATTTATGGGACATAACCGAGAGATCAGTTCGTGAACAATCTACTGCACCGGCAGTACTTTCGCAATCGTGGACGCCCATAGAGGCAACGTGGCTCAATATTTCTGCAGGAGACCTTCACCGACCTGTTGAGTTCTGGCACGTCGACTTGCTGTACTACGTTGGGCAATACTTGATCCGACACCATATTAGGAGATCCCATGACTTTCGTCACCCGGGTGCAGTGCAATTGTGCTATCCCGTTATCCCAGTCACCTTTGTTTCCGTGAAAATACCTTCCCAACAGTGAAAATGTCTGTTGTATGCACTCATCAAAATGTACAGCTTAAAATGAAAAATATTACAATGACACACAAACGAAACACATACACTTTTATCATAATTTGTGCAATATCTCCCTACTGCATTCAGTAAACCCCTACACGAGGTGGATATCGGCAAACCTTTCATCAGTAAACGCATCCATACAGTACTTTTTCACTGTTAACGTAAGACTTACACTGATTGAAAAAAAACAATCCAGGGACACAGCCGAACAGTACTGAATGGGAACCTGAGGACCATGAGTAAAGTGGGCGTTAATACTGTCAACAACAAGTACCGTCAGTGAATAGAACAAGTTTGTTATTAAATAAGACACGTTTTCACTGTTGATCAGACACTTTCCGTCCATTGCTGATACAGAGATAAACAAACGTAAGGGAACAGACGAAATACAATCTCTTTTTGACAGGTCCCTTGTACCAAAATATTTCTTAAATGTCTCTTAACATCCCAGAAATTTTACAGGTGTAGTTCAGGTTCACCCTTTATATATTTAGTTGCCTTGTTCCTTTGCAATGACTTCTGCTTACTTAGACAGTAATAAACATATGACTGAGGCAGTCTGCTCGTCAAATGAAGTCAGAGGAAATCTTCCGAGGAGTCTAAAACCGTCAGAATTATGCATATGATTGAGGATCCTGCACCAAGTGCTTTTAGATCAGTAATCAGTGGTCTGAAATCATTATTTGGATTTTTACTGACATTAAAACTCCGTATTTTATAGTGGAGTTTAAGCTCCAGTGACACAGATGTCGACGGGATGTTAAACCCCAACTGTTCAACGACACGACCCCCTGATTTAACGCACGTATTACAACATAATCGGGTAAATGAAGTGAACTCTTGGGTAAAAATTATTTGTTGTTAGTGACAGCGGTGTAGATATTCCTCTACCAGTACGGTCCACACTGTTCTTCGAAGCGTGTATTTCACAGGCAAGTTCTAGGTTGATAACTTTCATCCACAACCATAATTTGCGAAGAATACCTTATCAATAACCTTAGCCCGTATATTGTGCATTGTACGACGGATTTATTTCGTAATTTTCTATTTACGACGGTAAAATTTGTCCCAGTTAAGGTAACTTTACTTAATTCGTGTTTGTTTTATTCATGTCAGGCTGACCAAGTTGACCTAAACTGTGTGACGTAGACAAGTACGCTGACTGCAATCCAAGCACATACATTTAACGAGTTATACGCTGTAACTTTGTAGTCGGTGGAACAACCAGTGGTAGCTTCATGCTTTATATTTTAATTATGCTTTATCTGAAACGTATTGCAGACACTTTTAAATGGTGTCAGAGAAGAAATTACGTAATAAGATGCTTTAATGTTAACAGTAACAGACCGTACGGCAAATTGATATCATTCGAGATGATAACGCATGTTGCGATACTGTTCTCTGTGTAATCTTTCGACTTTCTGGGCACCACACCAAGCTGCACCACGTACTAAATACTTGTGTGCAAATTCCTGTAACGAGTAACGCTCTATCTTTGACAACCAGTGGCGCACTTCACCCTGCACACATCGCAGATGATTGTGTGTGGTGTATCGAGGGAGCGCCACCTACATCGGATAAGCAGCCAGGCAGTTGTTTGTTATGAAACCGTTGAAATTTTCAAAATCGGTCAACAATTATATGAAGCACTGAAAATCAGTTTTTTGCTTCCCCTGGAAACCATTATGTAGGCAACCTGTAACGCGGAATGGGTGACACTGGTGCCAAAGACAACTTTCGTAAGAAACTATGGACTCTGTTTTTACGTAGTACGTACACCCTTAAGTACTTTGAGAGTTTAAAAAATGATTTTCAAAATAAACATTAGTTGGCTCTATACATAAGTTGCGAAACATCCATTAAAATATTGATATGAGGAAATACAAATTGCTGCAAATTTGCGACAGCAAACAGCACACTGTATCTTCGACACTGCATGTTGGACCACCCGCTTATGAAAGAATACATCCTATGGTTAATGAAAAGATCAGCGCCCTTGCTATTTTTGAGAAAAAAAAGAAACATTGTACTGGAAAGACACGGGAATGTAAATGCAGAGTAGCGTACCGGTTCGTAGGCGCCGCTGTGTCCGCCATCGTCGTAGTCTGAGTAGCCGCCGCCGCCGCCCCCGCCGCCGCCCCCGCTGAAGGGCGCAGCGTACGCCTGCGTCAGCTGCCCCGGTGCCGCCCCTGCTCTGCAGCACGCCACCAGCGCGCAGATCGCAACCACCTGCCAACCAACCAAATGTTGTTGCAGTTTCTAGATATTCCCGTGAGCCACACAGGGGTGTATCTGCGAGAGAATGTCGCCAACAGGGCCTATAAAGTGACTCTTTACGGAGGAGACATAGTCCAGCTGAGCAGTAACCGACCCAGGATTGTACTCTCCTGGCGCTTCTGTGCGCGCGATATTTCTATACACGTGCTGTGTGAGGAAAGTAATGAGACTGATTTTTTTTATCCACCGAAGTATTCCCTTTTTTTAAAAACAATTTTTCCCTTTCAGAGTAGATCCCTTCGACAGCTATACAGCGGCGGAATCGTTGTTCCCCAGTATTGGTAGCAGCGCTGAAAGGCTTCAATTGGTAAAGCCTTTAACATATCGGTCACATTCTTTTGAATATTCTCTAGAGCACCAAAATGACATCCTTTCTTGAATTTCGGGAAAAGAAAAGAGTCACAATGACTCAGATCAGGTGGATAGGGGGAAATCGTTGTGAGGTCAAAAGTTCCGTGATGGAAGTGGCCGTGCGACATGAGGTGAAGTCTTGATGCAGCATCCACTTGTCTGCTATGCCAGGTCTCACTCGATTCACCCTTTACCTGAGCCTTTCAAGGACATCTTTGTAAAAAACTTGCTCGGCAGTTTGTCCTGGAGGAACAAATTCTTTATGCACCATACCCCTACTGCCAAAAAAGAAAATCAGCATTGTTTTGATCTTTGATTTGATCATTCGAGCTTTTTTTGGTCGAGGAATGGCTCAGGGTTGCACTTCTCACTTTTCCGCTTCTTCTCAAGATCGTACTCAAAAATCAAGACCACACGTTTGAACCATTCGTGGTCACTTGCAATCCTCTCAAGAAGATCAACGCACACGTTTCTCTGATTGTCCTTCCGCTCAGTTGTGAGATTTTTCGGCACCATTTTGCTACAAGCTTTTCTTTACGCCAAAACTCGGTCAAAATTTTATATACGGTGAAAGTGTTTGAGTTTAACAGGTCACCCATCATCCTTATTGTTAAACGTCAGTCTGATCTCACAAGAGGAGGCACACGTTGAAGGTTTCCCTAAGCAAGATTCATCTTCAACGTGTTCCAAACATGATTTGTGTCACCGAAATACTTGTGTTACTCTTGATCAGGAAAATTCCCCGTGGGCCTGTTTCAACTTTTTCAAAGGTCACACTCGCGGATTCCCCAGGTTTAACATAAAACATAATGCCATAATGTTGGTCTAAATTCCTCTGTTCCATTTTAGTAGCACACGACAAAAAATACTACTTCACTGATAGCGCTGTCAAAAATCACGTAATGGCTGTACGGAGCAGAAACTCGGGCTGATCATCTGGAAGGGATGAATAAACAAGTCTACACAAGTAAAACAACACAGAGTTGCCAGATGACTCGCAGTGTTGTCAGTCTGTAACTTTTCTCACACATCTCGCAAGCAAGACAAGTCACCACTTAAAAATAGCACCATGGTCGCTTTGGAGAGGTGTGGAAGATCTTGAACTGGTAGCAGGCAGTCATGTGACGCAAGTCGTGGCAGTGTGGTAGAGTGTATGTGACAGTTGGTTCTATGAGATCAGCTCAGTAAGATGGAGCGATTTGGAGAAGCGATAGAATGGCAGAACGAAGTTACTGCGATTCGATGCGCCCATGACAACCCTGTCAATGAAGCTGCCCAGTATGTTGGTGTAGCAACGCAGTTGATGCACAGTAGCTATGAAGGCTAATTGTTTTTCAAGATGCGATTTGACGCGAAATGGAAATCACACTGAAAATCAAAACTGTTTTATTTACAACAGTTAGCTACACCTTTCAGCTACTTCTCTACATAGTCGCCGCTCCGACTTAGACAACCATCAGAGCTTTAGCATTTGAGCTGGATGAGGGACGCACGCCACAGGAAACGAACGGTTATTCTCGACGAGTATCATGCCCAGTTAACGGTCCAGGTCACATGCTACTTGTCGCTGATTTGTTTCTGACGAGGCGGCATCACGTAGGAGCCCACCTTATTCGCTGTCAGTATGTATAAATGAGCGGATGATTATACATACGGCACGCATCTCGAAGCACAGTCTCATCCGTATCTTTTATTCTGTTGGATAGCTATCAATACGACGTCAACACAACATAATCGAGTAGCTGTAAATATTACTGTTGACACTGCAACAATTCTTCTTCAGTAGGTGAGGCCTTGAAGATGAATTATGTACCCACGAAAAGAAGACGGCAACCCTATTGGTAAGAAATGGGCGGTAGCTCTATTGTGTTTGAGTAAATCAGTATCGCAGTGTTCCAAAAGCAGTAATTGCGGGCATACACGTGCAAATTCCATCTCTTCTGCTAATATTTCGGTCGTTTATCTTGCGATGATACTCAGAGTGGCTCACCCCGAAGATAATGCGCGGACGAAAACACGAATGAATCTCCACAGTACAATGAAGCAACTCGGTCGTTTCTCGTAGGTTCTCCAACCAGCTAACGAGCGCAGCACAAAACATCCATGTGCTTCTGTCTTTCACCAAGCCCAAAACTTCTTGAGCATTAGGAGTGTACTGGAGGTGCTTGACAATAAAATGAACTTAGTGCGAAAAACATAAGTACGTATTTCTGTTGACAATTACATGGTGACTTGCCATAAAATGTACACATCCCTAATATTAACTCCTATCGGACTACTGAAATCACCCCAGGTTTAACACCACAAACTGGTGTCCCTGAACGCACTGGAAGTTCTTCAAAATCGCCTCTGGAGATAAAGCTTTTGTATGTCCATTCTTTTAGCAGGAGGTCTCTGACACGACGGCCGCTTACTATCGTGACAAATAAAAACACCTATGGCCGTCCTTGTGATTTTATTTTATTTTGTCGCTACCAGTTTCAACGCTCCAGTGCGTCATCTTCAGGCTGTTTTTGATGCGGTACAGGTTGATACGATCCCCATGCATAACATATCAGTTGCCAGCATTACTGGATACGCAGATAATGTGTCAGCACTCCAACCGTCAACTGCCAACTCATGTTGATGGTTGGAGTGCTAACACATTATCTGCGTATCCAGTAATGCTGGCAAGTGATTTGTTATGCATGGGGATCATATCAACCTGTACCGTCTCAAAAACAGCCTGAAGATGACGCACTGGAGCGCTGAAACTGGTAGCGACAAAATAAAATAAAATCATAAGGATGGCTGTAGGTGTTTTTATTTCTCTCTAGATAAAATTCGGTACGACTGCCTCGTCACCAAGATCAGCTGCTATCCCGTATGGATAGTTAACTCTTTCAAACAGCAAGCAGCGACGTAGAATAGCTAGCACCTTTTCGTTACTTACTACTGAAGTCACCTCAGATATCAGATCACACACTGGTGCGCCCATTGCGCTAGAAGCTCTTTAAAATCGTCTGCTTCATCACCAGCATCAGTTGTCAATCCTGTGTGGATATTTAACTGTCTCGAACAGAACCCAGCTACCTAGATTTGCTAGCACCTGTACATCTACATCAACATGATTACTCTGCAATTCACATTTAAGTGCTTGGCAGAGGGTTCGTCGAACCACAATCATACTATCTCTCTACCATTCCACTCCCGAACAGCGCGCGGGAAAAACGAACACCTAAACCTTTCTGTTCGAGCTCTGATTTCTCTTATTTTATTTTGATGATCATTCCTACCTATGTAGGTTGGGCTCAACAAAATATTTTCTCATTCGGAAGAGAAAGTTGGGGACTGAAATTTCGTAAATATATCTCGCCGCGACGAAAAACGTCTTTGCTGTAATGACTTCCATCCCAACTAGTGTATCATATCTGCCACACTCTCTCCCCTATTACGTGATAATACAAAACGAGCTGCCCTTTTTTGCAACCTTTCGATGTCCTCCGTCAATCCCACCCGGTAAGGATCCCACACCGCGCAGCAATATTCTAACAGAGGACGAACGAGTGTAGTGTAAGCTGTCTCTTTAGTGGACTTGTTGCATCTTCTAAGTGTCCTGCCAATGAAACGCAACCTTTGGCTCGCCTTCCCCACAATATTATCTATGTGGTATTTCCAACTGAAGTTGTTCGTAATTTTAACACCCAGGTACTTAGTTGAATTGACAGCCTTGAGAATTGTACTATTTATCGAGTAATCGAATTCCAACGGAATTCTTTTGGAACTCATGTGGATCACCTCACACTTTTCGTTATTTAGCGTCAACTGCCCCCTGCCACACCATACAGCAATCTTTTCTAAATCGCTTTGCAACTGATACTGGCCTTTGGATGACCTTACTAGACGGTAAATTACAGCACCATCTGCGGACAACCTAAGAGAACTGCTTAGATTGTCACCCAGGTCATTTATATAGATCAGGAACAGCAGAGGACCCAGGACGCTGCCCTGGGGAACACCTGATATCACTTCAGTTTTACTCGATAATTTGCCGTACGTTACCTTGAAGATCATTTCCATCTCGATTCGGAGCTCCTGTCCGACGTGGGTGTTGTGAGGAAACTGGTGCGAGAAAGAGCAACCGACGAGCTTTTTATATGCGCCCGGGAAAAGAGGCGGTTTGCCGGCTGTTTTCACCAGGGCAGGCGGCGGGATCAGCTCTCATTGTTCGCCGGACGGAAGGGGGGCGGAGGGAAAGGTGGAAGAGGGCTCCGGCAAGGGGAGGGGGAGGGGGTTGGCGGTAGCAGTGCGTAACAGCGGCGCGCACACGCGTGCTCGCGGGTTCGCTGACGAAACGAGCGGCCAGTTCCGGCCGGAGAAAGGCTGGAAGCCAGCGATGTGTTGCCGGGCGCCGGGCTCGAGCCGCCAGCCACCTGCCGCTGGGAAGGCGCGCGGTCACGCGCTGATGTTCCCCGAGATGTGTCACCTGGCAGACACTTGTGCAACTGTTATACAACAACGGCCGTCTGCTCTTGCGAAGCTCGAAGGTAGGCTGGTGGAGCAAGACTGTTCAGCAAACCAGAGCACTTTCTTCGTCTTTTACAAACTCCCATATATACTACACTACTGGCCATTAAAATTGCTACACCACAAAGATGACGTTCTACAGACGCGAAATTTAACCGACGGGAAGAAGATGCTGTGATATGCAAATGATTAGCTTTCCAGAGCATTCACACAAGGTTGGCGCCGATGGCGACACCTGACATGAGGAAAGTTTCCAACCGAATTCCCATAAACAAACAGCAGTTGACGGCGTTGCCTGGTGAAACGTTGTTGTGATGCCTCGTGTAAGGAGGAGAAATGCGTACCATCACGTTTCCGACTTTGATAAAATCGGATTGTAGCCCATCGCGATTGCGGTTTATCCTACCGCGATACTGCTGCTCGCGTTGGTCGAGATCCATCGACTGTTAGCAAAATATGGAATCGGTGGGTTCACGAGGGTAATACGAAACGCCGTGCTGGGTCCCAACGGCCTCGTGTCACTAACAGTCGAGATGACAGGCATCTTATCTGCATGGCTGTAACGGATTGTGCAGCCACGTCTCGATCCCTGAGTCAAGAGATGGGGACGTTTGCAAGACAACAACCATCTGCACGAACAGTTCGATGACGTTTGCAGCAGCATGGACTACAGCTCAGAGACCATGGCTGCGGTTGCACTTGACGCTGCATCACAGACAGGAGCGCCTACGATGGTGTACTCAACGTCGAACGTGGGTGCTCGAATGGCAAAACGTCATTTTTTCGGATGAATCCAGGTTCTGTTTTCAGCATCATGATGGTCGCATCTGTGTTTGGCGACTTCGCGGTGAACGCACGTTGGAAGTGTGTATTCGTCATCGCCATACTGGCGAATCACCCGACGTGATGGCATGGGGTGCCATTGGTTAAACGTCTCGGTCACCTCTTGTTCGCATTGACGGCACTTTCAACAGTGGACGTTAAATTTCAGATGTCTTACGACCCGTGGTGTACCCTTCATTCGATCCCTGCGAAACCCTACATTTCAGCAGGATAATGCACGACCGCATGTTGTAGGTCCTGTACGAGCCTTTCTGGATACAGAAAATGTTCGGCTGCTGCCCTGTCCAGCACATTCTCCAGATCTCTCACCAATTGAAAACGTCTGGTCAATGGTGGCCGAGCAATTGGCTCGACACAATACGCCAGTCACTACTGTTGATGAACTGTGGTATCGTGTTGAAGCTGCATGGGCAGCTGTACCTGTACACGCCATCCAAGCTCTGTTTGACTCAATGCCCAGGAGTATCACGGCCGTTATTACGGCCAGAGGTGGTTGTTCTAGGTACTGATTTCTCAGGATCTATGCACCCAAATTGCTTGAAAATGTAATCACATGTCAGTTCTAGTATAATATATTTGTCCATTGAATACCCTTTTATCATCTGCATTTCTTCTTGTTGTAGCAATTTTAATGGCTAGTAGTGTACTATTCGTGATAAAGTGACAACAAAATAATTAAAACAGGAGGAAGTGGGACCGCAGCTCAACACCCCGACAACAACGAGGCGATCAGATAACTTTAACAATACCTTACAATTTTTGCATGTAATGCAACTATCTGTGATGAAAAAACATTACACACATATTCAGTCAGATCTTGACAACATTTCAAAGTAATGCTGAGGCGTAACAACATAGTCACCGTTGGAATTAGTCAAATCCGAATAACTGGCTGTAAATCTTTATGGACATGAAATGGAATGATCCAATAGGCCCACTCGTATGCAAAGCAAGTGATAAGCTTGTCTTTACTAGTAGGATACTGGAAAAGTGCAGTAAATTGTTTGAAAACTGACACATTGTCAACTGGAAGTTTGCGACCTTCGTATATGTTTCTGTAATAATTTATTCAGTCAACGATATATAATTCACATTACAGCAAGGTGATAAGACGTCCCGTATTAGCCGGAACAATCCCTTTTTCTGAGCCTTTGCCCCGTCTTTTTCCATTTTTTTTCCTTGTACGTAGAGCAGAGCGCTAAAATGTCCCTTTTTGTGGCAATGACTTATCGGCATAAAACGTCGTTGAACATATTTCTCAAAAATTCAAAATGTCCCGTTTTGCATCGGTTTGACGAAACATTTATAGACACTAACAATTGACATAGTAAAGCACGGTTTAAACTGTGTCTACAATACATATACACCTGAAACCGTGGCAAAGTACAGTTGGGGACGAAAACTGAGTCGTGCCGCTCGGAGCTATCAACTAATAAATCATAATCACTCGCGTTTTTTATGAAAGCTGCCATCAATAAAGAAAATTGTAAACCTATATGCTTGAGTGTGAGTCAAAACAGATTCATTACGGTCGTGGCTTCGGCAGAATACAGTGCTGCGTTCTGCATTCGTGAAACAATAAAATACAGTCAACTTTTGTAAACTGCGAAGCTAAGAAATTTGAAATTAATAATATGCCACCGTCGAAAAAGAAGTTTGTTTTTATTAGTTACCTGCAAAAGGAATATCCATACATTAAAAAAAAATCTGCCCCAGACGTTCGATGCAATAAGCGTTCGTCTCCTTTCAGTATAAGCCATTGGGGGTGTTCGAAAATACCTTAACGTATAAACAGTGAAAAACACAAAAAATGGTGAGGGAAGTGCTTTTCCTAGCACCGTATTAACCAATTTTTCTAAGAGTGAAAGCTTTGGTGATAAAGACATGAAATAACCAACTGTTGAAGGAGCGTTCGCTTACCATAGTGTCCACAACGACCTTTCTTTCATGTTAGCGGACTATACGGCTAAACTTACCCATTTACTTTTGGACCAAAATTTGCTTGTGGTCGTATCAAAACCGAGGCAGCTATATTAAATGTTTTAACATTATTTACCATTTCTAATTTTATTTCAATAATGATGGATGCATCAAATCATAGGGATGCAAAAAGATTTCTTTCTCGGTACTTTGATCCTACTGAGAGGACTCAACTTAAAACATTGGAGTTGAAACCTTTGTCTAGAGCAACTTCAGAACTCATTGCTCCATTTTTAAGTGAATGTCTGAAAAACAATAAGTTAAAAGAAAAAAATCACTCTTTGTGCAGATAATACGAACTGCAGTTTTGGAGACGTATGTAGAGAGGGCGTCAACAACATCTTCACAAAACTGAAAGGAAATTTAGGTGACGACTTACTTGGGGTTAGGCGTTATACTTGTATAACCCACAGTACTATACAGATGGCTGATGATGTCCTTCCTATTAAAATTGAAGACATTGACTCGATAATACACTCTTATTTCTATGTGTATTCTGTAAGGATTTAAAATCTTTAAGAATTTTGTAAATTTGTTGACCAGAAGTAAAAATAAGTTATAGGCTTTGGCAAAACAAGGTGGCTTGCTGTACACCCTGCGGTCTAATGTCTTCTTGCAGTGTCCATTCCTTTGAAACCATATTTCGAATCTCAAAATAAATGCCCATTCGTTAACAAATCTTTCCTTGAAAATCTTTTATCATAAGCTTCGTTGTTGTTTCTTCACAACCAAGCATCAAATTTACGCACTGCAGTTAAAGAGTATAGTGTGAAACAATTACAGTTTTTAAGTTACCACTGTGTTAAATGTTTTAAAACCTAATATAGTTTCCAAGAGTGAAAATTATTGCAAAACATCAGTTGCCAGATCAGTTCTTGGTAAACTACAAAATGAGGCTTCACCATCAGAGAGTGCAAAATTTGAACAATATGTCTATACATTTTATCAGACTGCAGCTGAATATTTAAATAATTGGCTTGAACCCATTGAGAGCTTGCAGGATTGCAGTTGAATAAAATACAAGGCAGGAGTATCCCAATGGAAGGATAGACAAAAGATTGTAGATTTCATTCGTAAAATGGCTTCTTCCACTATAATGGACGCTACTAGTCTGTATGATGAGTATGAGTATATTAAACAACACATATCACCGAAGATATTAGATAAATAGAAACTGGAAAAAACATCACCTAGCGATTGTTGGGTAGAAATTATTGCACATTGTAAATTGAACAGTGTTTCCTATATCCATTTTCTTAAAATATTAGAATTTCTTCGTTGTTTACCCGGAACGAACGCTCTCACTGGACGAGTGTTTTCTCAAAAATGGTTCAAATGGCTCTGAGCACTATGGGACTTAACATCTGAGGTCATCAGTCCCCTAGAACTTAGAACTACTTAAACCTAACTGACCTAAGGTCATCACACACATCCATGCCCGAGGCAGGATTCGAACCTGCGATCGTAGCAGTCTCGCGGTTCTGGACTGAAGCACCTAGAACCGCCAGCCACCGCGGCCGGCAGTGTTTTCTCATATGAATGGTTTGTGGACAAATGATAAGGACGCCCCTTCAGTACAGGCTTTGAAAGCAATGTCGGTTAGTATGGTGAAGTTTAATGACACTTGCGTAAATTTCTAACAAATGTTTTCTGGTAAACTGGACTTACCGAAGAAGATCCATTCATAATCAGCAGAATATTAATGAGGAATGACTCTTGCACTAATAATTCTACAGGACTGTTTGCATGGAGGGAATTCAGAGCTACTATATAACTAAGTTACTCATTATTTACGTATTTATTTATTATAAGTTTCGAAACCTCCGTATTTGTGACGAAACAATTTTACACATCCTCTTTTGACGCTTGTTTCATTTCGAAAAGTTTATACGTCGTATTTTCTTGTTTCATAAATATTGTCACCTTGCATTACCCATTTCAGCAAACAGCTGCCGTCTTCAGATATGACAAAACCCTCTACAAAGCTTCGTATAGATATATAAGAAAATAGTTAGGCACTTCGAACACCATGAACTTCACTAAAATATTTCGATGACTGCACATCAAACTGTCACATAGAAAATGGACTTTTTAACATGTGACGAAATGGCGTACACTTACAGAAATATTTTAGTTGACTTCATGATGTTTGAAGTACCTAGCTGTTTTGTTATATATCTGTGCATAACTTTGCAGTGGATATTGTTATATCTGAAGACGCAACTGTTTGCCGAACCGGTGATGTGAAAATTATGTACATACGAGATGTGTTCAGTAAGTGATGCAACACCATTTTCTAAAAGCAGTTTGGCTTTATTCAGGATTCCCCACTCTTTTGGCTACAGAATCCTATTTTTCAACATAATCTCTATTCAATGCGACGACCTTACGCCACCTTACTGGTAGGGCGTGTATGCCCACAACGTGCCGCTCTACTGGTCGATGTCGGGCCCAGAGTTTTGCTGCATCAATAACTTTCCTGTCATCCACGTACTGCTTTCCACAGAGCGCATCCTTCATTCGGTCAAACAGGTGGAAGTCGGAATTGTAGGGTGAACAAGGAAGGAAAGTACACGAAGTTTTATGAGAGCCTCTCGGATGGGCATACTTGTGTGAGGCCCTGCGTTTTTATGGAAAAGCCAAAGTTCATTTGCATTTTTGTGCCGACGAGCACACTGCAGCCGGTTCTTCAGTTTCCTGAGGGCAGCACAATACAGTTCAGAGTTTATCGTTACGCCATGAGGAACATCATACAGAGCAACCCCTTTAGAGTTCTGGAAGACCGTTGCCATGACTTTACCAGCTAAGGGCACTACTTTGAACTCTTTCTTCGGAGGAGTGACGGTGTTGCGTCACTCCATGAATATTCCTTTTGTTTCTGGGCCGAAGTGATAAACTCATATTTCATCACCTGTGATGACGTTCGACAAAAAATCGTCACGACCAGCCTCGTAACGCGCAAGCAATTCGGCATAAATGTTCCTACGTTGCTCTTAGTGGTCTTCCGTAAGGAGGCGAGAACACAGCGGGCACACATCTCTGAGTACGCAAACTGGTAGACGAATGTGTTAGCACTACCAACAGAGATGTCCGCTTGTGCAGCGAGGTGTTTGTCATAGGTTGATCACATCGAATGAGAGTGTCCGCACGTTCCAACCTTGTAGCAATCACAGCTGTCTGCGTCTGGCCGGCAGGCGGATGATCGGATAGGTTTGCGCGACCTTGTTGCAATGACGACAGACGCCTCGCCCAAAGACTCACCGCGCTTTGGTTCACTACCTGGTCTCCGTAGACATTGTGCAAGAGCCTATGAATATCTGCGATGCTCTGACTCCACCCGAACAGGCCATGAAGGCCCAACGGTACTGACCGGCCGCCGTGTCATCCTCAGCCCATAGGCGTCACTGGATGCAGATATGGAGGGGCATGTGGTCAGCACACCGGTCTCCCGACCGTATGTCAGTTTACAAGACCAGAGCCGCAACTTCTCAATCAAGTAGCTCCTCCGCTTGCCTCACAAGAGCTGAGTGCACCCCACTCGGCAACAGCGCTCGGCAGGCTGGATGGTCACCCATCCAAGTGCTAGCCCAGCCCGACAGCGCTTAACTTCGGTGATCTGACGGGAACCGGTGTTACCACTGCGGCAGGGTCGTTGGCGCTCTGATTTTCTGCCAAAGGAAATTCGGTGATAGCTCTCTGCATGAACACACCCTTTTGATTACAGACGCCTTTTTAAAGGCTACATATAGCGCCATCACCTATTGGAAGTTCATGAAACTATAGAGGGTGACGCGGGAATATTTCACAAAGTTCCACTACAAATTTCCCGTTTATTCAACCGACATTGGCCTCGTATTTAAGCGATCGTTTACCGTAACAAACTATTATACAAAAGTATGATCTGTCCACGAGGAGATTATGTAGGAACCATACCAAATACGAATGGCAGGGAGTACTGAACAAAGAAGGGGGCACCCAAACAAATGTCCCAATGTGTGAGTGAGAGAGACCGTGCCGCACACCCGAAGCGAGGCTGCATCGACGGTTCGTTTCCTCCCACTTTCAGGTCGGCTGTGGGAATCTGTTAATTGTAAACTCGCACTGCGGTGCGGCGTCAGAGTTGACAAACAGTACAGACAGCGACTCTCCAACCCCATTCGATTGCTGACCCTGGACGAGTACACACCGCCGTTAGTAGGAGTGCGAAAGTCATTTTGGTTTACAAGCGTTGTAGTCCGTCACTTTGGGAGCTGCCTTGTGCTAAGACCTCCCAGATTGTCAGCAGAGCCACTACGGTGGTTGCGTTCGTGAAATCAAGCTGTTTCTCGTCGAGAGAACGGTATCGCGACCCCACCGATCGCCATGTGTTAGGCTATGTCGTTCGGCTCCTGCTTCTTTGCACGTAATTAGGATCTCAGGGCCAGCAATTCTAAGATCCTTAAATAATTTCAGTCAGATATTCCTCACTCTCTCTAGAGACTGGAGTATTGTCATTTAAGAATGTTCAAATGTGTGTGAATTCATAAGGAACCAAACTGCTGAGGTCATCGGTTCCTACACTTGCACACTGCTTAAACTAACTTATACTAAGAACAACACACACAACCATGCCAAGGGAGGACTCGAACCTCCGGCGGGAGGGGCCGCTCATTCCGTGACATGGCGCCTCTAACCACACAGCCACTCCGCGGGACTATTGTCGTTTTAATTATTCATTGTGTTTTCAGTTTCACTCCTTGTCCTACAGCGAGAAGGTATCCCGCCAAGTCACTCGGAACGATGGGTCCATGCTATGAAACACTGTGACAAGCTAACACATATAAATTTTAACGTATTTACTGGCTGCTGCTTTTTCTTTTAATTCTACATCTACGTGATTACTCTGCTATTCACAATAAAGTGCCTGGCAGAGGGTTCAGTGAACCACCTTCAAGCTGTCACTCTACCGTTTCACTATCGAACGGCGCGAAGGAAACATGAGCACTTAAATTTTTCTGTGCGAGCCCTGATTTCTCTTATTTTATCTTCATGGTCATTTCTCCCTATGTAGGTGGGTGCCAACAGAATGTTTTCGCAATCCGAGGAGAAAACTGGTGATTGAAATTTCATGAGAAGATCCCGTTGCAATGAAAAGCGCCTTTGTTTTAATGACTGCCACTCCAATTCACGTATCATGTCTGTGGTACTATTTCCCCTACTTCGTGATAATACAAACCGAGCTACCCTTCTTTGTACTTTTTCGATGTAAGTCCCATCTGATGCGGATCCCACACCGCAGAGCAATACTCCAGAATAGGGCGGCAAGCATAGTGTAAGCAGTCTCTTTAGTAGATCTGTTGCACCTTCTAAGTGTTCTGCCAATAAATCACAGTCTTTGGTTGGCTCTACCCACAATTTAGGGTATTTGTAATTGTAATCCCTAAGTATTTAGTTGAATTTACGGCCTTGAGATTCGTGTGACTTATCGCGTAATCGAAATTTAGCGGGATTACCTTTAGTACTCATGTGAATAACTTCACACTTTTCTTTCTTCAGGGTCAATTGCCACTTTTCGCACCTACAGATATCTTATCTAAATCATTTTTCAATTCGTTTCGGTCATCTGAGGACTTTACAAGACGGTAAATAAAAGCAGTATCTGCAAAAAATCTAAGACGGCTACTGAAATTGTCTCCTATGCCGTTAATATAGTTGGGGAACGCTGGATATTATTTCTGCTTTACTTGATGACTTTCCATCTATTACTACGAACTGTGACCTTTCTGACAGGAAATCACGAATCCAACCGCACAACTGAGGCGATATTCCATACGCATGCAGTTGGGTTAGAAGACGGTTGTGAGGAACGGTGTCGAAAGCCTTCTGGAAATCTAAAAATATGGAATCAATTTGACATCCCTGTCGATTGCACTCATTACTTCGTGAGTATAAAAAGCTAGTTGTGTTTCGCAAGAACGATATTTTCTGAATCCGTGCTGACTATATGTCAATACATCGTTTTCTTCGAGGTACTTCATAATGTTCGAATACAGTATATGTTCCAAAACCCTACTGCAATTAGACGTTAGTGATATGGGCCTGTAATTCAACGGATTACTCCTGCTTCCATTTCTGGGTATTGGTGTGACTTGAGCAATTGTCCAGTTTTTAGGTATGGATCTTTCTGTGAGCGAGCGGTTGTATATAACTGCTAAATATGGAGCTATTGTATCAGCATACTCGGAGAGGAACCTGACTGGTATGCAATCTGGACCGGAAACCTTGCTTTTATTAAATGATTTAAGCTGCTTTGCTACACCGAGGATATCTATTTCTATGTTTCTGATCTTGGCAGTTGTTCTAGATTGGAATTCAGGAATATTTACTTCGCCTTCTTTGGTGACGGAGTTTCGGAAAATCGTGTTTAATAACTTTTCTTTAGTGGCACTGTCATCAGTGACGTCACCATTGTTATCGTGCAGTGAAGGTATTGATTGCGTCTTGCCTCTGGTGTGCTTTATGTATGACCAGAATCTCTTTGGGTTTTCTGCCAGGTTTCGAGACGGAGTTTCGTTGTGGAAATTATAGAAAGCATCTCGCATTGAAGCACGCACTATATTTCGAACTTCTGCAAAACTTTGCCAGTCTTCGGGATTTTGCGGTCTTTTAAATTTGGCATGCTTTTTTCAGATTGTCAATTAGATGATGAAACACCTGCAAGAAGAAGCCTAACGTCTTCAAGGTCCAGTATCGCCGACTGTCCATTATACTTTGGAGTGTGAAGTTATTCTCCTAATTGGAAACACGCGTGTCGGCTGGACCTCTGCGGCCGTTGCTACATCTCTACTGCTGCACCCCGTCCACGGGCACAGGCATCGGGGTACGACTTACTAACCTGTCAAGTGATCGCATTACATAGATTTTGCAACCTACTCTACATCTTCTATTCGACAATAATTTATTTTATTATGTACTGCATACTATATAAAAATATTTATTCTGTTGGCTCAACATATGATGTCTGTTGGCTGGAGAGTTCAGGCTGTCACCACATCTTTGCTGTTTTGTCCAGCTAATGAGCAAAGACATCGAGCTACGACACATTCAGATGTGGAATGTTGGCACTGTAATCATTTTGTAGCTTAATCCATATTTTCTTTTATTTAATTACTTATTGTATACCTCTACCTTTCCTACTTGATTTCATGCATTTGTATCCCATAACTGGTCAAAAATTTATTGCAGGTTCACTCTATACGCATATATTATTGCATATATTTTCCTAACAGTTTGGTGCATATTGATGTTGAGCATGCGTTTTTAATAAACTCATATATCCATTGTTTGCTTCTTGTATTTCATTACATATATTAACTTGTTCATGCTGTTTGTAAGTATTGTACTTGTGCGCCACCTGTTGGCCTATTGTTTTTTCCTTGTGGGCTGCGAGAGCAAGCGTAGCTGGATTGTCTGCTTATAACTCTGAATGGGGCTGCGTAATCCTGAATCCGGTAGCATTCCTGTATATAATATTTTGGTTGACAAGTTACTGATGTAACGATTTTGTGTGCAAAATACTGTAAATCAATGCGGACTTATGAGTTGGTTCAAGGCTTTCTGTGTTTCATTATGTATTGATCTCTTTCATTTATTTCTTAGATCTTGTGTAACTTATGTTTTACCTCAATGGTACACGAGATCCGGCGGCTGGAAGAGTATCCATTGTGATGCAGATGTCTCTTGGTATCATTTTATGAGCAGACATCATACATGTTTCTTTTTATAATCGGTGTGTATTTAACTTTTTGTCTGTATTAAAGATTTTGTAATACCTTCTCGTGCCTTATCTTCGTGCAGTTAAAGGAAGGAAGATTGTGTTTAATGACCCATAGATATCGGAGAAACGGAGCACAAGCTCGGATTTTGTCAAGGATAGGGTAGGAAACTGGCCGTGTCCTTTCAGAAGAACCATCCTGGTTACTGCACTTTTCTGTTATTACTCCAGATTTCAAGATTGCTGTCTAATCAGCTGAAACTAGTAATCATTTAATGTTATAAGCCTCCGATCTTCATTATTAAAATATTTTATTAAGAAACATTTTTAACTTTTCGTAATATATTCGATGCTTGTTTCCATCCTTGCTGTATCAGTAACTATTTTAATTCTTTCGAGATTGTTCTCATTATGATCTGGATATTCATTTTCAGAAAGAGCAAAAAAATTGTCAAGATTTCTACCTGAAAACTGTATTTATTTCCCTCTGCTATTCTCGCACAGACTGCTTTTACTTGCTAGGTGTGTTGTCTTCATAGTTGCCATTTTCTAATCTCGGCGTTCTAGATGTGTCTCAATGACGAAGTCTTCTCGAATAACTTCATCGTCTCTATTCCAATATTCAGTTTCCTGCCTGTCATCTTCTAGTTTTCTCTGGCTTCGTCAGGTAGAGGCTAACAGGAACCTAAGCAAAACGTTGCAAGAAGACAACCATGCTGCTCGCCTGATAACACGATAAGGACTCGCAATACCGGAACCAGTCGTATCTTCTGCTGCAGACATCGGATCTCCAGCTTCACCAAACGCCATACATGCATCTTCTTTAGTCTAGCGTGTATGCGCAATGGACGAAGGATCACAAATACACTCCTGGAAATAGAAATAAGAACACCGTGAACTCATTGTCCCAGGAAGGGGAAACTTTATTGACACATTCCTGGGGTCAGATACATCACATGATCACACTGACAGAACCACAGGCACATAGACATAGGCAACAGAGCATGCACAATGTCGGCACTAGTACAGTGTATATCCACCTTTCGCAGCAATGCAGGCTGCTATTCTCCCATGGAGACGATCGTAGAGATGCAGGATGTAGTCCTGTGGAACGGCTTGCCATGCCATTTCCACCTGGCGCCTCAGTTGGACCAGCGTTCGTGCTGGACGTGCAGACCGCGTGAGACGACGCTTCATCCAGTCCCAAACATGCTCAATGGGGGACAGATCCGGAGATCTTGCTGGCCAGGGTAGTTGACGTACACCTTCTAGAGCACGTTGGGTAGCACGGGATACATGCGGACGTGCATTGTCCTGTTGGAATAGCAAGTTCCCTTGCCGGTCTAGGAATGGTAGAACGATGGGTTCGATGACGATTTGGATGTACCGTGCACTATTCAGTGTCCCCTCGACGATCACCAGTGGTGTACGGCCAGTGTAGGAGATCGCTCCCCACACCATGATGCCGGGTGTTGGCCCTGTGTGCCTCGGTCGTATGCAGTCCTGATTGTGGGGCTCACCTGCACGGCGCCAAACTCGCATACGGCCATCATTGGCACCAAGGCAGAAGCGACTCTCATCGCTGAAGACGACACGTCTCCATTCGTCCCTCCATTCACGCCTGTCGCAACACCACTGGAGGCGGGCTGCACGATGTTGGGGCGTGAGCGGAAGACGGCCTAACGGTGTGCGGGACCGTAGCCCAGCTTCATGGAGACGGTTGCGAATGGTCCTCGCCGATACCCCAGGAGCAACAGTGTCCCTAATTTGCTGGGAAGTGGCGGTGCGGTCCCCTACGGCACTGCGTAGGATCCTACGGTCTTGGCGTGCATCCGTGCGTCGCTGCGGTCCGGTCCCAGGTCGACGGGCACGTGCACCTTCCGCCAACCACTGGCGACAACATCGATGTACTGTGGAGACCTCACGCCCCACGTGTTGAGCAATTCGGCGGTACGTCCACCCGGCCTCCCGCATGCCCACTATACGCCCTCGCTCAAAGTCCGTCAACTGCACATACGGTTCACGTCCACGCTGTCGCGGCATGCTACCAGTGTTAAAGACTGCGATGGAGCTCCGTATGCCACGGCAAACTGGCTGACACTGACGGCGGCGATGCACAAATGCTGCGCAGCTAGCGCCATTCGACGGCCAACACCGCGGTTCCTGGTGTGTCCGCTGTGCCGTGCGTGTGATCATTGCTTGTACAGCCCTCTCGCAGTGTCCGGAGCAAGTATGGTGGGTCTGACACACCGGTGTCAATGTGTTCTTTTTTCCATTTCCAGGAGTGTAGGTCTAAGGCGCTGCAGTCATGGACTGTGTGGCTGGTCCCGGCGGAGGTTCGAGCCCTCCTCGGGCATGGGTGTGTGTGTTTGTCCTTAGGATAATTTAGGTTAAGTCGTGTGTAAGCTTAGGGACTGATGAACTTGGCAGTTAAGTCCCATAAGATTTCACACACATTTGAACATTTGACCACAAATATGCAACAACTAAGAAAAAAAATGTACAAGAACATTCACAGGCCTCAAGTATATTCAGAGCAAGGAATCTTTCACCAACGTCCAACCTTCTAACTGCCTCGTCCATTGCACCAGAAGAGCCATAATCACAGACGTTCTGTGCATATACTGCTGTAACCCGCAAATGTGTATGTGTGTGTGTGTGTGTGTGTGTGTGTGTGTGTGTGTGTGTGTGTGTGTGTGTTCCTGTTTGTGTACGGTGTGGGGGCTATATAGTCAAGTATGTCACTGCTATGCTGGCTAATCGACTGCCCCACAGTGCTAGTTTGATAGTATACACAGAATCATATTCTTCCTTCTTCTGTGATATCAATCCTGTTCCACCTAAATTTAGTAGTTATAGCGCAGGTTTTGGTGGATTAGGATTCCGCAGGTGTGAGCTTGTTTTAAAAAATCATGCATTGACAACATAAGTTTTGCACACAAATACTGTGGTATCAATAAAATGTTTGACAATTAATAATAAATCGACAATATTCTGCCCAGAGTTAACGCTTATGTAAAAATGGACGTAACCCAGTAATAAATAACTTCCCAACCAATACATTATATTATATACAACTCGAATGTGTTTCAGGCCCTGTGACATACAAGCAGACAGCAACCACGAATAACATAGTAGAAAGCACAGTATTTACATTCTGTACCCATAATACAAATTGGCAGTCATATAAGCACTGTGCAAAAAATGAGTAAAATCCTAACAGCATCTACGTCTGCTACCAAGTATCTACACCAGCTACGTACAATAGGGCTACAAAGGCCACTGGGTCTATGGACAACAGTAGCTACACAAAATTATAGTTATGTACAATAGCTGAACACACCTCCAGCTTGATTACAAACAGAATACAGAGTTCTCTCTTGTACAGTGGTAGAATACACCCTGAGTGTGGAGATAAGACACAGTATAAAAGGCCACTATTGAGCTTCCATGGTCACGTTGTGTAATATCGAAACCTGTAACAAACACTTGATATTCAAAGTACATACAGCAGCCACTGGCTGTCTTCACTATACACAGTACCTGCCATTCAGTAACCTCAATCTGATAACTCATCGGCTTCCAACTAGACACACAGCTAAACTAAATGAAATGTTGAAATGTGTGTGAAATCTTATGGGACTTAACTGCTAAGGTCATCAGTCCCTAAGCCTACACACTACTTAACCTAAATTATCCTAAGGACAAACACACACACACACACACACACACACACACACACACACACACACACACACACACACACCCATGCCCGAGGGAGGATTCGAACCTCTGCTGAGACCAGCCGCACAGTCCATGACTGCAGCGCCTTAGCTAAACTAAAGCAGAGATCTAATAACAAAACCACTTTTTTCCTTTTCTGGTTCCGGTTTCCATCTTCTCTGCCCACCAGGTAAAGACACGCCGTTCCTCCAAGTAGCTTGGTCATGTCCTGCTTTGACCAGTGACTGCACAAGCTACCCAGTTCCTTGGCACTCCCACGTTCCAGCTGAACTTTCATCTCAGTTGCTGGCCACCAATAGTTGTGGCCTGCTCTAACTCCTGTCCATGATGACAATTTCGGCCTGCCACATCACACGCGAAATATGTGCAGACGGCACCCCATACCAGGGCTAGCGCCTTCTGTCAGTAACCACTACAGCTGCCAACAGAGGCGAAAGTTATATTCACCACGTCCCCCACCCCACTTACGAACGCCACCAGCCCCAGCCTGCCAATGCCAATAACCTCGGCCATCACCCAAGGCCTGACCATCAGCGACTCGTTGCAGGGTTGCTGGCCACTGTACCGTGGCCCCACTGCTGCCCTATAGGAGATGCTAACAGTCCCAAGTGGTGCAGATCACTGACATCTACCATGTCATGCACCAGCCTAGACAGACTCAGAACAGTGCTTCTGTAGTACAAAATACCACCATCCACACCTTTTGGCTGGAATACGAGAGCCAGAGCAGTGCTGCCACAGCCAGCTGGGATGCAGGAAGAATAACATACCACAAATTTCAAATTTAAAGTGTAGCTAACTGAGATGTCGAGGCACCAGTATTACTTTTCATTACAGAAGCATTTTCCGCACTTATGCTGTTAGCACCACACTATGTAAGTGGTACATCTGATGATTGTAGTAAAATTGAGTGAAGATGTTGAGAATACGTAGTACAGAGACTTCTTGCATAGGTACATTCGATTACATATGAAGGTCACAATCTGTTAAAACTTCCATGATGATTCTGTAAGCTATTATACTTTCTGAAGCAAGATTGGTGATTAGAGTGGGAAAGTAGTGCTTCAAATTACATAGCCTCTTACACACAGTGACTTGCTGATCACGATGCAACTCAACGTGTGATTTAAATCACCTTCTGATGTTTCTTCACATGCACAAGTTGAGGAGTCTCACTTGGCTATCCAGTAGAGGTGGCTGGTAGAGTTTCCATGACTAAGGCACATCCTTATTATAAACTTCAGATGGCGTCTAATGCATGTCTAATCTGTAAACTACAATATTCATGGCAGAGCTGTTGAAGATTATAAAACTGGCAACCCCTGTCCCATCATGAGTCATCGTCTAATTCGGCAGTGGTGAAACCACATGTTCTAAGGGGATGGTTTGTCCCTTTGTCCTGGGAGCACAGTGATACACTCAGCACTGGTCTGCGGGTGATAGGCAGCTGCAACATTTACACTGCTGCCTCAGTTCGGCAAGCTTTTTGAATGGGTGTGAGCAGTTACGGAATCCAGCGAGTGGTGACCTCTGTCGCGATCAATACGTACATATACACATAGTTCATGCGAAATGCTGAAAACTTATCCAAGACCGATTTTCACTTTCGTAACTATCCCCTTGTTCGCGATACCCTGGTCTTTGAGCACCTGGGAGTCTATTTCTCTTGCCATTCCTAGTCCATGACAGAGAGGCGGTTTTCCACTTCGTCCTTTGACGTTTCTATAGTACTGTTGGCATAAGAAGTTCCCTGACAGTTGCAATGGGCTGTGTGCGGCTAGTTCACATTTCTACCTCGACCAATCATGTGACGTGATTTTGTAAACGTCTCTATGTCTCTATGGCAACGCCTCAGTGCTGCTGGAGCTCTATAGACGGCTGTTGTTCTCGCCTGTAGCCGTTTGCACTTTCCAGTTTAAACCTGCCAACAGCGCTGCCAGCTATCAGGGATGCGACTATAGTTGTTTCGCCTCTCTGGAAACGTCTGAGCCATCTAGCGAGCGTGTCATTTGATGGTGCATTGTTCCCGTATTCTCCCACTAAATCAGCATGGATTCTTGCAGATTTATTCCCCTTCAAAAGTAGAGGTGCTGTTTTCGCCAAGCTATATAGGACAATGTCGCTGATGCACGCAACTTATTTTTAACATACGAGGTGCGACAATAAAGTAATGAGACCTGTTTTCCTTGCAAGATGTGGCAACCCTGCAGGCTTGCGTAGGCACAATATTTTTGACCTTGGTCTATAAGATGCTTCTAGTCCAAGCAGCGCATCGATGCAACTGCTCAGTCGTGAGTTGTGCTGCAATAAGTTAACACTTGTTTGTGTCTCTCGTCACAGAAATGGAACTACATAATATTGCGCAATGGTATGCCATTTCTTTTTGTGTTATATTGGATGAAAACGAGACGACAACTTGGGGTAAGCTTCAGAAGGCTCTTGGAGAGGGGGTTATGTTAAGGGCTCAAGTTTTTCGTTAGTATAAAATGTTTAGTGAAGGCATAAAGAATGTTGAAGATGAAGACCACAGTGGACGACCATCAACCTCACGGACAGATGTTGACTTGGCCAGGGTGCGTGAACTCGTACAATCTGATCGAATTATCAATGAAAATGATTGCAGAAGAACTAAACATCAATCGACAAACGGATCGTCTAATAATAACTGAAGATCTTGGTATGAGAAATATTTGTGCAAAAATGGTCCCCAAAAATCTCACACCACAACAGCGAGAAACACAGAATTTTTAACCTCAAAACAAATTTCAGTACTACCACTGCCACCTTATTCACCAGATATCGCTCCATGCGACTTTTTTCTATTTCCCAGAGTCAAAACGGCGTTCAAGGGACACCATTTCCAAACAACACAAGATGTCCAAAAAGCTGTGACGACGGTCCTGGAGGATATTACAGAAGATGAGTTCCAGAAATGTTACCATCATTGGCAGAAGTGCTGGAAAAAGTGTTTGCAATCAGAAGGGAACTATTTTGAAGGAGACAACACTAAACTTGACTAAAACGGTAAGCAACATTTATTTTCGCATCAATCTCATTACTTTATTGTCGGACCTCGTATGTAGCTGCCGAATTGTGTCACCGACATTGTTTCTTTTATTGACACTCTTTTCTTTGTGTCACTGGAAACTTGGAAAGATCATTCGAACAGAACTTGCCGTCAACGACATAACACGTGTAAAATTTTGTCAACTAGTAAGAAAATAACCACACCACGAATCACTGTCAACCCCTCACGAGAAAAAGTTCCACAAACATCTGCCTGCTGTGTCAGATTCGTGCAAACTAGCAATTCAGGTGTGGTTCATGTGTTGACTTGCGCCCTTCAGGTTCATCAGTGCATGTTCTGCAGTCGTAGCTATCAGACAACACGCTCCCGAAGCTATTCAGAACTTCCACAATTGATATGAACTGAAAGAAAAGGATGCAGTTTTCGTTTATGGTGAATGTGACCAAACTGTTTGAGCAATGGTGCCGTTGCGTTTACTACCTAAACGTGACGCAACCTCACGATCTGTCTATGCAAACGTTATAAAAACTACGAGTATTTCAGAAAACTGGGAGGCGCTAGACCTGGGGGGATATGGACTATTTTCTATTTTCAAAGGCGAATGGCGACTTTTAAGTAACCATAAAAAAGTTGCACCTTTAACCTTGTTAAAACTTGCATAGAGCCGACTTTTAAATCATTTTCTTGAAATAAAACACCTGACCACCCTTTAGTTTACCTGGGAGCTAGAGGGGGGAGGGAGGGGGGGGGGGGGAGTGCGGTCTCCGCTTGCCCTCGGGTATGAGTACCCTTGAGAAGTGAGAACACAGAATCCATATATCACTACGAGGCTCCTTAGATGTGTGAGGGGTAATAGCAAAAGGAGTGTTCTGCGAAAACTACATTTCCGTTTACTCCATCAACAGCTTCATGGCAATGACTTCCAAAATCGGTTACAGTTCTAGGAATGGCATCGGATGAAGCGTCGTTTACAAATCATGGACAAATAAATAATCGAAAGATATCTTCTGGTCGTTTGTGAATGTACACTGGCTCAGAGATGTGGATAACCAATGATCTTAGTCTGTCAAAGTGTGATGCGAGCTTTGCAAGAAACGCATTATTGGTCCCTCTGTTATTGGTGGGACTATAAATAGACACAAGCATCCTTAGTTCGTAATAGATAGGCAGCTACAGATATTTGAAGGCAGTCCATGTGGTACATGGCTCTCCCATTAATAATATCATAGACTTCAGCTCAAGCACCAATGTTAGCAGACTTAGCAGTTGACACGATACTTCATACTATGTTCGTTTTCTCCTGTTCTGAGACTCGCCTGCATAGCCGTGCCCGTTTAAGGGCCTGCTTCTGGGACGTGGAGATGCACCGGATCTGGCTCGAATCCGTCTTGCAGATTACCAACGATTAGCTGACCAGCCTGGATGTGGTTTTTAGGCGGTTTCCAACACCCCACTAAGTGGAAATCGCGCTGGTACTCACGTCCCGCGTCAGATACACGATTCGCAAACATTTAAAAAATTCCTCAGACTTTCACTTAGAATTTACTCTAGATGCAGACAGAAGGGGTACACTGATTCTGTGAATAGGAGACTGATGATCTTAGATGTTTTGCTCCTCAAGAATCCGAAATCAGAAGCAGCAGCTTATTCTGATGATGGACTATCCCCCAAACGCATCAGTAAATATTTATAACTAGTGGATTCTTGTTATTTAGTGACCTGATATAATGACAAGGCCATACTCAGTTGAGTATTTAATGGTACCCATACCATCACACGGAAGTTTGACTCCTGTGACGATGGCTAAAGCTCGGGTTGCCATGCACTTCATCGCCAAACGCTCACAATTAAGCAGCAAAACAGTATAAATATGTGGTACTAAAACTCAGTTCCACCTTTCTATGTTCTCCTTATACAGTACACAGAACCAATTTCTCCAAATTTTGCTCACTGAAGCTCATACGTTTATCTGAAAGACAATTTTTGTAAGCAGAAAATAATCTTTCTACCTTTGAAAAAGTGTCAGGTTGAAAGTTTTTATTACCAAAAATTATTATCATTATTATTTGCCTGGTGAATGTTTTATTGTCAGATATTGTTCTTATTGTGGCAACAGACGTACGGAAATGTGTAAAGTTCTGCTTCAGGCAATATTATTGTTATCTATACTTTTTCTCTAAAAATTGCTAGTGTATGTAGTGAAACTTTATTATCGCTATCATAAAATGTGATACGTAGGCGTACAACTTGTACTATGAAAACACTTATTCTGACATGTCAGTGTTCAAACATTTTCTGGAATTCTGACATGTCGGTATTCTGATAGAGAACAAAAACTAGAAATTACTCTTCCTATAAGTCATGGAAAATCAATTTCTCTGGATCTGAATGCGGTTTTTAAAATATTCTCTAACATCTCCTAAGAGTTATATTCTAATGCTCCTGCTAGCAACAGGCAACTTACATCGTCTTACCGCTGCAACTGCATGAATATTCTGCACCCAGCAACACGCTACAATAATTCAAAAGAAATACCACACTTCATGCAGAGTGCAATGCATGGTCACAACTACTGATACAACTACTCCCCTATTTTCTTTTTTATAGAAATTAAATCATCAGGAGGGGTTCAGTCAACAAACCTTAAGTGGTGTAAAAACAATGAAAGGAACCAATTAAATTTGCCGAACTGACGATGCAAACATTGACAAACTTTACTCAAACCTTTCTTTTCCTGGGACAGTTTGACTGTCAAAAACTCTAATTATTCCACATTATTTGTCAATAATCACGTATCTGGTCACAACAAGATACGAATATTACTTTCAGTGTATGCATACAGAAACCTGACAAAATCCCTCCCGTGCGCAAGCAAGCAACAACTGCGCGCAGCAAAGAGGCAAATTGCCAAAAAATCTTCGACTAACACAAAAATCTCTTTGGACGCCACTAGTATGATCAGGGAAGTCTGCGACCTCTCCTGAAGCGCGGCTTCTATCCACGCCAGGCTACGTCCGATTCAAGGTTACTAAATAATAAGGTTGGGCAGTAAGCGCTCTGCTCTGCTATTGGCTGGCCTAGTGACGTCAGCGTGGAAGCAAGCGCTCAGAAGCAGACGACACGGCATGCGCGTTTACGTCAAGTTTTTGGCGGAAGATTTTGTTTATACCAGAATTGAGATGTCTAAACAGCTTTTCTACTGCTAAAATATTACAGTTAACACTGATGAGTTATATTCTTTCGCAGCTTATGCCTCACACATCGGTAAAATATCAGATCACAACCACACTGACACACACTTGAAATTCGAAACCTCGGCTCAGATAAATCAGAAACTATTCATTTAATCGCATTGAAATAAATTTAATTAAGAGCTCGAAGTTGGACACACTTGTTTGTAAGAACAGCATTCCTTCTTTCTAAAGCCGCTATAGTATTCATCAAAGTAACTTTATCTGTGTCTGAAAAAAAACTGTCATCTGCACATGTGCTCTTATTATGATGTTTCTTATTTGGTGACAGCTTTTCCAGAGTTTCCAGAGATCTCTTATGTAGTTCTCGTTTCTTATACCGTTTGGTTCTGTCTGTTTGTTGCGGGTGACACATTGACAGTCGCACTACTGCACGGCAAATTGCACGAAGGAACTGCATCTGGCTTGAGCATTCTTTTTCTGGGCAAATTAAGCAATTCGGACTGTAAATACCTTAAGTAATCTGTTTCTGCGAAATGCCGAGAACATATTCGTGCATGCGCAAAATTTACACTCCTTTCCTACAACATTTCGACAACCATAGTTTTTGTAATGTTTCATTACGCGGGAAACTGTGATACATTACGTCAGTTACCCTTGTGCTCCGGTTGTAGGAAAAACAGCCCGTAACAGCACACCCTGGCATTGTAAAAATTAATTTTCTCACTCACTTGTAGATTCTCCAATAAGAATTTCACAGGACGAACCATAAACTATAGAGCTAGCGAACACAATGTTGATCCCGCTGTCCACCATCTCTAACTATTTCAGTTCCGAATCAAATATCAATTACAGCAAAAACCGTTAACACTCCCGAATTCCGAATGTTTCCGCTGTTGACTGAGTACCTCAGAAGAAAGAACTCAATCAAAATACTCCTTCAAACACAAAACAACACAAGAAAAACAATCACACACAATTCGAACTGTGTACTGTTTGGCACAGCTGCTTCCACCGTGACGTCATGCGCACAACTGAGAAAACATGTTGCTTTCTGCGCATAGCTTTCTGCGCCCCCCTGGTCCAATTACTCTCAACAACTGTTCGCTCGCTACCACTCGCGATAATAATATCTCAGACACAGAGTTTGTGTATGCACGCAACAGCAGAATCAATAGCCAACTTTCCAAACAAAAAAAGTCCAACTTTCAAAATGCATTCGTAAATGAGGAAATTACGGACAATGTCAAGAGCCACAGCTAAACTTAGTAATTCGACACATACGTATCGGGTATCCAAGTTCATTAGATCGCGGGCAGTACAGAACTTAGCCCTTTCATTTGTTAGCGACAATGAAAAGTGTTGCATTTTCGACCATATGTTAGGGCCTACACACAGTTTTACAAAGTAACGTCTTGCTCACAACTGCTTAAATTTATCGCTTCAAAACGGTAAATGGTATACAGTCTGAAAATTTCATAGTGAGCTCATATTAGCTGCGGAGAGTGGTTAAGGAGGAAAATACCAAGTGCAGTGTTGGCAACATACTTTTCTTACTGAATAGCTCACGTATAATATTCCCGTGCCTATTATATCGAAAAAATCTTCGAATTATGCATTTACCCCCCCCCCCCCCCCAATCGTACAAATATGCATGAAACATGCATTTGCATGGAAATTCTGGCTCTAAGGATGACGAATGCAGTCTGGTAATGTTCCTTCTCGTCGAACTTCTGCACACGGATTCGGCCGTGTTGCTATATGCAAAACCGGGGCTCGTCTGAAAACGACATGGTGCTACTTACTACTGTGTCCAGAGTTGTCAATGGGCGCATTACTGTTGGCGCACTCCTCTCTGCTGCCGTGGCATGGGAAGGCTACCAACGGGAACCGTGTTGATAGTCCAATGGGCTCCGCGTCAGCTTTCGAGGGAAACTTCCCATCGCACCACCCAGATTTAGTGGTAAGATGGCCCAGTAAAAAGTCCGTCAAAAACTGAACACGGATCAAGTATGAAAACAGGAAGATGTACCGAACTGTGAAAAAAGAAGCAAAATAGAAAGTGAATGGTCCAAGCTCAAGACGTGCCACATGGAGCGAATTTGAGTAGACGTGGAGGTGTGGTTCTTCGGTCATGGTGTTGGACTCCGAAGAGAAAGATCCGTATTCAAATATCCCTCAAGACCCATTTTTTTCCACAAAATTATGAACTGTTCGTTCTGTCATTGATGTGTCTTTTCACTATATTCAAATTCGTGTGTAACATCTGTTTGCAACAGCGAAGTGTAAGGTAGGCACCTCCAGACGTACACACATCCTGTTTGTTCTACACACATATTACATGTTATGACTCTTGTGTTCAGTTTTGGAAGTTTTGACTCCTGAATTCCTTTCTTGTAACATGAACCATGGACCTTGCCGTTGGTGGGGAGGCTTGCGTGCCTCAGCGATACAGATGGCCGTACCGTAGGTGCAACCACAACGGAGGCGTATCTGTTGAGAGGCCCGACAAACGTGTGGTTCCTGAAGAGGGGCAGCAGCCTTTTCAGTAGTTGCGGGGCAACAGTCTGGATGATTGACTGATCTGGCCTTGTAATACTAACCAAAACGGCCTTGCTGTGCTGGTACTGAGAACGGCTGAAAGCAAGGGGAAACTACAGCTGTAATTTTTCCCGAGGGCATGCAGCTTTACTGTATGGTTAAATGATAATGGCGTCCTCTTGGGTAAAATATTCCGGAGGTAAAATAGTCCGCCATTCGGATCTATGGGCGGGGACTACTCAAGAGGACGTCATTATCAGGAGAAAGAAAACTGGCGTTCTACCGATCGGAGCGTGGAATGTCAGATCCCTTAATCGGGCAGGTAAGTTAGAAAATTTAAAAAGGAAAATGGATAGGTTAAAATTAGATATAGTGAAGTTCGGTGGCAGGAGGAACAAGACTTCTGGTCAGGTGAATATAGGGTCATAATTACAAAATCAAATAGGGGTAATGCCGGAGTAGCTTTAACAATGAATAAAAAAAATAGGAGTGCGGTTAAGCTACCACAAACAGCATAGTGAACGCATTATTGTGGCCCAGATAGACACGAAGCCCACGCCTATTACAGTAGTACAAGCTTATATGCCAACTAATTCTGCAGATGATGAACAAATTGATGAAATGTATGATGAGATACAAGAAATTATTCAGGTGGTGAAGGGAGACGAAAATTTAATAGTAATGGGTGACTGGAATTCGAGAGTAGGAAAAGGGAAAGAAGGAAATATAGTAGATGAATATGGATTGGGGCTAAGGAATGAAAGAGGACGCCGCCTGGTAGAGTTTTTCACAGAGCGTAACTTAATCATAGCTAACACTTGGTCCAAGAATCATGAAAGAAGGTTGTATGCATGGAAGAATCCTGGAGATACTAGAAGGTATCAGATAGATTATATAATGGTAAGACAGAGATTTAGGAACCAGGTTCTAAATTATAAGACATTTCCAGGGGCAGATGTGGACTCTAGCCACAGTCTATTGGTTATGAACTGTAGATTAAAAATGAAGAAACTGCAAAAAGGTGGGAATTTAAGGAGATGGGACCTGGATAAATTGACTAAACCAGAGGCTGTACAGAGTTTCAGGGAGAGCATAAGGGAACCATTGACAGGAATGGGGGAAAGAAGTACAGTAGAAGAAGAATGGGTAGCTCTGAGGGATGAAGTAGTGAAGGCAGCAGAGGATCAAGTAGGTAAAAAGACGAGGGCTAGTAGAAATCCTTGGGTAACAGAAGATGTATTGAATTTAATTGATGAAAGGAAAAAATATAAAAGTGCAGTAAATGAAGCAGGCAAAAAGGAATACAAACGTCTCAAAAATGAGATCGACAGGAAGTGCAAAATGAGTAAGCAGGCATGGCTAGAGGACAAATGTAAGGATGTAGAGGCTTGTCTCACTAGGGGTATGATAGTTACTGCCTACAGGAAAATTAAAGAGACCTTTGGAGATAAGAGAACCACATGTATGAACGTCAAGAGCTCAGATGGGAACCCAGTTCTAAGCAAAGAAGGGAAAGCAGAAAGGTGGAAGGAGTAGATAGAGGGTCTATACAAGGGCGATGTACTTGAGGACAATATTATGGAAATGGCAGAGGATGTAGATGAAGATGAAATGGGAGATACGATACTGCGTGAAGAGTTTGACAGAGAACTGAAAGACATGAGTCGAAACAAGGCCCCGGGAGTAGACAACATTCCATTAGAACTACTGACGGCCTTGGGAGAGCCAGTCCTGACAAAACTCTACCATCTGGTGAGCAAGATGTATGAGACAGATGAAATACCCTCAGACTTCAAGAAGAATATAATAATTCTTTACAGACGAATGGAAAAACTGGTAGAAGCCGACCTCGGGTAAGATCAGTTCGGATTCCGTAGAAATATTGGAGCACGTGATGCAATACTGACTCTACGACTTATCTTAGAAGAAAGATTAAGGAAAGGCAAACCTACGTTTCTAGCATTTGTAGACTTAGAGAAAGCTTTTGACAATGTTGACTGGAATACTCTTTCAAATTCTGAAGGTGGCCGGGGTAAAATACAGGGAGCGAAAGGCTATTTACAATTTGTACAGAAAGCAGATGGCAGTTATAAGAGTCGAGGGACATGAAAGGGAAGCAGTGGTTGGGAAGGGAGTGAGACAGGGTTGTAGCCTCTCCCCGATGTTGTTCAATCTGTATATTGAACAGGAAGTAAAGGAAACAAAAGAAAAATTCGGAGTAGGTATTACAATCCATGGAGAAGAAATAAAAACTTTGAGGCTCGCCGATGACATTTCAATTCTGTCAGAGACAGCAAAGGACTTGGAAGAGCAGTTGAACGGAATGGACAGTGTCTTGTAAGGAGGTTATAAGATGAACATCAACAAAAGCAAGACGAGGATAATGGAATGTAGTCGAATTAAGTCGGGTGTTGCGGAGGGAATTAGATTAGGAAATGAGACACTTAAAGTAGTAAAGGAGTTTTGCTATATGGGGAGCAAAATAACTGATGATGGTCGAAGTAGAGAAGATGTAAAATGTAGACTGGCAATGGCAAGGAAAGCGTTTCAGAAGAAGATAAATTTGTTAACATTGAGTATAGATTTAAGTATCAGAAAGTCGTTTCTGAAAGTATTTGTATGGAGCGTAGCCATGTATGGAAGTGAAACATGGACGATAAATAGTTTAGACAAGAAGAGAATAGAAGCTTTCGAAACGTGGTGCTACAGAAGAATGCTGAAGATTAGATGGGTAGATCACATAACCAATGATGAAGTATTGAATAGAATTGGGGAGAAGAGGTGTTTGTGGCACAACTTGACAAAAAGAAGGGACATGTTCTGGGGCATCAAGGGATCACAAATTTAGCGTTGGTGGGCAGCATGGAGGAGAAAAATCGTAGAGGGAGATCAAGAGATGAATACACTAAGCAGATTCAGAAGGATGCAGGTTGCGATAAGTACTGGGAGATGAAGAAGCTTGCACAGGATAGGGTAGCATGGAGAACTGCATCAAACCAGTCTCAGGACTGAAGACCACAACAACAACAACAACAACAACAACAACATATTTCACGTTCATTTATTTGTCGTTTTCATTTCTGTGAGAGGCCTATGCACCATCTCGCCTGCTCTCACTATCCGTCGAATTTACTTGCAACGCTACTATATTCTTACCACGTGACTCATACTCTATAACCAATGTATACTGGTAGCATGACAATTGCCAAGACTACAAAAAGAGAACAGATACATCAATGACCGGACTGAAAGTTAATAATTTTGTGACGAAGAAGAAGAGGAGAAAAAGAGGCTTGAGGTAGATTTGATAACGGACCTCCCGCTTCACATTCCAACACCGTGACCACACAACAACGACGTCGTGGTTTTTGTAATTCAGTCGGTATCGCACGTCTTGAGTTTGGATCGTTCACTGTTTCTATGTTGCTTCTTTTTTCGGAATTCCACACACCTTCTTCCTGTTTTCATTTTTGATCAGTGTTCAGTTCTTGACGGGCTATCGACTGGGAAATTTTATCACTAAATTTGAGCGGTTTGGATGGGGAGTTTCCCTGTCCGTGTGAATACGTGTTTTGCTGCCCAATTGCCATTTCGGCTAGTAGACATTTCTCTTGTTACAGGATACACAACACGATTTTCTCGCAAACAACCATACTGAATTGTTTTATCTGAATAAGAAACTCGCTGCGTGAATCACCTAAAACATGCACCGGAAATACTGCGTAAATGAAAAGTGATGTTGAAACGAACCCTTTGAAAAATGATGAATGACAGTGCTGGAAAAACTGTTACGTTATTTGATACAGAGATAGCTGAGTAAAACTGAACGTACTCAGACAGTTCTCTCTTTACTTATTCTGATCATCACTAAACTGACACACAGTATTTTTTAATGCAACGCAGTCTGACTTTCAATAATCCCTACAAAAGAATGGCCCTGACTAACAATAACCTATACCTTTCATGCATCACTTACCTCACAAAAATCTTCGTTACTCTAACTACTGCAATACAGCGAGCACCAATACTGCTAGCTAAATAAAAGATTCTAACTACTGAAGGCACTAACTATTGATAGGCATAGTTAGCAAATGAAAGTTTTTGATAGAGAACAAACACTGTATTTATCTTAATAGCGTTCAAAAGTCATGATATATATACATAATTTTGTGACATCCAATTAAACAAATTTCCTTTTTCTGACGGACACACGTCCAGATCGTCCGCTCAAAACTCTGGCATCTCTCTCTCCACATCCACCACTGCTGGCGGCTCACCTCCAACTGCACAACGCTACGCGCTGTTCACGGCCAACTGCCGCACTCTACAATAGTGAATATTCCAACAATGCCTACCAGCCACAGACTGCACACAGCACCGTCAGTGATTTTCATACAGAGCGCTACGCGGCGTTACCAACATAAAAACCTAAACAGGCTACTTACAATGTTGATGTGCGCTTTTTACTAAATGAATTGGCAGTCAGTGACTCGTACTGTAAGCCAATAAACAGATTTTAATAATACTTATTAAGTGCATTTTTGCGCAAACATACACATTCTAAATGGAAAAACATAGACATTAACAAACCAAAAGTAGGGTAAATTAGAATGTCAGTAGTGTTTTTTCCAGGATTCTAGTGCAAGCCGTTTACCAGATATCGTATTTCGAAAAATTCCATACCGACACTTGAATGTGCCAGTCAAACAGCGTCGTTGCTAGGTACGGTGTTGTTATGTGTGCTTACAGCATGCTTGTGTGTTCCTTGAGTACAATGCGACTTGCTAGTCAGTTAGAGCGTGACAATCCAAGGAGTAGGTCGTGAGTGGAGAACGGGAATTATCAATGCAGAAAAAGCCGACATGCTCTTGTTGTATGAAGGGTGTAGGAAGAACTGCCAACTGCGAGTCGTTTTTGTTTAGTTGTGACTTCTAAATAGACACAGTCTTACAGTACAAACTGTTTGTGCTGCTTGTGCAGACGGTGCACGTAAATGTCAGTTAGTGCTTTCCCGAATCCTGACGAATTGCTATTTTGTCTAAAACATGGTGAGACTGTGGCTGTGTACAATTAATGTAGTTTAATTCTTACAAAGAAGAAAACAGCAACCAGCCACTATTAGTGGCTGGTTGCTGTTTTCTTGACGAATTGTTCCCGAAACCACTTCTCACCCCACCTAAATCTCCCCACACAACTCTAACATCATACCCACTGACGATCACTTCTTTCTATACTTCAAGAAGCTTCGTTCTCGACATTTTGAAGAAATTGGCATGTTGGACCCTTCGTTTCTGGTACGGATGACTTCGAGAATTCTTCTAAAAGGTTGTTACACAGCACGATAAGAGTTTGAAGAAAAATGGATACTAAGCAGAAAAATGAGCACAATATGTGCATATATTTAGATACCAAAATAATTGTATGTTGAAATATCAATCAGGCCAAAACATAAATAAATCAAAGTAATAAACTGATGAAAAATATTTATAAGCTAAGAAGTATGTAAATAACAATTACAGTGTGTAAGAAAAATGTTAAGAAAAATGTTTTGTAAAATTTATATAAGTTCTTTGCATATCGATGGTGACAGTGAAATATCCACACCAAGCTCTTTGTTGGCGGGAGAGGCCGCGCATTGATACTTACGGAGCACGAGAAGCGCGCAGCACTGTCGATAGAGCACTCTTGAGTCAACCTTTGTGCAGTGAAGTTGTGGGTAGAGACAGAGCGATGTGCCTGTTCGCCACCAGCAATGTATTACTGGAAGAATGCAATAATTACATAATTGGTAACTATTTATAAATTATTAAAAATCGACGTCATGAAGACATCAAAAGTATTTAAGCGCTAACTGCATATTGTAAGTTCGTTGTTACATTTTTAATCTGTTTTATGTAAACGATCCCCAACCAAAGTTTTATAAATTGAATCATTATAAAGAGTTAAAAATTTATATTCAATCATTTTCAGAATAGATCAGTTTATCTCAGTCAATATCGTATTAATTTTCATTGAATCCAGTAAACAAAAGATTTAACTTTTGCTGAGTTTTCTCAATTTTTTAATTTAATAATGACACTGAATTTTGCACCAGTAGCTTCAATCGAAAAAGCAAATGAATAATAAGTACAGTTTTAGCTCACATATTTGCAATCCTAGTAAATGAATGCCGAACCCAAATAATTATCAACAATAGATCAGAGTGATTATATTCAGACATGCAGTCAGATGACGTCATCCAGAGGCGACCCAGTAAAATAAAAGGCAAGGGAAATATGTATGTATGTTTTCAGGTTCACTGCATAGACAACCAGTACTAAGGGCCACGGCGTAAGCTTACGTGTTCACGTCGAAATAATCTTCTTTTGATCAGTCACATTAATATTTTTACCAATGAAGGCACAAGGCGTACAACATTGTGTACGCCAAAGACTATCAGATCGGACACGTTGTCAAAAGCAAGTCCAGACGGGAAAGCTGCAAGGCACAGAAAGTTCAATTTTCTTTCTTTCTTTCTCTCTTTCTTTCATTAGACGGAAAGTAAGTTAAATTATTTTATTCTAGACGGGAAGATTATCGTCTACACGCATTAAGTTCAATCATTATTTCTTTTATAATTGCGTAGGCTTCCGCGGCCAGAGTCAGTCGACATAAAGACTATCAGATCAGACACGTTGTCAAAAGCAAGTCCTGACAGGAAAGCTGCAAGGCACAGAAAGTTCAATTTTCTTTCTTTCTTTCTTTCTTTCTTTCATTAGACGGAAAGTAAGTTAAATTATTTTATTCTAGACGGGAAGGTTATCGTCTACACGCATTAAGTTCAATCATTATTTCTTTTATAATTGCGTAGGCTTCCGCGGCCAGAGTCAGTCGACATAAAAGTTTTCTGGGTATGGTACCGCGTCATAATGTAAAAACTACTGCTGCTGGGGAAAAACCAACGTTTCAGCCACGATTGCAGTGGCCTTCTTCTGGGTTTAATGGTGCGTTCTAGCTATGCAGTGTCCTTTATATTTTGTTGTTAGTGTTCACTGCGCATGCCATTACGTCATAATTTTAAAAAGGTAGTTGGTTTCATTGGTCACTTAAGGAAGAAGGAGAGGGAACTTTTAAAATAAAGTTTGCGGTGGGGTGCAGCTTGTCTTCTATAGTGGTCGTAGGATCCAGGACGTGCTAGGCTCCACTAAGGACAAGATGGATGTATTACACACTGCAGGCGTTTACAAGGTGGAACGCGAATGTGGAGAGGCATACATCGGCGAAACTGGTAGGCCAATAGCAACGCGCATACGGGAACACGAGCGTTATATTCGTCTAGGGCAACACAACAAATCCGCAGCGGCAGAACGCCAGCGAGACTGCGGAAAAGAAATAAAATTTAGCGAAGCCTGTGTGTTGGCCAAGCAGCCAATTATGACGAAACGCAAAATCAGAGAGGCCATCGAAATACTTAAACACCCTAACAACATGAACAGGTAGGATGGACTCAGGCTTGCCCCATCTTGGCTGCCAGCAATCAGAGCCCAACAGACCGCACTGTCAACACGAGGCACGAGCACTACCGGCGAGTAACTGCCGCCGCGCGGCCGACGTCCAGCAGTTGGTAAACAGCAGCAAACTTCTCATTCGACGGTGACCACCGATCATGGTACACGACACAAGAGCCAATAGACAACAGAGGTCACGTTCTCCCTCCACCTCAATAACCTATTAAAATAAAGTTCCGTCTTTTTCTTCCTTAAGTGACCAATGAAACTAACTACCTTTTTGAAATTATGATGTAATGGCATGCGCAGTGAACACTAACAACAAAATATAAAGTACACTGCATAGCTATAACGCACCATTAGACCCAGAAGAAGGCCGCTGCAATCGTGGCCGAAACGTTGGTTTTTCTCCAGCAGCAGTAGTTTTTACATTATGACGCGGTACCACACCCAGAAAACTTTAATGTCGATTATTTCTTTTATTTATTCGACGGGAAGGTTTCAATCTTTTTCTTGTCTTATCTTCTTTAGCGAAAGAGTCTTCTCGTTCACACGCGCAACGTACTTGATGGAATGACAATAACAGCCATTTAACCAAACCCGTCTGTTTTATTTTATTAAGAGCAGGTTTGTTATCAGAACAGAACCAGAAACATTGGGTACTTCTAACTACCGTGCAAGAAACTTAGTAAAGCCATTGGGAGCTGATATACGAGAGGAGAGGAGCAGATACGGATCAGCAACTGCAGGCGGCGTCGGACAATGGCGCGTTGCGCGTGTTCGTGGCCGCAGGCAGATACAGCTTTAGGAAGCCCGCCGGTCACGGAGGGCGGCCTTGCGCGAGATTGTATTCCGTCCCGGACAATCATGCAACCAGCTGCGCAACGCCAGCATCCGTGTATGCTACCAGCGGGGTCAACGCGCTTCACCTCCACAAGCACCGGTCAGCACAACTAGAGTCCGTTCAGAATACGGTAGCCGGTGCGAAGTTATCAGTTATCGTCTGAAGCGCTTCGTACGTTTGCTCGGAAGGAAAAGTTTACACTGACCGCCCCCTTCCGGCCGGTCGCTGATCACAGAATCGAGGCGCACGCCCCCCAATCAAACGATTTTACGTGAAGTATTCGCTAAAAAAAGTTAATTTTTGAGTTACTTATAGCTTCATATGTCAGTTTCATGATGACGAGGCCAACATTCCGATATCAGTTTCATGATGGCGAGCCCATCACTCCGATAATGGCCAAAGTATTGTGATATTTGCACGTAAGTAAGTCACTGCACTAAATTCGAAAAAGTTTGCAATGAAAAATAGGGGGCGTCTTAATTTGGCGTTTGATGCATATTACATAACATACTGCTGCGTATGAAATTTGGCTAACAAATTGAATTTTTCTTTAGAGTTGGGTGGACATGGTTATCTGTCATCAACCTCGAGAAAATTGATCTGATGTAGCACACTCATTTGCGATCGTGCGCGCTAGAGATACAGCCAGAGTGTAATATCCACAACATTTCTGATATTATATAAATCGTTTGAGTATCGATATGATAGCATGCAAAGAGGAGAGTATTTTGCCACATGTTAATTATGCAAAACTTCATTATCTGCGGTGTTATTCCACTAACTACAGACTTTTTCGATGGAGAATGTAATTTTTAAGGGTCATCAATAGCTGGTGAAATGAGAAATGCTGTGGGTTTTGGAACAACACAAGTGAAGACATTACGTTTTAATTTTTGTGTCGAGGTGCTTTTTCAAAGACTACTGACCTTACTTTTCCTCAGTTCCTCACTTAACATACTTAATAAATCACTGTTTCAGAATTCTCTCGCAGTTGTATCTGCACAATATGTTAGTGAGGAGACACTGCGTAAACTTCGCCGTGTTTTGGATAAAAAAGGCAAATCCTATAATGGCAACATTAGAGATATATAGATTTTACCCAAAATTAGTCACTCATATCGCTTCTCTCAAATTTACAATTGATCGACAAGCCAGATCAAAACAAATCACTGCTTCTGCTGCTTTTTCAGCAGAATTCCTTTTAGATACTAACCAAAGCGCGGGTGACGGACGGATATGCAATTGTGGGCGTAGAGAGGCTCCACTTAACATTTACAAAAATTGTGAGCAATGGTTTCAGTTATTAAAAACGGCACTTCCCCTACTGCGCCCGCCTGTAGCCTCCTCCATTACCGCTCTCACCACACCTGCCCTGCCAATTGCGCATCTGCCGGCCACGTTATACTGCGAGCACCCTAACTTGCTGGTAAAACCAATGTACACCACCATCAAAACAGGATAAAATCTAGTTCCTGTGTGACCACTCCTGATAAAAATGAATACATCGAATTATCACAGTTACTTCGGTTTACACAGATCAAGGAATAATCACAAAAATAACGGCAACTTAAAAAAATGGTTCAGATGGTTCTAAGCACTATGGGACTTAACATCTGAGGTCATCAGTCCCCTAGACTTAGAACTACTTAAACCTAACCAACCTAAGGACAACACACACGTCCATGCCCGAGGCAGGATTCGACCCTGCGACCGTAGCAGCAGTCTGGTTCCGGACTGAAGCGCCTAGAACCCCTCGGTCACAATGGCCGGCTAACGGCAACGAATAACTTGGCCAATCTGATGTAACTCCCAAACTGTGAACACATAAAATATGAAAACACAGGTCTATACAAAAGACTTCAAGTACGAATAAACTATCTTTGAAATGGGCAAAATGGCTGATCAGTTTGTCACAGCACAGATAAGGCAAAATAGGAAGTGTAGCTGCAATGAGCAATAAAACAGAGTATATAGGTATAACACAGCTTGAACCCGTTGGATCAATTTTCAATTTCAATTTAAGTTGTTGCTACGAATTTTTCACCAGTTATCCGGAAACTCTAAACAGGTTGTACATATTATCATGGTGGCATACAATGTTTGATATTATGTATATAGTAGTAAATCGTGTTAACAGCAACCATTTGTAACATTAAAGTAGAACTAAAGTTCCAAGTGAATAGCCTCCATTTTACATTCCTAGATATGGTACTGGCAGCCTCAGAAAAACTCGAGGTTTGCCAACTACAAATGACTCTGAGCTCTATGGGACTTAACATTTGAGGTCATCAGTCCCCTAGAACTTAGAACTACTTAAACCTAACTAACCTAAGGACATCACACACATCCATGCCCGAGTCAGGATTCGAACCTGCGACCGTAGCGGTCGCGCGGTTCCAGACTGAAGCGCCTACAACCGCTCGGCCATTCCGGCCGGCTTGCCAACTACAACTATACCTATTCTGGAAACATCCCCCAGGCTGTGGCTAAGCCATGTCTCCGCAATATCCTTTCTTTCAGGAGTGCTAGTTCTGCAAGGTTCGCAGGAGAGCTTCTGTAAAGTTTGGAAGGTAGGAGACGAGGTACTGGCAGAAGTAAAGCTGTGAGTACCGGGCGTGAGTCGTGCTCGGTAGCTCAGTTGGTAGAGCACTTGCCCGCGAAAGGCAAAGGTCCCGAGTTCGAGTCTCGGTCGGGCACACAGTTTTAATCTGCCAGGAAGTTTCACAACTGTACCTACTTTATAACCTAGTGTTGCTACACTATTTTACGTCACCCACACTGGAAAGTGCTTGTCTCGGCAGTCCTCGTGTCTACACAAACCTGTGTGAATGGCAATAGCATTCTTTCTATTCTTTTTATTTTATTTTTATTTTTTTCTTATATATTTGAAGTGTCTCTTAATTAAGTTTACAATCTATAATCGAGGAAATGCTTCATGTGACATGTTGACATTATTTTGATAGTCAGAGTGTCCACTTTATCCTATAGACTGAAAGTTAAGCATACTGATTCTAGTCCACAAGTTTTGATTAATAACTGTTTGCAAATCGCAGTCTACTTGTCTGCTGTATCTCTGTACCTGGAAAAGACGTCATCTGAGAACGACGTGATCAGCGGAACCTTCCTCTCCACATTCACAGGCTGGTGTGATACTACATCCTACTCGGTGCAGATGTTTGGGATATGGACCGTAACCTGTTAACAGGTGCACCATACCTCGAGTATGGGCAATGTCGTGCGGTTTGAACCTGTTCCTGATGCTTAGGAATATACCGTAAACCTGTTGGTCCGATATGAGCTCGTTTCTTCGAGGTGCGTCCACAACAGACGGACTTTTGGTACAGCGACACCCCGATTAAAACGTTTCAAGAGGAAGCCGTCGCGCCTCACGCTCTCGGATGCACGCTAGACGTCCATGAAAAAGACTCTGAAGAATTCTCGGCATTCCGTTGCGGCCATCACCTCCTCCGCCAGCGGCGGTAGTTGGACCGTGGGGTGCCCGTGCCGAAATCCGAACTCTTCCTGTAAGGTAAAGCGTTCCGCTTGCTGACGCTGCACCGGTTTCTGCAAGCATAGCCTCTCAAATGGTTCTGAGATCGCTTAAAGTAGAGATAGCCCATTTCACAAGACTATGTCTGTTACATGAATGAAGACGTAAACTTGGGGTAAATTGTAACTTACAAACAGGACTTAAATGTTTATATTTTCAAAAGAATCATCCGATTTTACAAGACTGTATCTTTCACATGCTTACACATACAATCTTGGGATATTTTTTAAGGTTCCATGTCTCAGTCTATAAAAACGGAACTTTTACAGAATGGCTTTGCTGTCTGTCTGTCTGTCTGTCTGTCTGTTTATCCGACTGTTAATAAACCTTGTACTCAACAATGAGTTTACGTATCAAGTTCACATTTATGTCACATGTTAAAGTCTATGTTGCCTTGGCGGTGTAAAAATTTAAAGTCAATTCAGTCAAAAGACATGGCCGTTTATGTCACATATTTTGATACTCAAACATTAATTCATCAAAACTTATAAGATTACTTCCCGTTGACCTAGAATCACGAAATCTGGCAAGAAGCAAGTTTTCACAGTAAAAATAAACAGAAAAATCCGAAATTGTTAAGGTGTAAAAATAATCGTCAATATACTCAATTTTCTTTTTTTTTTTTTTTTTTTTTTTTGCAGTTACATTTAGGACAAAAGTTTTCATTTAACTTTTGCAAATTATCCTCAGGCAATCCACCGGAGGCACAATAAACATACAAACATCTAGGGCAGTGGTCGACAAACTTACGAAGCTCCTGACTTACCGTACCATGTTTAAATCCTACTATGGAAACTTGAACAGAATAAGAGCTTTTAAATATCTTGTATTTGTTTCTTGCGTATAAACTTATGTTTCTAGTAAATATGAAATTGATTATAATTAAATTGTATTTAAGAAAAAGAAATTTAAATTGAATTGCGCACAAGAATGCAGCTGAAGTGTAGTTAGTAATTAATTAGAGATGTAAGGACAGGTTTTTGTCAGAGTCATTAACTTTAATGATAAGGTAACCAGTCTTTGACATCAATAAGTTTTTTTTTAGTATTGGGAGAGTAGGTAGTGGCTCCCATTCGAATACTGTTGTCCAAGTGTTCATCAATGTTTCTGTTTCCGTAATAGTTTTTTATGAATGTTATACTTCAAAAAAGTTCATAGAGTTGTGTAGAGCTGAAAATTGTCTTCACTTTGTGATCAAGCTGCACCAAAATTAGGTTTTTTTTTTTTTTTTTAGAAATAACAGGCCAATTATTTTCAGAGCTTGAAGAACACGACTTTAAAGGTAAATCATTTTGAAAGTTAGTCAGTTCCATTTCCACTGCAACATTGTCTTCTTAAGTGTATACAATCGGCCATGATGCTGACAGTGTAGTATTCTTGACTGACAGCGATAGTTACGCGGGTGAAACAAACGCGGTCTGAGTTCAGTGGAACAGTCCGGGTTAGCTAATCTGAGCGTTAATGCGATCTACTGAAAATGTCCCCGCGAGCTACTAGTAGCTCACGATCTACGGTTTTGTCAGGAGACTATCATAGAGAATACGCTATAAGTACGCCGAGAATAGCTTCTACAACATATCCGTCGTGAAAGCCTCTGTAGTTGTTTTTAAATGGCATCCTGGACATCTCGTGAATCACCGGACATTGTAAGTTCAAAATTTAGGGGAGCATTTCATTAATGCTCGACCTCCTACGCTTTCTGGGGCATAATTAGAAAAGCTGCAGCTCACATGAGATTGCTAGAGCAGGCTGTTTTTCTTGGTTTCTGGTTACTGGTTGATGTTGCTGCCCAAGAGCGCATTGCCTCACCACGGCCTGAGTACTGCTGCACTCGTCACGACTCGAGGTGCTGTGCTGAGCAAGTGAGACTATGAACAGGGACCTATCCCAGACAGGGATCAAACCTACGGACTTTCGAAAATGAATCCATTCCCCATTGATAGACTGTGAGTGCACCAAGCATCACGTTTATTTACATAAAAAGGTTTGTTGCAACATTTTATATAGAGAAATTGTTAGTTGTACACATGTTAGCGTGCAACTTGCACCATGCTAAAGAGCCTATCTGTACATGTCATAACATGTTTCAAATTAAAATCACCCACTGCGTTTTTCTGTCTGTATTTGAAGGCTTATCCCAGGGACTTTGATACGGTTTTGCTACTAAGCATACTGAATCACGAGGAAGGTTCGTGTATATAATTTATTATTGCTTCGCCAGACAATTCGTCCAGCCGTTCACACAAGTAAACCTACCAAAGGGTCGCACTTCGATTTTGACGGGCTCTGAGTATGTTGTAGTGTAAAACAAAATAAGAGACACATATCTTTTATACGTACCATACCGCCGTTAAGGGGGTGAAAGTCCCGCTTGAAAAAAATTTTTGATCCGAACTATTATGCGCTTCCTCATTACTGTACAAATATCCACTAATTTTACAACAATAATACACAAACAGTGTGTAAGATGACATAATTAAATCCGATGTTACACCGTGAAAACAAAACAGTACACTAAACGTAAAAAGGAAACACAAAAACAACACAGGTTATTTTATATTTCATCAAATTAAAAGAAAATGTATTTGTATACAGAATAATATATGTAGAATATGTTTATATGGAAAACACTTATTGAACGACCCAACATTACAACTCTCACAGAGGCGGACATATATTGGGCACGTGAACAGTGATGCAGAGATATTTCTAGCTTAATTCTGACAAATGCGTCTTTGGAATACCACTTCATCATATATGATTCAATTTGGCATTCACAATGGTCCACGATTTGCTATTAGTCAAATATCGAAATGAAATCAAAATAGTGTGGGGGAGGGGGAAGCAGATTTCGAATTATATGATTTTTTGGCAAATGTGGGTTCACCGTAGTAGCGTATATTAAAAACGATAGAACTGTTATTTGAAACTTCTTTTTCTATCTGTTACCGCTTGAACGGTATTCACTCAGGAACATTAAACTCACCGTTTTTCAAGGGGGCGTTTCACCCCCTCAACTGTCGTGTGGGCACTATAAAGTAACAAGTGTCTCTTATTTTTCTCTACACTACAACATATTCAAAGCCGAAATGTATCACTCGGGTAGATTTATTTGTTACTGCTACCCATGCGAAGCTGGGGCAAGTCGCTAGCATCCTCTCCACACCTGAACAATGCGTCCCACTGTGTTAATGCTTGGAACTCCACATACAGTCAATAACGACAGAAGGGCACGACCGAGGAGCTGAGAATAAATTGTTAGACTGAATGATTATCGTCTGGCGTAGTTAGCTGGGAGATCCAGAGGGGAAGGTTCAGCTGAATAATTGGAAAATTCCTTCGCGCACAATGGCACCTTCTCCTCACAAAGTGTGATAAATGTATCTGTTCAACTTACGTGCTGCAAATGGCTTGTTTAGTGTGAATCAATGTTTGTATTTTACAATAATGAGAGAAGGAGGAACGTTTAAAACTGGTACCGGCAACTCCAAGCTGGCAGCCGGGCTTTAAGCCCCATCCCATGGCTTGATCACCATAAGCAGTGTCACATACCTTCATCTCGTGAGACAATGTGGAGAAGTTGGAAATTAATCCACGATATTGCCGAAAAGTCTGGTGATCGGGAACTTTACGCCACCACCTTTCTCCCCTTGCTGGCCAAATACTGTCGTTGAAAATTTCTTTCACCACCCTGATTCGAACCGGCCGAAGCGGCCGCTGCAAATGTCCGTGTGCGGTTGGGAAAGGGCATGAAAGTGACGGGAACCAGAGGCGGAAAATGGGAAAATGCTTTCGCTACTTACAACTTCCCGATCTCTCCGTTTTTGGGAACATCGAGTGATTCAGAGTGTTTCTATTAGAAACCTTCCCACATATAATCGTGTGGCACATCTTGAGTTGTCATTAACTTCCCCGCACGCATGCAGTATATGCCTCCTGAAAGAATCTCTTTCATACTGCACCGGAGTGTATCCTGTTTTGAAAGTGCCCGGAAGAAACTGTGTGCTGGACAGCAATTCGAACCCGTAATTTCCGAGGGAGACTGATAAACAAAACTTGTACTCAGTTAAGAACCCGATTTCGTTGTGGTCTGTTGGTTACAAAGTAACAAAAAATGGTTCAAATGGCTCTGAGCACTATACGACTTAACATCTGAGGTCATCAGTCCACTAGAACTTAGAACTACTTAAACGTAAATAACCTAAGGACATCACACACATCCATGCCCGAGGCAGGATTCGAACCTGCGGCCGCAGCAGTCTCGCGGTTCTGGACTGAAGCGC